>NC_083420.1:76043259-76678804 GCF_020745735.1 Hemiscyllium ocellatum | reverse complement strand
ATCCTCTCTCGCCCTCCCCTCCCCTCCCCTCCCTTTCTCGTCCTCCGCTCCCTCCTTCTCCCCTCTCACCCTCCCTTCCCTCCCCTCCCTCTCCACCTCTCTCACCCTCCCCCCTCTCTCGCCCTCCCTCCCTCCCTCCCCCTCTTTTGCCCTCTCCCTCCCTCCCCCTCTCTCGCCCTCTCCCTCCCTCTCGGCCTCTCCTCCTACCCCTCTCTCGCCCTCCCCTCCCTTCATTACCTCTCTCGCCCTCTCTCTCCCTCTCACCCTCCCCGCCTTTCCTCCCCTCCCCACCCTCCCTCTCTCGCCCTCCCCTCCCTCCTTCTCCCCTCTCGCCCTCCCTTCCCTCCTCACCCTCTCCCTCTCACCCCGTCCTCCGTCTCTTCCTCCCCTCCCTACCTCCCTTGTCGCCCTCCCCTCTCTCGCCGTCCCCTCCCTCCTCCTCTCTCGCCCCCTCCTTCCCTCTCGCCCTCCCCTCAATCCCCTCCCTCACCCTCCCCTCTGTCGCCCTACCCTCCCTCACACTCCCCTCTCTCGCCCTCCCCTCCCTCTCTTCATCCCCTCCCTCGCTCCCCCTCTCTCACCCTCCCTTCCCTCTCTCTCCGTCTCGCCCTCCCCGCCTTTCCTCCCCTCCCTTGCCATCCCTTCTCGCCTTCCCCTCTCTCGCCCTTACCCCTTGCACTCCACTATCTCGCCCTCACCCTCTCTTGACCTCCCCCTCCCTCTCTCCCTCTCCTCTCTCTCTCTCGCCCTGCCCTCTCTCACCCTATCTCACACTTTCCCCCCTCTTCTCCCTGCTCCTTCACTCTTTCTCCACTTTCTCTCACTCTCATCCGCCTTCAATCGGTGTCTCTCTCTGCCCACGTCCCTCCGTTTCTCTCTGACTGAATCTCTCTCCCTCCTGTCCCTCTCTTTCTCCCTGCTCCTTCCCTCGCCCTCTGACCCAGAGACTGGAGGTGGGGTGTGGTTGGTCGTGGGGCTGCGTGTGGTGGGGGGTGGGGGTAAGATGGGGTAGAGATGGAACTGCTGGAGCAGGCAGAGATGGGCAGGACAGAGAGTGTGAGGGTGAGGGGAAAGTGAAGAGTGGAGGCAGGTGGAGAAACCGGGGTTGGGGCTGTTGGTGTGAGAGGGAGAATGAGGGAGAGTGAAAGGGAGATGTTGTGAGAAAGAGTGAGTGTGCAGGGAGAGAGAGGGAGAAATGTGGAGTAAGAGTGGGGGAGATGAAATGGGGACGCCAGGTTGGAAAGGGGATGGGGAGGGGGACAGAGGGAGTTAAACCCAGCTCCTGAGCTCAGGGCGCGGTGCCCTCCTCTTCCCTGAGGACCAGGACTTGGGGCTGAGTCTGTCTCTCTCCAGCTCAGCTTCTCCAACACAAAGACACACAACAACATCGGTCCCTCTGCTGCTCGGCACGCTTTAATCAGCATTTTTATTGGTTACAAATAGAAGTGATGGATACAGTCAGTGGGATGGTGCCTTTTCTCACTGGCCCCTGAGTTGTGAGAAATGTTGAAATGTTTTCCTGTAACCCCCCCGGGGGATAAGGATGGACAAACCCGCGCTACCCTCAGTCTGTTACCATAGCGACAGGCTGCTCCATTGCTGAAACACTGAACTGAAATGAGAAAATCCCGGATGGTGTGATTAATGAGGGAATTTGATTGATGGATAGATTTGGGTGAAGGGATATTTCAGCACATTCTTCAGCTGCTGCCTGAACTTAGTCTGGGTCACGGCATAAATCGCGGTGTTTGTGCAGCAACTGAGGAGCTGCAGCATGAAGCCCAATTCCCGCATAAAGTGAGGGAGATACACAGACTTATACCAAAACTGATACATCCGGTGCCATATAGAAAACAGCATGAACATTGACCATAACAGGATGAAATTGGCCGAGATCACAAACAGTAAAATGATGGATTGTTTTCGGTTTCTCATTTCTGTGTCAGACTGAGCGTCCCCATTGGTGTGAGCGCGGAGTCTCCTGCGGGCTCTGCTGGTCACTAAAATGTATCTAACGGTGAGAACATTGAGCAGCAGAATCAGAATAAATGGGACACACGGGGTTAGAATGTAGTGGAGGAACTCGATTGTGACCCAGACAATGGAGAATCGAATAGCGTCTGTTACATCACAAAACCAGGGGATGTTCCACAGCAAATACTGAGTCGTGAGCATAAAATACCAGAAAATGTTCTTTAAACAGCTCAGCACAGTCACTGCTCCCAGAACCACAGCCGCCGTTTTCTCACTGCAATATTTATTTTTCAGCTTCTGGCAACAAATGGCCACAAACCGATCAAAGGTGAAAGTGACGGTGAACCAGACAGAGCAGTCAGTGGCTGCATAAAGCAGGACGGCGTGGATATTACACACGGAGACGGACTCCCTCAGGAAATTAAATTTTTCCGGATAAACAATGGGAATGTGTCTCAGGATCAGGTCGAGGATAATGACCAGGAGATCCGCCGCTGCCATGGCCCCCAAGTAACGTCTGACACATGGAGACAATCCACAATCTTTATAAAGCAGGACATAGATGGTCACTACATTAACTGTGAGGAAGGAAAACAAACCCATTATCCATCAGCCTGGAGGCAAAGGGACCCGTTTGATCGGGGACCCAGTGAGATTTTCAAATGTGTCCCTGTATTCAGGGATTTATTAAAATAAATGGAGCTGGAATAACAAATGGAAAGTTCGGAATTACTGACAAAAATGAGACATAAACCACAAGAAACCCTCCCTGTCCAAACACACAGAGACACATCCATCAGGACAGATGGTTTCTAGAACATTCCCACATACTTGATCACTCGAGAACAGACACAGGTCACTCCTTCCCAGTTCCTAATACGGAGGGTGGAAACGTTGCTGTCCTGAAGGATTCTCTCCCAGTTTCCTGAAGACAAATGGAGTTTGGGAATTTCTGTATTTTGGTTTAAATTGTGGTCGATCCTGTATCATGAAGAAATGTAAACGCAGGGAAAACGTATTCCCCCCTTTAACTGCCTGAGGGGCCTTCGGAACAGTGTCTCCTTCTCCCTGGAACGGGATCTCTTCCCTTGGGATCTTATCGTTTGTTCAACTCACTGACGTCCAGCCGTTCACAAACAACGTCAGGGACAGAACGTTCCGGGGAATGTCAGTTATAGAATGTCAGGGACAGAACGTTCCGGGGAATGTCGGTTATAGAATGTCGGGGACCGAACGTTCCGGGGAATGTCAGTTATAGAATGTCGGGGACCGAACGTTCCGGGGAATGGCAGTTACAGAATGTCGGGGACAGAACGTTCCAGGGAATGTCAGTTATAGAATGTTGGGGACAGAATGTTCCGTGGAGCTCCCGGACCTGTCCATCACCTTTCCCCCCATCCACCCACCACCATGATGTACTGTGCACAGGCTACATATCTGTCCAGCATCGGGAGCCGTACTGCCCACATCATTGTATTATCTATAACCTCAACCAGACAGTCTGACCAGCACAGAGACCTGTGCAGTGATCACTGGTGCATTGATCTGTAACCCAGGAGCAGTTACCCTCCCAGCATGTAGGACTGTGTACCCCACCCCAGTAAATTGCTCAGTAACGCTGTGTTACATCCCTGCCCAGTGTGTGGGAACTTGCAGCCCATGCTGGAAGTGACAGGATGTAGAGCTCCCACCATTTACAGCTCCATATCTCCATTGTGCCCTGACAAGGGGGTGCTGTGGGTGTGAACATCACTGCCAGAGAGAGATGGTGGGGGAATCAGTTTAAATATCACCACATGGGATGGGTTTGGGGTATAGACAGAGAGGGGGAGACTGAGAGACAGTGTCATGGAAGGATGTGTTCCCAGGTTTCAGAATGCTGAAACGTAGACACTTCAATAGCATCCGGTAACATGAGCCTGTCTTCTCAGAAAAGATGGGAAAAAGGGACATTGGTGTGAGTTTTGGATGAACATTTGTTCTATAGCTTTGTAAATGGGAGTAGTTACAACATAATCTATGACTCACTGGGCTGATTCTAACAATAATTTGCCTCAGTGCCATTTTCATTGAGTGTGACAGAGAGATTATCTGTACGAGGCGAAGCTAGATTCCTGGTGCTATCTTATCAAACTCAACTCGTTGACTACCCACACACACACCCCCACCATGGTGTCCCTCTCATTCAGTACCAGCCCGATTCTCCCACCCATCATGGCTGGAGGGACTCACAGTTGCCCGGGTGCCCCGGGATATTCCGTGACCCCGGGCACTGGTGCCATATTTAACAAGCCAATGGGCACACGGCTGACCTTTCTCTGTTAGGAGCTGCCCTGTACAGTTTACCCCGAGCATGGCAGATAAGGGGCAATTTAACCACGGTTTGTCGACAGGGACACGGAGATCCTGGTGGATGGGCTAGTACAGAGCGTGACCATTCCCTTCCCAGAGGGAGCCACACCACCAGACCCACCGAGCATGGTCTGTGCTCCCCACCCAGCTCAGTGCTGTATCTGCGGTCTGAAGAAATGTCCAGTAATACAGGACAAGCATCAATAACCTTCCCCACTCTGTCAGGATAAGGGTCACTGTATTCTCTGCTCCCTCACACTCACGGTATATCTGTTATAGCACCGACCCCCGAACAAAGCTCCTGCTTATATACATGCAGCGCGCTCTGTTCCTGCAGCCCCTTTTTTTAACGGCACAGCCTGTTCTAAACTGTCTTTCTTTATCTTTCATACCAAAGTGCATCACCTCACACTGCTCTGAACTGATCCCAATCTACCAGCGTGTCACTGTCCTGTTAGAGTTCCACACTGTCCTCCATAGACTTTACAGTTCTTGCAGGTTTGGTACCATTTACAAACATTAAGATTGTCATCGTGTCACAGTCCCCATGAAACAACTGAATTCCTGCCCCACACACAGGAGTGTGAGCAAGTGAAATACTGATATATTCCCATGGACAGAGTCGAATAATGACATACTGTCAATGGAGCAACAAAAATCCTGACATATACGAGACAGAGTAGATGAAATATTGACAAACCACAGAGCATGAGAAATCCGGATAGGTTCCACTTATCGATATACATCAGGGTATAATGGGATGAAGTTGAAATTATGTACTGTACCTTTAAGAGAGAGAAAATGCTGTTCTGAACTGAGAGCTTAGAAATACCTGTGATATGAGAGGATGGGAGACCCAGAAACAGTATATTGCTGTAGAGTTGAAGTCGGGTTATAAGCAGTTAAGAGATAGAGGGTCTTTCAGTTCACTTTCAGTGTTAAAAAATACATTGTTGTTTTTATTTAAACAGTGGAATTTGGGAATTCTCTCTCACTCATATTTAACAGTTTATGAGGCAAATTGAGCATTTATTTATGTTTAGTTTAAATTACCAGATGAGATCTATGCTGTGTCCTAACAATTGCTGTGTGTGTATCTGTGTGTCTCTGTGTGGGGCAGGTCTGACAGTCTCTGTGGTGCTGAAAGTGATGCAATGCCACCCTCTGCTGGCCTCTCCATGCCACTGCACCTGCATTGGCAGAGGGTGAAAACCAACAGGGATTCAGTCAGAGAGGGGGAGGGAGAGGGCAGCTGCTCACAGCACCATCCAAACTGATGTCTTATTCATGTACTGATCTAAATGTCCTTTAAAAGTTGTAACTGTCCCTGCTTTCACCACTTCCTCTGGAAGTTCATTCCACACACAAGCCAGCTTCTGTCTAAAATAATTACCTCTCCTGACTTTTCTAAATCTTTTTTCCCCGCACCTTAAAATATCCCTCAGTTTTGAATCCCCAATTCTAGGGAAAAGACATCAGCCCTTCAGCTTATCTGTACCCCTCATTATTTTATAAACCTCTGCAAAGTTACCCCTCCATCTCATACTCTCTAGTGAAAAATGTCCCAGCCTGTCCAGCCTCTCCTTGTAGCTCAATCCCTCCATTTCCAGCAACATCCAGGTTAAACTCTTCTGAACCCTCTCCAGCTTAATAATATCAAGGTCAATGATATCAAAGTGAATAATCAATGTATTTAAGAAGGGTAGTGGAGACCAAAACTAGAGGACATAGTTGTAAGGTAAGAGGGGAAAAATTTAAAAGTGACCTAAGGGGCAGCTTTTTCACCCAGAGGGTGGTGTGCCTATGGAATGGGCGGGCAGGATGCCCAGACTGGACACAGTATTCCGAGAGAGGTCTCACCAATGTCCTGTACAACCACAACATGACGTCCCAATTCCGATACTCAAAGGTCTGACCATTGAAGACAAGTGTGCAAAACGCCTTCTTAATCACATTATCTATATGAGATGCAACTTTTAAAGAATTATACCTGATGGCCGAGGTCTCTGTTCTACAACACTGCCCAAGGCCCTACGTTTAATTGTATAAGTCCTACTCTTGTTGATTTACCAAATCCAATACCTCACATTAATCCAAACTAAAATCCATCTGCCACGCCTCGGCCAGTGAGTGATATTACCACCTCCTCACCTTTCCCGTTTAATTTTAAAATACCCCTCCCTCTCCAGGAGGCCTGCACACTCCGGCCTTGATTTTCACAAAGACCCCGAGCTTGGTTTGCCTTGTGTGGTTAGGGGGTGGAGGGACGGATTGCAGACACAGTCAGTGGGGAGGAGAGGCTGGACAGTGATCAGTGGCCTGGTATCATTTCATGGTTTTAGGCAGAGGGCAGGCACACTTGAGAGTTGGGTTATACTGATCGGTGTTTTGGGACCAGAAATTATGGTCTTTCTCCGTGTCTGGTGTTCAGTAATAAATATCTATTTGAGACCCTTCATTGGGCAGAGTATGTCTGCAGGATTCCTTTCTCTAATATTGCAGACTACAGATAATAGCGAGTAAAGGTGTTCATAGTTAATTTCGATCTTGCACTTGTTTAACAAAACAAAATGTTTTGTGAACTCCGATTTCTCCAGTTTCCTCATTTCCCCTCCCCCCACCTTGTCTCAGTCGATTCCCTCGAACTCAGCACCGCCCTCCTAACCTGCAATTTTCTTCCTGCCCTCTCCGCCCCCCCCCCACCCCACTCCGGCCTATCACCCTCACCTTGACCTCCTTCCACCTATCACATCTCCATCGCCCCTCCCCCAAGTCCCTCCTCCCTACCTTTTATCTTAGCCTGCTGGACACACTTTCCTCATTCCTAATGAAGGGCTTTTGCCCGAAACGTCGAATTTCCTGTTCCTTGGATGCTGCCTGACCTGCTGCGCTTTAACCAACAACACATTTTCAGCTCTGATCTCCAGCATCTGCAGATCTCACTTTTTACTTGTAGTTCAGTAATGGTAACCCGATTATAATAAATCCACACCGAGCTGAACGCTGCCCCTTACAATGTGACCCAAAATCTGGGTACAGTAGTGTAGTGGGTAGTGTCCCTGCCTTTGAGCCATGGCTCTGGGATTGATTCCAATTCCTGAAATTGTTTGGTAGTGTTCCTAGCTCTGGACAAGAAGGTTTGGATTCATGTCCTGCCTGTTGCAGAGGTATGTAGCAGCATGTCATAACAGGCTGATGAACAAACACACAGGAGAATAATGTTACAGCTTTATGGGTATTGCCGAGTGGTGCTCGTGTCCCTACCTCTGAGCACAAAGGTCTAAGTGTAAATCCCACAGAAGTGTCTCCTAATATATCTGAACAAACTGATGAAACTGGGTTTAGAATTGTGACTTGATGGAGAAGAACAGGGTCAGTGTTGAATTACAGCATTTCGGCCCGGGATTATTGAAAGTACAGCTATTCGTGTTGATTGGAGTCACATTTCACAGCAGGAAAGGTTTATAAAATCAGAACGGTCATGGATAGGGTTTGTCGTCAAGGTTTTTCCCCAGGTTAGAGGAATCCAAAACTAGAGGACATTGGTGGAAAGTGAGAGGGGAAAGATTTTGAAGAGGCCTAAGGGGCACCTTTTCACACTGAGGGTGGTGTGCGTATGGAATGAGCTGCCAGAGGAAGTGGTGGAGGCTGGTACAACTACATCATGTAAAAGGCATCTGGATGCTGACAAACCTGCCGAGCTTTTCCAGCAATTTCTGTATTTGTTAAAACAAAACATTCACTTTAACGCAGGTATCTGTATTAGCTGTCTGGACACAGAATTGGCTGGCCAACAGAAGACAGCGAGTGGCAGTGGAAGGAAAATATTCTGCCTGGAAATCTGTGGTGAGTGATGTTCCACAGGGCTCTGCTCTTGGGCTTCTACTGTTTGTAATTGTTTTAATGACTTGGATGAGGGGATTGAAGAATGGGTCAGCAAGTTTGCAGATGACACAAAGGTTGGAGGTGTCTTTGACAGTATAGAGGGCTGTTGTAGGCTGCAGCGGGACATTGACACGATGCGGAGATGGGCTGAGAGGTGGCAGATGGAGTTCAACCAGGATAAATGCGATGTGATGCATTTTGGAAGGTCGAATTTGAAAGCTGAGTACAGGATTATGGATAGGATTCTTGGCAGTGTGAAGGAACAGAGAGATCTTGGTGTGTAGGTACATCGATCTCTTAAAATGGCCACCCAAGTGGACAGGGTTGTTAAGAAAGCATATGGTGTTTTGGTTTCATTAACAGGGGAATCGAGTTTAAGAGTCGTGAGATCTTGTTGCAGCTCTATAAAACTTTGGTTCGAACGCACTTGGGATACTGCGTCCAGTTCTGGTCACCCTATTATAGGAAAGATGTGGATGCTTTGGAGAGGGTTCAGAGGAGATTTACCAGGATGCTGCCTGGACTGGAGGGCTTATCTTATGAAGAGAGGTTGACTGAGCTCGAACTTCTTTCATTGGAGAAAAGGAGGAGGAGAGGGGACCTAATTGAGGTATTCAAGATTATGAGAGGCATAGATAGAGTTGATAGCCAGAGACTATTTCCCAGGGCAGAAATGGCTAACACGAGGGGTCATAGTTTTAAGCTGGTTGGAGGAAAGTATGGAGGGGATGTCAGAGGCGGATTCTTTAAACAGAGAGTTGTGAGAGCATGGAATGCATTGCCATAGCAGCAGTTGTGGAAGCAAGGTCACTGGGGACATTTAAGAGACTGCTGGACATGTATATGGTCACAGAAATTTGAGGGTGCATACATGAGGATCAATGGTCGGCACAACATGGTGGGCTGAAGGGCCTGTTCTGTGCTGGACTGTTCTATGTTCTACGTATTCTGAATACATTAAACATTTTATTTTTAATGACGCAGGGACATATAAACATACCTTCAAATCGACCGAGACCATTTTCTGTTCAGGGTATGGCTCTGTGTATGACAGTAGCAATGATGCACCGACATGGAACAGGGAATGTGATGGAGACATAGTTCGGACAATGTACAAGGAGACCTCACATGGTCCAGTTTGGGAGAGAATGACATTATTGTGTGATCAACTCCGAGAGGGAGAAAATGTCATCTGCCCTAGCAGAAACAGCCTATTGCACTCTCTCTCCTTCATTATTCCTCATCACAGTAATGTGTACGAGCTAAAACAAAACTCTACTGTTATTGTTACCATACTTATTTTTATAGAATCCCTGCAGTGTGGAAACAAGCCCTTCGGCCCAACAAGTCCATACTAACCTTTCAAAGACTAACCTTCCCATGCCCTTACAGTTAGCACTGACTAGTGCACCTAAAGTAGAAATCGCTGAACACTGTGGAATATTTGACCAATCCACTTGAATTATACAGCTTTGGGCTGTGGGAGGGAATGGGAGCACCCATCAGAAGCTCACGCAGACAAGGGGAGAAGACGCAAATATTGGGACGATAGATAGTAAGTTTACAGATGACATCAGAAAAGTGGTATTGTAGATTATCTCAGAGTACAAGACCACAAATAGATGGAACAAAGGGGCAAGGAGTGACAGATGAAGTTTAGTTTAGATAAATACGAGGTTACGCATTTTGGGAAGGCAAATCAGGGCAGAAATTACACACCTGGTGGGCCTGGTGAGTGTTGTGAGACAAAGAGACATAGAACTGCAGGTACATTGTTCCTTGAAAGTGGAGTCAAATGCAGACAGTGTGGTACAGGACACATTTTACAAATTTGCCTTAATCAGTCAGAGCATTGAGTATAGGAGTTGTGGTGGCATGTTGTATCTGTACAGGATGTTGGTGAGACCACTTTAAGAACACTGCGTACAACTTGGTTTTCTGCAGAAAAGATTTACACGGATGTCCCAGGACTGGAGGTTTGAGCTTTAGCGAGAGGTTGATTAGTTTGAGGTGTTTCTCCCTGGAGTGTCAGAGGCTGAAGGGTGACATTATAGAGGTTTATAAAATCATCAGGGGCATGGATATTCTGAACAGCCGTGTTCTGCTCCCTAGGGTAGGGGAGTCCAGAACAGGAGAGCATAGGTTGGAGAGGAGAGGGCGAATGATTTAGAAGGGACCTGAAGATAAATGTTTCACACAGAGAGTGGTGTGTGCACATAAAGTGCTTTCAGAGGAAGTGCTGAAGGCGGTTACAATCGCACATTTAAAAAGTATCTGAAAGAGGAGGGATATTGGCCAAATGCTGGCAAATGGGACTGGATCAGATTTGATATCTGATCGGAGTGAACAGATTGGACTAACGGGTCTGTTTCCGTTCTGTATGACTCTTTGATTCTATAAGAGGGATGACGAAAAATTCTGAAAGTACCGTTCAAATCCGAATCCTCTTCACTGGAAGTTTATCGTGCCTCTATGTTCACATTGATTGAAAGTTGCGTTAGTGAAACATTTGACAGAGAACTGAGTCATGGATAATGGGACGCAGACAGGAAAGTGGGGCTGAGACCACAACCTGATCAGCCACAATCTTAGTGCCTGGTGGAGAAGGTTCAACGTATCTAATGAGTCACTCCTGTCCCTCAATCCCGTGTTCCTGTGTTCCATTCAGACCATTCAACCTGATAGGCAGGAGCATTTAGAGGCTACGTACTTCTATAACCTGTTGCACAGACACAGAGGAGATCATTCAGCCCTTCAAGACTGTCCCACACCCGTTGAGGTGATTTGGGAAATGTAATTGTAAAACCCAGGCTAGGGATGAAAGAGGCCCCTCATCTCTCTTTACAGAGCTTCCCCTCTCTGAAACTTATGCTCAATTAGTTGGTCATATTGTAGACCCAAATTCATTATGAATGCAGCCCCCATACCTCACCCAGTGATGGCTCACAAAATCCTCTGGTCTTCCTGAAGGCAACATTCAATAACAGAACATTCATGAATATAACACCCACTAACTTTCCAATAACAGAATGTGAGAACGTCAGACACAGGGGCAGGTCGTTCACTCCCCAAACCTGCCTTGCCCTTCACTAAGATCGTGACTGATCTGCTCTTGGTCTCAAATCCTCTTTCATACCCAATTCTTCATCGCCCTCTACTCTCTAACAGGACACAAGGGGTCAGGTAACAATGCCTGACCCTGATATCAAGGTTTCTGTTGACTTCTGTTGACATCAAGGAGCTTAACAAATCTGAACTTAATGGGAATCAGAGAAAACTCTCCAGTGTTTAGTGTCAAACATGGCACAAAGTAAGATGTTCATCATCTCAGTCCTGGGTCAGTTCTGTGGGAGATCCTCAGGGTAGCTTCCTCTTCACAAACATCTTCAGCTGCTTCATCAATGTCTCCCCACCCTCACCCTCCCCACCATAAGATCAGAAGTGGGGATGGTCACTGAGAATTCCACAATGTTCAGAATAATTTGACGCCCCTGTCAGCTTCTGAACTGGTCTGTGTCCATGTGCAGCAAGACATGGACTCCACTGAGGCTTGTGCTTTTAAAGAGTCAGTAACATGCATATAAAGGACTGTCTGACACTGCACATTGCCACAGTAAAATAAGAGATCATTCCACACCTCACACTGGTTTCACAGGAATATGAGGAAGTCGTTCAGCCCGTTGACACTATTGGAGAAGAACAGGGACAGCCCGTTCAATGCCTCCAACATATTACTCAGGAAGAGAAGGATTCTAGTGTGATGGGCCACATCAGAGACCCTCGACAATATTTGAAGGCGGTAGCCTAGACTCTAATGTTTTCTTATTTTAAAGAAAATGTAAAGTGTCTGTTCCAGATGCAATGTGAGTGGTCAAACAACTTGGTGTGAAGCATAACACCATTTATGTAAACACGATAGATTAAATAAAACCAAAGAAAGAAGAATTTAGAATAACGTATTTATATTGGACAAGTTAACAGAATAATAGATCTAGGAACTAATACGAATGAATTGTTTCAATACTGGAAATCACATGAACACAGCCCTTGGCAAAAAGGAATATTCAGACACTGAATGACACAAATATTTCTCCAATTCAGGATTTAAAAACAGCACCAAGAGAAAATCCATAGAGAGTAGCTGCCAGGAGATATTCACTAAAGTTTTCAACTCGGTGGAGACCCCAATAATTTCTGATGTTACTGAGAAACCAAAACCCAGAAATCCTAATCTGTGAGAGCTGACCATATCCATTCCATCTGCATTAAAATAAACCTAAGGCCTCACTAGTTATTTACTCAAGTGGTCTTAACTAGCCAGCTTGGTAACAGTCATTCAATCTCTCTCTTAAAAGAAACCAGAACAAAATAACCTCTTAAAGCTACAGCATAATCACACTAGTCAGCACATCGAGCTGTCATAGAGGAACTAGGGGTAACCAGTCAGGCCCTTGAGTCACTTATTCAGGAACAGTAGGAGGCCATTCCCACCTCAATGCACTTACACAGGGGCAGAATGAGGTAATTGATGCTGATTCCTGATGAATGGCTTATGCTCGAAACATCGATTCTCGTGCTGTGCTTTTCCAGCAAACCACTGTCTACTCTGATCTTAAGCATCAACAATCCTCGCTGTATCCTAATTGATGGTCTAACATGGTGAACAAGTGGAGCAGAAGCTGCACAGACAGACTGCTCCACGTTGTTCTTCTTAGCTCGGTCTGTCATGATACACATGTGGGACTTTAACGCGGTTTTCTAGCGGTGAGCAGGGAAGCCATATGTCTTGTGTGAAGTCACAAGAAGGCACCTTCCATCTCTGAGAAGCCAGCCTGGTGTTCTCTGTGTAGCGTGGGAGTGGATGGGAATGGCTACCTGTTTCAGAATGAAGGTATTGTGGCTGCTGTTGGGGATTGTGAGCAACATGACGTTCAGTACGGGTTCACACGTCGACTGCACAATAACGTGGGGAGAGTTCATTAAGGCATATAAACTATTAGTAAAGTCACGTTAGACTGATGGATGGACTCTCTAAGTTCAAATAATGCTGATCTTGTTCATGTTGATCTTGTCTAGTGCATGTCCTGTTCAGTGTAACCTGTGTGCCTTACTCTGTCCAAGTCTATTTCCATCCTATGATCTGTCTGGCCATGTTTACTATGATCTTCCTCCACTGCTCATAAAATAAAGCATTTCCCTGTCCTGAGGTACACATGACAATAAATCAAACCAACCAATCCTTGATAAAGTATGGAATTTCTCTCCCTGTCAATGTCTCTTTTGGAAGCAAGTGATCGCTGCCACTCCTCGTGTTTAACGTCACCGTTTCTTCTTCTCTCACAGCTCTACTGATTAAACACTCAGCTTCTTCACTCTATCCTCATGGTACCATCACCCGTGTCTGTGGTAAGGAGATCATTCCTTACAAAGGAGATCAAATCCGTAGAGAGTGTCCCAACCACGCTCTCAGCAAGGCCCTACAACAACTGGAAGATGGCATTACTTATGTACTTGAATCATCCTACAATGAAGGACAGCATACCATTGACTGCACCCATTACTTACACAGGATTTGATTCGGAGCAGTCAGCATAGACTTGTGAGTGGGAGATCATGCTCCCCAAATTTGTTAGAGTTCGTTGATGAAGTGACCAAGAAGGTTGATGAGGGCCGAGCGGTAAACATAGTCTCTATGGATATTAGTAAGGCCTTTGCTAAGGTTCCACATGGCAGGCTGCTCTGGAGAGTTACATCACGTGGAATGCCGGGGGAACTGACCAATTGGATGCACAGTTGGCTTGATGGTAGGAAGCAGAGGGTTTTGTGGAAGGGTGTTTGTCAGACTGGAGGCTGGGTCCATAGCTGTTTGTTATCTATGATTTGGCTGAGAATGTACAAGGTATGATTTGTAAGTTTACAGATGACACTAAAATAAGTGGGAGCATGATCAGTGAGGAAGTTTATCAGAAATTGCAGCAGAACCTTAATCAGGTGGGCAAGTGGGCCGAGAAATGGCAAATGGAATTTAATATAGATGCGTGATGACTCGCATTTTAGAATCTCAACTCAAGGTAGGAGTTGCACGGCGAATGGGAGGGCCTTAAGGGGTGTAGAGGGCAGAGAGACCTTGGTATGCAGGTGCACGGTTCTCTGAGAGTGGAGTCACATGTAGACAGGGCAGTGACGAAGGCATTTGGCACACTGACCTTCATCAGGCCGGACATTGAGTATGGAAGTTGGGAAGTTATTTTGCAGTTACACAGGACTTTGGTAAGGCCGCACTTGGAGTATTGTGTTCAGGTTTTGTCACTTTGTTATAGGGAGCACGTGTCTATCTCCTAAGGAAGTTATTACGGTACCTTGCCGTGGCAACCAACAGGGTACCCTTCGTTGTTCAGTACTTCCCAGGAGCTGAAAAATTATGCCATGTTCTTCGTGACCTGGAACACGTTATCAACGAGGATGAGCACCTTGCCAAGACCTTCCCCACACCTCCACTGCTTGCCTTTAAACAACTGCCAAACCTCAAACAGATCATATGTTCATAGCAAGCTGCCCAGCTTTCAGGACAGCTCCATACAACCCTGTCACGGTAGGTGCTGCAAAACGTGTCAGAATGTGGGCATGGGTATTACCATTACATGTGAGGACACCTCCCACCATGTACGTGGCAGGTACTCATGTGACTCAGCCAACATTGTCTATCTTATAAGTTGCAGGCAAGGGAGCCCGGAGGCATGGTACATTGGGGAAACCGAGCAAAGGCTATGGCGACAGATGAATGGGCACCACACAACAATCAACAGACAGAAGTGTTGCCTCCCAGTTGGGGACACTTCTGCGGTACAGGACATTCGACCTCGGACCTTCGGGTGATCATCCTCCAAGGCAGACTTCAGGACAGGCAACAGAGAAAAGTGGCCAAGCAGGGGCTGATAGCTAAGTTCGGTACCCATAGGGAGGGCCTCAACCGGGACCTTGGGTACATGTCATACTACAGGTGACCACCATTGCATTATACACACAGACAGACAGACACACACACACACACACACACACACAGTCACTCCTATACACACACATACACACGGACACACATATACACAGGCATGCACACAGACACTCGCGCACACCCTGACAGACACACACACTCCCATACTCACATATGCATCCTCTCAGAGACTTAGACCACTCTACACTCATGCAGGCACATATACCCTCTCTCTCACAGACACTCGCAAACCCCCACCCCAGACACATACACACTACCACACTCACACATGCACCCCTCACAGAATTAAGACACTCTGCAATCACTACACACACATGTACACTCTCTCTCACACTTACAACCCCCAAACCAGACAGACATACACACAGACAGACACAGAGACCCACATGCACCCATTCATTTTGTGGGATGAATTTGTACTTGCAGAGTTACATTGTACTTTGCTCAAAAACAGTAAAACTCTGTTATCTGAGTTTTTAGGTTAGAATCGATCTAAAATCATGGCATGGACAGAGAACACAGAGCGCTAACACCTTCTACATATTGTGTAACTAACCCACTTGTTACAGTTAACCTGAGAATGCAACGTTAAAAAAGAAAGGCTTTTTGATTTACACACGGAAGAAGCTAAACTATCATGGTATTCGAACAGATGAAAGACTCAACAGACACTCAAGGTAATTTTCAATGTGTAGTTTCAGTTACATCATACTGTAATTTTTTGCTATAAATGCTGTGCCTTACAATTTTGTCCTCCACAATCACCTGAAGAAGGTGCGGTTCTCTAAAAGCTAGTGTGCTTCCAATTAAACCTGTTGGACTATAACCTGGTGTTGTGTGATTTTTAACTTTGGACATCCCAGTCCAACACCGTCATCTCCAAATCATGATTACTGTGAAGTGGGACCGTATTAATCGTTCTCCAGCACTCTGGCACCTCCCCTATGGTCAGATTCTAAATAAAATTAACGTTAGAGGTCATCTCGCCACGTTATTCATGCTCTTCGCAAGCATTATTGTGAGATTTTCTCTAGAGTTATGCATGTGGAGTAGAGAAGGACAATGATTTTAAACAATGCTGTGTATTACCCTAGAGAACTGAGACTGCTCTAAACTGGATGGGAACCTTTCAGCAGCCTGGTAATGTTTTTGCTGCCTCTGTACAGGATCTTAGTGAGATCACATTGGAGTAGTGTGTAAAGAATTTTTCTACTCAATGAAGAAAGTGTATTGTTATGTTGGAAGGAGCTCAGAGATAGTTCCCTCAACTGATTGCTGCAAATAAGGTGTCTTAGGATGGAGAGATAGCAGGAAAGTGGAACCGAGGCTGCGATAACTTCAGGCATGATTGTATTCAATGGCGGAGCTGGTTCGAGGGGTTGGATTCCTGACTGATGCTCCTCATCCACACTCAGCCTTTTGACCGTGTTACACAGTATAGAGGGAGGACTGTCTGTCAAACAGGAAGCAGGCACTCCGGATAAATCAGTCTTAATCAGTTTGTCAGAATGTCACCAGTGGAGTCACACAGTGACCAGTGCGGGTACCTCAACTATTTACAATCTACATCAATGATCAGGAGGTTGGAACAGATATCCAGATACTGAGTTTGGTGATGTCGCTTGGATAAGCAAGAGATTAAATTATCAAGAGAGGGTGGAGTGTCTGCAAATAGATACAGAAAGTTCAAGGCCATGGACAATAATTTGGAAGGAACAATACAACATAATATAACCTGTAATTTCATTTACAGGAATAATGGAAGGCAGTATGTTACTGAAATGGAGAGGCATTACAGGGTTTAATTATACTATGTACTGGGGGGTTCACTCAGACCCGTTCAGACATGGGAGATTTGCTCCATCCCTGATTATCTGCTCCTTGACATTCCAAGTGACCACATTGCTCTCCGTTCACATAGAATATTTTGATGTGGTTGGTTGGTGGTGGGGATGGTGTTTTGAAACGTGTATCAAGGGGACAGCCTTTATCCAAGATATATTCATTCCTTTCTACAAGGAGACCTGTAGACGATGGGATTGGCTGCCTGCTTCTGAATGAAGGAACTGTGGCTGCTTTCAGGACAGGGGTATTCACCAACATAATATACTGTACATGGGCTCACTGTAACATTAATCGAGTGAGAGCTCCTTCAGTTCCTCTACCTCTCCCCATTTAATGGCTACTCTGCAGATTCCACGTCCACCTTCAGGAATCCCACTATACTGGGAAAATAAGGATACATCTGGCAGCTTCCCGCTGAGGGAGAAGCAATGTATTGATCTCATCCACCATATACATCCTCCATCACCGAATGGTGACACTGATGTTGAGATGCTGGGAGAAGACGGAGCTGTCACCGACTCCGGCCTGGAAAGTTTCGGATCACAGAAGCTGAATGAAACTGTGACCCTAATAGCCACCGGCAGCACTGTCTTCACCCTGGTGTGAAGCTGCAGGTCGTGTTGAAGAAGGTGACACCGCTCTGTGACCAGCTCCTTGTTCAGTCCAGATCCCCTCAACACTCTGTTCCTGGGTTAAGTGTGGCTTGGGAAGCTGTTCCTGGAAAACCCGGGATGGATGCAGCAGATCCCTTTCCCTACACACACTCACTCCGTGGTTTCAGAGCTTCCCCTGTCTGCAGCCTCTGTTCCATTTGGTGTTCATGTTACACACCCAGATACTGTTACCATAGTCCCCATGCTCTATCCAAAGTTGGGTCACCAAATCCTCCGATCTCACTGAATGTCTGAGGCAGCTCACAACAAAAGCTCCAGCAAACCATCCCCAGCAACTCCACTTTTCAACTTTTCAACAACAGGAGTCAGTCAGAAACCCCTCGGCTACAAATATTGTGGGCCAGACCAGATCCCCGCAAAATATTTTAAGAAGGCCACTTAGACCCAAACCATTCCTTATTTGAAAGAGAGATGTGAAGTGTATTTTCCAGATATGTTGTGACTGGTCAAAGCACTCAACATTAAGCCAAGTATAATCTATTCAAATACTTTAGTTAAAATAAATTTTGGGAGAACTTATATGTTGGTACACTTACACAAACAATAGATACCGTACCTTCTTGGTATACACTGCTTGGCACAAAGATAAATTCAATACAGATTCTTACATGCAGTTTTTTGATCCAGGAAAAATCAACATCAACAACCATCTCAGAGAGAAAAGCAGCTGGGGATCATGTATTGAAACTTTTAACCCTGCTAGGATCTCCAACAGCTTCTGAATGCTGCAGCCAAAAACAAAACAAGAAACTCTGGTCTGGGAGAGCTGGCCACTGCCCTTCCATTGTTATCACCGTTTTAATAAAACCTAAAGGCCTCCTCAGTTATTTACTTAAACTGTTTTCAGACAGCAGTTCCGCACCTCTGCCTTTAAAACCTCTCATAAAAAAACAAGAGAAAATAACCTTTTTATAGTGATAGTATCCTCACAACTCCACCTTTAATAAATTGATCTATCAATATACAAAGATGGATTCATGTTAGACCTCCTAATCTTCCTCTATTAGTAGCAGATAGAAAGGATAGTGAAGAAGGTGTTTGATATGCTTTCCCTTATTGGTCATAGTATTGAGTACAGGAGTTGGGATGTCATATTGCGGCTGGACAGAACATTGGTTAGGCCACTGTTGGAATATTGTGGGCAATTCTGGTCTCCTTCCTATCGAAAAGATGTTGTGAAACTTGAAAAGGTTTAGAAAAGATTTACAAGAATGTTGCCAGGACTAGAGGATTTGAGCTACAGGGAGAGGCTGAACAGGCTGGAGCTAATTTCCCTGGAGAGTCGGAGGCTGAGGGGTGACCTTATAAATGTTCACTAAATTATGAGGGGCATGGATAGGATAAATAGGCAAAGTCTTTCCCTGGGGTCAGGGAGTCCAGAACTAGAGGGTATAGGTTTAGGCTGAGAGTGGAAAGATATCAAAGAGACCTAAGGGGCAAACTTCTTCATGCAGAGCATGATACGTGTATGGAACGAGCTGCCAGAGGATTTGGTGGAGGTTGATACAATTTAAGAGGCATTTGGATGGGTATATGTATAGGAAGGGTTTGGAGGGATATGGGCTGGGTGCTGCCAGTTGGGACGAGATTAAGTTGGGATATCTGGGGGCATGGACGGGTTGGACAGAAGTGTCTGCTTCCATGCTGTTCATGTCTATGACTCTGTGATTCTATGACTGCAATGCATATATATATATATATATATATATAAAATATTGACTTTGAGCAGATAAATGTTCACAATGAGATTCGATTTCAATCATTTTACTCCTGCCACAAAATGCCTTTGTCTTTCTTAATCCACGTCTCCAGAATGTGTCAAAACTTAGTTTTCTCGCCCTGTCACCTGTATAATTTCAAATTGAATGGCAGCAATAATAAGCTCACTCGAAACAGACTGGTATTTTTTCACCTGAATGCCCCCAAAGTTTTAAGGGGTCACGATCAGTGATAAAGATTTGTCTCATGTATGTTATTCGCAATTTAAATGCTGAAATGTTGGAACGCCAACACCAAGCTCAAGGCCTCCTTCCCCATTGTGGAATAAATCTGTTGATGTTTGCCCTGTACACTCCAACCACACGTTACATAATGGAGCACTCCTAATCTCTTCAATGCTCCCTCTGAATTACATAGCTCCTCATGTCTCAGCATAAAAGAATTACATACCTCTGTACCTCTTAATGCTATAACCTCTTTACCTGCTACTCCTGGGCTATGCCGGTAAACCTTACTCTCACAGGTATATGTTTTAAGAAGATATCACACATTCTTCTCAATCTCTCACAGAATCCAAACTTTGATTTCTGAACCCAATCATCATCAGCCATTTCAGCTTCTAATCTTGCCATTGTAACTCTCTGCTCTTCCACACGAGTTCTCACGACTGCAGGAAGTGAATTGTTGAACTTCTCCAAAATAAGAATCTCTCTAAGAGTGCCATAGCCTTTGCTCTGTTTTTAATACCAATACCCACCTTTCAAAATTACTTTGTTTGATTCTTTCAAATTCAATGCACGCTTAACGAGGGAGGTTTTTTTTTAGATTCCAGAAACGCTATCTGTAGCTTCTGGCCGAAGTTCATATGCCCTTCAGATGGCCTTCTTCACCTCCTCATACTGGCCAGATACCTCCACTGATCGGGATGCAAATACCTACCAGCTCTGTGTGGATCAACTAAATCCACATGGTCACTGATCACTGCATTTGTTTAGCCACTTTCTCAAATGAAATTAAAAAGGCTTCTCCATCCTTCTCATTAAATTTAGACAATGCCTGGGCATATTTAAACAGAACCCCATCAGGCTTTTGGCTACTAAAGGATTGCTCATCCTCACTATCCTCCTCATCCAACCTACCGTCTACCTTCATCTCCACCTTCTATGTCCACTTTCCTCTTTAATTGTTAACTTTTGAAGTTGAAAATCTCTGGTTTTCTTCTCTCTCTTTCTCTCTTTCTTCTTCATTTCCTTTTCTTTTATTTCTACTTCTCATTTTAATTTAAATGGTTTCAATTCCTTCTCATGTTCAAGGTGCCTCATTTCAAATTGAATTCGAGCCATTTCCAAAGAGTTTGATGACGGTTCCACCAAATGTAATTGCCGAGCTATAGCTGTAATTATCTCTCATTTTCTCACAGACAAACACAACCCCAACTTCAGCTTGTCTGTCAATTCCTCCAGCTTTGTCTTCATTACCTTTTGTAAACCCCCCAACTTTACTTCTTCCACACCCAAAGAACTCTCAGTGACTGAAAGAATCTTTATACACAAAACACGTTTTAAACCAACCGAATTCAACATCCGCAACAACTACCATACGTGACTTTTGAACCCGCTAGTCTCCATTGCATCCTCTCCAGTGTCTGCATGAGAGTATTCTGGATGCTCTGGTTTCCTCCCACAATCTAAAGATGTGCATATCAGGTGAATTGGCCATGCTAAATTGTTTGTGGTTTTCAGGGATGTGTGGGTTAGATGCCTTAGTTGTGGAAAATGTGTAATAATAGTGTAAAGGAAAGTTTCTGGGTAGGTCACTCCTCGGAGGGTCAGGGTGGACTTGTTGGGTCAAATGGCCTGTTTGCACATTGTAGGGATTGTAATTGTAAACCCAATTTGGTATTATCGATTTAGAACCAGATAAGAAACCCCAGTTTGCTATAGACCAACCAGACTGCCTCAAACTATTTCAAAAAAGTCGCTTGGATGCCAACATTTTCTTATTTTAAAGGCAGATGCGAAGTGGGAGTTCCAGATATGATGCTACTAGCCAAACCACTCACCATTAATTAAAACACGATATATGTAAACACTCTAATGAAAATCCATACAAAATGAAGAGGATTTGAGGATAACTTAACTATTGGAAACCTTAACCGAACAATGGATACAAAACCTTCTACAAATGAACTGTTCCAATATACTAACATCACCTAAACACACCCCATGGTAACAAGGAGCATTCAGACATAAAGTTCTCCAATCCAGGAGGAAACAGCATCAAGTGAAGCTTCAGAGAGAATAGCAGTTAGGGATAATTTACTAAAACTTCCAACCCTTCTGGGACACAAGCACCTGGTGACTTACAGCTATAAGGAAAAAAAACCTAGAAAGCCTGGTGCATGCGAGCTGGCCATTGTTACTACTATTTATTAATAACCCCAAAACCCTATAAGTTATTTACTTGAACCATTTACAGTAAGCAGTTTGGACTTTAAGATCTCTTGTTAAAAAAAAGAGAAAATAACCTTTAAAAAAATGTGACAGCATTGTCACACAATTTAGATACCTGGTCCTTTACTCAATGAGCTTCCCCGTGTTACTGATCGCAAGGTCACCTGAGAGGGACAAATACAGGTACAGACCAAGTTACAAGGATGTGTCGCATAACTTCTGAAACACGCCTGTCCATGGGCCGTCACATGGGACATACCGGGAAGTGAAAAACAGACTGACACACACCATTTCACTGTTTCTGAGCTACACAATGCCAGCACTCGATACAAAGCATAGCCAAAACCCAAGGCCAGGGAAAGATACAGAGGGACAGAGATTCACATTGAAGACAGAAACAGACAGTTAATTAACTGGTAGGACGTTGTGGAAATATGGGGAAAAAAGACAGAGCAGTGGGACTAACTGGAGAAGTGAGATCTTCGTGAGTAAAACTACAAGAATGAGAACATTGAATAAAGGCATTGTCAGATCAGCTGAAATGGTTTGTTACATCAAATTCTGAATCTGCTTGACAGAACACCACAAACAACATAAACTGGGAAAAGATGACAGCCCAGCATGGAGAACTGTGCAGACCATGATAGTGTGTTGCTCAGTAAACTGCACTATCTGCCCAGCATGGAGAGAATATGCTAACTATACTCGCATCAGATTACTGTTTCCAATGGGAAGGTTTGGTGTGTATGTGAGTGTGTTTGTGTGTGTGTGTGTGTGTCTGTGTGTGTGTCTGTGTGTGTGTGTGTGTGTGCACGCGATTGGCGTGGTTGAATGCGAAACTCATTGTTTGAGAAGGAAGGCACACGGAGGAAACTATTTTAAATACGAACAACTGGCAGGCTTTTTGTTAATCAACAGAGAGAGAACGAGAGAATTTTCATGGACAGATGCGGTAAAGTGTTTGAGAATGTTAAAATAAAGGCATTGCCATAAAATAGCAATATACATCCGCGTGCACATGAATGACAGATGGATGGGAGGTTGGTGTGCGTTCGAATCAGATTTGCTTCAACAGGTTTGAAGCCAGGAGCGTCAGCAGCAGATTATTGACTTCATTAAGACTGTATTTTCTAACTTAAGGTTCAAACAGGAGGTGGAATATGCCAGTGAGATACATTGTGGACATTTGTGTATTTCGAGTTGGAAATGGACAGGGCACAGTGTCAGGAATCAGCTCATGATCAAATGGATCTCCCACAGTTGTGACTCGTCTGCTTCAGCCGCAGATATTAGCCAGGCATGGGATGGAAACAGTGGAAGGAAGTGGAGTTTGTAACCAGAACAGTAGGCAGTGACCTCCATGCTCTTAATATTTAAATAACAAAGGCAAAGATACAATACATTGTGGTTCTCCGCTGGAACTGAGTAGGTCAACATAGAGACCCATGAGTAACATTGCCAGAGCCGAGAGAGGCAGTAATTGAACACCTTCATTGATGTAGTTAGTAGTGGTCTGTAGAGTAAATATCTGGATTCAGAGTTTCAACAGCAACAATAATAGCTGGTAGAAGTGTAGAATATATAAAAGAAAAGTAATACAGTCATAACTAGTTTATAGGAAAAAATGGTCAGTGACACTTACCAGGAACACCAACGATAGCCAGGAAGGGATAATAAAAATATTGAATAATGAGAAGAGCGTAAAAGATCCGCAATGATAATGACAACCCATCAAATGCAGAAAGATACCAAATAAAATCAGATAACCTCCTGTCTATTGTTGGAATATTCAAATCTAATGTTCTCAAATTCTGTTCCATTGTTGGAACATTCCAGTCTAATGTTCTCAGATTCTGATCCATTATTGGAATATTCCAGTCTAATGTTCTCAGATTCTGATCTTTCCTTCCCCTCTCTCTGGATCTGCTGATCCCTGTCAGTGCTGTCGGTGATGCTCCCGCTCATGTTATGGGATACCACATTGTACGGCGCCCAATTATCATTAAAAGATGGAAACTCTCTACTGGGATAATTAGTATCCATGGAGACTGGTATTAATCACAGTCACTGAACAAATAGGATCAGTTAACCAGTTCCATACATCACTTTTCAGATCACTATAAAAGGGACCATTTACCAGTTTTGGATGGAATGGATGAGGGTTGCTGAGAGATGGACCATAAATCTTTATTTTTTTATTTCTTTTTCCTTGCATACGAGATTATTAACAGAACACTGCATGGGTCTATATGTGTTCCACTCTGTTTATGAAAGAAAACAGTTATAAAATAACAGATCGGCTACATAAAAAAAAACGTCGGGTGGGCAAGTTTCTAGATGCCTTAACCTACAGTATGATACTTATTGACCAGTGTGAGGCTACTCCGGGTTTTAATGCGCTGTTTTCAAATCCTTTCATAACCTTGTGACAGAGCACTGAGACTGCTGCTCAGGAACAGGCCGAAACAATTCTGTCCCTATGGGCCTCTAACAGAAGGATAGGAGAAGGCCATTCAGTCCATATTAGCCTGTTGTTCCTTGAAAATGTGGAACTCTGGAATATTAGCACATTTTGCCGAGTTCATTGTTTCTGTAACTGAGAAGAGATGGACCTCCATCAGATAAAATTTATTGGCTGCTTGTACTCCAGGTGTTGATGTGTCATTTAATGTCTCGTGGCTGTTATACAGGGACAGGAAGATCCCATTGCAGTCGCTCGAGCCTGTTACAGAGGAGCAGGAAGTGTTCATTTAACATTTAAAGTCTGTTACGCATAAATATTACTTTTAAACTAGTTATGGAATAGGAAAGACCTGATGTAAACAATAAAGTTCTAACTTTGAACAAGGCCAATTTTGAAAGTGTTAGGGGAGCCCTGTGTAAGGCTAATTGGAATACTCTATTCACAGGTAAAGGGATGGTTGGAAAATGCAAGGCAATCAAAACTTGGTTTCAGAGAGTCCAGAGCCAACGTGTTCCCATTCGTGAGAGGGGCAAGGCTGGTGGGGTGCAGGAGTGCTGAATAGCTAGATATATTAATGCTCTGGTCAGAACTGAAATCAAGTGGATCCCCAGAGGAGTATAAGGGCAGTAAGTGTATAGTCAACGGGGAAATCAGGCCAGAAAAATGTGAGCACGAGTTTGCTTTAGAAATAGGGTTAACGTGGTATCGAAGAAATTCTACAAATCTTTTAATTGCAAAAGATTAACTAGGGAGAGAATAGGGCACCTTAAAGATCATTAAGGCTACCTATGTGTGGAATCACAAGAGATGGGAGAGATATGAAACGAGTATTTCTCCTGAGTATTTAATGTGGAGGGAGTTACAACAGCGAGAGAATGCAGAAATGTATAGTGATAGCTTGAAAAGTAACTATATTACAAAGAGATGTTGGACATTTTAAGTGACATAAAGGTGAACAAATACCTGGGACCTGATCAGTTGTATCGCACAAGTTTGCGACAGAGATTGCTCTGCATTTTGCTTTATTATATGTATCTTTGATTTCCACAGGTGAGGTGCCAAAATACTGGAGGGCTGCTAATAAAATGTCATCATTTAAGAGAGGAAGGAAATGCCAGGTAACTATAGACTGGTGAGCCTGACGTCAATGGTGACTAAATTGTTGGAGGGGGTTTTGAGGGAAAGGATGTATATGCATTTGGAAAGACAAGGACTGAAGAAGGCTTTGTACATTGGAGATCATGTCTCACTGACTTGGTGGCATTTTTTGAGGAAGTGATGAAGATGATTGATGATGGCAGGACAATGGACGTTGTCTTTATGGAATTCAGTAAGAAAACCAAAATGTTCTACATGGTAAACTGGTTAGCAAGGTCAGACTGCCTGGGATCCAGGGAGAGCTCACCATTTAGATCCAAAAGTTTCTTGAATATTGGAGACAGGGCGTGACAGTGGGCATCTGTCCATTGGACATGGAGACGTGTGAGCAGTGGTGTGCCACAAAGGTCAATAGTGAGACCACTGCCTCTTGTCACTTATACAAATCATTTGCATTTGAGTATATGAAGTATGTCAGTGAGGGTGTAGATAATACCAAATTTGGTGATGTAGTCGACAGTGAAGAATGATCTCTCAGAACACAGTGGAAACTTGGTTAGTTAAACCGAGGGGTGGCAAATATTGTTTAATTTGATAAATGTGAGGTGATGCATTTTGGCAAGATAAATCAGGGCAAGATATGCAGGTAGGGTCCTGTCAAAAGTGACCAATCAAAGAGAACTCCATTGAAGTTATCGAATCCCTGCAGGGAGGAAACAAGCTATTCGGCCCATCGAGGCCACATCGACCCTCGAAACAGTATCCCACTGGATACACACCTACCCTATCCCTTTGAGCTTGCATTTCCCATGGCTAATGCACCTCGCCTTAACATCCCAGGGTACTTGGGGCAATTTAGCATGGCCAATTTACCCTTAACTATATATCTTTGTACTATGGAAGGAAAACGTAACACCCGGAAGAAACTCATGCAGACACGGGAAGAATGTGCAAACACCACACGGGCAGTCATTCAACGAATTAAACCCAGATCGCAGTGTTGTGAGATAAGAATGTAAGCCACTGAGATACTGTCTCACCTGGTGGTACAGGCTCTCAGTTCCTTGAAAGTGCCGTCACAGGTAGACAGCGCAGTGAAGAAGACACTTGGTGATCTTCCCTTTATTTGTGCGTGCTTTGAGTCTATGCGCTTGCATGACATGTTGCATCTGTACAGGACATTGATTTGGTCACTTCTGTAATACTGCATTAAATTCTGTTCTCCCTGCTGTCGGAAAGATGTTGTCAAACTTGAAAGGTGCAGAAGAGATTTTAAAAACTTTGCGGGTGTTGAAGGTTTTGAGCTACAGGGAGAGTTTGAATAGGCTGGGACCATTTTCAAGTGTTGAGGCTGAGGGGTGACCTTAAAGCGGTTTATAAAATCATGAGAGTCTTGGATAAGGTAAACAGTCAACGTCTTTACCCTAGCATAGGCGAGTCGAAAATTACAGGACAAAGATTTAAGGTGAGAGGGGAAAGATTTATAAAAGGAAATGAGGTACAACACTTTCAAAGAGAGACTGCTGTGTTTATGGACTGAGCACCCAAAAGAGCTGGTGGAGGCAGGCACAGTTACACCATTTAAAAGACATTTGAATGGGCACATGTAGGGGAAGGGTTTAGAGGGAAACGGGCCAAATGCTGTCAAGGTGGGTGGGGGGGGAGGCAAGATTAATTTAGGATATTTGGTCAGAATGGACGACTGGATTGAAAGGTCTTTTTCTGAGCTGTACATCACTGAGACTCTGTTGACTCTTGAGGAACAGGAAGAGGCTATTCCGGTTCTGAGTTCTGTCAATTACTTTGTTTGCTCAATTGCTGAGAGTCAAATACAAAGATACATTATTCAGATTTTGATGGTATTTTACAGAAACAGGAGAAAGGCTTTTAGTCAAGAGAAGCTGTAAGGAATGTGAGCGGCCATTCAGTCCCTCAATTCCATTCCACAGGAGCAGCAGGTGAGCACAGAGCTATTGGAGCCTGTTAGTCAGTAGCAAGAAGAGGACATCTACTTTCACAAACTTGGGATTAGGAGGCATCACTCAGTTGCTCTAGACTGGGACACAGGAATAGGAGGGAGTCACTCAACTGCTCGAGACTGGGACACAGGAACAGGAGGCAGCCATTCAACTGCTCGAGACTGGGACTCAGGGACAGGAGGGTGTCATTCAACTGCTCGAGACTGGCACTCAGGGACAGGAGGAAGTCACTCAACTGTTCGAGACTGGGACACAGGAACAGGAGGCAGTCACTCAACTGCTCAAGACTTGGACACAAGGAAGGAGCTGAAAATGTGTTGCTGGTTAAAGCACAGCAGGCCAGGCAGCATCCTAGGAACAGGAAATTCGACGTTGCAGGCCAGACCCCTTCACCATTCCTGATGAAGGGCTCTGGCCCGAAAAGTCGAATTTCCTGTTCCTAGGATGCTGCCCGGCCTGCTGTGCTTTAACCAGCAACACATTTTCAGCTCTGATCTCCAGCATCTGCAGACCTCACTTTTTACACAAGGAAGGAGGCAGCCATTCAACTGCTCGAGACTGGCACTGGGAAATCCGGATGTTGGTGAGGCCCCAGGATCCTGTTACGCAGGGACAGCAGGAGGTCACTCACTCCCCATCAGCTTTGGGCACTGGGAGAGAAGGGGAGTTTGCCTGTTACAAACAGAAATATATGAATAAGTTGCATTCGTGGGTCCACACAATCCTGCCCCACCATTCACTAAGACCACACCTGATCTGATTGTGATTCCGTCATTCCATTTTACGGAAACCCCCTCTCTGCAGCCTCTCCTCCATTTGTTGGTCAAGTTGCAGACCCAGATGCTGTAACAACAGTCACCATCACTCATCCAGATGGTCCAGATGGTGTAAAAATCACTGGGAGGGAGAAATGTAAATTGAAACAATAGTTTCGCTTCAGACACATATCACTCCAGTATTTAAAGATGAAATAACTGAAATAATGTCTAGTGAGCTTTTGTGGATGGTGCAAAGAGGTAAGAGGGGGATGGTGATGTTATAGTGGTTGCACTATACGCCTCCAAATAATCAATGGGAATTAGAGAAATAAACATGCAGGCAGGCTGGGGAGATTTGCAGGAGCAATAGGATTGTCATAATAGGTTATTTTAATTATACTAACATAGACTGGGACTTCCAGAGGGTGAAGGACTTAGATGGAATGAAATTTGTAAAGTGTGTTCAGAAAAGTTTCCACAAGCAGCATATAGAGGGTCCTGCTCGGGAAGGGACAAACTCGACCTACTGTTGGGACATAGGGCAGGATAGGTAACGGAGGTAAAATGGGTGAGCATTTTGGGACTGGTGACTAGAATTGTATCATGGGCGGCACGGTGGCACAGTGGTTAGCACTGCTGCCTCACAGCGCCTGTAGACCCGGGTTCAATTCCCGACTCAGGCGACTGACTGTGTGGAGTTTGCACGTTCTCCCCGTGTCTGCGTGGGTTTCCTCCGGGTGCTCCGGTTTCCTCCCACAGTCACAAAGATGTGCAGGTCAGGTGAATTGGCCATGCTAAATTGCCCATAGTGTTAGGTAAGGGGTAAATGTAGGGGTATGGGTGGGTTGCGCTTCGGCGGGTCGGTGTGGACTTGTTGGGCCGAAGGGCCTGTTTCCACACTGTAAGTCTAATCTAAGTCTAATCTAATCTAATTTAAAAATAGTTATGGGAGGGACAGAATTGGTCCAGAGATTCAAGTTCTAAATTGGAGCGATGTGAATTTCGTTGGAGTTAGACAGGGACTTGCAAAGGTTAATTGGAGTAGCTTGTTTCCAGGCAAAAAGATCTCTGGTAAGTGGGAGGCCTTTAAAAGTGAGATAGCTTGAGTTCAAGGTCTATATGTTCCTGTGAGGGTGAAGGTAAAGTGAGGCAGGAAGAGAGAACCCTGAATCACAAGAGATGAGGCTCTGACCAGCTAAAAAAACAGATGTGGCTCAGGTTCAAGCAGCTCGTACCAAGGGAATCCCTGGAGAGACCCAAGGGATGCAGGAGTTTACTGAAGAAGGAAATCAGCCAGGCAAAAAGGGATTATGAGATAGCCTTGGCTGAACAGATCAGTGCGAATCCAAATTCAGTACAGTAAAGAAAAAGAGCAACCAGAGAGCGAATAGGACGTCTTACTATCCAAAATGGGCTTGTTTGTGTAAAACCTCAAGAGATGGTTGAGTTCCTCATTTCCCTCTCTGTGTTTACCATCAGGAAAGACATGATGACCTGTGACTTTTGGGAGGTTAGTTGTCATATCTTGGTACAGTCCATATCATAGTAGAGGTACTGATGGACCTATTAGAATGCACAAAGTCAGACAAGTCTCTTGGTCCTGACCAGATATATCTAAGAGCACTGTAAGAGGCGAGAGAAGACAGTTCAGGGGCCAAGAACCCGGAAGACTGGACGTTAACAAATGTGTCCTTATTCAAGAAGGGCTACAAAGAAAAACATGGGAAACATAGACCAGTAAGCTTCACATCTGTGTTCGGTAAAACGCTTGAGAAGATTCGGAGATATAAGATATGCATGTATTTGGAAATATAGAGTATGACTTGGAGCAGTCAGCATAGCTTTGTGCGTAGCAGATCATGCCTTACAAATTTTGTTAGAGTTTTTGAGGAAGTGACCAGGAAGGTTGACAAGGACAGAGTGGTAGACATATTTTATATGGATTTCAGTAAGGACTTTGATAAGGTTCCACATTGTAAGCCGCTCTGGAAGCTTGGATCGCATGGACTCCAATGTAAACTGGCAAATTGATGACTCAGTTGGCTTGACGTTATGAAGCAAATGGCTCTGGTGGACGAATGCTTGTCTGACTGGAGGCCTGTGACTAGTGGAGTGCCTCAGGGGTCGGTGCTGGGCCCATTGCTGTTTGCTATCTATATCAATGATTGGACCAGAATGCACAACGCAAGGTTAGTAAGTTTGCAGGTAACTGTAAATTAGGAGTCATCATTTACAGTGACAAACATTACCAGAAATTGCAGCAGTACCTTAGTCAGCAGAGGAAGTGGGCTTGGGAATAGAAAATCGTGTTTTAGATAGATAAGTGTGATGTCTTGCATTTTGGAAAGTCAAATCCAGGAGTTTAATGATGAATGAGAAAATTTTACGCAGTGTAGTGGAACGAAAGGACGTTGGAGATCAGGTGCACGGTTATCTGAAATTTGAGTTGCAGATACACAGAACAGTGAAGAAGGCGTTGGCACACTGCTGAAAATGTGTTGCTGGAAAAGCGCAGCAGGTCAGGCAGCATCCAAGGAGCAGGAGATTCGACGCTCCGGGCATAAGCCCTTGGCGCACTGGCCTTCATCAGGGCATTGAGTATAGAAGTTGGGGTGTTATGTTGCGGTTGTACAGGATGTTGGTAAGGCTGCAGTTGGAGTATTGTGTTCAGTTTTGATCACCGTGCCCTAGAAAGGATATTATTGAACAAGAAAGAATGTAAAACAAATTTATAAAGATGTTTCCTGGGTTAAAGGCTCTAAGTTATAGGCAGAGGTTGGACAAGTTAGAACTTATTTCTTTACAGCGTAGGAAACTGAGGGCTTTTTTTAAATAGAAGTGTAACTCTTATAAAATCATGAGAGGCGTGCATGGGGTGAATATTTCAAATTATTTTCCCAAGGTTGGGGAATCAAGGACTAGAGGACATCCATTGATGTTTGGAAAGGATAAAAAATATTAAAAGGAAACTGAGGGGCAATTTTTTTACGCAGAGTGTGGTGAGCATAAGGACTGAGCTGTCAGTGGAAGTGGTTGAGGTGGGTACAGTAACAACATTGAAAAGGCATTTGGGCAAATACAGATAGAAAAGGTTTAGAGGTATGCAGAACAACGGCAGGGAAATGGGGTGAGTATGGATGAACATTTTGTTTAGCATGGACCAGCTGGGACAAATGATTAGTCATATTGGCAGTCTTGTGCAATATGACTATAAATGAGTGTGTTTTGGGGTGGAGACAGGGTGGTGGGGGGCACTGAGAAAAAATTATCATGGAAGGATATATTGACAGGTTTCGGAAGGCTGAAATGAAAACATTTCATTGGTATCATGCAACACGGGTCAGTATTATGAAGTATTATGAGTGAAAGGGATATTGCTGTGAGTTCAGACAATGGAGAGTTTTGGATGAACATTTGTTCTGCAGCTTTATAACTGGGATTGAGGACAGCAGAGTCTTCACAACACTGGGCTGAATCTAACAAAAAAACCTGTTTCAGTCAAATTTTCATTGAGTGTGACAGAGGGGTTAGCTGCACGAGGCCGAGTTAGTTTGCTGTGCTACCAAACTCATCTCACTAACTACCCATTCAACTCCATAGTTTCCCTCTCAAAGAATACCAGCCCGATCTCCGACCCATCATGACTGGAGGTACTCACAGTTACCTGGATGCCCCTTGGATATTCTGTGATCCCTAACACTGGTGCCATCTTTAAAAGGCCAATGTGCACACGGTTGTGCTTTCTCAGTTTGGAGCTGCCCTACACATTTTCCCCAAGCATGACAGCTAAGGGGAAATTACACCACGGTTTGTCGACAGCAGCAAGGAAGACCTGGTGGATGGGCTAGTACAAAAGGTGACCATTCTCTTCCCAGAGAGGGCCACACTACCAGACCCACCGAGCATTGTCTGAGCTCACCACCCGGCTCAGTGCAGTTTCTGGGGTCTGAAGAAATGTCCAGCAAAACAGGACAAGCATCAATAACCTTCCCCATTCTGTCAGGATAAGGGTCACCATATTCTCTCTGCTCCCTCACGCCCACTGTACATTTGTTATAGCACCGACCCCCGAACAAGGCTTTTGCTCCACCACTCTCAATACTGCATGCAGCACTTTCCTGTCTCTTTCTCTCTTGCCTTTCTGATGCACCCCCCCCCCCCCACACATAGTTATAGAATATTTTGGGGAGTGCCAGTTATGGAATGTTCCTGACATTGTTCCAACTTATTCCCAGTTTTAGGAAAACAGCTGTGCCCCAGTGTGTAAGAAGATGGAGTAGAGATGTACGTTTTTAAAATCACACGCAATTAAAATCCATCATGAGGCCATTTAGGACTTCAAATATGCACCAACATCCAATATGTTCGGGTGTGATCGGATGGTTTTCTCAGCTCCATGTTACAGGAACTTTCAGTCATTCAACCCCCAGGTTCCTGTTACTGAGCAGACAATTCTCAGAAACTTTTTTACCCCGGGTTTCTTCTAACATGTGTTCAGAAGGCAGTCCCCATGGGGACGGACTCTCCTGACAATATATATCATCTGCTTTATAAATTCATGCAACAGTCAGCATGCTTTCCACAGACCAATCGAAAACATGCACTTATTTTATGGTTATCGATATCCAATCACAATTAGACATTCTCGTAATTTCACTTGTCTCACCTTATTGTTTTCTTGCAAAGACAGCTTCCAAACACCTGTCTCATTACAAAATACAATCGCTAGCAGAGAACATTTTTATCTCAAATATACCTTTTTCCTTATCATGAAAGTTTCTCATGCCCTTTGTCTGTGACTGATTCTGTATGCAACAATTACACAGTCTCCCACTCAGTTGGCTGGATGGTTGGTTTGTGATGCAGAGGGAGGACACCAGCGTAGGTTCGAATCCCCACACTGACAGAGGTAACCATGAAGGGGACGCTGTCTCACCCTCACCCCATCACCCGTGTGATGACCTTCAACGTAAACCACCATGACTGGTCTCTCTAATGAGAGTTAGCATTTTAATTTTTAAATTTTTTTATTGAAAAAGATATTTTTGTTATTATATTAAACCATTCACAAAACAACTCAAATAACTGATAACAATTACACTCATGTGCATGTATATACGAAATAAGTTAAAGTCTCAAAGCGAACAGAAGAAAAACAAAAATAAACAAGAAATAATAAATAAGTAATATGGCTCAGCATAACAAAACGATAGTTCTCGTTCTTCGACAGCATTAACTGATGCACAATCATCCATTCATAATTCGTCATATATGAATCATTAGACAATATCGTCAAGGCTATATAAAAGCCCGTTTTAGAGTGGCAGATAAGCCTGTATCGCGGTAATCCAAAAAGGGTTGCCATATCTTATATCTGCGTTTTGGTGCACCACACTGGCGAGAAAGTCCAAAGGTATATTCTTCATGACGAGCTTACAACGACCCAATCGACCCAGGGGGAATTTCAGACATCCAAAGAAACATTATATCTTTCCTAGCAGAGGAAGTATGGGGGAGATACTAAACGAGTATTGTGCATCAGTTTTACTGTGAAAAAGGATATAAGTTATAAAATGTAGGGAAATAGATGGTGACACTTGCAAAATGTTCATATTACAGAGGACGAAGTGCTGGATATCTTGCAACGGATAAAGGTGGATAAATCCACAGGATCTGATCAGGTGTACCCTAGAACTCTGGGGGAAGCTAGAGAAGTGATTGCTGGGCCTCTTGCTGGGATATTTGTAATATGGATAGTCACAGGTGAAGTGCCAGAAGACAGGTGGTTGGCAAACGTGGTGCCGCTGTTTAAGAAGGGTTTTAAGGACAAGCCAGGGAACTATAGACCAGTGAGCCTGACGTTGGTGGTGGGAAAGTTATTGGAGGGAATCCTGAGGGACAGGATGTGCATGTATTTAGAAAGGCAAGGACTGATTAGGGATAGTCAACATCGCTTTGTGCGTGAGAAATCATGTCTCACAAACGTGATTGAGTTTTTTGAGGAAGTAACAAAGATGATTGATGAGTGCAGAGGGATGTATGTGATGTATACGGACTTCAGTCAGGGTCTTGATAAGGTACCCCATTGGAGACTGAATGGCATGGTTAGATCTCATGGAATACAGGGAGAACTAGCCATTTGGATACAGAACTGGCTGAAAGGTAGAAGACAGAGGGTGGTGGTGGAGGGTTGTTTTTCAGACCGGAGACTTGTGACCAGTGCAGTGCCACAAGGATCGGTGCTGCATTCACTTCTTTTTGTCATTGACATAAATGATTTGGATGTGAGCATAAGAGGAACAGTTAGTAAGTTTGCAGATGACGCCAAAATTAGAGCTGTGGTGGAGAGTGAAGAGGGTCACCTCAGATTTATTAAAATGCCAAAAGGCTGAGAAGTGGCAGATGGAGTTTAATTCAGATAAATGTGAGGTGATGTATTTTGAGAAAGAAACTCTTAGCAGGAATTATACACTTAATGGTAAGGTCGCAGGAAGTGTTGCTGAACAAAGTGACCTTGGAATGAAGGTTCATAGCTCCTTGAAAGTGGAGTCGTAGGTAGATAGGATAGTGAATAAGGGTTTGGTATGCTTTCCTTTATTGGTCAGAGTATTGAGTACTGGAGTTGGAAGATCATGTTGCGGCTGCACAGGACACTGGTTAGGTCACTGTTGGAATATTTCGTGCAATTCTGGTCTCCTTCCTATCGGAAAGATGTTGTGAAACTTGAAAGGGTTCAGTAAAGATTTAAAGGATGTTGCCAGGGTTGGAGGATTTGAGCTATAGAGAGAAGCTGAACAGAACTGGGACTGTTTTCCCTGGAGCGTCGGAGGCTGAGGGCTGGGGTCGGGGAGTCCAGAATGAGAGGGTATAGGTTTAGGATGAGAGGGGAAATATGTAATAGAGAACTACGGGGCAATCATGTCACACAGAGAGTTGTACATGTATGGAATCAACTGCCAGGAGATGTCGGGGAGTCTGATACAAGTGCAACATTTAAGAGGCATTTGGATGTGTATACGAATAGGAAAGGTTTGGAGGGTTATAGGCCGGGTGCTGGCAGGTGGAACTAGATTGGGTTGGGATATCTGGTCGGCATAGACGGGTTGGTCCGAAGGGTCTGTTTCTATGCTGTACATCTCTATGACTATGACTTATATTAATCTCTGTTTTTTGGTGCGCCATGCTGGTGAGAAAGTCCAAGAGGATATTCTCCATGATGAGCTTACAATGACCCAACTGACCCGGGGAGTTTCAGACACCCAGCACAACAGAATATTTTTCCATGCACAGAAAGTAAGGATGTATTTTTTCCCATGTGCATCTGCGTTAGATACTCTGGGCAGGCCCAGGAAAAGAGAAACCGGGTCCATCTCCAATTTTGTCCCCAAGACCCACTCTACCACACCCAACACAATGCTCCAATATATACGAAGCCTGCAGCAGGACCACATACAATGAGTAAGAGTGCCTGTAGCCATTCTGCATTTCGGACATGCTGAAAATACTCCCACTTTGAATTTTGAGAGGAAAAACTGGGTTCAGATAGAATTTATGAACAAGTTTCAACTGCACAGAATGGATCCTATCCTTCGAGCATTTTCACAAATATCCTACTATGTCTCTGAAAAGATCTAACCCCCAACACTGTTGTACAGACGGCAGGAAGATGAACAGTCTTGTCTTAGGGGACACTCACCAACAAATGATAAATGGTACTGACAGAGAGTGCATTCATTACAATAATCACCGGTTTCTCCGTATCGGATCGACAAGTGTCTGTTAAATTTGTGTTTTTTTAATCAAATTTCTAATCTGGAAAAGAAAACAGAAGAAGTCTCTACTAGGTAATCCATACTTAAGAGTTATTTGATCAAACGATATCATTGTTTCTCCCTCAAGTAACATATCATAGTTCAGTGGTTTGAACTGCTGACTCACAGCAGCAGAGTCACTGGTTTGGTTCCACGTTGGGTGACTGGCTGTCTGGAGAGTATATTCTCAACTGTGTCTGCGTAGGTTTCCTCCCACAGTCACAAACATGTGCAGGTTAGATGACTTTGCAATTGCTAAATCACTCATAATGTTCCAAGGTCTGTAAGTTGGGGCATTACTCAGGGTTAATATAGAATGGTAGGGAAATGGGTCTGAGTGGATCACTCTTCAGAGGGTCAAAATGGACTTGCTAGGCCCAAGGCCCTGTATCCACACTGTATGGATTCTACTAATTCTAAATCACCCAAGCAAGATACTCCCCTCGCTGCCCACAGTTTACACCTGGAATCCATTATCCCCGGTTGACAACCCGGTACATCAATTATAGTGGTAAGAAACATGGTTTTGGCTGCATTGCCCTCAATCTGATGCAATGTCCTTCAAGTTTTAACAGTATTAATAATCATTAGTTTATGACAATGCTCCATAAATGTTGTCATTTTATCGAAGAACAACAGACTAATAAGGGTTCACTTTTTCTAAGAGAGCTCAATGTCTAGCCATATTGATGCCGATAACTCAGCGGTCCAGTCACTAATGTACGATGTAAAAAAAACTTAATTGATTGCTTTTAATCGGGGAGATCAACTCCCCATAACCTGTGGAGCAGTTGCAATTTTGTTAGCTTGATAAAGAATCGCTTATGGTGCCAAATCAAAGTGCTAAACCAGCCATTATGTTTCCGAAATATCCATTGGGAAACATCAAAGAAAGCATTCGCCCGGGATCTAGGAAATGAGGAAGGACATTCATTTTAATAACAGCTATCTGACCTAGCCAGGATATTGAAAATGCCTCCCATCTTTGAAGGTCTTGTTTAATTTTGTCAAACAAATGGACATAGTTCACGTTAAATAAATGATCAAAGATAGATGTAATGAATATACTGAAATAGGGAATTCACCCCAGTGACCATTTAAAAGGAAACCAGGATTTGGCCTCAGTATCAGGTATTTCCCTAAGACCTGCCATAGGCATGGACTCCAACTTTGTAAAATTAATCTTATCTTCTGGAAAGGCAACAAGGGAATTATTGCATTACAGCAAATGGACTACCACAATTTCAGGATTTGAGAAAAAAAATGAGACCCTCATCTGCATACAATATAATCTTACGTAACTTCTATCCCACTTCTGGGGCAGATATGTTGGCATCCCCACGGATGGCCTCCTCCAGTGGCTCAATCACCAACGTAACCAACAATGGTGAAAGGTGTCAACCATGACGGCTGCCTGGAGAAATATTAATATTACTTGCTGGCACACCATTACTGAGAACCGCAGCCAGAGGATCACGGTAAAGGACACTCACCAATTGATGAAAACTTTGTGTAGACCAAACCATTCTAATGTACAGAAGAGATCCGGCCACTCAACCCAATCAAATGCCTTCTCTCATCTAAAGGGATCAATAATCCCTGGACAGATTGTTGTTGAGACTCTTGGATCATATTGGGTAAACTCTTCACATTGTAGGAAGATCTGCTGCCCTTTATAAAGCCTGTTTGGTCCTCTTTGTAAACGGAAGGCAGCAAAGTTTCCAGCCTGAATGCACGGGTCTCAGACAGGATTTTGAAACCAACATTTAAAAGTGAGATTGGCGTGTAAGAAGCACAATCCTCCAGGGACTTCCTTTCTTTAGCATCAGAGAGGTATGAGCCTCTCTTAAGGATGGAGGGAGGGGTTCGTGACTGTATGAGTGATGGAACATGTTAAACATCAGCCCTGACAAAAGGTGTGTAAATTATTTATAAAATTCACTGGGAAATCCGTCAGGGACGTGCACCTTTACAATTTGAAGCTGCTGCACACCCTTCTGCACTGACAATGGTGCATTAAGACAAACCACTTATTCAGGGGTTACTCCTAGAAGACCCAGGTTCTTGAAAAATGACTCCATCTTAATCCATCTATCCTCAAAATGTTCAGTCTGAAATAACTCGGTGAAAAATCTCAGACAGGAGGCATTAATCATTTTGGAATCGAAGACCAGGATCCCAGTACCTTCCCTAATTGAGGTAATGGCTTGAGAGGAGCGCTCGTTTTCCTGGCAAGATAAGCTAAATACTTGCCTGGCTTATCACGAAGTTCAAACAGCCTTTGTTTTGCAAAAGTAAGTTCCTTCTTGGCTGTCTTTGGGAGCGTGAAATTCTCTGTAGACCGAAGCGTTGTGATCCTCTACATCTTAGCTACTGGGGGCCAATTACAGTATGCCCTCTCAGCTGCCCTCAGCTGTGCCTCAAGCCAGCGTTCCTGCTCCCCATTCTGCTACATCCTAAGGAATAATTGTTCCCTTGGCATAAGCCTTAGCAATTTCCCACAGAATGGATGGGTTACTGGTTGAATCTGAATTAATGGCTAAGAAAGATCTGAATTAATTACAGAAATATTCAATGAACAGAACTAGCCTTAAGAATAAAGGGATACATTCGCCAGTGTCTCGAATCTGTTATATTTCCCTTGATCTCAATCAATAAGTATGGCCAGAAATGGTAATATCCCAATTGTGCAGGATGCCACCAAATCTGTTGCAGGAATGCGGAAGATATCAAATGTCGCGTGGCATTTCTGCGGGTTAAAGAAGATAATAAAAGCCCTATTTGTGAGGTAGATATGCCTCCAGACATCCACCAGCTCTAGTTCTGCGCACAAATCTACCAATTGGTTACATTATAACGCGGGTATTGTGGAACATTTGGACATTCTGTCCACCGTGGGGTCCATAAGAAAGTTGAAATCTCCTTCTACGATAATGTGCCATGATGCAAGAATTTGGAAAATGCATCTACCAGGATCTTAAGAGAGTGTGCCGGGGGTGGGTGAGGTGGTGGGGGTGAGGTGTCGCAATTACTATTCAAAATACTGGATATTTACCATAGTTCAAGGCGTGGGGTATTATGATCCTCCCGTGAGTGTCAAATACAATCTAGTAATTTAAATGGAAGATTCTTCTTATCCAGTATGGCTTCTCCCCTACTCCTAGTATTAAAAGAAAAACCAAAACCCGTTGAAACGCGTCCTGCTGTAACGTCAAATGTTCCTTGTCATCAAGATGCATCTCCTGCAATAGGACAACATCCACCCTCTCTGTTTTAAGACTAGAAAGTAATTTTTTTCTCATGACTGGCCAATGGCTCCCCTTAATGTTCCGGGTACACCATTTAAGCACATCATTATCCAGAACACACTGTACCAACATTTGAACTCGAGAGAGGAAGAACTCGAATTACTGATCATTAATAAACAAAGTCTCATAGAGCTTAAAAACTACACAATCTAAAACTACTACAACTGACAAGCTCTCAAAACGTTCCAAAACTAAACATAAAAAAACAAAAAAAACTAAACAAAATTGATCAGGGAATTTAACATGTCCACAAAGTTTTTCCTTTCTCTGCAGAGTCAGACGAGTTCATGGATCCATTAAATGCAATACGGAGAACCGTTGGATACCAGAGGGAATACTGAATCCCGAGTTCCCTTACTCTTCTCTTGAAAGGTGTTAAGCTTGGAAGCAGGTGAGCACTTTGGTGATAGCGATCACAATTCAGTCATATCAAGGTATAGGTGTAAACCACTGGGCAACAGTTAAAGCTGGGGGAAACGCAATTACGATGCGATTCGGCATGATTTAGGAAGCACAGGAGGGAGAAGGAAACTGAAGGGGATAGGCACATTAGAAATGTGGAGCTTATTCATGGAAAAGCTACAGTGTGTCCTAGATAAGTATGTACCTGTCAGGCAGGGAGCAAGCTGTAAGTTGTGGAACCCGTGGATTACGAAGGAAATTGAGTCTCTGGTCAAGTGGAAGAAGGAGGCTTACGTTAGGATGAGATGTGAAGGCTCAGTTAGGGCGCTTGAGGGTTACAAGGTAGCCTGGAAAGACCTAAAGGGAGAGCTCAGAAGAGCCAGGAGAAGACATGCAAAGTTGTTGCCAGAGAGAAACAGGGTAAACCCTCAGGCTTTCGATAGGTATTTAAGGAATAAAAGAATGACGAAAGTAGGATTAGGGCCAATCAAGGATAATAGTGGGAAGTTGTGAGTTGAGTCAAAGGACATAGGGGAAGCACTAAATGAATATTTTTCAACAATATTCACCCTAGAAAATGACAATGTTGTCGAGGAGATTACTGAGATTCAGGCGACTAGAGTAGTTGGGATTGAGTTTCACAAGGAGGAGGTTTTAGAAATACTGCAGAGTGTGAAAGTGGATAAGTCCACTGGGCCAGATGGGATTGATCCTAGGATCCTCTGTAAAACCAGGGAGGAGATTGCCGAGCCTTTGGCATTGATCCTTAAATTGTCATTGTCTACAGAAATAGTGCCGGAAGACTGGAGGATGGGAAATATGGTTCCCCTGTTCAAGAAGGTCAGTACAGAAAATCCTGGTAATTATAGACCAGAGAGCCTTACTTCAGTTGTTGGTAAAGTGTTGGAAAAGATTATAAGAGATAGGATTTATAATCATCTAGAAAATAATAAATTGATTAAGGATAGTCAGAGCTAAAAATGTGTTGCTGGTTAAAACGCAGCAGGTCAGGCAGCATCCAAGGAACAGGGAATTCGATGTTTCGGGCAAAAGCCCTTCATCCCTGTTCCTTGGATGCTGCCTGACCTGCTGCGTTTTAACCAGCAACACATTTTCAGCTCTGATCTCCAGCATCTGCAGACCTCACTTTTTACATTAAGGATAGTCAGCACGGTTTTGTGAAGAGTAGATCGTGCCTCACAAACCACATTGACTTCTTTGAGAAGGTGACCAAACAGGTAGACGAGAGTAAACTGGTTGATGTGGTGTCAATGGATTTCAGCAAGACGTTCGCTAAGGTTCACCACAGTCGGCTATTTCGCAAAATGCAGAGTAATGGGATTGTGGGAGATATAGCAGTTCTGAACAGTAATTAGCTTGCTGAAAGATGACAGAGAGTCCTGGTTGATGGGAAATGTTCATCCTGGAATTCAGTTAGTAGTGGGTTGGTATTGGGTCCACTGCTGTGTGTCATTTTCATAAACGACATGGATGAGGGTGTAGAAGGGTGGTTTAGTAAATTTGCGGACGACATTAAGGTCGGTGGAGTTGTGGATAATTGCGAAGGATTTGATAGGTTACAGAGAGACATAGATACGCTGCAGAGCTGGGCTGAGAGGTGGCAAATGGAGTTTAATGCGGACAAGTGTGTGGTGATTCACCTGGGTCGGAGTAACCAGTATGCAAAGTACTGGGCTAATGGTAAGATTCTTGGTAGTGTAGATGAGCAGTGAGATCTCGGTGTTCAGGTACACAGACCCTTTAAAGTTGCACCCAGGTTGACAGGATTGTTAAGAAGGCATACAGTGATTTAGCTTTTAATAATAGAGCGATCAAGTTCCAGAACCATGAAGTTATGCTGCAGCTGTACAAATCTCTAGTGCGGCCTCACTTGGAGTATTGTGTACAGTTTTGGTCACCGCACTATAAGAAGGATGTGGAAGCTTTGGAAAGGGTGCAGAGGAGATTTAGTACGATGTTGCTTGGTATGGAGGGAAGGTCTGACGAGGAAAGGCTGAGGGAGTTGAAGCTGTTTTCGTTCGAGTGCAGAAGGTTGAGAGATAACTTAATGGAGACATATAAGATGGGTTAGATAGAGTGAGCCTTTGTCCAAGAATGGTGATGGCTAGCGCGAGGGGGCATATCTTTAAATTGAGGGGTGATAGATATAGGACAGACGTCAGAGGTAGTTTCTTTACTCAGAGAGTAGAAAAGGTATGTAATGCTTTGCCTCCAACAAGAGTAGATTCGCCAACTTTAAGTACATTTAGATCGCCATTGGACAGGCATATGGACGTACATGAAATAGTTAGATGGGCTTCAGATTGGTATGACAGGTCGGAGCAACATCGAGGGCCGAAGGGCCTGTACTGTGCTGTAATGTTTTATGTTCTATATCATCAAACGATTTTTCTTTTCTGAATCAACGCCGCTGAAAAGTCCCAAAAGGACATAATCTTGTAGCCTGTGAATTAAAGCCATTGGATCTTTCTGCTGGGTTCTGGAAGCTTCCATTATTCTTTGTTTATCCCCATAACTATGTAACCGCACGAGGACAGGGCGAGAACGCTGGTCTGAGCCTGGCCTGTGCACCGTAACCCGATGAACTGTCTCAGTTTCACCCGTCCCTCTTCAGTTTCGAAGTGAAGGAATCGCTGCAGCCAAGTTCTCAAAAAATACTCACTGGCTGACCACCTGCTGTCTGGGCCAGCAGACCGATAATGTGAATATTCTTCATCCTGCCCCTGTTCTCAAAGTTGTCATCATGTTCAGTTAAGACACAGAAGTATTTTTCTGGATGTTCTAGAGCAGTGTGATTTTGCACCACTGTCTACATTTTCCCCTGCACTGCAAATTGCTGCCCATCCCTTAATAAACCTTGACTCTGTTGTTACTTATGAATCTCATGTCTGTGCCTCAAAAATATTCAATACCTCTGCCTCCAATGCTCTGCGGGGAAGAGAGTTCCAAATACTCTCACCACTGAGAATACAAAAGTTAACCTCAAGTGTATGTGAGATTATTTTTGTCTCCTTACCTGAGAAAGGATATAATTAATTTGCAAGCAGTTCGGAGATGTTTCACTGCATGTATTCCAGGAATGAGGGTCTTATATTATGAAGGCTTTAACAGTTTACTCTTGGAATGAGAGTCGATCTTATTGAAACATACAAAACCTAGAGGAGAGTGGATCAGATAGATACCACTGGGTGTTTGTATAGTCCAAACTTCTTGTCATTTTTATATAATCTCTACAGTGTGGAAGCAAGACATCTATCATATCCACATTAACCCGAGGAACTGTATCCCCTGGATCTGCCACCATACTCTATCCAGGCAACCCTGCATTTCCCGTCACTAACATATCTAACCTACACACTATGGGCACTATTGGCAATTTAGCATGGCTAATACATTCTAAGCTGCATATCTTTGGACTGTGGGAGGAAACTGGAGCACTGGGAAGAAACCCACACAGACATGGGGAGAATGTTCAAAATCCACATAGAGGGTTGCCCGATGTTGGAAAATCCATGGGGATGGGGGTAGCAGTGCTAACCTCACATCTACCCTGTGCATCGGTTAGTTATATTAGTTACTTGTGGCTGACTAAAGAAATCTGCCTGACTTGTTCCTGTCACTGAACCTCACCCAGTCTGAGAACTTTATCATCAGACCTATCACCAACCTGGTTCCATTTACAATTTGTTGTGAGCCATGGAGGAGTGGGACTAGAAAAGTAAACAGTGACACCCTCCAACCTCAGTCAGAGTAGGAATTAGGAGAAATTCACAAAGTGGCATTTCATTCCAGTGGGAATTCTCTTTCTCAGAAGTTTGCGATGGCCAGATATATATATTATACCGAGGCTGGGTTTGTCTGATTGTCTATAGACAGGTGAATCAGGGATAGTGGTGCATGGAGAACAAAGTGCAACTGGGACCACAATGAGATGAGCCACGACCTTACTTACTGGTGGAGTATTATCAAAGTGCCAAATGGCCCCCTCGTGTCCCTCAGCCCTATGTTCTGATGTATCATTCAGCCCTTCCAACCTGTTACACAGGGGCAGATCAAGGCCACTCCGATGGTTAGGTGCAGTTGCAGAAATGTACTTGGAAAATCCAGGCTTGGCCAGAATGTGCCTCCACCACCCCCAATCCCTGTTTCCAGGCTTCCCCTCACTAACGTCTGCTCCAGTTGTGCGACATATTGCTGCCCCAGATATGCTGGGATATGCTGGGAATACAGACCCATCCCCCACCCAGGATTAAAATACCAAATCCTCTGCTCTCCCTGAATGCAACATTTTACAACACGATTTCCAGGAAAATAACCTGTTAATTTCCAAACACAGAGCGTGTGGAATGAATAAATAGAAACAGAAGTAGGTCAATCGGTCCCTCAAGCTTACCCTGTCATTTAATAAGAATATGGCTGATCTACTCCAGGGCTCAGCTCCACTTTCTTGCTGACTCCTTGTATCCCCCCATACCGCTCTGGGTCAGGGAATTCGAGACATTTACTACCTTCTGAGAGAAGACATCGGTTTACAACTCAGATTGAAATCGATGTTCCTTATTCAGTATCTATATCCTCGAGTTCGACACTTTGGCCAAGAGTGGAAACATCTTCTCAATATCTACCTCCTGCTGTGTCCTGTACGTTTCAGCAGTATCACTCATCATTCATTTAAACCCCAATGAATAATCGCCTCACCATTTTAGAGATTCTCAAAAACTAAACCTTTTCATCGCAGGAAAATGCCTAATGTCCCAACCTAGTTACTTGCTGCATCAGCATGCTGACTTTATGTTTCATACACAGGAAGACTCCAATCCCTTTGTACTGCTCCTTTTCTGGAAGTCCTCTCCATTAAATAACAGCCTGCCTTTTGGTTCTCAGTGTCATCCTCAATTTCGGATGCATATTGCACTCAGCTCTCTCCTTCAGGCTATCATTATAGATTGTAAATAACTGATGCCATCGGACTGATGTTTGTGGTACTCCAGCAGATATATCTTTATCACAACGATCCATTAATCCTGACTCTCCGATTTCTGTGTTAACCAGTCATCACCCCATGTTAATACAGTATCCGACGTCCTAGAGCTTCTGTTTTCTGTAAGAACTTTTATTTTGTAATACCTTGTGGAAAATCTTTGGAAAGTTCTGTGTTGACCAGATTCCCTTTATCAAGTCCACTTGTTACATTCTCAGGCATCTCCAGAAATACCGTGCATGATTTTACAGGGTAAAATATAATTTCCCTTTCACAAACCCACACTGACTCTACGTGAAGCTTTTCTAAATGTCCACGCTGGGCAAGTTTTCCAAACTATATTAGTCCCATCTGCTTTCATTTGGCTCATATGTCTCTAAGTCTTTCCCAGTCATATATTTCCCAAATGAGTTTTAAATGTTGCAGCTGTACTTGCACCTCCCACTCTTCCCCTGGCAGCCCATTCCATACCCACACCACACTCTGTGTAGAAACGGTGTCCCTTCTTCCCTTTTAAATCTTTCCTCTTACACCTTAAACCTATTCCCTCTATGCTTGAACTCCCCCTGCCCGTGGAAAAGATCTTGGCTATGCACCCTATCAATTCCTCTCATGATTTTCTAAGTTTCTACAATGTAGGCCGCAACATTCTACACTCTATCTGATACTAACTTCAAGAACAAGCATTTAAAGATAAGCACTGCAAATTTGAAAATATCTTCAACAAGACAGGTAACCAAAACTCAGCCCAAACTTCATGCTGTTATTTGTTTTTCTCCATGTTACAATACTAAGGCAACATGAAACGCTTACGAGTGCCAATAAGAAGTTAAGCATCTGAATTCCTTTGTCTGAAGGGTGTGATAATCACAACAGTGAAAACGTATCCCTGGCCAGATCTATATAATACCACATGATCAGCATTCTCCCTCCTGGCCTCCCTCTGACCGTGTGTGGACATGTCTTCTTTTTCTGGCATTCAATAGAGAGAAGCCCTTTCTCCCATTCACACCATAATTTAAACCCATTTTGCAGAATCTTCTTATTCACCACTGCTAAAAGCCCGTTTATCATTTGCCACACCCTCTTTTCCCTGCCACCCATCTCCCACTTCTGGCAAAGGGTTGAAAAACCATTTTGCAATTGTATTCAGTTTTGCAGAAGTGTCACAATGGACTGGAAATGCTAACTCTGTTTCTCTGTCTCTGCAGATGCTGACAGACCTTCTGAGTTTCTCCAGAAATGAATAGGCACAGAACAAATTTTCAGTTAAACAATTTAGTGGGCGGCATGGAGGCCCAGTGGTTAGCACTGCTGCCTCACAGTGCCAGAGACCCGGGTTCAATTCCCGCCTCAGGCGACTGATTGTGGAATTTGCACATTCTCCCCGTATCTGCGTGGGTTTCCTCCGGGTGCTCCGGTTTCCTCCCACAGTCCAAAGATGTGCAGGTTAGGTGAATTGGCCATGCTAATTTGCCCGTAGTGTTAGGTGAAAGGGTAAGTGTAGGGGTATGGGTGGATTGGGTGTGGGTCAGTGTGGACTTGTTTGACTGAAGGGCCTGTTTCCACACTGTAGGCAATCTAATCAAATAACTATGGATACTGGAAATAAGAGTATAAAAAATGCTGGAGATATTGGAAGCTTTATAGATGGTTCAGTGGACCTGAAAGTTTAACTCTGCAGTCACTGCAGCAAATGTTACAACATCTTTAGCAATTTCTGATTTTGAACAATTTCCAATGACGTATGTCAAAGATGCTCAAACAACTTATCCACAATGGAGCACCGTACACTGGGAACTGAACAATAATGCATGTTGCAGAAGTTCATTGACTATGAAATTGCATAAGGTTGGCATCACTGACACTACGGAGCTCTGAATCATGGTCAGGGAGAAAAACAGAGGGGAACACGTTCACTTCTAACACAGAAGATGGCATTATGGAAAGGAGAAGATTCAGATTAGTACCTTAAATGGATTGAGTTTATGTAACAATTTGGAGGCGTGGCACCAAGGAAAGATTTCCATCAGAATTAGAATATGAAAATGAAAGTATTTCTGCATCAGAAACCAGAGTAGGTCACTGAGTACAGGGCTGATGGATGAATGGGTCTCGGTGTTGAATTGAATAAAATTGAATTGTAAATATTGAGGCTTAAACCGGGTTATCATCTGATGATGTAGATCACAGCAGCAGAAGAAGCAGAATTGTTTTCAATGACAATCTGTAACTTTTCCCCCAGGATAATCCATCAGTCCACCATTACCATCAAGCCGGTCCATGGGTCAGGTTCGAGTGTGGGTGAACATGCCAGGGTCGGAATCATGTGCACCTAATCCTGATGACAACCCATTAATGCGACCATATTTGACTGGTTACACTCCAAACAGCAGGACTAACATCTGATACAGAGGGAGAAATGATCCCAAGATTAACAAATCAGATTTAAGCTCTGTCGGCCTGTCAAATCCATGCATGAATGTCGATGGACCATTAAACAACTTACTGGAAGAGAGGACTCCACAAACATCCACACCCTAAATAATGGAACAGCCCTGTATGTCAGTGTAAAAGATGCAGTATGTGCACTGTCCTTAGCCAGAAGTGTTGAATTGATGATCCACCTCACCCTTATCATGATACCCAAAGAATCACAGATGACAGTCTACAACCAATTCAATTCACTGCATGTGACATGAAAAAAGCAGCTGGACACTGTCGATATGACTAAGGCGGTGGACCCTGACCCCATTCCTGCAATAGGACTGAAGACCTGTGCTGCACAACAAGCCGTGTCCCTGGGGAAGCTGTTTCATTCCAGCTCCAACTCTGTCATCTCCCTGGCAATGTGGAAAATTACTCAGCTATGTCCAATCCGCTAAGAGGAGGATTACTGCAATCTGACTATTTACTAGTCCTTCAGTCCCATCACGACAGTTAAATTGGTGGGAGTTCTTCTTGACAGAGCCTTCAAGCAGCACAGAAATAATCTCCTCAGTATGGTTTCCGATAGGTCCCCATGTGGAAATGGTGCTGTTGTGGAAGTGTCACCGGATTACTAATCCAGATCAGGCTAATGCTCTGGCAGCGGGTGGAAATTAAAAACAATTAACAAAATATCAGGATCTAAAATCTGGTGTCAGTAATAGTGATCTTGTGTTCAATATCAATTGTAAACATCGATCTTCTTCCCCAATGTACTTTCAGGAAGTGAATCTCCCGTGCCTTCCCGGTCTGGCCTAAAAGTGACTCCAGACACACAGACATGTGATAAACTCTTCAATGGTCTCTGAATCGGCCAAGCAAGACACTTAATTATATCAAATTGTACTAAGGTTTTAAAGGATAAACCCGTAGCAAACACCAGGCCCTAGCCTCGTTATTAGAAAAGGGAACAGTAAACACAATCCTGTCGACCCTGCAGAGACCTCCTTCCTAACAGCTGAGAGCTTGTGATAACATTTGCAGAGCTTTCCCACACACTGCACACGGTGTCAGGAGTAGGTCATACAACACATTGAACTTTCCCTGTGCTATTAATGGCCAAACATCTCCTCAGTGCAGTTTCCCCCATAAAATATTTATATCCCTTAATATGTTTAAACATTGTGAAATATACAATGAGAACAGCTATAGTGCCTTCAGCCCATTAGTTTTGCTCCTCCATTCAATATACAGGCAGTTCTCCGATAACACGTGTTGATTAAATACAATTTGGCTGCAATGTGATTCGTGAATCTTTCTTCTATAAAGTGAATTCCCATTCACTGTGACGCGATTCCTTGCCAGGAACCAGCTGAACAGCAAAACCCTGCCTCAGGATCCTCTCTCTGCAAAATGTACAAACAATGTGTTCAGCTAAAACAGGAATGCAATGTGCTCATGAAGGCTTGAAACTGAGGCTGAAACTGGAGATTGTAGACTACATTTAGAAAGAACTTCATTCCAAACTGTGGAGAGAATCTTGAGTAGACCTGGAATTCCTCATCAGCATCACATGGTCAGTCAGCCCCTACGTGCTTTCTAGTGAAAGATACAGTGCTCCAGTGAGTGACTGTAGTGTGAAAGTGTTACATTTACAGCACTGTTCCATTACAGCATGTGATTTAAAGATTTATTTAGACTGTCCTAGTGTATGTGTCAGACCAAATTTAATTTTTGGTTTTTACTGATATTTTTTGGGGGTTCGCCCCTGACCCTCTTTTTTTCCATAGACCCCAGTATTAATGTTGCATGATTTTCGACAGCACAGTGTTGCACAGAAACATGGCTACCGCGTTATTGGAGAACAACCTGGACTGATAGCTGATCTTCTATGTTCACACCGTACTCCTGCTCTCTCCCTATCCCTTTAGTTTCCAGAAATCCTTATTTATATTCAGCGCCATGACTTCCACAGCCTGATCTGGGAGAGAGTACCCCTGGTTCGCCAGTCTCAGAGTGCAGACATTTATTCTCACCTCAGTGCAAAGTGGCCTGTCTGTACCTGATACTGTGGCCTCTTGCTTTAGACACCCGAGCCTGGGGAACTACCATCCCTACTTCCAATCTGTCTCACCCAATCAGAGTGTTATATACTTCGCTGAGGGCTCCACTCATTTTCCTAAACAGCATGGAACCCAAGTCCAGTCCCCCCAAACTCAGATCCCACAACAAGTCTGTCATCCCAGAGATCAGTCTGGTCATCCTTACTGCTCTCCCTCAATGTCAGGTTTGTCCTCTGTTAGGAACAGAGACCAAAACTGCACACAATGCTGCACAATGTTTGAGATGGTGTCTCACCAAGGTTCTGTACAGCTGCAGTAAGATACTCTTACTCCTGTACTCAAATCCCCCTGAAATGAAGGCGAATACAACATTTATCTTCCTGCCTGCTTACTGCTCCTGCAACATTGTTTCAGTGACTGGTGTACAAGGAGATGCAGATTCCTTTCAATAGTACGGCTCCCCATTTGCTGGGTCTATATACACTGGTCAGTGTGCCAATGCCATTCCCAGTATTGACTCCTGGATTCAGAACTCACTGCCCTACATGGACTCTAAGGGCTGCACAGAAATTAACAAAGATGCAGCCTAAGTTCCTTTATAGAGCAACATTTTTCAACCACTCCCTTTTCAAATGATAGTCTGCCATTCTATTGTTCCCATCAAAGTACACAGAATCTCATCTCTCCCATTGGTCTCCATCTGCCACGTACTTTCCCAGTAATTTCACTTGTCTCAGTCACCTTGGAGCTTTTCTACATCCTCCTCACCCACTCACATGCCGACATTGTTTAGTGCTGTCAGCAAACTTGGGAATATTACATTTGAGACACTCAACCAAATATATGATGTGTATTGGTAATAGCTGGCGTCCAAATCACGATCCTTGCTATATACTCTTAACCTTCCATTAAAAAAAACGTTGTTTTATTCCTACTCACTGTTTCCTGCCAGCTCTGTCCTTCGAGAACCATGTCCATGTATTAGCCCCAGTCCCAAACGATTCAAATTTGAACAATAGACTTGGGGCTTTATCAAAAGTCTTTCTGAAATTCCACTCGTACTGCACTGATAGCTTCTACATAATTTTGCTAAAAGCCACTTTCTCAAATATGATTCCCATTTCATAAATCTCTGCTGACTTTATCTATGACCATTAATTTCACCGATACTTTTTCTGAACTGTTTAGTTGATAATTTAAGTCTATTCCTTTTTTCTCACCAGACTAAAGTTCCCTAGTATTGCTCGGATGTTTTCTTTTTTTCTTCTTCTGTGAAGGCATAACTGAAGCATTTGGTCCATAGTTCTGCTATTTCCCGGTCCTCAATTATCTGGTATCAAACTGTAGGAAAGCAGCAAATTTTCTTCCCTAAATTTTGTCATTGGCATATTTTCAGAAAATATTGCAAGTTCTGTCTTATAAACTTTGTTAAGGTATTCTTCAGAAACCTATCAATTCCTATTTTAAGGTACTCAGTGGTTGGCCTTCCATAGCCATACAATCACAGAAGCAAAGACTCTGTACTATCAGAAATACAGCACGGTCTACATTAGGCCCACTTTCCGACACAATAACCGTAGCAGTGAATATTAAGGCATTTCAAGTGCACTACCGTGTATTTTCTAATGGTTTTGAGGCTACCATGACAACTTGTCTCTCAAGAAATGCATTTCAGACCCCAACACCCTCTGGGTGAGACGCAATCCTCAAATCCTCACTAAACCGCTAACCCTTCATTTTATAAGTGTGGCCCTTTGACTGAAAGAAACAGCTGCTGTCCATCCACACTGTCCATGCTCCTCGTAATCCTATCCTTCAGAATCATGTCCCCCTCAGCCTCCTCTCCTCCAAACTAAACAACCCAAGTTTATCCAGCCTCTCTCCATAGCTGATATGCTCCATCCCAGGGAACATCCGCAAAGTTCCGCATAGCTCTTATAATCTGTGCCTCAGTGAATCAAGGTTATGTTTACAGTCCCCTATGCTTTCCCAAATTGTGTATTAACCTGTCCATCACATTCAGGGATGTGTGGAGAAGCATCCTCTAACCTCCCTAGTGTGCTGCCATTCATTGAGTCCTCCCTTGTCTGGTTCCTTCTTCCAAAGTGCATCACTTCATATTTATCAGGGTTACATTCCATCTGCCATTGATCTTCCCAGCTGACCATTCCATCTGTATCTTCCCAGAACTTAAGGCTTCCTCCTCACTGCCAACCAACCGGCCAATCTGCGTATCAAACACAAACTTACTTATCACACTCCCCACCCCTCACCCATATTCACAGCTACATCATTTATGAGTACCGTAAATATTAAAGTTGAAAATCATACAACATCAGCTAAGCATGCAGACTTTCCGGCTTATTGCAGATTTAAATGGTCTTTCCTTTATCCTGCCATTATTTGCCTTGAATGTGGATTAGACAGGCGGAGAAATATTTTGTTAATTTCCAACTTGTCACATGTTTTGTGAATGTTATAAATTTCACAGTGACCCACCTCTCATTCTTTGAAACTCAAGAGAACACAGGCCGAGATTCCTCACCACAAAATCTCGCCAAATGAGGGATAAATCTGGAGAATGTCCATTGAACTTCCTCTGTCGTCAGTGTATTCTTTCTCAGATTCGATCGCCAGAACTGTACTCAATATTCCAGGTACAGTACTCACCAACACGCTGTGAAACTGCTTCAACATGTCTTTACATTTATATTCTGACTCCGTCAAAGCAAGGCAAATCAAACTTTAACTTACCACTTGCATATATTCCTCCAAATACCCTTCACATTCATTGCATTTATGAACTCATTGTGTGAGTTCTTACGGAAAGTCTTCTGACAATCTAAGATATGCCAATTGTACTGGTTCCCCATTATCTATGCTGTAAGAATCAACTTCCACAATTCTAAAGCTTGTCAAGTATGATTTCCCTTTCAGAAATGCATGCTGATTCTCTCCAATGTTGCTGTTAATTATTAAATAACGAATATCACATCCTATATAATATATTCCAACAGTTTCCCCACAAATGCCACGTTAATTGGTCTGCAGTTCTCCACACTATCTCTTCTTTCCTTTGTAGATGCTTGGATCCCTATTGTTCATCTATAGTGCTTGGATCACGTTTACTAATGTCCATTTACCTACAAGAGCTTCCAGACTATGCAGAATGCATTGGGAAATAGACCACATTCATCGACATTGCAATCAACACTTCTATTCGTGGTTTATTTCTGAAGATTTTGGTATGAAGGAGATCTGGTTTGTCAAGGTTAGCAATGCTCAATCCAGCTGCATGTTCATGTAAAGCCTTGTTACTGATATAAATTGACTTTATGTCTTTCGATCCACAAGTCCTGTATGATCACTTCATATTTCTGGGTGATTTCCTGGATCTTCCGCCATGAAAACAGATGAAAAGTAACTGGCTATTTGCTTGACCATTTCCCAGTTATCCATAACAAACTCATCTCTCCTGATTGCAGACTTCCACTTTTGACTATGTTTTTTTTTCCCTTTGAAATGTAAATCATAGATTTATGCAGTCTTTGTGGTCCTGTTCGTTTGCATGCATGTTCGCTTTTTGATTTCCTTATCAGTTTCATGGCCTTCCTTTTCTGTATCGTCAATTTCTGAGAATTCTCAGGATTCCACAATGTCTGGAATTCTTCTGAAGTCACTTACTGTGATTAATATAATCTTTAATTTATTATGCTAATCATTGCTAACTCACTTTCTCACTCTTGGGTGTTTTACCTGAAATAAATAGGCATATTTTTCAGACTTTGTAGTATTTCTATAAATCTCCTGGTCCTAACCAGATATATTCAGGAACACTGCAGGAGGACAGAAAAGAAATAGGGGGCGCCCTGGTGGTATTTTTGCATCACCGGTATCCAACGGATGAGGTCTTGGAGGGGAGTGAATGCTGTGCTCTTATTCAAGAAGGGCTACAAAGAAAAACCGTGGAACTATAGACCAGTGAACCTAAAATCTGTAGCAGGTAGGTTACTTGAGAAGATTCTGAGAGAGAAGATATACATGCATTTGGAAAGACAGGGCTTTGTGAATGGGGGAATCATGGCACACATATTCGTTAGAGTGCTTTGATGAAGTGACCAGTACTTTGACAAGGGCATGATTGTGTATGTAGTCTATATGGATTTCAGTAAGGCCTTCAATAAGGTTCCACATGGTACGCTGCTCTGGAAGGATAGATCAGATGGAATTGAGGGGGAGCTGGAAAATTAGGTCCAAAATTGGCTTGATGATAAGAAGAAGAGGGTAATCATGGGAGGATGCTTGTCAGACCGGAGGCCTTGAAATTCAGTTGCTCGGTTTTCTGTAAGTGGAGTCCTAGGTAGACAAGGCAGCGAAAAAGGCATTTGGCTCACTGTCCTCCATCAGTTAGAGCATTGAGTATCGAAATTAAGGAGTTATGTTGCAGTTATACAAGATGTTGGCGAGTCCATACTTGTAGCGTCATGTTCAGTTCTGTTCACTTTGCTCGAGGAAGGATGTTATTTAACTGGAAAGAGTGCAGAATAAATTTACAAAAATGTTATAGGAGTTTGTACTTTAGCATGTATGAGGCTGAGGGGGATCTGATAGTAGTGTATAAGATCATGGGAGGTTTAGATAGAGTCGATGCACTCAGTATATTTTTCCCCCAGGATTGGGCAATCACTGACTAGAGGGTATCAAGTTAAGGTCAGAGGGGAAAGAGTAAAAGGGAACCTGAGGGGCAATTTCTTTTACACACAGGGTGGTATGCATATGGGATGAGCTGCCAGCAGAAGTGGTTGAGGCGGGTACATTCACAAAATTTAAAATACATTTGGTCAAGTATACAGATAGGAAAGGATTAGAAGGATACTGGGCAATGGCAGAGAAATGGGATGAGTGCGAATGGACATTTTGTTCGGAATGAACCAGTTTGGGCCGAATGGCCTGTCTTCGTGCTGTAAGACTCTATGGCTCTAACAACTATTGTTCTCCGACTGAAGGTTATATTGTACTGTCCTAATTCACTGGAGCGAACTTGACACTCTAGCCTCTGGGCTTCCATGATGTTTGACCAGAATGATCAAATCTTCTATATTGTAGGCAAACACCATGTAAAATACAACATATTAATGTCATTATTCCTTCAAAGCTGCTTCCAAGCAAGGATAGTATTAGTCCTTCCGACCACACAACACCAAATTCGAAATAATTCGCTCTCCAGTTTGGTTCAGAACATACTCTTCAACCTACCTGATATACACTCATGGAATTTATTTTTCACAACATTAGCAGTCACTCTGTTAACTCAGTTTCGATGCAACTTTACACCATCCATTATTAGTGAAGAATCCACGAGTATTTGTTACTCATTCACAGGATGAGGGCTTCGTTGGATGACCAGCATTTACGAGCCATGCCAGACGGCAGTTCATAGTCAACAGTGTTGCCTTGGATCTGGAGTGACATGCAGGCTAGACCAGGTAAGAATAGCCGTCTCCTTCCCGAAAGGACCTCAGTGAACCAGATGAGTTTTTCCAACAATCAACAATGGATTCCTGATCATCATAAACCCTCGATTCCAGATACTTATTGAACATAGAACATAGAAAAATACAGCGCAGTACAGGCCTGTTGGCCCTCGATGTTACGCCGATCCAAGCCCACCTAACCTACACTAGTCCACTATCCTCCAAATGCCTATCCAATGCCCGTTTAAATGTCCATAAAGAGGGAGAGTCCACCACTGCTACTGGCAGGGCATGCTATGAATTCACGACTCGCTGAGTAAAGAATCTACCCCTAACATCTGTCCTATACCTACCACCCCTTAATTTAAAGCTATGCCCCCCTCTAATAGGTGACTCCATGCGTGGAAAAAGGTTCTCATGGTCAACCCTACCTAAACCTGTTGAAGAGGAGAGTGTGAAACGGACTGGTAAGCTAGAAGAGATACTTGTTAGGAAGGAAGATGTGTTGGACATTTTGAACAACTTGAGGATAGACAAGTCCCCCGGGCCTGACGGGATATATCCTAGGATTATGTGGGAAGCAAGAGAGGAAATTGCAGTACCATTGGCAATGATCTTTTCGTCTTCACTGTCAACAGGGGACTGGAGAGTAGCGAATGTTATGCCCCTGTTCAAAAAAGGGAATAGGGATAACCCCGGGAATTACAGGCCAGTTAGTCTTACTTCTGTGGTAGGCAATGTAATGGAAAGGGTACTGAGGGATAGGATTTATGAGTATCTGGAAAGACACTGCTTGATTAGGGACAACCAGCACGGATTTGTGAAGGGTAGGTCTTGCCTTACAAGTCTTATTGAATTGTTGTCTGGAATGGAGAATAGGTCATACGAGGATAGGTTGAGAGTTCTCGGCCTTTTCTCATTAGAACGGCGAAGGATGAGGGGTGACTTGATACAGGTTTATAAGATGATCAGAGGAATAGATAGAGGAGACAGTCAGAAACTTTTTCCCCGGGTACAACAGAGTGTTACAAGGGGACATAAATTTAAGGTGAAGGGTGGAAGGTATAGGGGAGATGTCAGGGGTGGGTTCTTTACCCAGAGAGTGGTGGGGGCATGGAATGCACTGCCCGTGGGAGTGGTAGAGTCAGAATCATTGGCGACCTTTAAGCGGCAATTGGATAGGTACATGGATGGGTGCTTAATCTAGGATATGTGTTTGGCACAACATCGTGGGTCGAAGGGCCTGTTCTGTGCTGTATTGTTCTATGTTCTATGTTCTATGTTCTAAACCCCTAATCATCTTGTACACCTCTGTCAAGTCACCCCTAAACCTTCTTTTCTCCAATGAAAACAGCCCCAAGTGCCTCAGCCTTTCCTCATACGATCTACCTACCATACCAGGCAACATCCTGGTAAACCTCCTCTGCACTCGTTCCAATGCCTCCACGTCCTTCCTATAGTATGGCGACCAAAACTGCACACAATACTCCAGATGAGGCCGCACCAGAGTCTTATACAACTGCAACATGACCTCAGGACTCCGGAACTCAATTCCTCTACCAATAAAAGCCAATACGCTATATGCCTTCTTCACAGCACTATTTATCTGGGTTGCAACTTTCAGAGATCTGTATACATGGACACCAAGATCCCTCTGCTCATCCACACTACGAAGTATTCGACCATTAGCCCAGTACTCCATCTTGTTGTTACTCTAACCAAAGTGAATCACTTCACACTTACCTACATTGAACTCCATTTGCCACCTTTCTGCCCAGCTCTGCAGCTTATCTATATCCTTCCTCACTGTCAACAACTCCACCGACTTTCGTATCATCCGCAAATTTGCTCAACCAACCTTTTAGCCCCTCCTCCAGATCATTTATAAAAATGACAAACAGCAATGGTCCCAAAACAGACCCTTGCGGAACACAGCTAGTAACTGCACTCCAAGATGAACCTTTACCATCAACTACTAACCTCTGTCTTCTTCCAGCCAGCCAATGCCATACCTCCGTATTTTTTGCAGTAGCCTACCATGGGGAACCTTATCAAACGCCTTACTAAAATCCATATACACCACATCTACCACTTTACCCTCGTCCACCTCCTTAGTCACCTTCTCAAAGAATTCAATAAGGTTTGTGAGGCACGACCTGCACTTCACAAAAACATGCTGACTATCCTTGATCACATTATTCCTATCCAGATGTTCATAAATTCTATCCCTTACAATTCTCTCCAAGTCTTTGCCCACAACAGAGGTAAGACTCATCGGCCTATAGTTACTAGGGTTATCCCTACTCCCCTTCTTGAACAAGCGAACCACATTTGCTATCTTCCAGTCTTCTGGCACTATTCCTGTAGACAACGAGGACATAAAAATCAAGGCCAATGGCTCTGCAATCTCCTCCCTGGCTTCCCAGAGAATCCTAGGATAAATGCCATCAGGCCCACGGGGACTTATCTATTTTCAGCCCTTCCAGAATTTCCAACACCTCTTCCCTACATACCTCAAAGCCATACATTCTAATTAATTGTGACTCAATATTCACATCGGCAACAATGTCCTGCTCCTGAGTGAAGACTGACGAAAAGTATTCATTCAGTGTCTCCCCAATCTCTTCAGCCTCCACACGCAACTTCCCACTACTATCCTTCAAATTTCGCAATCTGCCATGGCAGGATTTGAATCCATGTCCCCAGAACATTTTCTGGTTCTCTGGGTTAAGAGCCCAGCGATAATATCAGTATGTCATGGCTTCCTTTTGCGTACAGTTGCATACATAATTTCCAGAACATATGATGCAAAACATTTGCGTGACAGTTTTGGTTCAGATATATAACACATCAAATTTGCTTCTCCACCCAAACTGATTCTGTGGAATCTGAGGGACAGGGCCTGTGTCATTACTAGTAATAGACTTGGATAAGGCATTTGGGGAGGCTCACCTCGATGCTGAGATGGTCTGAAGAAATGTCCAGCAATACAGGACAGGCATCAATATCCACCCCGCTCTGTCAGGAGAAGTGTCACTGTATATTCTCACTGCTCCCTCACACTCACTGTGTATCTGTTATAGCACCAACACTCTATCTCCAAAACAGTCTCAAGCATGACCACTCTCACTATTGAATTCAGCACCTTCCCTCCCCCATATTTTCTGTCCCTGACGCAATAGCCCCGCACACTAATAGCACTACATAGATACAACACTGTGGACAGACTGCCTCTGGCTACCTCACAATGTCACACCTTACCTACGTCAGCACTAACAGCAGGGCCATCCACTCCCACTCTCACTCATTCCCTCCCTTTCTCCCATTCCATGAGAAACAGCCTGGAATAGGACAGAAAGGGCCAAGTCGGGTGGTGGAGTGCCGGATATCCGTTTCCTCATCCCCCTACCCTGATATGTGGGGAGGGCCTTGGAGAGCTCCGGAGAGGACCAGGAGGCCTTGTGTGTAGATTCGGAAACATCCACATCCCCCCAACCGAATAACATGCAGTGTTCAGTAAAGAACAATTCTCAATTCAAACCTACTGTCAGTTCCAAACTCATCTCTCTCACTCGCAGAACAGATATCCCATTGCACAGAGATGTGGGCAGTGAAATAGACAGAAGTATTGGTAAACACCACAATATACTAACATGCATAATGCATACAAGGAGATAAGCATGCACACACGGAGAAGCACACAAAGACATATACCGTCACACACAAATAGACACAAACACAGAAAGAAACACAGAGGCTGATACAAAGACAGACAGACATAGTCACACAAATACACAGATGACAAGCATATGGACACACACACACACACACACACACACACACACACACACACACACACACACACACACACACACATAAATACACATTAAAACACAGACACGAGTGCCATTAAGACACAAATAAATAATGTATAAGAAGATCAAGGATTCTAGATAGAAGTTATGAGAATGATGTTGAGGAACATATTAGAAATGACTGAATGGTATATCAGACTCGATAGGCCAAATGGTCTAATTCTGCTCCTTTTTTAATGCTCGTGTTGTGTTATGCTATCAGGTATTCTCTTCCTGAGACAGCAGCAGCAGCATATTTGATTGGAAAGTGTCAGTGGTAATGTGGGAAAAGATTGGAGGGCAAAATGGTTAATGTCAATTCCTAGTTATTGTACCACTATATCCGAAAAGGGGCAGTGATTTGATATGAGGTTAACATAGTTTTTTTTTTAAATGGATCCCACAACGAAAGAATGATGCCCCTTTCCCTTTACTGTTGTGCTATCTGTGGTGAACTCATCCTCAGGGAGCAGTGAAGGTCAATGAAGGTATTCTAGGTTGAGCTTGACTGATCTTTGCCGGACAGGAGAGTCAATGTTTATTGGGAACAGAGCGGAGACAGAATGTCAGAACATTCGGATCAGTCATGAGCATTCTGAATGTTGCTGCCAAATGGCTAACTGCTGCTCCTAGCCAATGTGTTGTTCCCTCAATCCATGCTGCCGGCCGTTACAGAGATATACTGTTGTCCCTACCCTTGTGTTGTTCCCTCAATCCACCCCTCGATGCTGTTACAGAGATATACTGCTGTCCATAACTCATGTGTTGTTCCCTAAATTCAGCCCTCAAGTCTGTTAGAGAGATATACTGCTGTCCCTACCCCTTGTGTTTTTCCCTCAATCCACCCTCGATGCAGTTACAGAGATATACTGCTGTCCCTACACCATGAATTGTTCCCTCAATGCGATTACAGGGTATAGGACCATCCCATTCAGCCAGACTGGATCGTTACAATGAGACGGGAGGAGACCATTCTTCCCCTCTGACGAATTATGCAGGAATATAGAATGAAGTAATTCAGCTCGTTGAGAACATTACACACCCCAGGAGGAGGTCATTCAACCAGCCTGAACTGCTGCACAGGAACAAGGATGCTGTCACTGACAGTAAATAGACAGTAGAGATATATGATTTTTTTAAACAAAACTGTAACTAGTTTTGCCTCAGAGATCACTGTGGGGTCAGCAATGATCAATAATCTATGTCAAATATCTGGATGAAGGGACTGAATGGATCAAAGCCGAACTACCTTGTACACCAAAATGATCATTCAATATATCTTCAAATGGAGGTAGTGAATCTGCATTGTGATGTAGATAGGGAAGGTTAGTGAGCATACCCTCAGCAGAAATAATATAATGTGAATTGTCTATTGCAGTTGGGAACAATTTAAATGGAGAAAGATTGCAGAACTCTGTGATGCAGATTTTTTTTCATATTCTTGGTACATGAATCATATGAAGTCTGTCTGCAGATGCAGCAAGTGATTCGGAAGGTAAATGGAATGATGCTGTTTATGGCAACGGGTATTGGGTTTAATCAGGAATGTTTCACTGTATCTGTACAGGGCATTGCTGAGACCACATCAGATACACTGGGTGCAGTTTTGATCCTCTAAACTAAAAAGTTGCTTTCAAAGATGCTCAAAGATGCTTCCCTTAACTCATTCCTGAAATGAAGGACTTTTGTTATCTGGGATTATCAGTTTAGAACTTAGATTGAAAATCTTATTGAACCACGATTTTCAGAGACGTGTTTCGGCTGGCTAAAGATTTTCTCTTGTAAAGGAGACTAAAGCTAGATAATAATTTTTTGAATGAGATGCATTGGTATTAACACAAATATTATGAAGATATCAAGCTATTTTTAAAAATTATGCAGATGCATATAAAGATGTCATCAAATTATAAAGCGGGCACATTTTTTTTCTCTTGCTGATGAAAGGCACTGTGCATAACAACAGCAATGATGCTGCATACAGCATACAGTCTGTTATCATCCATTCCAGAGAATGTACATGGAAAGTGCATATGGTCCAGTTTGGTGTTCAGTTGACAATATTGTATTTTTCCACACAGAAAGGGAGAAAAATATTACTTGCCTCAGGAGCAACAGCCAATTGGTCTCTCTCTCTGACTGCGTTCTGTCTGACAACAAGATGTGCGAGCTGAAAATCCCTGGGTCATCTTAACAACTCGTGGAGGATTCCTGATGAGGATTCATAGGAATCTTTGCACAGCTCGAGGAAAAGAGAATTCAGCCAAATCCAACTGTCCCGGGAAGAAATCCGCATTCCCAGACATTTGTGTGAGCAGAATAACTTCAAAGACAGAAAAAAAACATTTGAGACACTCTAACATTTTAACATTTGTTCAGAGTTCAACTTTCTGTGCCTCAGATTTTTCTAGAAAATTACCCAGTCTGATACTTATATCATTGGACACAGCACTCAACTGGTTACATTTAAAATCGGCTTTCACCAGTAGAGGAGTGGGAAAAGACATGAGTGACCCTCCAACATTGGTCAGAACACGAACAAGAGATTCTCAAAGGGTTGTTAACGTGTGAATTCCTTCCCCAGAAGTTTGTGATGCCTGGATATTGTTAGACATTTGAAAGACAAATGAATGTAGGAAAATGGTACACTGACAGAAAAGTGCTGCTGAGACCTTAATCAGATCATCGTCCATGGTAAGGAGTGACAAAGTGCCTGATGACCCACTCTTGCTGCATAATCCTGTGTTACTATGGTGCATTCAGCCTCTCACAGCTCCTGTAAGGTGTAGATGGGGGCCAGTTGCTCCAAATACCTGGTCCACAGTAACACAAGATCTCAAACAATCCTTCACAACTGTCACACACAGATTGATACGGATTGGAAAATGTTATTTGGAAATCCAGGCTGGGTTCGAAAGACGCCTCTGGTCTCTTCACAGATTGTCTCCTCTCTGCAACTTGTGCTTCATTTGTTGGTCTTGGTCTAGACCAGGATTCATTATGAATAAAGCTCTATACCTCACTCAGAGATGACTCAAAAGTGCTTTGCTCTCTCTGATTACAATATTCAATAACAGAACATCCAGGAAAATTACAGCCATTTACTTTGAAATTACAGAAAATGAAAACATAAGGAACAGAAATAGGTAATTCGGACGGTCAAGACATTGTATACGATCATGGTGGATTTACTGTTTGCATTAACTCCTCCTTAATGTCTAATTCTTCTCACCCCTCAGCTCTCTGACAGGTCTAAAATCTATGTACCACCTCTTTAAATACTTTCAGTGATGTAGCTCCCCTAACTCTCCAGTCCAGATAATTCCTGACATTGATTACGCTCTTTGAGCGGAAAACACTCTCTACACGTACGTCGTCACCTATTGATATGAACAAAAGGTGAACACAGGGGCTCAGGAAAGAGTGAATGCCTTGATATCAAGGCAGTAGTTGACTGAGGATGTTATCGGGACCACCTACTTATTTGAACTTCATGGGAATCAGGTATAACCTCCCCACTGGTTGGGGTCCTTCAGAGCACAAAGGAAGATGTTTGTTGTCGGTGGTCGACAATCCTCTCAGTCCCGGGACATCTGTTCAGGTGATCCTCAGATTAACTTCCTCAGCACAAAAATCTTGAGCTTCTTCGTCAACGTCTATATGCCCCCAATCCCGGCGCCCCCCATCTATCACAAGATCAGAAGCAGGGTGATCACTGAAGATCACACATATTCAGAAGTATTTGTCCCCACTCAGCTCCTGAACCAGTCTATGTCTATATTCAGCAAGACCCAAACAACATTCAGGTTAGTGCTGTTAAAGTGTCGGTAACATTCATGTAACAGCACGGCCAGACACTGCACATTTCCACAGTTAAAAGAGGAACTCATTCAGCATCTCAAGCTGGTTACATGGATATGTGGAAACCATTCAGCCCATCGAAATGACTGAACAAGAAGAGGGACAGCCCATTCAATCTTCCTGCCTGTTCTACAGGAAGATGAGGGGTCTGGTCAGTACATTGAGCTGTTAAACAGGAACAGGCAGAGTTCAGTAAGACCCCTAAACCTGTTCTATAGAACCAGGAGGAGACCACTCACCCCTCGAGACACTTACACAGGAATAGGAGGGTGTCACTGATGCTCCAACCTGGAAAACGAATGGAGCAGAGACTGCACTCATCGAGAGCTCACACTGTTCCTCGTGGCTCCATTGCCTGTGGAACAAATGATACTTTAACGCGTTTTGCCAGCAGTGAGGAACGAAGCCAAATGTTTTGTGCCAAGCCTTAAGGAGGCATATTCCATCTCCAAGAAGACAGACCCATGTTCTCCGTGGGGGTCAGAAGGTGGTGGGGATAGTTAACTGTTTTAGAGTGAAGGTATTGTGGCTCCTGTTGGGATGGTGGATAACGTGAAGTTCTATGTAAGATCACGCACCAAATGCACTGTATTAATGTTGGAAGAGTTTAGTTAAAGACTGGCCCTCTCTCTCTCTCTCAATCGAAATGAGGAGTTGCGTGGAGTGAGAGGAACGTCCTTAAAGTCTTTTAAGCCATCAAGAATCATGTAAACCAAGTAAAAAAAACATGGAATTTATCACCGTATTAGTTTTGTTTGGAATATAAGAAGTAACTGTCCATCACCTTAAGGTTCAATGCAATCATCTCTTAATCTTCAAAGCGCTACAGATTAATCCTTATGCACACCCGATGGTACAATCATCCCCGTAATTAGTCTGGTGAAACTCCTTTACACTCCTTCTGCCAAGAGGATTGTTCCTTATAAAGGAGAGAAAATCTTGCACAATACCCCAAATACTATCTCAACAACAATCTAGGGTTGATCACACTAATTCTGTTCCCTCACGTAGCTGACTCAGCTTTTTTCCTGTGGTATAAAAAGTCATTCCTTCTCTCTACACTGAGAATGATGTGGAATTTTGAAGTTTCTTTCATCTTTGCGTCAGTCATCACCAGAGGTGTCGATGGAGATGTGTATCACATTCAGAGGGAGACTCAATCAGAAAGAATTCACTTGAAACAGGGAATGGTCACCTACCTGAATGGAACTTACTTGCAGGAACTTGGAAATCAGGCAGAGGAAGGGAGCTATTTTTCCTGTTGTTCTGCTCTCATGGGATGTGTGCAGCCCTGGTCAGGCCAGCATGTTATGCTGATCTTGAACTGAGTGGCTGATTCAGCTGTTGCACAGGATAATAAAGGGTAAACCACATTGCTGTGGTTTTGCAGTCACACAGAGACCTGAACATGGAAGGATAACCCATTGCCTTCTCTACAGGACACGAGGCAAACAGATAGGCTTCTGTTTAAAACAAGTGGTGATGATTTCATTTGCATTCCATCAACTTCCTTCATGAGACACAAAAAGATTATTATTGTGTGCCACTTGATGATGAGTCAATGACTTGACCACCATGCACTGTCTGTCCGTCTGACAGATTCTGGGGAGAGAACAAATTAACCATCTCAAGTGCAAATATGTTGTGACGTAAGCATAGTTAGAAGGGACTTGAAACGGTTATATCTGGATTTACCAAAGGCACAAATGATGGATTATTCAGCAGTTGCATTGAGGCTAAGAATGTGACTGAAATATCCTGATAGTGGTCCTGCGCAGGTTTGGTGAGTGGAGAGAATATGTAGAAATGTAAATCTGAATGGAAAAAAAAAAGATCATGTAGTTTAAGAACAGTCTGGTTTCTCCTCGCGTATTGTTGAGTAAGTTCTGGAATGTAATTTGCTAGTTATAATCAGTAAGGAATAAACTTTTTGACTGGATCTGAAAATGTTGACTTCCAAATTTTAAAATTTGAATATGAACAGCAATTCAGTTCAACTCAGTTTATTGGTCAGATGGAATGACTTACCAGGAACACCAACTATAGCGAGGATAGGATAGTAACCGCCTTGAATAATCCAAAGGTAGACTTACTACCTACCAAGGCTGAGGAAGATAGTAAAGACCAGAGAATAAACTCCTGTCCATTGTTGGAACATTCCAGTCTCATGTTCTCAGATTCTGATCTCTCCTCCTCCGTCCCTTGAGCTACTGATCCCTGTTAGTCCAGTCATTGATGCTCCCGCACATACTGGGATAACACATTGAACCGAGTCCTTAATTAATAGAAGAGGCAAACCCTCCAATGACACATCTCGGATCCACGGAGACTAACATCAATCACAGTCACAGAACAAATAGCTCCAGCCAACGCCTTTCAATTCAAGATTGTTTTATTCAAATCCAAAACAGTGATTCAAACTGTCATTTTCTGGATGGGCTATGTGAGGGTGACTGATGGAACAAATTTTGAGGCTGGTAGATCAATTGAGTGTAACCATTCAATCTGTCTTGGATGCAGGAGTAATGCCATAAGTTTATCAGAATGTAAACTTGCGTCTCTGATTATAAATAGAAACATACATCCTGGAACTATTGATCAAGCATCATAATTTCAATTAGACATTGAGACAATTTTTATAGTTCATGATCTGAGAGGAATGTGTGTCTGAGAAACGTGGGGTTGTTACAGACAAATGGCATGGTTATGTTAACAGAGAATTGAACGTGGCAAATGCAATTCAGATTGTTATTCCAGGTTCAGAGAGTCAGATGAGGCCTGTGCTATTGGTGTGATCGATGTTAGTGAACTGTGATGAAATGTCATTTACTGGACTTCAATTACAGTGTTGTTATGGCATTGTGGAGGAGACAGAAAACAGAGAGAATTGGGAGACATGGCAGTTCAGACAGGAGGGAGGGACAATAATATTCCTCAGTCATCAGTATTGGAATGTTACTCTTTATATCTCATATGAAGAACAGATTCAAGGATACATCTAAAGTGAGGAACGAGGAGTAAAATTTGTTTATTGAACACAAAATACAGGGACAATATGATTTTCTGTCCTTACTAAACTATGGAAAGTACAAAGAAATAAGATACACTCATCATATTGAGCTACATAAATTGAAATGTGTATTACAAAACCACGGAAGTGATGTGCAATCTTTATCAATCATTATTTGGCCCACAGCTGAGATGCTGATTTCCCCTCTGTCAGTGATCCACCTCATTGAAATTCTCTGGCACAGTATCTCAGTACTGAGGGAGTTCTCAGCTCCTGCTGTTGTTCACCCAGTCTATTTAAATTAAATCATCTTCTCACTGTAGAAAAAAAAACACTTGGCCTTTTGGACTCTGTTTAACTGTCAGCAACTCAGCTCTGTGATATTGTTGGCGATAAATGATCTGGAAACACAGCCAGTATCCGCGCAGTGCTTAAACCGTATAGCAATAGATAAAGGCCTTACAGTCCGTGAGAATTTCTAAATAAAACTTCCATTTTCTGTTTGTTCCTGTCTATCTCCCCTCATGCTGTCTTCTGATCTATCCAACTCACCCTCGTTTACCATCCCTCCAATCACTCCCTGTTTCCAAATTGTTCAGTTGTACAGCTTGATGTTGTGGCCATTTTGGAGAAATGGATAGAGCAGGGACAGGGCTGATCGTTGGAGGGTCCGGGGTTTAGATGCTTCATTAAGAACAAGGAAGTTACTAAAAGTGGGGCGTGTGTGGGGTTTGGGGTGGGGCGGCATTGAAAATCAAAGACACCATTATGTTGGTAGAAAGGATGCTTGATAAGGACTCGTCTACTGAGGTAGTATGGGAAGAGGTTTAGAAACAAAAACGGAGAGGTCACCCTGTTGACAGTTCTCTTTTGCCCTCTGAAAAGTTCCAGGGATGTAGAGGAAAGGATTACAAAGGTGATACTGGATAGGAGCGAAAGTAACAGGGTAGTTGTTTTGAAAGAATTTATCTTTCCATACATTGACTGGAAACGCTAGAATTCAATTACTTTATATGGGTCAATTTTTGTCCAATGTGTGCAGAATGTTTCCTGACGCAGTAAGTACATAGGCCAACAAGGTACAAGGCCAAATTGGATTTGGTACTGGGTAATGAACCAGACCAGTTGTTAGATTTGGAGGTAAGTGAACACTTTGCTGATAGTGACCACAATTCAGTTATGTTTATCTTAGCAATGGAAAGGGACAGATGTATACCGCAGGGCAAGAGTTATAGCTGGGGAAAGGCAATTATGATGCGATTAGCAAAGGTTTTAGGATGCATAGGATGGGGAAGGAAACTGCAGAGGATGGGTACAATTTAAGTGTGGAGCTTTTTCAAACAACAGCTACTGTGTGTCCTTGATAAGTTTATACATGTCAGGAAAGAAGGAAGTGATCGAGTGATGCTGCTGTGGTTTCCTGAAGAAGTTGAATCTCTTGTCAAGAGGAAGAAGGAGGCTTATGTAAAGATGAAACGTGAAGGCTCAGTTCGGGTGCTTGAGAGTTACAAGTTAACCTGGAAGGACTTAAAGAAAGAGCTAAGAATAGCCAGGAGAGAGCATTATAAGTCTTTGTCAAGTAGGATTGAGGGAAACCTTCAAGCTTTCTATCAGTATGTCATGAATAAAAGAATGACCACATGAAGATTAATGGCAAACAAGACCAGTAATATTAAGTTGTGTGTGAAGTCTGAGGAGATAGGACAGGCTGTAAATTAATATTTGAATCAGTATTCACAATGGAAAAAGAAAATGCTGTCGAGGCCAATACTGAGATACAGGCTATTAGACTAGATGGGATTGAAGATCGTAACATGGAGATGTTAGCAGTTCTGGAGAGTGTGAAAATAGATAAGTTCACTGGCCAGATGGGATTTATCCTAGGATTCTCTGAGAAGCTAGGGAGGAGTTTACACAACCACCTGTTCGAATTTTTACATCGCCATTGTCTACAGAAATAGTGCCAGAAGACTGGAGGACAGCAAACGTTGTCCCCTTGCTCAAGAAATGGAGAAGAGACAACCCTGGTAATTGTATCTTACTTTGGTTGTGGGTAAAGTGTTGGAAAGGATTATAAGAGATAGGATTTACTATCATCTAGAAATGAATCATTTGATTAGGAATAGTCAACAAGGTTTTGTGAAGGGTATGTCATGCCTCAAAAATCTTACAGAGTTCGTTGAGAAGGTGACCAAACAGGTGGATGAGGGTAAAGTGGAGTAGATGGATTTCAGTGAAGCGTTTGATAAGATCCCCCATGGTAGGCTATTGATGAAAATATTGAGAGTGTGGTGTTGGATAAGAAGAACAGATTAGGCTGCGTCCAAGATGCATGCAAGTTAATGTTCTTCTTGTAAGCCCTTCATCAGGAATCAGTTTTCTGGTCTGCAGCATCTGCAGTCTTCATTTTCTCCTCGCTCCTCGGATGTTGCCTGACCTGCTGTGCGTTTCCAGCGTAACACTCTCGACTCTGATCTCAAACATCTGCAGGCCTCACTTTCTACCAGAAAATATGGAGACGTTTGGATCACAAATCGGCTAGCTGAAAACAGACAGAAAGTGGTAGTTGATGGGGAATGTTCATCCTGGAGTTTAGTTGCGAATGGTGTACTGCAAGGATCTGCTTTGGAGTGACTGTTGTTTGTCCTTTTGAAAATAACCTTAATGAGCGTATAGAAGGATGAGTTAGTAAATTTATGGTTGACAGTAATGTCGGGAAAGAAGGAAGTGGTCGAGTGATGCTGCTGTGGTTTCCTGAAGAAGTTGAATCTCTTGTCAAGAGGAAGAAGGAGGCTTATGTAAAGATGAAACGTGAAGGCTCAGTTCGGGTGCTTGAGACTTACAGGTTAGCCTGGAAGGACGTCAAGTAGGATCGAGGGAAACCCTCAAGCTGAAGGATGTTGTAGGTACTGAGCTGTAATGTTCTATATGCATGGACCTACAATGGGCTGAATAGCTTCCTTCTGTGATGTAACAATTTTGAGGTACTCTAGCCCACAATAAAAGCTTTAAGTGCCTAGAGAGACAAGCTGGTCCAGTAAAGGACACACACTGCACAATCATCCAACATCTCTTCCTGTTTTCTGATATACAGCGGCCTCAAAATATCTGTCCAAACAAAATAGATTGATTCAAATTCAAGCAGTCAGGAGGACGTTCACCCGAGGGGATTGCCGTCAGAGGATTCAATGAATAATAAGATTTCAGAATAACACAAAAAAAAACAATATCACAGCAGCATAATAATTGGCAGCAGAGTAAAACCTCCAGTCCCAAATATTTCCAACTTCAGCATTGTGTTCGGTTTTGGTCACCTTGCTATAGGAAGGATGATATTAAACTGGAACTTTACAAGGATGTTGCCAAGACTCAAGTGTCTGAGTCATAGGGAGAGATTGGATAATTTGGGACATTTCGCTTTAGAGTGCAGGAGACTGGGAGGGGCATGAAGTGCTTCGAGAAGCTCGTCATGGCCCACATCAGTTCACTCTCCCAGCCTGCCTCAATCCCCTACAATTTTCCTACCAGTGGAATGGGACCATAGCAGGTGCAATATCCCTGGAATATCTGGACAACAAGGACACCCACGTCAGATTCCTGCTCTTTGACTATAGGTTCACCTTCAACACCATTATTCCCTTCAGAATAATCACAAAACTCCCTGACCTTAGTCTTGTCTCCGCCCTCTGAAATTGGATCCTCAGCTTTCTGACCTACAGTGCACAATCAGTGAAAATAGGTAAGCGTGTCTCTTCCATGATAACATTCTACACTGAAATCTTAAAGGATGTGTTCTCAGCCCCTACAATACTCCCTGTAAACCCACGACTGCATTGCCAAATTTTGAACGAATGCCATCTACATGTTCACTGATGACACCATCATAGTAGGACAGGTCTGTAATGATGGCAAGTCAAAATACAGAATGGAAAAAGAGGACTTGGTGATGCTCTGTACTGAGACCATCCTCTCTTTCAATGTCAGCAGGAACTAACCAACTGATCAATGACTTCAGAAAGAAAGGAGGAGAACATGCCCCCATCTGCATCAATGGAACTGAAGTTGAAAGGGTGGGAAACATTAAGTTGCTTGGAGTGATGATAACCGACTTCCCATGCAGATGTGACAGTCGAGATGGCACAACAGCGCCTCTTCTTTCTCTGGCAGCTCAGGACATTTGACATGTCCACAAACTATCTGTGTGCATAATGGCCTGGTGTGGCCACAGTCCTGCCCAGGACAGTAAGAGAAATGACAGAAGGTTGTGTGCAGCGCCCATGCTATCACGGAAAGCAACGTCCCATCCATTGACTCCATTTACCCAGCTCACTGCCACGGAAAAGCTGACAACATGATCAAAAACCCATCGCACCCTGGATCTCCTACAATCTCTTCCACCGCGCAGACAATACAGAAGCTTGAACACACAAACCAGCGACTCATGAACAGCATCTTCCTAGCCATTATTTAACTAAGGAATGGACTCTCTAACTTCCAATAATGCTGATCTTGCTCACATTGATGTTGCCTATTGCATGCCATTTCTGGTGTAGCCTGTATGCCTCAGTCTAAGTTTTTCCTTTACCCTATGATCTGTATGTCCTTGCTTATTGTAGGAGCGAGATTCCCCAGCTAGGGACAAAGACTCTGGAGGCAGACAGAGCACAGGCACGGAATGAACTTTAATTCAAGCAAAACCTGGTTAATGCTTCGGAGAATAACAAAGGATCTTCCTCGAAGCTGGCTTTGACATAAGAAGACAATCGTTTCCTTAATCTTTAGCTCAGATCAGAAGGCAAATCAATGACACATTTCGGTTTTACAGGAAAAAGACAGTATTTTAATACGTTCTGTGTTGCAATGATCGTACATAACCTTGTCAGTGTCCCCTCCACTCCCCTTCTGCAGAACCAATCTTGTAAAACAACTGATCAATGATGGACACTCGCATGGACAGCCCGAGGTTCTTATTGTTTCGGATGTTTACCGATTTCTGTTATATCTAATCCTTAAGATCTTTCTATAATGCATTCCAAAGTTCGTGGCTGTGCTCTTTTTAGTCATACTCCTCATTGCTTATCTTGATGGATTGCATGAATTCTATTCTTTAATGGGCGGGCTATCTCTTATCAAATTCCGTGATCACAATTTCATTGAAAAGTTGATTCTATTTCAAAATGCGAAATATTGTTATATCTACTGTTAACCTTTTTCTTATCGAATTAGACAAGGTATGCCAGGCATCTCTTTAAGGTTTTATAATTACGTTGAAATCTGTGTCCATGATTATTTACCAAATATTTAACTAGAACTTATGACTATTGTAAATAGATTCAAAGGCGCAGCTCACTTCTGAAAGATAACTTGAGTAGCTGTTTTTGTGGATGAAAAACATCCTTACTGAGATCAGAATAAGTAACCTTTTGTAATGATTCTTCGAAGTTTTTGTGCTACAATTTCATTATTCCATCTGTGTTCTGTTACAAATCATCATTGTTTTTTTAAAAAAAGGAACTTTCTTAATCACTATGTTGGCATGTTTCAGAATCTTGTGAATCAGATTATCCTTTCTTTTGCCTTGAAATAATTGTCTTCTCAAAGACCGTTTTTCACTAATGCTGAAGCAATCTATTTTAATTTCTGGCTATTTTGTGGCTCTCCAAAAACAGACAGTTGAAGTAGGCGTTTAAATTTCGGCCACTCCATGTCTCTAAAAAAGGCAGCTCCAACTCTCACTATGATCTGCCAGAACTGTGTATAAACAAAGAGTTTCACTCTACTTAGATACATGCGACAATGAATCCTATCAAATCAAATGAAACCAAGTCATATGATCGAGATAGAGAAATTGTCACAAGGTCAATACACCCAGATAAAACCTGCGCAGCCTGCCATATCTGGCCAAAAATCGTGATAGACGATTAAACAACTAACTGGTGGAGAGGGCTCCACAATTATTCCCATTCTATAAATGGCTCAGCTCTGCACACCAGTGTAAAAAATAAGGAAATAGTATATGTTCCATCCTCAGCCAGGGGTGTTGAGTCGATTATTCAATTCACCGTCATCATGATGCCCACAGAATCACAAATGCCAGTCTTCAACCAATTCGATTCGCTGCCCGTGAAATGAAGAAACAGCTGAACACAGTAGATACAGCAAAGTCAATGGGCCCTGACCCCATTCCTGCAATAGGACTGAAGACTTGTGCTGTACAACAAGCCGTGTCCCTGGGGACGCTGTTTCATTCCACATCCAACTCTGACATCTCCCTGGCAATGTGGAAAATTACTCAGGTATTTCCAGTTCCCTAAGACGGGAATAATTACAATCTGACCAATTACAACTCCCTCAGTCTCATCACGATAGTCAAATTGGGAGTTCTTTTTGATAGAGTTGTCAAGCAGCACAGAAATATCCTGCTCAGTGCGGTTTCCGATAGGTCCCCACGTGGAGATGATGCTGTTTTGTTAAAGTCACTGGATTACTAATCCAGACCAGGATAATGCTCTGGCAGCTGGTGGAAGTTAAAAACAATTAATAAAATATCGAGATCTCAAATCTGGTGTCAGTAACAGTGACCTTGAAGTCAATGTCGATTGTAAACACCAATTTGCTTTTCCAATGTACTTTCAGGAAGTGAGTCTCCTTTGCTTTCCTGGTCTGGCTAAACATGACTCCAGACATACAGACATGTGATAAACTCTTCAATGGTCTCTGAAAAATCCAAGCAAGACACCCTATTGCATCAAACTGCTCCGAGGTCTTAAAGAATAAAACCGGACAGAACCCCCAGCCCCAACCTCAGTATGGAAAAGGAAACGGGAAACACAGTCCTGTTGACCCTGCAGAGACCTCCTTCCTAACATCTGAGAACTTGTGACAACATTTACAGAGCTTTCCCACAGACTGCACAGAAGCTTCGGTTATGGAATAGGCCATAGAGCACATTGAGGCTGCCCCATTTTCGTTAATGTCTGAACATCTCCTCAATGTATTTTGCCCCCTCCCGCCATCCCCCCCCCATCCCCCCCCACACACACACACTGTACACAAATCTTTATGTGATTAACCTTCTGAAGCTATAAAATAGGAACTGCAGTCGTCCCTTTGGTCTGTCGAGTTTGCTATCCAATTAAATATAATGATGGCTGACCCTTTATTTCTACACCATACCCCTGCTCTCTACCCCATCCTTTCGGTGTCTACACATCTTCATTCGTCTTTAGTCCCTTGTCTTCCATAGCCTTATGTGAGAGAGAATTCCCAGGTTTACCAATCTCTGATATTTATTCTTATCTAAATGCAATGTGACCTGCCTGTACCTAATACTGTGGGCCCTTCTTGTTGTGGTTCTGCTAGCTGAGCTGGAAGTTTTTGCTGCAAACGTTTCGTTCCCTGGCTAGGGAACATCATCAGTGCTGTTGGAGCCTCGTGTGAAGCGCTGCTTTGATGTTTCTTCCGGTATTTATATTGGTTTGTTCTTGCCGCTTCCGGGTGTCAGTTTCAGCTGCAGTGATTTGTATGTGGGGTTCAGGTCGATGTGTCTGTTGATGGATGTTCTTGCCGTTTCCGGGTGTCAGTTTCAGCTGTAGTGGTTTGTATATGGTGTCCAGGTCAATGTGTCTGTTGATGGAGTTTGGGGATGAATGCCATGCTTCTAGGAATTCTCTGGCTGTTCTCTGTCTGGCTTGTCCTATGATAGTGGTGTTTTCCCAGTCAGATTCATGTTGCTGGTTGTCTGAGTGTATGGCTACTAGGGATAGCTGGTCGTGTCGTTTTGTGGCTAGCTGATGTTCATGAATGCGGATTGTTAGCTGTCTTCCTGTTTGTCCTATATAGTGTTTTGTGCAGTCCTTGCACCTCGGAGCAGTTTGATGCAATAGATAACTGAAAGGTAGTAAGCATGATCCATCTATGTACGCAGGGAAGAAGAGATAATGTGGAGGACTGCAGAGCAACTAATTTGATATATGTAGGGAAATAGTGGGAATCCATTATATAAGATGAGATATTGGGTGCTTAGAAATGAACAGCAAAATTGCAGAGAATCACAATGTGTTTCTGACAGATAAATCATGCCTGACAAACTTCGGAATTATTTGAAGTTGTTTCTTGCAGCATCGACCACAGACAACCAGTGGAAGTAGTGTATTTGGATTTTCAGAAGTCTGGGCGGAAAACATTTTTGGCTGTAACAGCTGTTCCTTTTTTGAGGTATTTTAGGTGTTGGAGGTGATTTCCTCGAATTCCGGGAGCAGCAATTACTGTTTTGTATGCTGTTGTATTGTTTTGGAATTTTGGGAAAAAAAGTCGAAGCAATAGCAGTTTTGAGAGGGAAAAGTACAGACAAAGGAAGCACATGGTGAGGGGAAGAAACTGACAGGACAGCGTATCTGCACAGTTACTGCCTTTGCTGTTTGAATTCATGTATTGCTGGATATTGGAGTGCATCTAGGGAAATTAACAAACAGTGAAATTTACAATTGGTTTGGAGGAACTGTTTGGGCAAATTTCCCAGCCAGATAAGTGAATAGTTTTAACTGTGTCCTACAGGAAGTCTGCAGAAGTGAGTAGAGTGGGTTCTTCCTTAATTATATGTTTTTGAGATATGTCTCTTGATTAATCTTAAAATATAAGCCATAAATATTAATTTAACCTTGGGCAGTGTTTTGTAGAGGAATAAGACAGTTTTGTTTTTCTGGGTTGGTAGATTGTGAAGGAGCACAAATGGTTTTAGTAGAATCATATGCACTTCTTGTCAGATGTGGAAGTTTAAAGAGGATTTAAGGGTTACTGCGGATTATATCTGCAATAAATAGATTGGTTGGAGAGACAGTTAAAGACAATGAAGAATTTGTAACAGCAACAGTATGTGATGGATGGCAGTTATAGGAAGGGGAGCAAGTCTCACAAACAGTCACACAGATGGGTTAACTCCAAGGAAGGTAAGAGACGTAAGCAGCTAGTGCAGAAGTATTGTGGGGCTGTCCCCGTTTCAAACAAATATGCTGTTTTAGGGGGTGATGGGTTCACAGGGAAACATAGCACGAACAGGCACATTTCTGGTATTGTGACTGGCTCTAATGCAACAAGGGGTATGTCAGATTCCACGAGGTCAATTGTGTTAGGGGACACACTAGTCTGAAGTACAGACAGAAGGTTCTGTGGACCGCAGAGAAAAATGCAGAATGGTGTGTTGCTTTCCTGATGCCAGCATCAAGATTGTCTCAGAAAGGGTGCAGAATGTTCTCATGGGGGAGAGGGGCCAGCAAGAGATCATTTTCCAAATTGGAACCAGCGACATAGGAAGGAAAAAGTTCGAGATTCTGGACGGAGATTGCAGGGTTTTAGGCAGAAATTTAAAAGGTGGTTCTCGAGAATAGTAAAATCTGGATTACTCCCAGCGCTACGAGCTAGTGAAGGCAGAAATAGGAGGATAGACCAAATGAAAGTATGGTTGTGGAGCTGTTGTATGGGACAAGGATTCACATTTTATGGATCACTGGATCTCTTTTGGGGTAGAAGGAACCTGTACCAGAATGACGAATTGCATGTAAATTGGAAGGGGACGAATATACTGGTAGGGAGATTTACTAGAGCTGTTCAGGAGGATTTATACTAGTAAGGCCGGGGGGATGGGGGGAAGATAGTGAGGAAATGGATCAATCTGAGATTGGTGCAATTGAGAACAGAAACGAGTGAAACAGTCAGGGAACAGCAGGGACAAGGTAGGACTAATAAAGTAAACTGCATTTATTTCAATTCAAGGGACGTAACAGGGAAGGCAGATTAACTCAGGGGATGGTTAGAAACATGGGACTGGGATATAATAGCAATTACAGAAACATGGTCCAGGGATGGGCAGGACTGGCAGCTAAATGTTCCAGGATACAAATTCTACAGGAAAGATAGAAAGGGAAGCAAGAGAGGAGCGGGAGTGACATTTTTAATTAGGGATAGCATTACAGTTGCACCAAGGGAGGATATTCCTGGAAATACATCCAGGGAAGTATATGGTTAGAACTAAGAAATAAGAACGGGATGATTACCTTATAGGATTGTATTATAGACCCTTAATAGTCAGAGGGACTATTCTGTCTCCTTCCTATCGGAAATATGTTGTGAAAATTGAAAGGGTTCAGGAAAGATTGACAAGGATGTTGACAGGGTTGGAGGATTTGAGGTATAAGGAGAGGCTGTACAGGCTGGGGCTGGTTTCCCTTGAGCATTGGGGGCTGAGCGGTGGCCTTATAGAGATGTCCAAAATTATGAAGGGCATGGAGAGAATAAATAGACAAAGTCTTTTCCCTGGGGTTGGGGAGTCCTAAAGGGCATAGGTTTAGGGTGAGAGGAGAAGGATGTTGGGTGGTACAGTAGTTAGCAATGCTGCCTCAACAACGCCAGAGACTCTGGTTCAATTCCCGCCTCAGACTGTGTGGACTCTCTGTGTGGAGTTTGCACTTTGTTCCCGTGTCTGCATGGGTTTACTCCCATAATCCAAAAATGTGCAGGTTAGGTGAATTGGCAATGTTAATTTGCCCACAGTGTTAGGTGAAGGTGTAAATGTAGGTGAATGGGGCTGGCTGGGTTGCAGGTCGGTGTGGACTGGTTTCCACACTGTACGTAATCTAAATCTAAACGTAAAAGAGACCTAAGGGACAACCTTTTCACACAGACTGTGGCGGTACGTGTATGGAATGAGCTGCCAGAGGATGGTACAATTGCAGCATTTAAAAGGCATTTGGATGGGTATATGAATAGGAAGGGTTTGCAGGGATATGGCCCTGCTGCAGGCAGGTGGGACTAGATTGGTTTGGGATATCTGATTGACGTGGACGGATTGAACTGAAGGGTCTGTTTCCATGCTGTGCATCTCTGTGACTCCATAGCTCACACAATTAGTTCGTAAATGCAATTAGTGTGAATAGTATTTGGAGGAATACGTATAATTGGAAAGTTAAAGTTAGGTTGGAGTTTGTTTAAGGGAATCGGAATATAGAGGTAAAGACATCATGAAGCAGTTGCATAGAGTGTTGGTGAGAGTGTACCTGAGGTATTGAATGCAGTGTTGGTGACCTAATCTAAGAAAGAGTACACTGATCACAGAGGACGTGCCATGGACATTCTCCAGATTAATTTCTCAAATGACAAGATTTCCTGATGGGGACATTTGTCTTGTGACCTCTCCAGTTTCAAAGCATGAGAGGTGATCACAGTGAAATTTCAAAAATCTATGATAGATGTGATGAGGTGGAAATAAATAGGATGTTTCCCTAGTTGTCTACTCTATATTTCAGGCAAATAATGACAGGATAAGGAATATGCCATTTAAGACCGTAATAAGAAGGAAATTCTTCCCTCGGAGGGGACTGACTAACACATGGGCATTGAAGCCTGCTGGCAGGGCAAGATTAAGGAGAATCCCCAGATATTCTTCTCGTATATTAAGTGGAACCGAACAACCAGGGAACATGTAGGGCCTATTAGTGACTTGCCAAGTTGCATCCAAACTCAACTTCATAGGAGAAGGCTGTTTGTGTGACTGGAGCCAAATTTCCCCTGGTGTACCGCAGAGATCAGTGCTGTGTCCCTTATTATTTGTGGTATTCATAAGGGATGTGAACATGACATGGTTAGGGGGAGTGTGATAAGTAAGTTTCTGTTTGACACAAAGATTGGCCGGGTGGTTGGCAGTGAGGAGGAAGGTTGTATGTTACAGGAAGGTAAAGATGTAATGGTCAGACAGTCAGATCAATGGCAGATAGAAAGTAACCCTGATAGATATGAGGAGATACACTTTGGAAGAAGGAACCAGACAGGAAGTACTCAATGAATGGCACCACAATAGGACGCTCAGAGGGTGCTTCTCCACACATTCCTGAATGTGACTGGATATGATAATTGACTAGTTCAGCATGACTGTGGTAAAACCTTTATTAATTGACCCAAAGATTATAAGCATTTTATATATCACTTTGGTAAGGCCAAATGAAATATTGTGTGCAGTTCTGGGAGCCACATTGCAGGAAGGATGTGATTGCACTGGATGAGGTGCAGAGGAGATTCACCAGGATGTTCCCTGGAATGGAACATATGAGCTGTGGAGAGAGGCTGGGTAAGCTCGAGTTATTTTGGAGCAGAGGAGGTTGAGTGGGTAAATAATTCAGGTTTAATATTACAAGGGGCATGGACAGGGTGAATAGACGACAGCTGTTCTTTTCAGTCAAAGTTTCAGCTTCCTTACAGTCTGAAAACAGGAAATGGAGAATGGAGAACGGAGAAACATGACAAAACTACTTCACTTCTTTCTTGATTGTAAAATACATAAACAAAGCCTTCCCAGCAATAGGAGAAAATCTGATTCTGAGGAGAAAATGAGATTGAATGAAATGAGTAAATAAACTAATTTGGAGAAATTATTGGAACTGAAAATAATGGGCATATAAAAAAATCAACACACATTGATGAAATGGGAAACATATTCGAGAAACTGACTGGTAGGTTAATTACAGAAAAATCAATAGAGGCACTGAACTTGGATTTTCATCAAGAATTTTAATACAGTCCCAAGCCTAGTGTGCAAAGTAAAAGCACATGGGATAGGGGGTAATATGTGAACATGGTGTTAAAATGGGAGTGTTGACAGGAAACAATGAGTAGTAATAAATGGATGGTTTTCAGTTTGGAAGACTCATGAGGCATTGCAATGATTGGTGCTGGGGCGCCAGATATTCACAATACATCTCAAACAACTCGTTGAGGGAATCAAATGCAAAGTTTCCAAGTCTGCTAATGGAACTAGGATTTTGAAAAGTGAGGAGGATGAGAAAAAAAAAAACTTCAAGGTGATTGAAACAAAGGGAGTGAATGAGTAAATATATAGCAGATGAAGAGCTGTGTGGATAGGTGTGATGTTGTCTACTTTGTTGGGAAACACTAAAATACCAGCCAACCATGGGAAAAGGGAGTGGTTGAGAAATATCGATCTATGAAGGAAACTGCACTTTTCTTCTGTTATTGTTTGGACAGACCTCTGAGTTCCATGCAGGGCAGGGAGTTCTGAAGACAGAAGCCGATACTTGGAATACATTTGCACACAGACCAGTTTACGCAGACCCACCAAGTGGGGAGCTGTAACATTGAAAAGGATCTGGGATCTCCCTGTACACCAGTCACTGAAAGCAATATTGCAGGAGCAGAAAGCAGTCAGGAAGATAAATGGGGTGTTGACCCTCATTTCAGGGGGGCTTGAGTCCAGGAGTAAGGGTGTCTCAGTACAGCTGTACGGGCGCTTGGTGAGACCTCAACTCGAACCTTGTCCAGTATTGACAAACGTGACATTGAGAGAGTGCAGCGAAGGATGAACAGACTGATCTCTGGGATGACAGACTTTTTGTGGAGCAGAGTTTGGGGTGTCTGAGCCTGTATTCCATGGGGTTTAGGAAAATCAGTGGAGATCTCAGTGAGATATATAAAACACTGACAGAGTTAGATAGATTGGATGCAGTGATGATTATACCCCTGGCTGGGACGTCTAAACGAAGGGCCCACATTAAAGATTTGTAGCTCGGGTATCCGTTGTTGTGGTTCTGCTCGCTGAGCTGGAAGTTTTTGCTGCAAACGTTTCGTTCCCTGGCTAGGGAACATCATCAGTGCTGTTGGAGCCTCGTGTGAAGCGCTGCTTTGATGTTTCTTCCGGTATTTATATTGGTTTGTTCTTGCCGCTTCCGGGTGTCAGTTTCAGCTGCAGTGATTTGTATGTGGGGTCCAGGTCGATGTGTCTGTTGATGGATGTTCTTGCCGTTTCCGGGTGTCAGTTTCAGCTGTAGTGGTTTGTATATGGTGTCCAGGTCAATGTGTCTGTTGATGGAGTTTGGGGATGAATGCCATGCTTCTAGGAATTCTCTGGCTGTTCTCTGTCTGGTTTGTCCTATGATAGTGGTGTTTTCCCAGTCAAATTCATGTTGCTGGTTGTCTGAGTGTATGGCTACTAGAGATAGCTGGATAGCTGACAAAGATGTGCGGGTCAGGTGAATTGGCCAAGCTAAAATTGCCCGTAGTGTTAGGTCAGGGGTATGGGTGGGTTGCGCTTCGGCGGGTCGGTGTGGACTTGTTGGGCCGAAGGGCCTGTTTCCACACTGTAAGTCTAATCGAAACTCTGGAAATCTTTTTCTATTCTTTTTCGTCTTCAGACATGTGTGATTGTGTATGTATCTGTACGTGTGTGACTCTGTGTCTCACATTTTTCGAGAGAATGACCTAGGTTACACTTCAAACCTATTGTAACCAGTGGAGAAGTGGGGCTGGAAAAGAACACAGTGAACCTCCAACATTGGTCGGAGAAGAAATGAGAAATTTGCACGGGCTGTTCAAATGGGAATTCTCTTCCCCAGAGGTTTCAGCTCAAGATGGCAGCTCAGCATCACCATTTCCAGCGTAATTAGACATGGTCCATAAATGTTGGCCTGTCAACAACACCCACATTCCATGAACAAATCTAAAATGATAAACTGCAGCAGAATTAATTGGATGGGAACAAGATTGATAGATAAATGCCTGTTGCCTTCCAGAATTGTGCTGCCTGTGTACTTTGGCTTTGTGCAGTTTCCTAGTATTGTGCCTGGGTGCTTGCATTTATTCAAAGTTGTGTTTTGCAACATTTGACAGACATGTGATTGGAGGAAAATTGTGCTGCTCAGAAAAGTGCTGCTCAGACCACAATCAGATCAGCCATGACCTTATTGTCTGGTCGAGCAATGGCAAAGTGTCTAATGACCTACTCCTGCTCCTCAGTTCTCTGTTCCTATGTTCCATTCAGTCCTTACAACCACTTGTATAGGAGCAGATGGAGACCACTTGCTCCAAATACCTGGTCCACAGTATTACAGGGTATCATCCAGTCCCTCAACACTGTGTGGTTTGGTGTGGGTTGGAAAATGTGATTGGAAATCCAAGCTGGATATGTTTGTGGTCTCCCATCTCTTTAAAGAGTGTCTCATCTCTGCAAGTGGTGTTTCATTTGTTGGTCATGTTGTAGACACAGATTCATGTATATATCGGGCCCATATCTCTCCCAGAGATGGCTCACAAAATTCTTTTCTCTCAGAGTCCTCAACATTCAATAACAAAACTTTCAGGAAATTAAAACCATTAACTTTCCAAAGACAGAATATAAGAACGTGAAAAGAGGAGTAGGTAATTTGGATGCTCACGCCATAGCATGCTATCATGGCTAACCTACTGTTGGCATTACCTCTTCTTTACTGCGCAATTCTTCACACCCCTCTGCTCTCTGACAGGTCAAAAGTCCATCTACCTCCTCTTTAAATACTTGGAGTGATATAGCTCCCCTAACTTTCTACACCTGAGAATTCCTGACATTCATTACCCTCTATGAGAAGAAAATACTCTCCACACAGACACCATCACGTATTAACATTAACAAAAGTGTTTAACTGACCTGCTTAGGTAAGAGGGATTGACCCTGATATCAAGGCAGGATTTGACTGAAGATTTTATCCACAGAGGCACTTAAATATCCAAAATCATTCATCCCGAGTAAAAATATAAATACAAGCCATGGAATTTATCACCTTCTTTGTGTCTGTGTAGAACATAACGAGTGATTATACATCACCATCAAGTTTCAATACAATGACCTCTTATTCTCTGACTGTGCTACAGATTAACCTTCACTCACTCCTCTTTTACCATCAGCCCAGGGATTAGTCTCGTGAAATTCCTTTACACAGCCTCTATTTTAATGAGAGAATTCCTTTTAAAGGAGAAAAATCTATCCATAATACCTCAAATACTGCCTCAACTACACTCTCAGTGATGATCACAATAATTCCTTTCCCTCACTTATTGGTCTCCGTATCTTTATTATGACATAAAAACCCATTCCTTCTTTATGCACTGCCACTGTTGTAGAATTTAAAAGTTCCTTACATCTGCATGTCAGCATCAGTAAAGCCAGCACCAGAGGTGCCCGTGGAGATGAACATCACTCTTGGGGAGAGACTCAGTCAGAAAGATTGCACTTGAAATAGGAAATGGTCACCTACCTGAATGGAAATGAAGTGTAGGAATAAGGAAAACAGGCAGAGGAAGGGAGCTAACTTTACTTTTGTTCTTCTCTCACGGGATGTGTGCAGCCATGGTCAAGCCAACATTTTATGCTGATCTTGATCTGAGTGACTCGTTCAGCTGTTCCACGGGACAGTCAAGAGTAAAACACATTGCTGTGGGTTTGCCCAGACATGACTGGGGAAAGATACCGCATTGACTTCTCTGAAGGACATTGAAGCAAGCAGATGGGCCTTTTCTCACAAATGATGATAGTTTCAGTTCAATTACATCAATTTCGTTCATGAGATATCAACAGATTATTATTCTGTGCCTCTAGATTATGTGTCAATGACTTAAGCAGCATGCAGTGTCTGCCTGTCTGACAGAATCTGTGCAGTAAACAAGTTCAACATACTCAAGCACAATTATTCTGTAATTGACATCTGGCTAGAAGGGACTTGATAAATTGTCTCCAGATTTAACAAAGGCACAATTGATGGTTTATTCAGAAGATTCATTGAGGCAGAGGAGGAGACGGGGATATCATGATGGTGGTATTGGACAGGATTAGTGAGTGGGGAGGATATAGAAATATAGATCTGTGCAGGGCTAGAAGGATTATGGAGTTTGAGAACAGTGGTTATCCACACAAATTGTTGAGTAATTTGTAATGAGTAATTTGCTCGATATAATTTGTGAGGAATGGAATATTTCATTGGAATTGAAAATGTTGACATCCACCTTTCTAAATTTTAAATAATATGTGCAGCATTTCAGTCCAACCTGGCTTAATGAACAGATAGAATGAATTACCAGGAACACCAACTATAGCGAGGACGGGCTAGTAACCAACTTGAACAACGATCATTACATCATAGATCCGCAAAACTAATGAGATCCAAGGCCGAGAATGACAGTAAAGACCCTCGGATAAACTCCTATCCATTGTTGGAACATTCCAGTCTAATGTTCTCAGATTCTGATCCATTGTTGGAACATTCCAGTCTAATGTTCTCAGATTCTGATCCATTGTTGGAACATTCCAGTCTAATGTTCTCAGATTCTGATCTTTCCTCTCTCTCTCTCTAAACCTGCTAATGCCTGTTAGTGATGTTGTTGATCCTCCCGCTGATACTATAGAATAACACATTGAATCGAGTCCCTAATTCATAGAAGAGAAATGCCCTCCAGTGACAAACTTAGGATGCACGGAGACTGACATCAATCATAGTCGCTGAACAAATACCTCCCGTTAACCCATTTCAATTCAACACTTTTATTTAAATGCAAAATTATGATTAAAATTTACAGATTGTGGATGAGATATGTGGGGGTGACTGAGGGAACAAATGTTGGGTCTGGTAGATCAATCATGTGTAAGCATTCAATCTGCCTTGGATATGGGAGCAATGCCAGAGGTTTAGCAGAATATAAACATGCTTCTCCGTTTATAAATTGAAACATACATTCTGTATCTACTGATCAGGCACTGTAATATCAGGAAGACATTGAGAGAACTTTCATCGTTCATGATCTGAGAAGAAAATATCACTAAGACTACGTGCGGTTATAACAGACAACGACATGGTTATGTTAAAAGAGAATTGTAGTTAAGAGATAATGGGAACTGCAGATATTGGATAATTCAGTGTCGGTAAAGCATGGCGGTGGAAATGAACAGTAAGCCAGGGAACATCCAAGGAGCAAGAGAGTCGACATTTCAAGCAGAACCTTTCTTCAGGACTGCGGAGGGAGAAGGGGCTAAGAGAAAATGGGTATGGGGTGATGCCGGGGAAAGATAAGTGATAGGTGTGTGAAGGTAGGAGGTGATAGTGATAGATCGGTGAGGAGTGGGGAGCAGATGGTGGGAAGGAAGATGGACATTAGGTCTCCTCGAGAGGGCAGATGTGAGTCCGGGGATTGGACCTGGGATCTGGGTTGGCCAGGGGAGATTTGTAAACCAGTGAATCCAATGTTCATGCCCAGTGTTTGTTGGCTTTCGAGGCAGAAGATGAGGTGCTACTGGTAACATCCTGGTAAATCTCTTCTCAACCATCTACAGCTTAATAACCTCCTTCCTATAACAGAACTGCACACAGAACTACAGACGATGCTTTATCAATGTCCTGCACAATCTCAGCATGACTTCCCAACTTCTAACCTCAAAGATATGAGCAAAGAAGTAACCTTAAACACCCTACGCCACCAACTTCAAATAAGCATACCTGCGCCCCTGGGTCCCTCTTTTCTATATAACTACCAAAGCCCAGCATTAATTATATAAGCCCTCCCCTTGTTTGTTTTACCAAAATGCAATGCCTCACATGTATCCATGTTAAACTCCATCTGCCACACCTCAGCCCAGTGAATGATATTACTGCTCCCTCACACTCCCCCTTCGGATTAAAACGATACTCCCCTCTCCAGAAGGCCTAGAGACACCAGCCTTCAGTTTCCCAAAGACCCAGATCTTGGTTTGCCTTGCGCAGGCAGAGGGAGGGGTCGGTAAGCAAAAGCTGGAAAGGAAACAGTTGCCTTGTATCAATGAATGATTTTTGGAAGAGGGAGGCCACATGTTAGAGATTTGAAATAGTGGCAGGTGTTTGGGGCCCAGAATTGTGTTCCTTTCTCGTCTCGTCTCTGGTGTTCAGTAGTGATATCCACTCGAGATCCTTCATAGTGCAGAGTTTGATGCAGGATTTCTTTCCCTAATATAGCAGACTACTGGTAGTAGCCATTTTAACCGGAAATCATAGCCAAGCAATTGAAGATATTCATAGTTTATCTCAATGACACAGCGAATGCACTCAACATCCTACAGTTGAGGCTAATAACTTGTACTTTTCTCAATGAGAAATGCCCCTTTATAATTTGGTAATGTTAACCAGAATTTAGTAAATCCATACACTTCAAATATGACCCAAAATCTGGGCATTGGTTTAGGCTTTGTTTAATGGATGGTCCCCACGTTTCTGAGCCGGAACGCTGCATTCGATTCCAGTCCATGACTCTCTGATAGTGCCCCTATCTCTGGAGAAGGTGGTGTGTATTAATGTCCTGTGGAGGTGTATCACTGCACGTTAAAACAGGCTGATGAACAAACAAACAGGAACATCATGTTGCAGCTTTAGGGGCTAATGCTGACTGCTGTTAGTGTCCCTATCACTGCGCCAAAAATTCTAGTTTCAAATCCCACAGAGCTGTTTCATAATATGTCTGAACAAATGACTTGGATGAGGGAGTCGAAGGGTGGGTCAGTAAATTTGCAGATGATACGAAGATTGGTGGAGTTATGGACAGTGAGGAGGGCTGTTGTCGGCTGCAAAGGGACTTGGATATGATGCAGAGCTGGGCTGAGGAGTGGCAGATGGAGTTCAACCCTGCCAAGTGTGAGGTTGTCCATTTTGGAAGAACAAATAAGATTGCGGAATACAGGGTTAACGGTAGAGTTCTTAGTCAGGTGGAGGAACAGAGGGATTTTGGGGTCTAAGTACATAGATCTTTGAAAGTTGCCACTCAGGTGGATAGAGCTTGTAAGAAGGCCCATGGTGTATTAGCGTTCATTAGCAGAGGGATTGAATTCAAGAGTCGTGAAGTGATGTTGCAGCTGTACAGGACTTTGGTTAGGCCACATTTGGAGTACTGTGTGCAGATCTGGTCGCCTCACTTTAGGAAAGATGTGGAAGCTTTGGAGAGGGTGCAGAGAAGATTTACCAGGATGTTGCCTGGAATGGAGAATAGGTTGTACGAGGACAGGTTGAGAGTTCTCGGCCTTTTCTCGTTGGAACGGCGAAGGATGAGGAGTGACTTGATAGAGGTTTATAAGATGATCAGAGGAATAGATAGAGTAGACAGTCAGAAACTTTTTCCCCGGGTACAACGGAGTATTACAAGTGGACATAAATTTAAGGTGAAGGGTGGAAGGTATGGGGAGATGTCAGGGGTGGGTTCTTTACCCAGAGAGTGGTGGGGGCATGGAATGCGCTGCCCGTGGCAGTGGTAGAGTCAGAATCATTGACGACCTTTAAGCGGCAATTGGATAGGTACATGGATGGGTGCTTAATCTAGGATAGATGTTCGGCACAACATCGTGGGCCGAAGGGCCTGTTCTGTGTTGTATTGTTCTATGTTCTATGTTCTATGTTCTAAATTGATTAAGCTTTTTGGGAATCGTGCCTTAATGGACAAGGAAGAGGTACGACTAATGAATTCTAGAATTTAGACCCAGGATGACGAAAAGCACAGCCAATCGTCTTAATCAGAGTCACATTTACACTTTCTAGAGATTTATAAAATTATGGAGGGCATGGATAGGATGGGGGGCCTAGATTTTTCCCCCTAGGGTAGGAGAGTCTAAAACTAGAAGGCATGGGTTTAAGGTAGGAAGAGAAAGATTTGAAAGGCAATGAAGGGCTACTTTTTTTTCCTGCAGAGGATGATGCTTCTATGTAATAAGTTGCCAGAGGAACTGATGGTGACTGGAGCAATTACAGCAATTAAAATGGAACTGGGTGGCTATATGAATAGTGGCATATGAGCCAAATGCTGGCAAATGGGACTGGATAAAGTTAGAATATTTAGATCGCATAAACGAGTTGTAGGTTCTCTTTCCCTGTTGTACATCTCTATGAATCATTGATTTAATTAATGAAATCTCTTTGTAATCTTCAATTGTTCACCATTGTGCAAACGCTGCCCACTATACACCCAAACTTGATGTCATCTGCAAATTTGCTAAATATACCTTCTATAAAGCTCATCTAAACCATTTTTATAAATAACAAACAAAAGTTGACCAACAATTTTGCCTGTGAATCATCGCTGCTCACAGGCTTCCAGTTCGAAAAGCAAACATCATGACCACCTTGTCTCCTGCCATTAAACAGATATACACAGAAACACACAATCACACAAACATACATATAGAGACACAGACACAACGGCATCTTTAAGACAAAGGTAGGTAAAGTTGGATTAAAACAATGATCAAGAGAAGGCGGGAGAATTGTGTTGAGAACCACACCAGACAGGATCAAACAGCAAAGTAGACCTGATGGGCCAAATGGCCTAATTTCAATTTCCTATGCTGTGTGGCCTTCAGGTGTCAGGATTATTTTCCCAAGGGTGCAATAGAAGCTAGGAGAAAGTGAGGACTGCATATGCTGGAGATCAGAGCTGAAAATGTGTTGCTGGAAAAGCGCAGCAGGTCAGGCAGAATCCAAGGAGCAGGAGAGTCGACGTTTCGGGCATGATCCTTTCTTCAGAAATCCTGAAGAAGGGCTCATTACCGAAACGTCGACTCTCATGCTCCTTGGATGCTGCCTGACCTGCTGCGCTTTTCCAGCAACACATTTTCAGCTGCAATAGAAGCTAAGTTAGATAAATAATTGACTGAACAGTCAATGGGACTGTGGGATAGTTTTGAGGGGCTGAATGGTCTATGTTTGTTCCTATTTGCTGTGCCTTTGTTTCTGAAAAGAGGAGGTGACTTGCTGTGAGGTCAACACACTTTAAAATGAAAGGGGTCTGTCATTTCCATTTGAGATAACGTTGTTACTTTCTCCTTTGTGTGATCTGTGGCGTTCTCATCCCCCGGGAACAGTGAGGTCTGTGTCATTAAGAATTTTCAAGGCTGACAGAGACTGACGTTTGATGGACAGGGGAGTCAATGTTTATTGGGAACTGACAGGAGAGGAGGTGGTCAGCTTCAATCAGACCAGCCATGATGTTTCTAAATCGAGCCGCAGGCTGGAGGGACCGAATGGCCAACATCTGTTCCTACCTCACACGTTGTTCTGTCAATTCGCCTCTCGAGGTTGATACAGAGGGAGAGAAAGATCCCATTCAGCCAGTCAGCACCGTGACAATACAGCAGGGAAAGTCCATAATGCACGTCCATGGGGTTAGACTGGAATAGAATAAAGTATTCAAATCATTTCAGTAAATTACTCAGCACAGGAGGATGACACATAACCATCTCAGGCTGTTATGCAGGGACAGGGGCACCTTGGGTGGCGTTAGGAAATACAGAGTAGAAATCATTACTCATTTTGCGTTTGGAAAGCTGTAACTAGTGGAATTCTTCAGGGATCTGTGTGAAGTTATCAACAAATTACAATCCAGACCAATGAATTGGATGAACGGGAAGGAGCTCAGTTTGCTCATGCACCAGGATACTCATTCAATAAGATGTCAAATGGAGACAGATCGACTGCAATGGATACAGACAGGGAAGGGCAGGGCGTCTGCAATGGGATACAGACAGATGGAGGCCAGATCATCTGCAATGTGATAGAGACAGGGGAAGGGCAGAGCATCTGCAATGGGATACAGTCAGGGAGGGCAGGGCGTCTGCAGTGGCATACAGACAAGGGGAAGTACAGCGTCTGCATTGGGATACAAACAGTGGAGGGAAGACCATCTGCAATGGGAAACAGACAGGGGAGATAGAGTGTCTGCAATACAGATGGGGGATGGCAAAACGTCTGCAATGGGATACAGATGAGGGGAGATAGAGTATCTGCAATGGGATACAAACATTAGAGGGCAGAGCGTCTGCAATGGGATACAGAGAGGGGGTGGGCATAGAGTCTGCAATGGGATGCAGACAGAGAGAGAGCAGAGAGTCTGTAATGGGATACAGAAAGTGGGAGTGTAGAACGTCTGCAATGGGACACAGACTGGGGAGGTCAGAGCATCAAGCAATGGCATGCAGACTGAGGACAGTTGTGATCAAACCTTCAGCAGAAAAAAAACAGTACAATACATATGTGATGGGAATTTTCTGATTTGGGGAAAAGACAAAACAGCAGAAAATTATTTAAGTGCAAGGAGAATGCAGAACTCAGTGGTACAGAGGGATCTGTGCGTCTTAGTACATGAATAACATCAAATTACTCTGAAGATGCAGCAAGTGATTTGGAAGATAAATGGAATGATTCTGTTTCGTGCAAGGGGTGTTGGGCATGATCTTAGCGATGTTTTTTCTGCATCAGTACAGGGCATGACTGAGATCACATCTGATTTATTACGTGTAGTTATAACTGCCCAAACTGAAAAAAAAAGCAAAATTGCCTTCGAAACGTGAAGGCATTATATTATGCAGAATTTACAGGTCAGCCTGAGAATGAGGGTTGTTTTATTGACCATGTAAGATCTTGAGAAGAGTGCAGTTGGTGAATACTGGAAGGATATTTCTTCTTGTGTGGGAGAATAAAACTGGAGAAATAATTTAAGAAAACGTCAGTTTCAAAGGAAAGGTCATTGGACCGAAAAATTGAACTCTGATTTCTCCTCATACAAGACAGGCTGAACTTTTTCAGCAATTTCTGTATTTGTTTAAGAATGAAACATATTCATTATAACACAAATATTGGGAAGTCATGAAATGCTTAATTTTACACTATGCAGGCACATATTAACACATCTCTAAAACAAATAAGGCCAATTATTGTTAATGAATTTATTCTGTGTATGACAACAGCAATAATCCACTGTCCTGGTGTCGAGAATGTGATGGAGTCATATAGTTTGGACAATGTTCAAGGAGAGCTCACATGGTCCAGTTTGGGCACTGATAACGTAACTGATTTAACTTACAGACAGAAAAATATAGCCTATCTGTGAAGGGACAGTCTATTGCTCCTTTTCTCTTCCCTGTCGCTCATCACAGCAATGTGTGGGAGTGAAAAAAAGCCGATTTGTCTTTCCCACTCATGGAGGATTCCTGACGAGGATTCATTGGAATTTCCCCACTGCCTGAAGAAAAGCAATTCAGCTAAATCCAACTGTGCAGGCAGACATCCCATTGTCAGAAGGTTGTGCGAGCAGAATAATTTCAGAAGTAATCGTTCAAACTCGATAGTGAGAGGGACAGACAGGAGATTCTGTGGCTGCAAAAGGGAATCCAGAATGGTGTGTAGCCTCCCACGTCCCAGGGTCCTGGATGTCTCAGAGCGGCTGCAAAACATTCTCACCGGGGCGGGGGAAGCAGCCAGAAGTAATTGAGCACATTGGTACAAATGACACAGGTAGAAATAGTCCTGTAGAAATCCTGTAGAGTGATTATAGAGAGCTAGGAAAAACGATAAAAGACAGGATCACCACAGTGGTAATATCCGGTTTACTTCCAGTGCGAGTGAGAGTAAGAACAGAAGGATATGGCAGATGAATGTGTGGCTAAAGAATTGGTGCCGGGGGCAGAGTTTTGGATCACTGGGATCTTTTGTGGGGCAGCGGTGACCTGTTCAGGAAGGACGGGTTGTTCCTGGACGGGAAGGGGACCAATATCCTGGCAGGCAGGTTTGCTCGTGCTTCAAGGGAGGATTTCAACTAGATTGGCTGGCATTGAGGAGGGGTGGGATCCTCAACAGCAGGGCGGCAAGTGCGAGGCTGGAAGGAGATACAGTAATCAGAAACAGGAAGGTGAAGGGACAGGTTCAGCTGGAACACAACAAGGAGCAAGCATGTTGGATTAAATTGCAACTGTTTAAATGCAAGATGGCTGACAGGTAAGTCCGATGAACTCAGGGCATGAATAGATATGTGGGACTGGGATATTATAGCATTACAGAAACATGACTAAGGGAGGGACAGGACTGGCCGCTTACTGTACCGGGGTACAGGTCCTTTATGCAGGACAGAGATGTTGGAAAGAGGGGACAGGGAGTTTCATTTTTGATTAAGGCGAGTATCGCAGCAGTAGTCAGACATAAAATTACTGACAGAACATCCAGTGAGGATTTGTGGGGGAGCTTAGAAATAAGAAGGGAATGGTGATATTATTTGGGTTGTTCCATAGGTCCTCAAATAGTAAACGAGGAATAGCAGAACAAAAATATGTACAGCGACTGGGGAGACTTACAGGGCCAATGTGATTGCCATAGTAGGAGATTTAATGTTTGTAACATAGACTGGGAATGACATAGAATTAAGGACTGAGGTGGGGTGCATCTATTAAGTGTGTTCAGGAAGGTTTCTCCAAGCAGTATGTAGAGGGCACAACTCGGGAAGGGGTAAAACTTTACCTACTCTAAGAAGTAGGGCAGGACAGGTGACTGAGGTGAATGTGAGAGAGCACTCGGGGACCCGTGACCATAGTTGTATTAGTTTTTAAATAATTGTAGAGAAGGACAAAACTGGTCCATATGTTCAAGTTCTAAGTTGGGGCAAGGCGAATTTTGATGGAATTAGACAGGAGCTTGTATGGGTTGGTTGGAGGAGTTTGTTTGCAGTCGAAGGGACCCCCTGCAATTGGGAGGCCTTTAAAAGTGAAATATCTAGAGTTCAACGTCTATCTGTTCCTTTGAGGTAAAAAGGCAAGGTTGGGAGGAAGAGGGAATCTTGGATGTCAGGAGATATTGAGGGTTTGACCAGCAAAAAGGCGGCGTGGCTCAGGTCCATGCAGCTGGGATCGAGATATATAGGGGGATACAGGAGTTTTTTGAAGAAGGAAATCAGGACGGCGAAAAGGGGGCACAAGATAGCCTTGACTGAGAAGATTTGGGTGAATCCAAAGTGGTTCTTTAAGTATATTAAAGAAAAAAAGAATAAACGAGAATATGACCCCTCAAGGTCCAAAGTGAACATGCATGTCAGGAACCATAGGAGGTGTGCGAGATTCTCAATGAATATTTCTCCTCTGTCTTTACTGTGGAGAAATACATGAAGACTTGGGAGCTTAACAAATGTCGTGGTGACATCTTGGATTAGTCAAAATCACAGGAGAGGAGTTGTTGGATGAGTTAGAATGTATGAAGAAGGATAAACCTCCTGGCCCTAAACAGATGCTTCCCAGAACACTGCAAGAGACTACAGAAGAAACTACGGGGACCCTGGTTGATATTTTTGCATCATCGTTAGTAGATTATTGAAGGGTAGAAAATGTTGTGCCATTATTCAAGAAGGGAAGCCAAGAAAAACCTGGGAAGTGTAGACCAGGAAGCCTAACATCTGTGGTACGTAGGTTACTTGTGAAGACTCCGAGGGATAAGATGTACGTGCATTTGGAAAGATAGCTTTTGATTGGAAATAGCTTTTTTGACAGATTCCCTACAGTATCGGAACAGGCCATTTGGCCCAACAAGGCCACACCGACCCTCCAAACAGTAACTCACCCAGTCCCATACCCCTACCCTATATTTACCCCTGACGAATGCACACAACTCTATGGGTAACTTAGCATGGCTAATTCACCTGACCTGTACATCTTTCGATTGTGAGAGGCAAATGGAGCAGTCGGAGGAAACATACATAAACACAGGGAGAATGTGCAAACTCCACACAGAGAGTCACCCACAGCTAGAATCAAGCCCGGATCCATGGCACTATGAGGCAGCAGTACTAGCCACTGAACCACCATGTCACCCTTGCTTTTTGTCAACATAGTTCAATGACATAGGTACAAAATCTACTCTGCCCTTCACCCATGATGCAAGTTCCAATACCACATACCATGGTATTTATTCTCCACTGAAAATGTCAACTTATTATTATTTATTATTGTTTGTTATTATTAATTTAAATAATCATTATTAATAGTTGTTTTTAGATTGAAAAGATTGAATGGTTTTGTGAGTGGGAGATCATGCCTCACAAATTTGTTTGAGTTGTTTGATGAAGTGACCAGGAATGTTGATGAGGGCAGTGCGGTAGACATAGTCTGTATGGTTTTCAGTACTCCTCCTCGGATGCTGCCTGAACTGTTGTGCTCTTCCAGCACCACTAATCCCGAATCTGGTTTCCAGCATCTGCAGTCATTGTTTTTACCATGGTTTTCAGTAAGGCCTTTGACAAGGTTACCATTGATTGGCTGATCTGGAAGGTTAGAATTGCATGGAATCCAGAGGGAGCTGACAAATTGGACACATAATTGGATTGATGGTAGTAAGCAGAGGGTAATAGTGGAAGGATGCTCTCGGACTGGACGGCTGTGAGACATGAAGTGCCTCAGGGGTCAGTGCTGGGCCCATTTCAGTTTGTTATCTACATCAATGATATACCTGAGAATGTACAAGGCATGATTAGTAAATGTGAAGGTGACATTAAATAGGTGGCATCGTGGACAGTGAGGAAGGTTATTAGAAATTGCAGCAGGACCTTGATCAAACTGGAGAGGTGGGCCGAAGAATATGTTTTCAAAGTCAGATCAAGGTAGGAGTTTCATGGTGAATTGTCGGGCCTTAAGGAGTGCTGTTGAGCAGAGGGACCATGGAGTTCAGGTACACCGTTCTCTGAAAGTGGAGTCACAGGTAGACATGGCAGTGAAGAACGCTTTTGGCACACTGGCAGTCATTGGTCAGGACATGGGGTAGAGAAATTGGGAAGTTATGTTGCAGTTATGCATAATGTTGGTAAAGCTGCACTTGTAGTGTTGTGTTCAGTTTTGGTCACATTGTGATCAGAAGGATGTTTCTAAACTGGAATGTGTGCAGATGGAATTTACAAAGATGTTGCCAGGACTCAACAGTATGATATATAGGGAGGGTTTGGATAACGTAGGAGACTGAGGGGGATCTTATAGAAGTGTACAAGATTATGAGAGGCATGGATAGGGTGAATTGACTCAACCATTTTTCCCAGAGTTGGGGAATTGAGGATGAAGGAGCATCAGTTTAAGGTGAGAGGGAAAGAATAAAAGGGAAACCGATGGAAACTGTTTTACGCAGAGAGTGGTACACAAAGAGAATGAGCTGCCAGCGGAAGTAGTTGAATCATTTATATTAACAATATTTAAATGGCATTTGGACAAGTACATGGACAGGAAAGGACAAGAAGGCTATGGGCCAAGTGCTGGGAAATGGACTTAGTGTGGATGGACATTTGGGTCAGCATGGACCAGTTTGGGCCAAAGGGTCTCTCTCCATGCTGTAGGACTTGATGACTCTATATATAGAACAGCATTTGGGCCAAACTCTCATATTTCCTTTTGTCATGAGTTCGAAGACTATTTGGACAAAGTTCTGTCAAGTTAATGCGGCAGATATCAAAGGGAAATATCAATGTAAATATTTGCAATATCCTCTCGTCATTCCTCTTTCCATCATAGTTTTAAGTAAATTTGTTTTGGTCATAAACGTGTTGTTTTAGCAGATTAAAGAAATCTGCCTGACTTGTTCCTAATACTGACCCTGACACACTCTGAGAACAATATCATTGGCCATATCACCAGCATAGTTATATATTTTTTGTGGCCAGTGGAGGAGTGGGACTAGAAAAGGGAACAGCGATCCAAAAACACAGGAAATTATCGACTCAGTCAGCCAAACGTCAGTGTAGAGATGTTTGTTGGAGGGAGTTCTTAGGCATAGGACTTACATCCATTTAGAAAGATAAGGGCTGATTGGGGATAATCAACATGGCGTTGTGCAATGGAAATCATGTCCCATTAATGTGATTGAATATTTTGAAGAGGTGACAAAGAAGATTGAAGAATGTGCTGTCGAATACATTGTTTTCACAGACTTCAGCAAGGCGTTTAATAAGGTTCCCTATCATAGACAGATTGTTAAGGTCAGGTCACATGGAATCCAGGGAAAGCTAACCAATTGGATACAGAATTGTCTTGAAGGTAACAGATTATTTTCCAGATTGGAGGCCTGTCGCCAGCGGTGTCCTAAACAAAAAAAATCAGTGCTGAGCTCACTGCTTTCATCATATATATATATATATATATATATATATATATAAACGACTTGGATGTAAATATTGGAGGCATGGTTAATAAGTTTACAGATAAAATTAAAAAAGTGGTTCAGTGGACAATGAAGAAGATTATTTCAGAGTACAATGGCACCGTTGATCATGAAAGGGCCACAGACTGGCAGATAATTCAGATATTTGTGAGGTTTTGCATTTTGTTAAGTTATAGCAAGGTCATGCCCTGGGGTATGTTACTGAACAAAGAGACCCAAGGGTGCAGGTTCCCAGTTCCTTGAAAGTGGAGTTGCAGATAGACAGAGTGGTCAAGAACACGGTTGGCATGCTTGCCTGATTCGCCCAGAATATTGAGTATAGGAGTTGGGGTGACATGTTGCGCTTGTACAGGCTGCTGGTGTGGCCATTTTAAGAATACTGTGTACAATTTGGTTGGCTCTGCTAAAGGATGGATATTGTTAAGCTTTAGAAGGTGTAGGAAAGATTTACAATGGTTTTTTGGAAACTGAAGGTTTCATCTACAGGGAGAGGATGAGCAGTTTGAGGCTTATCTCCCCTGGACTGTCAAATGCTGAGGGGTGACATGACAGAGAATGATAGAATCATAAGATGTATGGATAGTGTGAATGACTAAGGTCTTTTTTTCATAGTCCAGAACTAGACTTTATAGGTTGAAGCTGACGGGGGAAGGATTTAGAAGGGACCTTAGAGGTAACTTTTTCGTGGTGTATGTACGGAAAGTGCTTTCAGGGAATGTGATGAAAGCAGGTACAATTACATATTTAAGTAAATCTGGACAGGTACATCAATAGCTGAAAATGTGTTGCTGGAAAAGCGCAGCAGGTCAGGCAGCATCCAAGGAGCAGGAGAATCGACGTTTCGGGCATGAACATGGTTCAGAGCGATATGGGCAAATGGGACTTGATCAGATTGGGATATCTGGTCAGGGTGAGCATGCTGGAATACAGGATCTGTTTGCACGCTGTATGACTCTCTGATTGTATGAGAGGGATGAGGAGAAATTCTAAAAATGGCCTTTCAAGTGGAAATTCTCTTCCCCAGAAAATTCTCTTCCATATGTCTATCCAAGAATCTCTTAAGTTTCCCTCACGTATTCGACCCTACTACCACCTCTGGCAGTGCATTTCTTACACCCACCACTCTCTGTGTTAAAAAAAATCCTACCGCTGACATCTCCCCAAACATTCCTTTAATTACCTTAACATTATGACCTCTCGTGATAGACATTTCTGCCTGGGGAAAAGGTCTCTGACTATTCATTCTCTCTTTGCCTCTTATCATCTTTTACACCTCTATCAAATCACCTCTCATTCTCCTTTACACAAATGAGAAAAGCCCTAGCTCCCTCAACCTTTTTTCATACCCTCCAGCACAGGCAGCATCCTAGTAAATTTACTCTGCACCTTTTTAAAGCTTCCACATCCTTCCTATAATGGGGTGACCAGATCTGAACACAATATTACAGGTGCAGTCTAACCAGGGCTCTACAGAGTTGCAGCATAACATCACGTCTCTTTAAGTCAACCTTCCTGCTAATGAAAGCTTACACACCATTCACCTTCTTAACAACCCTTCCAATTTGAGTAGTAACTTTGAGGGATCTAGGGACACGAACACCAAAATCCTTCTGTTCTTCCACACTGCCAAGAACCCTGCCTATAACCCTGTATTCTGCATTCAAATTTGAGCTTGCAAAGGGAATTACTTCACACTTTACCAGTTTGAATTTCATCTGCCACTTCTTAGCCCAGCTCTACATTATGTCAATGTCCAGTCGCAACCTACAACAGCCCTCCAAACACCCATGTACAACTTCACAAACCTTCGTGCATTACTAACCCATCCTTCCACTTCCTCATTCAAGTCAGCTATAAAAATCACAAAGTGCAGAGGTCTCAGAACGGATCCCTTTGGAACACCACTGGTCCCTTTCAGTGATCTAGCTTCCCTAACTCTCTGTGTAATGGAATTCCTGACATTCACTACCCTTTGTTTGAAGAAAACATTCTCTGCTTCTATACCATGGCCTATTGATATGAACAAAGGAGGCATCACGGGGTATTAGACAGAGAGACTGGCCCTAAATTCAGACCGAGGATGACATCAAGGAATCTGAGGAAATTTGCACTGAATGTGAATTGATTGCGACCTCTCCACTGTTTGGAGTCAGTCACAACACAAGAGGGATATTTATCATCGGTGGGCATCAATCATCTCAGCCGTGGGTCATCTCTGCAGGAGATCCTAAGGGTAGCTCCCTCAGCCCAGGCATCCCACTTTGTCAGCATAGCGTCCTTACAGAGTGGAAGGAGGCCATTCAGCCCATTATGTCCAAACAGATCAGAATTGGGGATATTCACTAACGTTCAGAACAAGTTGACCCTCCTCAGCTCTTGAAGTAGTCTGTGTCAATGTACACCAAGAATTGGACACCATTCAATATCGTACTGGTAAAGTCTGGGTAACACTCATGTAACAGCACTGTACATTTCCACAGTAAAATATGCAGCTCATTCGGTACCTCAATCTGTGTTCACAAGAGTATGTGGAAGTCATTCAACCCATCAAAATATTGGACAACACGTGTGATAGCTCATTCAGTCCCTCTTGCCAATTACACAGTAAGAGAAGGAATCTGCTCGCTCCCTCACTTACACGGGATCAGAAAGAGAGTGTTGTGCATCTGAAGTTACTTACAGAGGAACAGGAAACAGTCATTCAGCTTCTCAAGTCACTAACCCAGGAACAGGAAGGTGACAGAGATGCTCCAAATTCACAAACAAATGGAGCAGGGACGCAGACAGCATCATCTTGTCCCTCGTGGCTTAATTACTAATTGTACATTTGTGTAACTTTAACATAGTTTTCTGGCAGTAGGAATGAAGCCAACTTGTTTTAACCATTCTCCAAGGTGTCCTCCATCTCCACTATAGCAAACCCATGATCTCCATGGAGGTCAGAAGGTGGTGCGGAATTGTTAAATGTTTCAGAATGAAGGTAATGTGACTGCTGACAGGATTGAGTACAAAGTGACATTCAATGCAGTTTCACACAGTAACTGTGCATTAAAGTCTTCAGAGTTCATTCAGAGCCTGTACCTCTCTGTCAATCGATATGAGGGCACTGCAGAGACAGGTAAACTATCGGGAGTCAATCATCCAGTTAAAAATACAGAATTTTCAACCTATTCAGCTGTTTAGGACGTAATGAGTTTCCGTCCAAAACCATCATGTTTCAACTTCTTATTCTCTCACAGCACGACAGATTAAACATATAGTTATTGTTCTCTCTCCTCACGGTGCCATCATGCTAGGGTTAAATCTGGTGAAATTACTTTGCACTGTCTCGGTGACAAAAAATATCATTATTTATAAAACAGACCAAATCTGTAAACAATGCACCAATAAAACACTGCCATTGGGAAAGACATACCAACTCTGGTACTTCAATCATTTTGCATGATTAGCCACATATCACTTACTTCCTGCCCCATAAGAATTTTGTTAGTGACTTATGACCAAGGACATCCAGGTCCATTTCAACACCAGCCCTTCCTAACCTCTCACCATTTAATAAACATAAAGTGAATGACGGTATTTGTTGTTCACATCTGAATCATTTATATACCTTGTGAACAGCTACTGCAAAAAACACTGTTCCTTCTGCCACCCAACAAGCCTTCAGACCAGAAAAAAAATTACTCTTCTCATATCTCCATTGCCCAATGTTTAATCAATATGGTATATATTCCAACCCTACCTATCCGTGGACTCTATTATTCTCCTCTCACCCGCATTCAAACATGTAAAACGTATTCTGAATATTCAAATACTACACTCCCTCTGCTTCTCAATTGTCGATGTCACAGTGGACAATCTTCACAACCCGCAGCAGGTTTAGCAAAGATCATTTCCCTTTCCTGAATCTAGTCCAAATGCACCAAATCATATCATTATTCTTCAAGTGTCTAGTTGTCACATTCCTCATAAAAGTTTACAATGTTTTTCTCACAGCTGACATCAAGCTATTTAATTTTCTGTTTTCCCTCCCCATCCTGTTTTAAATATTTAGTGGAAAAATAACTGCTTTCCAATCTGCAGCATCCTTTCCAGAATCTAACCAGCTTTGAAGAATAATCAGTCATTCTTTCATTAGTTCTGTCGCCACCTCCTCAATACTCTGGGATGGAGCTTATCAGATGCAGCAACTTATGAAACTTCAATTCAATTAGATATTCAAAACATACTTTACATTAATTCTAATTTCCTGTAGTCCATCATTTTTACCAGTCACTCCGTTCCCTTGTTTTTCTGAAAGTTAGTTTCTGTACCTTCTCGTATGGCGGTGGAGCCAATGTATTCCTCTCAGCAGGCAGATGGCTTCTGTCAGCTAGCAATATATCGGAGGACTACATTTCAGAGATGGTGGATATACTACCCACTTCTGCGTGGAAGGTTCCAGAATCGAAACAGTTCTCTTCATGGTGAGTGTCAGCACAGTCCTGTCCCTGGTGTGAAGCTACAGGTTATACTGAAGGAGGGGGGACAGCTCAGTGAGCATCTCATTTTTGAACCAAGCTGGTTTCACACTGTCCACCTGAATGGGACCAGCTTAGACAAATGTTCCTGTAAATCCCAGGGAGGATAGTGCAGTGCCCTGCTCCTCCCCGTATACAGAGCTTCCCTTCTGTGTAGTCTCAGCTCCATTTGTTTCCCATGAACCCATACACTCCGTAAATGCAGTATCCAGAGTGGAATCCCCAGACCCTCGCGTCTCCCTGAATGAACCCAGCAGCTGACAATACAAAGCCGGGAACACCATCCATAGGAACTTCACTGGCCTTCTAATGATACCAGCAAGTCAAATCCCTACACCCATGGTGCACCCATTCAGTGTTGTAAATGCCTCCCTATCCTCAGTTTCTCTTCCTAGCTAAGAAAGCTGTTACGTCTCCACACAGTCCCACAGTAGCAGTTCATCTGTCTAAAATAGCAGTTGACAATGTAACATTATGTTTCTCCGTATCTCAGCAATGAGATGGGCAGCTCCAGTATTGCCGATGAAATTGATCACTACACTCAAAGAAGAGAGAGATATAGGGAACATCACTCACTTTAAACAGGGACATACCTAAATGACGTGATATTCTGGAATATCAGAAAAGGGAAAATGTTAGAATAAGTTCCCATTCTTTTTTCATTCCAGTTCATCATCAGCAATCCTGCTTGCTTTGCTTCTCTCTTGATCTGCCTCTCTTATGCTGAACGTTTCTCCATCCATTCAACTCAAACATCCCACTCACCATTCTAACCATCCCTGATATAAATAATATTATTTCCCAGTTGCATTAAGTTTTGATAGGGCCACTGAACTTGAAACGTTATCTGTGTTTCTCTTGACAGAGAGACATGCCTGCTGAGATTCTCCAACAATTCTAGATGCTGAAGAATTTTGTGTCAGATCTCCAGCATCCACAGTTCCTTCGTTTATTTCACTTTTAATGTTGTTGTTTCCTAGGATGCCAGCATTTGTTGTCCATCTCTTGACTGTGAGGTACTTTGTCCAGAAAATATGATGCCAACCATATTGTTGTGGGTCAGAATTCACACTTAGTCCAGACTGGGCAAAAATGTTAAAGTTCTTTATGAAAGGTTGGCAGTAAAACAAGGAAAAAGAAATCTGGTGGTTTATGGTTGCCACGAGATATTTATCGGAATGAATGTATGTTTAATTCCAATTTTTATCATTCGAATTTCTGTTCTGTCATTGGCTGTGGTAGAATTTGAAACAATGCTTTTAGAGTCATGGCCTGTGCCTCTGAATTACACAGTAAGTGATATTATTACTCTGATACAGTGCCCCTGCTGTGAAGTAACTGTAGAGACAAGTTTGTGGTCAAAATATTGGTGATGGGGAAGAGAGGTCAGAAGAGAAGTGAAGCCATAAAGTCTGGAGTTAACAAAGGGGTAAATGACAAGCTCATCCAGCAACAGCACTGAGACAGAAGTGGAGACTGGGGATATTTTAGAGGTAGATGTTGACCGTTTTAATGACAGAGACAATCCAGAATTGTAAAACAGTTTAGGGTGAAAAGGGGACTCAAAGTGGAGTTTATGACTGAAAGTTTATACTTTTGCTAAATATAAATAACCAAAGTAGCAATAACCTTCACCATCATTTGTAGAATTGACAGAGATTGGCTTACCAGGAACACCAAGGGTAGCGAGGATGGCATAGTAACCTGGCTGAATAATCATCAGTACGCCTTCTATCTGCAACTCTTACCATGCCCAATCCACAGAAAGGTAGTAAAGACCATAGGATAAACTTTAGTCCATTATTGGAACATTCCAGTCTAATGTTCTCAGATTCTGATCCATTGTTGGAACCTTCCAGTCAATGTTCTCAGATTCTGATCTCTCCCTCTCTCTGTAGATGCTGATCCCAATCGTGATGAGGAAGACGCTGTCCTGAAGACCATGGCATAACAAGTTGATAGAAGCCCCTAATTATGGAAGAGGGAAACCCACCGGTGATATAGTTAGGTCCAGGAAGACTGATATTAATTTCAGTCAATGAACAAAGACCTCCAGTTAACCCCTTTCACAAGCATCCTGACATATTCCAATAATACTTGGTGTGGGTGGAATTTTGACATCGCTGACAATTGAGTGAATGGTACATCTCCAATTGTAAAGTTAGAGGTGAGGGAGGGAGATAATGCTTTCTCTTCACAAGCTCGATGATTATATTGTGTTTTGGCAGGGTAGGAATTTCTGGGCACCTGATGCCATCTGTGTCTGATCAGCAGGCCTGCTGCACTCTTTCGGTTTATGCAATTATATTTAACTTTATCATATATCTGACCATTATTTAATGGCTTAGGTGGGATTAAGCATTTTGACAGGCGACTACAATGCCATAGATGGTGTAGATACAGTCCATTCCTTGAGTCTCTTGCAGCCACAGCCTAGTCCTGTGGAGTGATGGTTAAACTCTCGCAGGACCAGGATTCTTAGTTTAACCTTTCATCTGTTATTGCTAGGGTCTCAGCAGGATTGGAAGGCAGTGAATCTCTCCCGGTTGCTACACTCTCTCTCTCTCTGAGATTTCTCTCAGAATTGTTTTTGATGATCTTTCCTCCTGGAATGGAGAACTGCATGTGAGACAATCTGTTTCCGGAATTTGTTTTTTGACATGTGAGTGTTTCTAGGATGTTACTACATTGGAGCAGTTACTGTTAGTTGAATAACTTATTATTCTGTTAAGTTTTCCAAAAGAATTAAGCTATTACACGATCCACTTGTTTTCGTTATGTTTTGTCTACTGTGTTTGAATAGATTGTGTTTTGCTTAATGTCGAATATATTGACCAATCGAATTGTATCTGAAACACAGCACCTCACATTTACTTTTAAAATAAGAAAGTGCTAGGTTCGAGACTACCTTCTCCACGTACTTTGAGGGGATCTGCTCTGGTCCATAACAGAGGGACAGATATTCATGTTCTGCTTGGGTAATTAATTAATGGACAACATGTTGCAAAAATATGGAATTTGGCAGCAGAATGGGCCGAGCTGGAAGAGTGGCAGTTATGTCAGGAGTTATATCGGATACTCATTCTTCCTAACAGCTCCAGCCCGGACACATATAAGGCAAGATGAGATATCTGTTCATCATGAAACACTGCGTAGACAAATGTACTGCTAGTGTACTGCCAGAAATCCATCCAGGATCGAACAATGTACAGAGCTTACAAATTGAGCACTGGTGCCATTTTTAAATGGCCAACAGGCACACAGTTGAGTTTTCTCAGTTCAGAGCTGCCCTGCATAATTTACCCTGATCATGGCAGATAAGGGACAATTATATCACGGTTTGTCGACAGGGACACGGTGGATCGGCTGGCACAGAAGAGGAACATTCTCTTCCCAGAGGAACCGCACAACCAGACCCAGCGAACTGGGTCTGAGCTCACCACCCAGCTCAGTGCAGTATCTGCAGTCTGAAGAAATGTCCAGCAACACTGGACAAGCCTCAGTAACCTTCCCCAAACTGTCAGGATAAAGGTCACCTAATTCCCTATACTCCCACACACTCACTGTATCTCTGTTGTAGCACCATCCCCCGAACAAGGCTCATGTTGCACCACTCTCACTACAGCATGCAGCACCTACTCCGTCCCTCGCCTATTCAATACCCCGACATGGTTATAAATTCTTCTGGAAAATGCTGTAACTAGAATGCTCAGGTTCAGGCAAATGTTTGTCCCCCAGTTTGTAACACATCAGTAGAGGGAGAAGATTTGTTTTAAGTCATTCAGGATGAAAGTATATCATGAGACCACATTCAGCCTCTCAAATATACTGCACCATTCACACAAAGGAAGCACAAAGGAAGACTCACCCCTTTCTTGAAGACAGACGCCACATTACAAGTTCACCAGTTTCACTGAAACTCTCCTGTAATCCAGAGAGTTATGGAATATTTTGCTCAGTGCCACTAGTCACTCTGCAACCGCTTCTTCTAAAACCAGCTGTGAATTACTGCTGACCTGTCTACCCTTATTCTTACCTGTTTATTAAAAAAATGTTCCTTTTGTGAGAGACAGTTCAAGAACTTTCATCCGACTACAGTTTTGTTTATATTATCGAATTACTTTGTGACTTCCCCTGTGAGGAACGATGTAAAATTCTATTTTAAATTATCTGCCTGTTCCCTGAAACCAGTTCTCCAGTTATATCCTACAGGTGTCCCACATATACTTTCCTGCCTTTCTTCCAAGGGTCACACACATCATGAATGTTTCATAACTGACATGGAAAAGCTCTTGCGAATAATTTTATTTTTTCACATTTCTTGCCAGTTTTGGAATATTTTTCTTTATATTTTACTTTATTCAATCTGCTTCTGATTCCAAAAATAAACTTCCTAAATGTGGCCGATGCTAGAGCTCACCAACCTGAATCTTAGTTTGTGATTGATTAGTTGTCCTTCAAGCCTTTGTTCTTTATTGGGGGGGGGGGGGGGGGAGGGGGGAAGCGGGGGGTTCATCTTCACATCTTCATTTCATCTTCCTTTTGACCAGAGTCAATCATTGATGGGCGTTATGATGTATCTGCTTAAATGTCTCCCCCACATATCTAATGACCTTTACCTGAGTCTATTTTCACGTCCCGTTTTAGTCCAGATATAAGTCAGAAATCTGCAATTGAAATGTCTGGCTCTTTTAAATCATTCAGAGTGAACCTCTGTATGCAGCTGAACACATGATCAGTTGAAAGTGACTTCATTCTCCCAGTTTCTCTGGCTCTGCCATTTCAGTTCGATGATGCCACATTCCAGTGGGAAGCTTCCTACATGAACAGCTTTTCTCTCAGAAAAGAAATCCCCTAACTCCGGTGGACAGAGCCTTCAGCTGTGACTGCCCAATCTCTCTCACTTCTGCTCTCACTCTGTCTCCTCCTTCCTAGTACAATGATGGACTTCCCCTTGCCCTCACTTCTCACTGCACTAGAATCCATATTCACAGAATCATCCTCTGCTGCTTCCACCATCTCCAGCAGGACAGCACCATCAAACACATCTTCCCCTCCCATCCACTGTCAGCATTGCACACAGACTATCCCCTCTGTGACAGCCTCTGTCACCCCAAACACTTTCCCACTTCCGCATGGCACCTTCCCATGCAAATACAGAAGCTGCAACACTTGCCCATTCCCCTCTTCCTTCCTCACTGTCCATGGCCCCAATCATACCTTCCAGGAGAAGCAACATTTCACTGTACACTTTCAATCCAGTGATTTAGGAGAGTTGATGGGAATATGCAGGTTTCAGGGACTGAATGGTCAATATCTGTTCCTAATTATCATCCCTTTTTATCTCAAATGAGTAACGATTTGTTTGAGGGTAACACATTTTGAGACTAAGGGCCTTCCTATTTCAGATTGAGACAGGGATATTCCTTTCTCTTTAAGGTTCTGTGATCTCTGGTGTTTTCATGCCGAAGTAGCAGTGAAGACTGGGTTACTGAAAACTCTCAAGGTTGATTATCATTGTTCTTTGATGAACAAGAGAATCTGTTTATTGGAAATAGAGAGGAAAGGGGTGTTTAGTTACAATCACATCAACAATACACATTCTGAATGGTGCAGCAGGCACGACGGGCTGAATGGCCAGCTGATGCTCCTGCCTCATGTGTTGTTCTCTCATGCACTCAGTAATATTACAGAGATAAAAGAAGATCCCATTCCGTCAGTAGCATCGTTATAATGAGACCGGAGGAAACCATTCTGTCCTCTAAGGATTTATGCAGGAAGAGATTGATGTCATTCAGCCTGCTTAGTACATCAGACAATGACCCACACCCGGACCTCAAACCCACGACAACAGATGGTGGAATTTGAATTCAATAAAATATTTGGAATTAGCCATCTAATGAAATATTGATGGCTGTCAAAACTAAAATAAGAACCTGGCTCACCAGTCTCCTCCAGAGAAGAAAACTTGCTATCTTCACTGGTCTGACTTACATGTTACTCCAGACCCTCAGCAATGGCAGACTCTTAAATGCACTTTGAAATGGCAAAGCCGGCCATTCAAATATCACCCTAAAACTTCTCAAAGAAGTGAAACCAGACAGACCTGAGCACTGGAAGCCGACAGCACATCGAAGTAATTGGACAGTTCGACAACAGCTTCTCGAGAGCAACTCTGTAAGGGAAATAAATGCTGGCCCAGCCACCAACACCCATGTCCCATTAATGAAGGAAAGACGTCCACACTCAGGAAAGAGAGATGGAGGGGACAGACCTCACTTTAAACAGGGATTTGGATATATAACTACAAGTGCATGATACTCGGGGATATGGGAAAAGGTGGAAAATACATGAAAATAACCTCACATTTTATTTCCATTACAGCTGATTATCAAAAGTCTTTTTTTATCGCTCTATTTCTCCACATATTTCAATCATACCACAAACACACATTATACTATTTCCCAGCTGCTTTCAGATCTGATGCATGGTGAGTGGATTTAAAATGTGAACTCTGTTTTTCTCACGACGGAGTCTGCCCAAACTGCTCCGTTTCCCCAGCACTCTGATTCTTTTTTGCTTCAGATCGCCAGTAACTTACTTTGTTTGATTTAACCGTTTCTTTATTTTATGGGACCTTGGCCCGTCGATTCCAGACTGACCCTCTGCAGAGCATTGCACCCTGAACCACCTCATACCCTACTTCTGCACTTCCATTGGCTAACCCGTTTCCTACCCTATCCCGACATTTCGCGTTGCTAACACACCTAGCTGCACATGATGGGTAATTTAACACGGTCAATACACTGAACCTGTTTGGACTGTGGGAGGAACCTGGGAGCACCTGGAGGAAACACTAGCAGAACCGGGGCGAATATCAAAATTCAGTACAAACTGTCCTGAGGGTGGAATCAAACTGTGTTCCTGGTCCTGTCAGATAGCTGCGCTCATCACTGAGATACCATGCTGCACTCCCCTCCCCGCCAAACCGGATCCCTGGTACTGTGAGACAGCTGTGCTAACCACTGAGACACATGCACCCTCTCCTTCCCCCTCCCCCCAAACCGGGTCCCTGGTACTGTGAGACAGCATTGCTGAATACTGAGACACCATGCCCCCTGTCCCACAGTCGCGGGGACTGTGGGACATCCGTGCTAACAACTTAGACACCATGACCCCTCCCCCTGCCCCTCCACAACCCACAAACCGAGTCTCTGGTACTGTGAAACAGCCTTGCTAACCACTGACACCCATGCCCCATCCCCCCCACCAAACGGGGTCCCTGCTACTGTGAGATAGCCATGCTAATGCCTGAGACAACAAGCCCCCTCTCCTGCCCCTTGCCCATTCCCCAAACGAAGTCACTGTGCTCGGGAATACTGTGGAAAATGCAAACCTGAAATGCAAACAGTAAACAGGGACAAAACCCCACAGATGTTTCAGGGTCTGGAGAGAAAAGCTTAGGGCACATATTGAGTCTGATATGATCCTCTTCTGAAAAACTTATATTGGACTCAAAAGGTTAAGTGTGTTTCTCTCTGCTCAGAACGTGTTATGGTTTTCCAGCACTTTCAATGAAGTTACTCTTTTGGACCGTGGATAGATGTCTGATCTGAAAGGGAACAGTGAAGCTGCCATTTCTGTTGACTCTCAAAAATTTGATTATGGTTTTTGAATGAAAAATTAAAAACTCTGTGCGTGACAGCTCCCGAAATATCGATAATTTATTACCACTGTCATTATGCATTTTGAAAATGTTGAACTCGGTGGTCATGACATCATACGATCAATCCTCTGAAAGTAACTGATTGAAGTACTGGTCCCAATTGTTATCAATGTCTTATCATGCTCCTGATGTCACTGCGCATATTCAAGGAGAAAGTGAGGTCTGCAGATGCTGGAGTATCAGAGCTGAAAATGTGTTGCTGGAAAAGCGCAGCAGGTCAGGCAGCATCCAAGGAACAGGAATTCCTGATGAAGGGCTTATGCCCGAAACGTCGAATCTCCTGTTCCTTTGATGCTGCCTGACCTGCTGCGCTTTTCCAGCAACACATTTTCAGCACTGCACCTATTCATCCAGGGTTTGGGAAGGCACAAGCAAGGGCAGAGTTAATATGCCGTCCCCAATGGCTGTGAACAAAGAGACACAGAGTTGCCCTCTTTTACCTCTTCAATCCAAAGTGATGCAGATCCAGACAGAGCAAGATTTTTAGCATATTCTTGTGAAGGAACAGCAAATTAGTCCCTAGCCAGGATGACATGCAGTTCAGAAGAGACTGTTTTTTTTTCTATTGTTCCCATTACCAATGCAAAATGTTCTCTAATTCCCATTAATCACAGTTTTACTCAGGGTCCTTGATTGCACCCTCAGTCAAGTCCTGCTTCAACTGAAAGGGAAGTCACTATGATCTCACCTCAAATTACATTGGAAGATCAGTTTAAAGAATAAGGAGCAAAATATAAGAACGTTGTTTGTTTGAACAATGTCCTCACAATATTCAAAAGAAAATTGATGCATGGTCTTCCTTAATGCATTACTTCATGACATCACTTTTTAAACAATGTTCAAATCGGTGGGTATTTGTTCTTTTAATTTGCTTCCAATTCAATGTAGAAATGAGAACGTGAATTGATCATCTATAGTGTGTTAATAATCCAGAATTTAAGTCAATCTCTATCATCATTGATTTAGCTCTTTCAAACAAAATTAATGAATGAGCATGTGCCTATCCTGCAGATGAAAAAGATCTTTCTCTGACTACTGCTAAAGCTCTGACTACTGCAGCGAATATTGTAACGAATAAGCTCCGGGCCCACATCAAATGGAAATTGTGCAGGGCAAGGTGCGGAAAGCTAGTCCAAGGTTAATGATTTCCAATCCTTATGAATAATACATGCGGAGGGACGGGGTATTAAAGCAGAATTCAGCTCCTTGCCTAAAATGCTATTTGTTGCTCCCTCATAAAAGACTACAATTGATTCACGCTGTAAATTTACCAAAATAGGTAAACAAGAGACTGGAATTCCCAATTCTGCAACAACATCTGTAGAACAGGAAGAAACTCAAGGTTTGTTTCTGAAATTCATAAATGATGAGAATATGGGAGATGGTGGGGATAATGAACGATGATAAACCATGTTATGGATGACACAATGATTAACCGGGTGGATCATAGTGAGCAGGAACGTGTTAGGGTGCAGGAGGGTACAACGGATTGTTCATATGGCCAGATCAATGGCTGATAAAAGGTAACACTGAAATATGTGAGATGCTGCACCTTGGAAGATATAACAAGACAAGAGAGAACTCAAACCATGAAGACAGGCTTGATTTGCTTTTGGAGCAGAGAAGGGTGAGGGGTGAACCTGACAGAAGTGTATAAGAGCATGAGAGGCATGGGCAGAATGAACAGACAACAGCTGTTCCACTTAGTCAACGGGTCAAAAACAAGGGTACATACGTTCGAAATGAAATCAAAGATACTAAGAGAGGATTTGTGGCATCTGTTTTGAACCCAGAGGATGAGATGTGTCAAGAATGCATTGCCTGGGTGGATGGTTTAGGAATGTAACCTCACACACTTTATAAAACACTTGAATCAGAACTGGGTGGTGCAGACTCAATGGGCCTCGTCTTTATTATATGATCCCATGTGGTGGCAGCCATGAAAGCTCTGATATATGGTGAAGCACGAGCCAATAGGATGTTTTAGTTTGTTCCATCGAACTGTGCTCAGTAGGTGGCGAGGTTACAAACCAGTATGATCCCATGGAGTATCAGCACTTACTCAGTCTAGGACAGCCAGCCCTCTCTGAAAACATTCAAGATAATTCGCATGCTCAGTGCAAACATCGTCCATCAAAAGCACTAACGTTATTCCAGCTGTTTGACTCCATTATTTTAAGTAAACCAATCACATAGAAACAGACTTCCCTTCATTATTAAACAGATTTGTATCTGTAAGGTTCCTATTTCACTGAACAAGAATAAATTCCATTCCATTCATTCTCTTTGAGAATGAGTCCGTTTTCCTGTGTTTTCCTGCGAGCTGTTCATCACAGCGTGGCGGCTTGTTGAACACTCCATCCACCACCAGTAATATTTACTCCCAGCTAAATAAGCACAAAAGATGCACTGCTGGCACTCCCTCTCAACAGCCACTTGGATGGACCAACACCAACAGGACTGGAACGTCTCAAGGGCAATTAATGCTGGTCTAGCTCCTTTTAAAATCCCAAATGAATTGAAAAGACAATCCGACTTTCTAATAATTATTGAACAATGTAGACATTTGTTTGGTCTGATGTGTTTGTTGCTGCCTTTGAAATTGTGTGATCTATTTCCACGAAACCATTTTGTACATATAGTGAAAGAATAAAAAGCTCAAGTCATAGGTATCATAAGATAAGGCAGTATTTAAGCACAAATGACAGAGAATAGTAGGCTAATGATCTTCAGGTAACTGGGTTTTATGTAGGTTGGTATTTTCTGGCTGTCGGAGATGTAAAGGCCAGTTTGTATGCTGTGTGACTCTACCACTTAAATTGTTGAAAACGGAGAATGTAGTCTCACTATTTCCATAGATTGTGAGCATCAAATGGTGAAGAATACAATCTCCAACGTCACACAACACACTGACCTGACGCTATATCATTCTCCTTTCACTGTCAAATGGTTCAGCAACCCGTTTCTCTCTTTGTAACATACCTGCTCATGTCACTGCACCATGAAAAACCCTGGGGTTTATCACCATATTCTGAATAGAAATTAGACATAGGCCACAGAATGCCGGCCTTGCTAACGAAATTCAACTCCCAAGAATAACTGAAAGGAATCTGTACTATTAAATACATCCATTCGACCCAAACTGATTTCTAAAGCAGTTTCAAGGGAGCCTTTCACTTTGCCCTCTGCTCCTGATCTTTCTCCAAAACCATGAAACTTTCCTGAGTGCTTTTTCCAGGGCTGTTTAAAAGTCACATGGGGAAAGATGTGCCTAAAAACCTGAAAGGAGCAGTCTGCATGTTCATGAGAATCGTCTCATGTTTTTTTTTCAGTATCTAAAAAACAACAGAAATGTCGAAACTCGCATCAGGAGTAAGTCACCAATACAGCTCTGTCATGCGATCAGATCGTGGACGATCTGATTGTGACCTTAAACACACATTCCTCCTTTGCCCTTACAACGTTAGTGTGTCATTCTTAGTCAAGAATCTGCCTGCCTCTGCCTTCGAAATATTCAATGTCTTATTCTTCATTGCTATCTGGGAAGAGAGTTCACAAATACACGACACTTTGGGTGCGTTAAAACAATCAACATCATCTTTATTGAGATATTCTTCTGTTTTATTGTCCATCCACTCCTGGTAATCTCTCTCACAAGCTGAAAAATTGTTTCAGAGTTCAAACTGAAAGGACTACTTGGAATAATCTGGGGCTACCAAGAGCACATGTTGTTCGCCTAAATTCCCGCAGATCCGGAGTCAGTCAATTCAAGATTTCCTACTGAAATAAACGTTCCTCACAGGAGTTAGTTGAGTGAATCTTCTCTGAACTGATTTGCATGTCATTATGGCCATCACTCTCTCGATGTGGACTCGCCACTACCCTGCAAAACTGTGGAAAATCTTCCCTGATTTTAAATGTATTCTGTTTGAGCAAGCTTCTACATTAATCTTACCTCCCTCAAAATTTTATGTATACCTAAAGGTTTTATTTTGTAATCCAAGTGCCCTGTTCCTGTCTACCACAACCCAATCTCTCCATTAAAATAATACACTACCTTTCAATTCTTCCCGCCAACATCTTTGAGCGTACAGACAGTTTTTCTTACGATGCTGCATACAAAAATATTTGTCTGTTCACTTGACCCACCTTAATCTATTTATAGACTCGTGTCCTCTTCATATAATATAGAGAACAGCAGTCCCAATGTTTAATAAACAGGAGTTTAGAATGTAGAGAACAGCAGTTCATTGTAGAGAACAAAAGTCCCAACACAAAATACAGAGAACAGCAGTCCCTGTGTTTCATAAAGAGAACAGCAGTCCCTATGTATAATACAGAGAACAGCAGTCCCTATGTATAAGAAAGAGAACAGCAATCCCTGTATTTCAGAAAGAGATTAATAGTCCCTGCATATAACATAGAGAACAGCAGCCACTGTGTATAATATAGAGAACGTGTCCATGTGTATGTTATAGAGAGCAGGAGTCCTTGTGTAATATAGAGAATAGCCTTACCTGGGTACAATATGTCTCTTATAGAGCACAACAGTGTCCGTGTATAAGAGAGAAAAGCAGTCCCTGTGTCTAATATAGAAAACAGAAGTCACTGAGCATAATATATAGAACAGAAGTCTGTGTGTTCAATAAAAAGAGCAGAAGTCCCTATATTTAATATAGAGAGCAGCAATCTCTGTGACTCATTTAGAGAGCAGCAGTCTCTGAGTCTAATATAGAGAACAGCAGTTCTCTGCAACATACACAGGGACAACTGTTCTCCACATTAGGAACAGGGACTGCTGTTTTTCACATTATTCTAAGGCTTTGTTGTTCTCTTTGCGATACACAGTGACTGCTGTTCTCTATATTGTAACAGGCACTGGTGTTCTCTAAAATAGGCACAGGGACTACTCTTCTCTATATTATACACGGGGATAGCTGTTCTCAATATTGTACACAGGGATTGCTGTTCTCTCCCACACATGCAGCCAGTGCTGTTCTCCACATTATGTGCCGTGACTGATGTTCTCGACATGAAACACAGGGATTGCTGTTCTCTACAATGTGCTCAAGGACTAGTTTTCCCAGATCATACCCAGGGACTGTTGTTTTCTATAATTTACGCAGTGACTGCTGTCCTCTACCAGATACTCAGAGACTGCTGTTCTCCACATATGACACAGGATCTGCCGTTAATCTACAATATACACAGGAACTACGGTTCTCCACATTAGAAACAGGGACTGTTGTTTTCTACATTATCCTCAGTGTTTGCTCTTCTCCACATTATGCACAGTGACTGCTGTTCTCTATATTACACAGAGGGACTGCTGTTCCCGATATGAGACACAAGTACTGCTGTTGCCTATCTGAGCACAGGGTCTGCACCTCTCTTTATTAAACACAGGGAATGCTGTTCTCTATATTATGCACTGGCACTGGTGTTCTCTAAAATAGACAGAGGGACTTTTATTCTCTATGTTATACACAGGGATAGCTGTTCTCAGTATTGTACACAGAGTCTGCTGATCTCTATAATATGTACAGGCACTGCTGTTCTCAAAAATAGATATAGGAACTGCTGTTCTCTATATTATACTTAGGGTTAGCTGTTCTCTGTGTTTATACATAGTACTCATGTTCACTATCTTATACACAGGGATTGCTGTTCTCCACATTGTACAAAGGCTCTGCTATTCTCTCTATTATACACAGGGAGTGCAGTTAACCTTTTTATACACAGGAACTGCTATTCTCTATATTGTACAAAGGGACTGCTGTTCCCTCTCATGCACGTGCACGGTCGTTCCTTATAATTGACACATGGATTGCTGTTCTCCATATTATACACAGGTAAAGCTGTTCTCGATATCACACAGACGGACTCCAGGTCTCCATAATATACACACGGAGACCTGTTCTCTATATTATGAATAGGGATTGCTGTTCTCTTTATGATACACATGGACTGCTGTTCTCTATATTATAGATCGGGACAGCTATTTTCTACTCTGCACAGGGACTGATCTTCCCTAAATGTAAGCACGACTGCTGGTCTCTACAATTTACACGTGGACTAATGTTCTCTACCATACATTCAGGGACAGCTGTTCTCTGCAGTATATGCATCAACTTCTGTTCTCTACATGAGACACAGGAACTGCAGTTCTCCACAATATACACAAGGACTGATGTTTTCCACATTACAAAACGGAACTGCTGTTTTCTACATTATTCACAGGGTTTGCTGTTCTCTATATTTTGCACAGGGACTGCTGTTCTCTACCAGACACTCAGGGACAGCTGTTCTCGACACGATACACAGGGTCTGCTGTTCTTTACAATACACAGGGACGACGTTTCTCCGCTTTAGAAACAGGGACTGCTGTTTTCTACAAGACTCTCAGGGTTTGCTGTTTTCTATATTACACACAAGGACTGCTGGTCCCTATATTGTACACAGGCACTGTTGTTCTGTAAAATAGATACAGGGTCTGCATTTCTCTAAAATAGGCACAGGGACTGCTCTTCCCCATATTATACACAGGGATAGCCATTCTCCATATTGTACACAGGGATTGCTGTTCTCTACCACACATCAAGGCAGTGCTGTTCTCTACATTATACGCTGTGAGTGCTGTTCTCGTCAAGAGACACAGGGACTACTGTTTTCTACAAAGTGCTCAAGGACTCATATTCACCAGATCATACACAGGGACTGCTGTTTTATACATTAGACACAGAGAGTGTTATTCTCTACATTATACCCAGGGACTACTGTTCTCTACCAGACACTCAGGGACAGCTGTTCCCTATATTATACGTAATGACTGCTGCTCTCTGCATTGTGCGCAGGGACTGCTGTTTTCTACATTATACACAGGAACTGTTCTCTATGTTACACACAGGGACTGCTGATTTCTATATTGTTCATTAGGACTGCTATTCTCTACATTATACATAGGGACTGCTGTTCTGTGGAATAACACAGGTACAGCTGTTCTCTATTTTGTACACAGGGACTGCTGTTCTCTATACTGTACAGAAGGTCTGCTGTTGTCTATTTTATACACAGAGACTACTGTTCTCCACATTAGAAACCAGGACTGCTGTCTACATTATTCTCAGTGTTTGCTATTCTCCACATTTTACACAGTGACAGCTGTCCTCTATATTACACAGAGGGACAGCTGTTCCTGATATGAGACACTGGGACTGCCATTCCCTGTCTGAGACACAGGGATTGCTGGTCTCTTTATTAAACACAGGGAATGTTGTTCTCTATAATACACACAGACACTGCTGTTCTCTAAAATAGACACAGGGACTGCTGTCCTCGATATTATACACAGGGATAGCTGTTCTCCATATTGGAGAAAGGCTCTGCTGCTCTCTATATTATACATAGAGAATGCTGTTCACTTTGTGATACACAGGGACTGCTGTTCTCTGTTATACACGGGCAGAGTTGTTCTGTATAATTGAACAAGGACTGCTGTTCTCCATATTATACACAGGCAATGCTGTTCTCTATATTACACTGAGGGACTCCTGCTCTCTTTAATATACACTGGGACAAGTGTTTTTTATATTATACACAGCGACTGCTGTTCCCTCTATTATATGTGGGGACGGCTGTTCTCTGCACTGTACACAGGGACAGCTCTTCCCTACAATGTACGGAGAACCACTGCGCTCTACATTTTACACAGCTACTGTTCTCTACCATACACTCAGGGACAGCTGTTCTGTACATTATATACAGCGACTGCTGCTCTCTACGTGAGACACAGGATCTGCTGTTCCCTGCAATAAACACAGAGACTACTGTTCTCCACATTATAAACAAGAACTGCTGTTTTCTACATTATTCACAGGGTTTGCTGTTCTCTATGTTATGCACAGGGACTGCGGATCTTCGTTGTGGTTCTGTTCGCCGAGCTGGAAATTTGTGTTGCAGACATTTCGTCCCATGTCTAGGTGACATCCTCAGTGCTTGGGAGCCTCTAGTGAAGCGCTTCTGTGATCTTTCCTCCATTTGTAATGGTTTGAACCTGCCGCTTCCGGTTGTCAGTTCCAGCTGTCCGCTGCAGTGGCCGGTATATTGGGTCCAGGTCGATCTGCTTATTGATTGAATCTGTGGATGAGTGCCATGCCTCTAGGAATTTCCTGGCTGTTCTCTGTTTGGCTTGTCCTATATGATCTTCATATTATTCACAGGCACTACTGTTCACTAAATTAGGCACAGGGACTGCTGTTCTCTACATTATTCACAGATGCTGGTGTTCTCTATGTTATACACCGGGACAGCTGTTCTCTTTATTAAACACAGTGAGTCATGTTCTTTATATTAGATTCCGCATCTGCTGTCTTTATATTATCACAGGAACTGCTTTTCTCTATATTATACACAGTGACTCATATTCTCTACTTGTACACAGGGACTGCTGTTCTCAATATTATACACAGACACTAGATATCTCTATATTAGACATAGGGACAGCTGTTAGAACATAGTACATAGAACAGTACAGCACAGAACAGGCCCTTCAGCCGATGATGTTGTGCTGACCATTGATCCTCATGTATGCACCCTCAAATTTCTGTGACCATATGCATGTCCAGGAGTCTCTTAAAAGTCCCCAATGACCTTGATTCCACAACTGCTGCTGGCAACGCATTCCATGCTCTCACAACTCTTTGTGTAAATAACCCACCTCTGACATCCCCTCTATACTTTCCTCCAACCAGCTTAAAACTATGACCCCTCGGGATAGCCATTCCTGCCTTGGGAAATAGTCTCTAGCTATCGACTCTATCTGTGCCTCTCATGATCTTGTATACTTCAATTAGGTCCCCTCTCCTCCTCCTTTTCTCCAATGAAAAAAGTCTGAGCTCAGTCAACCTCTCTTCATAAGATAAGCCCTACAGTCCAGGCAGCATCCTGGTAAACCTCCTCTGAACCCTCTCCAAAGCATCCATATCTTTCCTATAATAGGGCGACCAGAACTGGGTGCAGTATTCCAACTGCGGTCTAACCAAAGTTTTATAGAGCTGCAACAAGATCTCACGGCTCTTAAACTCAATCCCCCTGTTAATGAAAGCCAAAACACCATATGCTTTCTTAGCAACCCTGCCCACTTGGGTGGCCATTTTAAGGGATCTATGTACCTGCACACCAAGATCCCTCTGTTCCTCCACAGTGCCAAGAATCTTATCCTTAATCCAGTATTCAGCTTTCAAATTCGACCTTCCAAAATGCATCACCTTCCATTTATCCAGGTTGAACTCCATCTGCCAGCTCTCAGTCCATCTCTGCATCCTGTCAACGTCCCGCTGCAGCCTACAACAGCCCTCTACACTGTGAACAACACCTCCAACCTTTGTGTCGTCTGCAAACTTGCTAACCTATCCTTCAATCCCCTCATCCAACTCATTAATAAAAATTTCGAACAGTAGAGGCCCTGTGGAACACCACTCACCACTGGCTTCCAGGCAGAATATTTTCCTTCTTTTACCACTCGCTGTCTTCTGTTGGCCAGCCAATTCTGTATCCAGACAGCTAAGTTCCCCTGTATCCCATTCCTCCTGACCTTCTGAATGAAGCTACCATGGGGAACCTTAACAAATACCTTGCTGAAGTCCATATACACCACATCCACATCATCAACCTTTCTAGTCACATCCTCAAAGAACTCGACAAGGTTTGTGAGGCATGACCTGGCCCTCACAAAGCTGTGCTGACTGCATTTAATCAAGCCACGCTCTTCCAGATGGTCATAAATCCTATCCCTCAGAATCCTTTCTAACACCTTGCAGACGACAGACATGAGACTTACTGGTCTGTAATTCCCAGGGATTTCCCGATTTCCTTTCTTGAAGAGAGGAATTACATTTGCCTCTCTCCTGTCCTCCAGTACGACTCCAGTGGAGAGCGAGGATGGAAAGATCTTCGCAAGTGGTGAAGCAATTGCATTTTTCATTTCCCAAAGCAGCCGAGGACAAATCTGGTCCGGGCCTGGTGACTTGTCAATCTTAATGTTTGACAAAATGTTCAGCACATCAGCTTCCTCTATCTCTATCCATTCCAGCATGCACACCTATTCTTCAAAGGTTTCATTCACTACAAAGTTCATTTCTTTTGAAAAAATAGAAACAAAAAGCTCATTTAGGGCTTCCCCTACCTCCTCAGACTCCACACAAAAGTTCCCTATGCTATCCCTAATCGGCCCTACTCTTTCTTTGACAATTCTCTTATTCCTCACATAAGTGTAAAATGCCTTTGTGTTCTTCCTAATCCGTTCTGCCTGACTTTCTCGTGCCCCCTCCTGGCTCTCCTCAGATCATTTTTGAGCTCCTTCCTCACCTGCCTGTAATCCTCTTGAGCTGAGCTTGACCCTAGATTCTTCCACCTGTGTTCTCTTCATTAAACACAGGGAGTCATGTTCTTTATATTAGACACACCATCTGCTGTTCTCAACATTGTACACAGAGAATGCTTTTCTCTAGATTATACATATGGACTGTTGTCCCTATATTATACACAGGGATTGTTGTTTTCTATATTATGCACAGGAACTGAGGGATAGCTGCTCTCTATAGTGCACACACGGACAGCTGTTCTCTTTATTAAACACAGGGATTCGTGTTCTTTATATTAGACACATCATTTTCTGTTCTCCATATTATGCACAGAGACTGCTGCTCTTTATATTATGCACAGGAACTGCAGTTCTCTGAAATAGACACATGGTTTGTTGTTCTCTATATTATACACAGAGACTGCTGCTCTCTATATTATACACAGAATATGCTGTTCTCGAAATTGTACACAGACAGTGCTTTTCTCTGGATTATACATATGGACTGCTGGCCTCGATATTAGACACAGGGACTGCTGTTGTCTATAATATACACAGGTACAGCAATTCTCTATATTATACACAGTGACTGTTGTTCCCTGTATTAGACACAGGGACTGCTGTTCACTATATGAGACACAGAAACAGCTGTTCTCTATATTATACACAACAGGACTGCTGTACTCGGCATTGTACACAAAATTTGTTTTTCTGCATATTTCTTTTTATTGTACACACGCACTGCTGTTCTCTATATGACACACAGGGGCTGTTGCTCTCTATATTGCACACAGAGATAGCTGTTCTGTATATTATACACAGTGACTCATATTCCACATATTGTACACAGGGACTGCTGTTCTCTATATTCTACAAAGAAACTGGTGTTCTCTACATAATACACAGAAATGGCTATTCTCTTCATTAAACACAGGGAGTCATGTTCCTTATATCAGACACAGCTATGTGCGCACTGTATTTTTTGAGTATCCATTCTTCTTGAATACGTTGTATAGGTGGTTCTCCTCTGTTTTACGAAGTATGTATGAAGTGCTGTTGTCTATATTGCACACAGGGACTGCTGTTCTTTATATAATGCACAGGCACTGCTGTTCTCTAAAATAGACAAAGGGACTGCTGTTCTCTATATTGTACACAGGGGCGACTGTTCTCTTTATTCAAAACAGGAAATCATGCTCTTTATATTAAACACAGCATCTTCTTTCTCAATATTATACACAGTGACTGCTGTTCTCCATATTATACACAGGGATGGCTGTACTCTTTTTAAACACAGAGAGTCATGTTCTTTTTATTAGACGCAGCATCTGCTGTTCTCTATATTATACACAGTGACTGCTGTTGTCTAGATGAAACTTATGGACTGCTGTTCCCAATAATTTACACAGGGACTGCTGGCCTTAATATTGTGCACACGGAATGCTGTTCTCTAAAAGAGACACAGGGATTGCTGTTCTCTATATTATACACAGGGACTGCTGTTCTCTATATTATGCACACGGTTTGCTGATTTCTGTATTTTCCAGAGGGACTGCAGTTCACTATATTGTACGTATGAACTGCTGTTGTCTATATTGCACACAGGGACTGCTGTTCTTTATATAATGCACAGGCACTGCTGTTCTCTAAAATAGACAGAGGGACTGCTGTTCTCTATATTGTACACAGACATTGGCTTTTACTGTATTATACAGAGATGATTGTTCTCTGTATTATACACAGGGATTACTATTCTTTATATTAGAAATAGCATCTGCTGTTCTCTATATTATACACAGGGACTACTGTTCTTGTCATTGCTCACAGAGAGTGCTTTTCTCTATATTAAACATAGTTTCTGCTGTTCTCTAGATTATATATATGTACTGTTGATCTCTGCATAAGACACAGGGAATGCTCTTCTCAATATTATACATATGAATTGCTGATCTTTATATTGTGCACAGGCCTGCTGTTCTCTAAAATAGACACAGGGACTGCTGCTTTCTGTATTTTCCAGTGGGACTGCAGTTCTCTATGTTGTATATACAGAGAACTGAAGGGCTTATGCCCGAAACGTCGATTCTCTTGCTCGTTGGATGCTGCCTGACCTGCTGCGCTTTTCCAACAACACATTTTTCAGCTCTGATCTCCAGCATCTGCAGTCCTCACTTCCTCCTATATTGTAAATATGAACTGCTGTTGTCGATATTGCACACAGGGACTGCTGCTCTACATATAATGCACAGGCACTGCTGTTCTATACAATAGACAGAGGGACTGCTGTTCTCTATATTGTACACAAGGGAATGCTGTTCTCTATATTGTACACAGACACTGGTGTTCTCTATATGAAACACAGGGATGGCTGTTCTCTGTATTAAAACACAGGGATGGCTGTTCTCTGTATTAAAACACAGGGATTCATGTTCTTTATATTAGACACAGCACCTGCTGTTCTCTATATTATACACAGGGACTGCTGTTCTCTAGATTATACAAATGGACTGCTGTTCTTTATATTGTGCACAGGCACTGCAGACACTGGTGTTTCTCTACATTATACACAAAGACAGCTGTTCTCTATATTAAACACAGGGAGTCATGTTCTTTATATTGTGCACAGGCACTGCTGTTCTCTATATTATACACAGAGACTGCTGCTCTCGATGTTATGCGCAGGGATAGCTGTTCTCTATATTATGCACAGTGACTGCTGTTCTCTAGATTATACATATGGACTGCCGTTCTTTGTATTGTGCACAGCCACTGCTATTCTCTACATTATACACAGGGACTGCTGCTGTTGATGTTATACACAGGGATAGCTGTTCTCTATATTATATACAGTGACTCATATTCTCTATATTGTACACAGGGACTGCTGTTCTCTATATTACACCCAGACACTGGTGTTTCTCTATATTATACACAGGGATGGCTGTTCTCTTCATTAAACACGGGAAGTCATGTTCTTTATATTGTGGACAGGCACTGCTGTTCTCTAAAATAGACAGAGGGACTGTTGTCCTCTATATTATACACAGAGATAGAAGTTCTCTATATTATACACAGTGACTCATATCCTCTATATTGTACACAGGGACTGTTGTTCTCTATATTATACACAGGCACTGGTGTTCTCTATATTCTACACAGGGATGGCTGTTCTCTTCATTAAACACAGGGAGTCTTGTTCTTTATATGAGCCAGAGTCTGCTGTTCTCTATATTATACAGAGGGACTGATGTTCTTTATATTATGCACAGGCATTGCTGTTCTCTGAAATTGACACAGAGATTGTTGTTCTCATTATTAAACACAGGAATTGCTGTTCTCTGGAATTATAAAGTGGAACTGCTGTTCTCTATATTATACACCGGGACTGCTGCTTTCTGCATTATTCAGAGGGGCTGCTGTTCTCTATATTATACATGTGAACTGCTGTTGTCTATATTGCACACAGGGACTGCTCTTCTTTATATATTGCACAGGCACTGCTGTTCTCTAAAGTCGACAGACGGACTGCTGTCCTCTATATTATACTCAGAGCCTGCTGCTCTCTATATTACACGCAGGAATGTTTTGTCTCTATATTATGCACAATGACTTATGTCCTCTATATTGAATACAGGGACTGTTGTTCTCTATATTATACACATACACTAGTGTTCTCCATATTATACACAGTGACGGCTGTTTTCTTTTTTAAACACAGTGATGCATGTTCTTTATATTATTCACAGCATCTGCTGTTCTCTATATTATACACAGGGACTGGTGTTCTCAACATTGTGCACAGAGAGTTCTTTTCTCTGGAATACACATTTATACAGCTGTCCTCAATATACAGAGGTACAGCTATTCTCTATATTATTCATAGTGAATGCTGTTTCCTCTATTAGACACAGGGACTGCTGTTATCCAGTTAACACAGGGCTGCTGTTCTCTTTATTAAACACAGGGACTGGTGTTTTCTGTATTATCTCGATGGACTACTGTTCTCTATATTATACACAAGGATCACTGTTATATATATTAAACACAGGGATTCATGTTCTTTTTGTATTAGACACAGCATCTGCTGTTCTCTATTTTATTCACAGGGTCTGGTTTCTCCATATTGTACACAGGGACTGCTGTTCTCTGTCTTATACAGCGGGACTGCGGTTCTCTGTCTTATACAGTGGGACTGCTGTTCTTTATATTATACATATGAACTGCTGTTGTCTATATTACACACGGACGGATGTTCTTTATATAATGCACAGACACTACTGTTCTCAAATACACAGAGGGGCTGCTGTCCTCTATATTAGATACTGGGACTGCTGTTGTCTATATTATCCATAGATACAGCTATTCTCTTTATTCTACACAGTGACAGTTGTTGCTTATATTAGACAGCGGGACAGCTGTTCCCTTTTTGAGACACAGAGACTGTTGTTCTCTACATTATACGTAGGCAGTGCTGTTCTCGAAAATAACTACAGAAACTGTTGTTCTCCATATTATATACAGGACTGCTGTTCTCTTTATTAAACACAGGGACTGCTGTTCTCTATATTATACACAGGGACTGCTGTTCCCAATATGAGACTCACAGACTGCTGTTCCAAATATGAGACACAGGGACTGCTGCTCGATATGTTATAAACAGTGACAGCTGGTCTCTATTACACACACGGACACACGTTCTCTACATTTCACAAAGACTGCTGTTCTCTGTATGATACATAGAGAATAGTTGTCCCTATGTTTTGCACATAGACTGCCATTCTTCAGAACACACACAGACACTGCTGTTTTCTATGTTGTACACAGGGATAGCTTTTGTCTATAGAATTCACAGGAACTGCTGTTCTCTAACATACATAGGGACAGGTGCTCTCTATATTATGCACAAAAACTCATGTTCTCTATTTTAGACACAGGGACTGCTTTTCCCATTAGTAACGTAGGGACTGCTGTACTCTATATTATACACAGGAATCGCTGTTCTCTATATGAAACACAGCGACTGCTGTTCTCCACATTAGAATCAGGGACTGCGATATTATGCATAGGGCTGCTATTCTCCGTATTGTACACAGGGACTGCTGTTCTCTCTTATACACACGCACTGTTGTCCTCCATGATAGACACAAGGACTGCTATTCTCCACATTATACCCAGGTACGGCTGTTCTCTATATTGCACAGAAGGACTCCTGATCTCTATAACATACACATTTACTCTATAGTATACACAGGGATTGCTAAATCTCTTTATGAAACACAGGGATTGCTCTTCTCTAGGTTATACACAGGGATTGTTGTTCTCTATTTTGTACATAGGGACAGCTCTTCTTTATATCATACACAGGAAATGCTTCTCTATATGAAACACAAGGACTGCTGTTCTCAACAATGTATGCAGGATTGCTGGTCTCTAAATTCAAAACTGCTATTTATTAAACACAGCGACTGCTGGTCTCTCTGTTATATGTAGGTCTGCTGTCCTCTACAATGTCCGCAGTAATGCATTTTTCTACATGTAACATAGGGACTACTGTTCTCTACCAGACACTCAGGGAGAGCTGTTCTCTATATTTTGCACTGGCACAGCTGTTCTCTACATGAGACATAGGGTCTGCTGTTCTCCACAGTATACACAGGAACTGCTGTTCTCCACATTAGAAACAAGGACTGCTGTTCTCCACAATGTACGCAGGATCACAGTCTTTTACACTTTACACAGGGACCTCTATTCTCTATTCTCTATATTATATGAAGGGACTGCTGTTCTCTACAATATACGCAGGAATACTGATCTCTACATTTTACACATGGACTTCTGTTCACTACCAGACACTCAAACAGCTGTTCTCTATATTATGCACTGGCACTGCTGTTCACCACATTAGAATCAGGAACTGCCACATTATTCTCAGTGTTTGCTGCTTTCCATATTATACACAGTGACTGCTATTCTCTTTATTACACTCAGGGACTGCTGTTTCTTATATTAGACACAGGGACTGCTGTTCCCTAAATGAGACACAGGGATTGCTGCTCTCTTATTAAACACAGGGACTGATGTTCTCTGTATTATGCACAGGGACTGCTGTTCTCCATGTTGTACTCAGTGACTGCTGATCTCTATATTATACATAGTGACTATTGTCCCCTACAGTATACACAGGCACTGCTGTTCTCTATGTTGCACACATGGATTGTTGGTCTCTACATTGTACACAATTACTGCTGCTCTCTGCATGTGCGCAGGGACTGCTGTTCTCTATTTTATACTTAAGGACCTGATGTTCTCTATGTTATACACAGGGACTGCTCATCTCTGTATTGTACAGAGGGATTGCAGTTCTCTATATTATACATAGGGACTGCTGTTCTGTCTAATAGACACACGAAATGCTGTTTTCTAAATTATACACAGGGACTACCAAGCGCCAGAGACCCGGGATCAAATCCTGACTCAGGCGACTGACTGTGTGGAGTTTGCACATTCTCCCTGTGTCTGCGTGGATTTCCTCCGGGTGCTCCGGTTTCCTCCCACAGTCTGAAGATGTGCAGGTAAGGTGAATTGACCATGCTAAATTACCCATAGTGTTAGGTGAAGGGTAAATGTAGGGTTATGAGTGGGTTGCGCTTCGGCGGGTCGGTGTGGACTTGTTGGGCCTAATCTAATTTCCCCCCTCACCTAACACTACGGGCAATTTAGCATGGTCAATTAACCTAACCTGCACATGTTTGGATTGTGGGAGGAAACCGGAGCACCCAGAGGAAACCCACGCAGACATGGTGGAGAATGTACAAACTCCACACAGTCAGTCACCGGAGGCGGGAATTGAACCCGGGTCTCTGGCACTGTGACGCAGCAGTGCTAACCACTTTGCCACCATGTCACCCAAATTATAGTATGCGCAGTGACAATTGTTTTTGTATATTAGACACAGGGATTGATGTTTTATATATTAGACACAGGGACTGCTGTTCCGATTACTAAACACATGGACTGCTGTTCTCTATATTATACATAGGGTCTGCTTTTCTCTATATTATCCACAGGGCTGCTGTCCTCCATATTGTACACAGGGACTGCTGTTCTCTATAGTATATATTGGGACTGCTGTTCCCTGCAATGTATGCAGGACTGCTGATCTCTATATTCTAAACTCCTGTTTATGAAACACAGGGACAGCTGTTCTCTATATTATACACATCGACTGCTGTTTTCCACATTGTCCACAGGGACTGCTGTTCTTTATATTATACACAATGACTCATGTTCTCTATGTTATCCACAGGGACTGTTGTACACAGGCACTGCTATTCACTACATTGCACACATGAGCTGCTGTTCTCTACATTGTACGCAGGCACTGCTGTTCTCGAGAATACACAGAGGGACTGCTGTTCTCTATATTGTACACAGGAACAGTTTTTCTCTATAGTATATGCAGGGACTGCTGTTCTCTATCATATACATTGGGACAACTGGTCTCTAGATTATACACAGGGAATCATATTCTTTCCTTTAGACACTGCTAGTTTCATTAGTACAGGGACAGGGACTGCTGCGTTATATATTACACACATGGAAGGCTGTTCTTATCATTAAACACAGGGATTGCTCTTCTCCATATTGTACACAGGGAATGCTGTTCTCTGTACTATACAAAGGGACAGCTGTTTTCTATATTGTATATGGGGACTGTTGTTCTCGCTTATAAACAGGCACTGTTGTGCTTGATAATACACACAAGGACTGCCGTACTCCATAATATATACAGGTAAGGCTATTCTCTATATTTCACATAGGGACTCCTGCTCTCTATAATATACAGAGGTACACATGTTCTTTATATTCTACACAGTGACTGGTGTTCTCTATATGAGACACAGGGAATGTTATTCTCTTTATGAATCACGGGGACTGATATTCTCTATATTATAAACAGGGATTGCTGTTCCCTTTATTAAACACAGGGACTGCTGTTCTTTATATTATATATAAGGACTGCTGTTCTCAATGTATGGTGGACTGCTGTTCTCTACATGTTGGACTGCTGTTTTCAACACAAACTGCAGTTCTCTATAATACACACAGGGAATTCTGTTCTCCATATTCTACAATGGGACTACTATTCTCTTTATTGTGCAAAATAGGCACAGAGAATGCTGATCTCTACATTTTACACTGGGATAACAGTTCACTTTTTTATATACTGGAACTGCTGTTCTCTTTATAGTACACAGGGACTGCAGTTCTCTCTTATACAGGGCACTGTTGTTTTGTAAAATTGACACAAGGACTGCTGTTCTCTATATTATACACAGGGATGGCTGTTCTCTGTATGAAACACAGGGATTGATGTTCTCTATGTTATACACAGGTTGTGCTATTTTCTTTATTAAACACAGAGACCGCTGTTCTCCATATTATATGTAGAGACTGCTGTTCTTTTCACTGTACACAGGGACTGCTCGTCCCTACAATGTACACAGGACCACTGTTCACTACATTTTACACAGGGACTACAGTTCTCTACCATACACTCAGGTACAGCTGTTCTCTACATTATCTGCAGCGACTGCTGTGCTCTAATTGAGACAAAGAATCTGCTGTTCTCCAAAATATACACAGGGTCTACTGTTCTCCATATTATAAACAGGGACTGCTGTTTTCTACAGTATCCACAGTGTTTGCTGTACTCTATATTATACAAAGGGAATGCTGTTCAACATATTATGCACAGTGACTGCTGTTCTCCATATTAGACACAGGAACTGCTATTCTCTATATGTGACACATGGATTGCTGTTCTCTATATTGTACACAGGGCCTGCTTTTTCCATATTATACACAGGGACTGCTATATAATGTTCTCTAAAATAGAAAGAGGAACTGCTGTTCTCTATATTGTACACAGGGCCTGCTGTTCTCTATATTACGCACAGAGATAGCTGTTCTCTATATTATGCACAGTGACACATGTTCTCTATGTTATACACAGAGACTGCTATTCTCATCATTAAACACAGGGACAGCTTTTCTTGACACTGTACACAGAGACGGCTTTTCTCCATATTATACACAGGGACTGCTGTTCTCTGTATTATAGACAGGGACTGCTGTTCTCACCGGCGTACACAGAGAGTGTTTTTCTCTAGATTACATATATTAGACACAGGATCTGCTGTCCTCTATATTAGACACAGGAACTGCTGCTGTCTGTATTATACACAGGGACTGATATTCTCTTTATTAAACACAGGAACTGCTGTTCTCGACAGTGTACACAGAGAATGCTTTTCTCTATCTTCTAGACAGTGACCGCTGTTACCTATATTAGACACAGGGACTGCTGTTCCCTATATTCGACACAGGGGTTGCTGTTCCCAATATGAGACACAGGGACTGCTGTTCCCTATATTAGACACAGGGGTTGCTGTTCCCTATATGAGACACAGGGATTGCTGTTCCCAATATGAGACACAGGGACTGCTGCTTGATATGTTATAAACAGTAACAGCTAGTCTCTATTACACACAAGGACTCAGGTTCTCTTCATCACACAAAGTGACTGCTGTTCTCTGTATTATACATAGAGACGACTGTTCTCTGTATTATACACAGGGACTGTTGTTCTCCAGAATACACACAGACACTGCTGTTCTCTAAATTGTACACAGGGGCACCTTTTCTCTATTGTTTTTACAGGAACTGCTGTTCTCTGTCATACATAGGGACAGCTGCTCTCTAAATTATGCACAGGAACTCATATTCTCTATTTTAGTCACAGGGACTGCTGTTTTCATAATTAAATACAGAGACTGTTGTTCTCTTTATTAAACACGGACTGCTGTTCTCCATATTGTACACAGCGAATGCTTTTCTCTGTATTGTACATTGATGCTGTTCTCTGTATGGTACACAGGGACTGCTGTTCTCTCTTATACGTGAGCACTATTGTCCATATTTTACACAGGTATGATTGTCCTCTATATTACACTCAGGTACACTTGCTCTCTATGATATACACAGGGACTCATGTTCTCTACATTATACACAGTGACTTATGTTCTCTCTGAAACATAGCAACTGCTGGTCCCTATATTAGACACTGGGATTGCTGTTCTCTTCATTAAACACGGGCACTGCTGTTCTGTATATTATACGTAGGAACTGCAGTTTTCCAAAATGTCCGCAGGACCGCTGTTTTTTGCAATTTACACAGGGACTGCTGGTCTCTACCAGACAATCAGGGACAGCTGTTCTCTACATTATACACATGAGACACAGGATGTGCTGTTCTCTACAATATGCTCAAGGACTAGTGTTCACCAGATCATACACAGTGACTGCTGTTTTCTACATTATTCTCAGGGTTTGATGTTTTCTTTATGATACAGAGTGACTGCTGTTCTCTATACTGTGCACAGAGTCTGCTGCTCTCTTGATTATACACAGGGGCTGCTGTTCTCTATATTATGCACAGACACTCGTGTTCTCTAAATTTGGCACAGGGTCTGCTGTTCTCTACAGGAAACATAGGGATAGCTGTTCTCCATATTATACACAGGCGATTCTCTACCACACATAGAGGCGGTGCTGTTCTCTATTTACACAGAGTGACCGCTGTTCTTTACATGAGACACAGGGACTGCTGTTCTCTACAATATGCTCAAGGACTAGTGTTCACAGATCATACACAGGGATTGTTATTCTCTACATTATAACCAGGGACGGCTGTTCTCTATGCTTTACACATTGACTTTTCATGACGCATTGGAACTGCTGTTCTCGATATTATGTACAGGGACTTTGTTCGCTTTATTAAACACAGGGACCTCTGTTTTCTATATTATGCACAGGTAAGGCTGGTCTCTATTTTTTTTTCACAGGGAGTCCTGCTCTCTATATTATACACAAGGACAGCTATTCTCTGTCATATACACAGGGACTGCTGTTCTCTATATTAAACACTGGGACTGATGGTGTTTACATTGTAGACAGACACTGGTGTTCTTCATAATATACACAGGGACTGCTGTTCTCTTTATGAAACACAGGGACTACTGTTCTCTATATTGTACACAGAGACTGATGTTCTCTATATGATAAACAAGCACTGGTGTTCTTCATAATATACACAGGGACTGCTGTTCTCTATATTATGCACAGAGACAGCTGTTCTCTTTATTAAACACGGGGATTCAAGATATCTATATTATATACCGTGATGGCTTTCTCTATGTTATACACAGTGCTGCTCCCTTTATTATATGCACAGACTTCTTTTCTCGACATTGTACACACGGACTGCTGTTCTCCATATTGTACATTGGGACTGATGCTCTCTATACCAGACACAGGGAGTGGTGTTGTCCATGATATACACAGTAACTGCTGTTCTCTATATTATACACAGGGACTGCAGACTTTTATGACATACGCAGGCACTGCTGATCTCTATATTATACACAGGGACAGCTGTCCTCTACAATGTATGCAGTCACTTATGTTTTCTATGTTGAACACATAGGCTGTTGTTCTCTACATTGTACAGCAGTCACTGCTGTTCTCTGCATGTGTGCAGGGACTCTTGTTCTCTATTTTACACACAGGGACTGCTGTTCACGATATTATACACATGAACTGCTCATCTCTGTATTGTGCAGACAAACTGCTGTTGTCTATATTATACAGAGGGACGGCTGTTCTGTGGAATAGACATAGGTACAGCTGTTCTCTATATTATACACGGGGATTGCTGTTCTCGACAATGCACAAAGACTGTTCTGTTCTAAACATTGTATACAGGGACTGCCTTTCTCTGCACTGTACACAGGTTCTGCTGTTCTCTACAGTGTCCACAGGACTGCTGTTCTCTACATTGTAAAGACGAACTGCTGTACTCTACAATATACACAATTCCTACTGTTCTCCACATTAGAAACAGGGACTGCTGTTTTCTACATTAACCTCAGGGTATGCTTTTCTCCATAATATGCACAGTGACTGCTGATCTCTATATTATAAACAGGGACCGCTGTCCTCAACAATCCTGTTCTCTACATGAGACACAGGATCTGCTGTTCTCTACAATATACACAGGGACAACTGTTCTCCACATTAGAAGCAGGAACTGCTGTTTTCTACATTATTCTCAGTGTTTGTTGTTCTCTTTATGGTACATAGTGACTGCTATTCTCTATATTGTACACACGGTCTGCTGCTCTCTAAAATAGACACAGCGACTGTTATTCTCGATATTATAAACAGGGACTGCTGTTCTCCATATTGTACAAAGGCTCTGTTGTTCTCGATATTATACACAGAGAGTGCTCTTCATTTTTTTCTACACCGGGGTTGCTGTTCTCTATATTGTACACTGGGACATTGTGGGACGTTAGGAAGGGAATTGTGGAGCTCCCAGCAGAAATATGTGTTAACACGGGTGACGTCCCAGAGGATTGGAAAGTGGGTCATGTTGTGCCATTCTCTATGAAGGGATGTAAGGAGAAGCCAGGGAACTGGCAACCTGTAAGTCTACTTCGATGTTTTATAAGTTGGTAGAGGTGATTATGAAAGCTATGATTCATATGCATTTTGAGGGATAAGGATTAACTAGGGATAGTCAGTGTGGTATTGTGTGAGGAAATTCATGTCTCACAAATTTGATTAAAATTTTTGTTAAGAAGTGACCAAACAGATTGATGTAGGCAAAGAGGTAGATATTGTTTACTTGGACTTCAGCAAAGGCTTGGCAAGGCTCTGCATGGGAATCAGATGAGTAAATTTATACCACTTGGCATGCAGGGTGGGCTTGTTAATTGGATACAAATTGGATTCATGGCAGGAAACGCACAGTGATGGTGGAGGTGTATGTTTTGCACTGAGGCGTGTGACCAGCAGTGTTCCACGGGGATCGGTACTGGATCCACTTTTTTTTGTCATTTATGTAAATGATTTTGATGAGAATGTAGAAGGCATGGCTCGTAATTTTGTGGATGACACCAAAATTTGTGGTGAAGTGGTCAGTGAAGAATGTTACCTCCAATTACAAAGAGATCTCGATCAATTGGGTCAATGGACTGAGAAGTGGCAGATGGAGTTTAATTTGGAAACGTGTGAGGGATTGCATTTCTGTAAATCAAACAAGGATAGGATTAATGGTAGGGCCCTGGGCAGTGTTGTAGAACCGAGAGACTTCAGGTTCAGGTACAACATTCTTTGAAATGTGCGTTAGAGGTAGACATGTTCTTTAAGAGGGCAGATAGAATGTCTGGCTTCATTGCTCAGACCATTGAATAGAGAGTTGGGATATTATACTGAGATTTTGCAGATGTTGTGACAGCCTCTTCTGTATTAATGTGTGCAATTCTAGTCGGCCTGTTACAGGAAGAATTAAATTGGAGAGGATTCAGGAAAAAATACCAAGATGTTGCTGGGAGTGGAGGGTTTGAGATTTAAAAATAGATGGGAAATGCTAGGACTTTTCTCGCTGGAACATTTGGGTTGGATGGTTGAACTTACTGAGGTTTATACAATCATGAACTGCATAGAGAAGGGAAATAACAAGGTCTTTTCCTTCAGGTGGGGAAATATCACAACAAGGAGTCATAATTAAAAGTGAGAGGTGAAATGTTTGACATGGATATGAGAGACAACTTTTTTTTACATAAAGAGTGGTTTGTGTGTCAGAATAAACTGCCAGGGAAAGTGATAAATGCAGGTACAATTGCAATGTTTAGAAGGCATAGAGGCATTGAGATGTACAGCATGAAAGCAGACTCTTCGATCCAACTTGGCCATGCTGACCAGATACCCGAAATCAATTCTGTCCCTTTTGGCAACAATTGGCCCATACCCCTCTAAACTCTTCTAATTCACTTAACCATTGGCAGATTCCTTGCACATGTTGTAATTGTGCCAACATCCACCACGTCCTCTGACAGCGCATTCCATACATGTAACACTCTCTGTGTGAACAAAGTTGGCCTTTAGGTCCGTTTTAAATCTTTCCCCTCTCACCTTAAGTCAATGACATCTTGTTTTACTTTATCAATGACCCTCATGATTTTATAAATCTTTACAAGGTCACCTCTTAGCCTTCGACGCTGCAGAGAAAACAGCTCCAGCCTATCCACTGTCTCCTGAAAGCTCAAACCCTTCATCCCTGGCAACATCCATGTAAATCTTTTCTGCACCATTTCAAATTTCACGATATCCTTCCTATAGCAGGGAGACCAGAATTGAATACAGTCCTCCAAAAGTGGCCTTTTCAATGTCCTGTACAACTTAACATGACAGCCCAACTACTATATTCGATACTCTGACCTAGAAAAAAGCCTTTATTCACTATCCTATCTACCTGTGACGCCACTTTCAAGGAACTGTGAACCTGATCTCCAAGTCTCTTTGTTGAGCAACACCCTCCAGGACCTTACCATTAAGTTTCTAAGTCCTGCCTGGATTTGCCTTTCCAAAGTGCGAATTTGGAAAAGTTCATGAATAGGAATGGTTTGAAGAGATACAGATCAAGCATAGGCAGATGGGACTTTTTAGTTTTGCAAGATGGTTAGTGTGGATATGTTGGCCCAAAGGGTCTGTTCTGTGATCTATGACCCTTTGACATTACAGCAGGCAGTCAAGAGAGAGGTTAGCTCTTTTTCATGTTCCCTTTTTCATCCACCCCATGGACTGGGACACAGCATGGGGATGATTGTGAATTGATAGAGACACAGAGGCTCTGATATTCAGTGGGTATGAAATGGAAGAACTACTGCTTGGATTCAGTGGAGATGAAGACACACAGGGGATGGCAATTAGAGATGGGCTATGGAGGGGGAGATGCTAAGTTTGTGAGAGTGCTCAACACGCCAGATTGAAGTGTGTAAAATTTGAGTGAGAGGGCTGCAGGATTGAAAGACAGAAATGGGAAGGAAAGAAAGATAGAGAAAGCGAAACAAGAAGAAAGAAAGGAAGAGAGTGTGAAAAAAAATCCACAAAGTTGAACGAAGAAGTAGGAGAGAAAAATACAAAAAGAAAGGCTATCAGTAAGAGAGAATGGGATCGGGTAAGAGACAAAAAGATTCAGAGGGAAATATGGAATGTGAGAGATAGAGAGAGAGAAAAGAGGAAAACTAAGAGAGATGTAAACAGGAGTGAAGGAAAGACATGACGGGATTAAAGTGGTGATGCTTTCCATTCGGTTTGGTCGCAGCTCTGTAGATGGTCGCTCGCATTCCCTCTTTCCTTCTGGGGACAGATCTTGCTCCAGGAGCTTGCTTTAGAAGGTGCTGGTTTAGGGAGAGAATGGAGGATACTAAAAACTCAAACTGAGATAGAGATTCAAATACTCCCCACACTCTCACACACAGAGACAGACAGACCCATACAGATACTCACACCCTGCTCCGTGCACATGGTGGAATGGGCAGTGGCTTCCAGAACATGTTTGAAATATCCGCAGGTCTGTCACTCAAAGACACCCTCTCTACCCAAATCCCAGCTTATCCAGTCTGCTGCCAGCTCCCACTCCCTGTGGCAAAACTTCCCCAGAGATGGAGTACAGCGAGAGTCATTTTGCTGTGATTAGAGAGAGGGAAGGAGGAGGGAGGTGTGAGAGAAAGCAGCAGGTAAATAGTTTAGTCCAGACTCCCCTCTGTCTTCTTCTGTTTAGCATTTTACTGTTTGGAATGGAAGCTGTAAATATTCTCATTCTGATCAAATTACGTTTGTCTTTGGTTTTTCAGTTGATCAATGTCGAAATCATAACTTGAAATTGCCTGGAATCAAACAGCTATACTCACCATGATAGCACCATCACTGTCCACTTTAACTCAACATAATCCTCAAACACATTTTTAAAAAACCGTTACCATGACAAATTAAACAGAGCTGCTGTTGACCCATCAACGGTGATATTAGGTCAGGTGACAGTAACTGAAAAAGACGCAGATTTGAAGGAGCGTCTTAAATCAGAGGGGGAGCTAGGTCATTGTAAGATGCAGACAGAGATTCCAGGCGTCCCTCTGGTTGTGCTTTGATTCCTCACCAAAACCATCAGCTGGTTCATGGAAAGGAAGGAATAAAGAAACGGAGTGATACCAGGAATTGAAATGAAATAACTTACTTTTGAAAATAAACTTGCAATCAGAAGACACAATTTTTTTTTACAGGACATGATTTACTCTTTAGAACACTTTTTTTTACCGCTTTTGTCGAGATGTGTGGATCAGTGATTTCAGCGAGGAAGAGTGGTGAGGACCCTGTCACTGCATTTCCCACTCTGAGCCTGTAGTGAACAATGATCCTTTCCTCCAGCTCATTTATTCATGTATCCGTGTCACCCACTGAGAACTGATTGCTTGGGATGAATGGATCTTTCGTGCATGTCTAACTCCTCTTTCAGTTTTGCTTTTGTTGTTCAGCTTTCTACTAACTGTTGATCGTTGCTGACAGCACTTTACACTGGCTTTGCCCCGCCAGTCTCTTTCGTTTTGTTCCTTAGACGGAGTCATTCCTTGCCCATTTGAAAATGAACGTTGTCACGTTAGTATTCCTCCTTCTCCTTCTGACCTTGCCTCACGTGGACTCCTCGTTCCATTATCTGCTGCAACTAATGCTGGCTCTCAGTTACTTGGATTTATTCACCAATTGAATTATTTTTGTAACTGGATATTTCACTGCATACATTAACTGGTCTCTGATTGTTTTTCTGTGTCACCACAGTAATAAGTGCATTTGTGCAGCAACTTAAGATTCGCCGTATATATGTGACTTCTTCAAAGAGCTGATGATCATAGTAATTCAAGGAATCAACATTTCGAAAGAAGATTAAAACAGACATAAACCACAGAAGTATGAAGCTGGTGGTTAAAGCCAAGAGTAAAATCACAGACTTCTTCATGCTCTCTATCTCTGGGTCATTCTCTATTTTTCCCTGAGCCATCAGCTCCTTTCCCATCTTCATAGCCCCGAAGATGTGTTCAGCAGTCAGAATGTTGAGAAAGAGAATAAAGGTGAATGGTAACAATGGTGTTAAAAAAATGTTCAAAGTGTTGAAAACTTTCCCACCAGTCACGATAAAAATTGGACCTCGTTTTACAGTAGCATGGAATAATATAATATTATTATTAATAATCTTTTCAGGTTTATTTTGAAAGTAGTTAGAAATGTTCGTTAAAGAAAAGAAAATGCAGATTGTTGTGACAAACCTGTCTGCAGTTTTCTCTCTACAATACTGAGATTCCATCTGATGAAAACAACTGGCTTCAAATCAATTAAAAGCAAAGGCAACAGTGAACCAGGCAGAACAATCAATGGTCACGCAGACCTGGGTACAGATAACACTACAAATAGGAGTGATGTCTAGGAAACATCGTGATTATTAATAGTAAAGGAATCGGCAAAATATGAAGAAAACAACAATGAACAGTATGATCAGATATTGCCATGGTCACCAGATAGAAAGTGGTGCATGTAGAAAGCCCACACTTCCACCTAGCTAAGGTTGCGATAACCATAAGACTAACTGTAGAGAGAAAGAAAGGAATAAACAGATTTGAAATTAATGATCAAACATTCGCTCATGTACTTTTTATTTCGGGTTCGCAGCAGTTGATTTCACCTGTTTTATGGGTTACTCAGACTGGCTGGAGATTCCTTTGAAACCACAACATCCACACAAATGACATCTCGAATCCGGAAAAAAAAGAATGGGAGACAGCTAATATGGACATCGATATCCTGGACACTGTCGGGCAATTCAGCTTAGCCAACCTATCTATTGTGCACACCTTTGGATTACTGGAGGAAATCAGAGCACCCAGAAGAAACACATGACAGGGTGGAATTGAAATCAGGTCCTCAGCACTGTGAGGTCGCAATGCTAAACAATGTGCCATTGTGCCACCTTTAAATCGCTCTGGATTCACATCATTACTAAAGATGTTGGAGGACAATGGTCTAATGGAGCAATCACGAGACAGTTAATTCATAGACTTAGGTAATGATCTGGGGAGCTGGGTTCAACATTCCCCATGACAGATGGTGGAATTTCAATGAGTCTAATCAAGATAATGAAAGTGTTGACAGCTGTGAGGAACAAAAAATCATCTCATTCACTAATATCCTGAAGGAAACGCAATCTGTCATCCTTACCTCGTCTCTCTGACATGTGACTCCAGCCCCATGACAGCTTGACTGACTCTCACCTGCTTAGGGAATAACGGCAAATGTTGACCTAATCAGCGACTCCCAAGTCCCTTCAACGAAAAAAAGAAGATACATCTCCCCTTGCACAGCCAACTCCCTTCTGAAGACAACTGCTCCCTTTTTAGATCTCTCTCAGTGATTGGATGTCCCCACACTATCACAAATATGAAATTATCCTCTCCAACTATGGATCAGTTTCTAAGGCACGGGATCATCCACTCAATTCAGTGTAGTTTATGGAGTTTGAAATATCAACGCACAGACCAGTACCCAGCACAGACAACCGAGGCAGGAAGATTGGTCTCCTGTAACAGAGGTAAGCAGAGCAGATGCTGGAAGTCAGAGTCGAAAGAATGTAGAGCTGGAAAGGAACAGAAGGTCAGGCAACACGTGGCTGTGTTGGAAGGTCAGAGGCTACGGTACGATAAACAAGCACTGAGTGACAGATTTTGGGATCCGAGCACAGTCGGACTGTTTGTAATTATCACCGTGGGCGGCACGGTGGCACAGTGGTTAGCACTGCTGCCTCACAGCGCCTGTAGACCCGGGTTCAATTCCCGACTCAGGCGACTGACTGTGTGGAGTTTGCACGTTCTCCCCGTGTCTGCGTGGGTTTCCTCCGGGTGCTCCGGTTTCCTCCCACAGTCCAAAGATGTGCGGGTCAGGTGAATTGGCCAAGCTAAATTGCCCGTAGTGTTAGGTAAGGGATAAATGTAGGGGTATGGGTGGGTTGCGCTTCGGCGGGTCGGTGTGGACTTGTTGGGCCGAAGGGCCTGTTTCCACACTGTAAGTCTAATCTAATAAAAAAAAAGAGAATTGCTCCTAATGCTGAAAACTGGATTCGTGAGCAATGTCCTATTAACATAGTATATACAGATGTATAGAGAGCAGAAAGAACTTTGTGACACAGATATGTAAATAATATGAACACTAATAATAAAGACTGCAATTTGAAGATCATTTACGTGGAACACATATTCAGGTAATGGGAGAGGTTTGTATGTTATATTAAAGCACCATGTTAAATGTTCTGTATTCTGGACTGTTAATTCGAGGTGATGTTTTCCAACTTAATTATAAACCATAGTCTTAATATTGCAGTTAATGAAGTTAGTTATTTGGTGAAACAGGAATTTTTATTCCCATTCTATTGGTGTGTTTATTTTTATATATTGCCTTCAAGCTGATTGATACACGGTTCACTTTCTCCTCCCAAGGATGTCACACATTTCACAGTGAAGAACAGAGATCGCTGGAAAATTTACTGTGGGCAGATTATGAATTGCATATTCAACAATTACTCATCCAAATATAATGAAGTACAGAAGTGAAATAGTCCAGCTCAATATCCATCCTTATTAACGTGCAAATAATAAATTAATGTCGCCATGTTCCCCAGCTTGTTCTAAAGTTGCTGGAAAATTAACCATTACCAAAAATATTATTTGAGCTAACAAAATATGTCTGCAGGGCATTGTTGAGCTGCCATTTTACTTTCATGAAAAATATCACATTCTTTTTATGTCCACTGGGACATTTTGATTTGTAAACTGACCACCAAACATTTTCCTGTTTGAAATCCATTGAATACTGTTAGTTGATCTGAAACATTTATTCTGATTTCTCTCCACAGATGCTGCCAGACCGGCTGACCTTTTCCAGAAATATTTTGTTTTTTGTTGTTATTGTTGTTGACTCAGCCTTTTGTGTTGCACTAATCTCCGGCACTTTGGCAGTCATGTTCTCTGAATCTTACAGACTTATCGGATACCATATGAAATTTATTTAATACTTTCCCATGCAATGCAACAACAATACCATTTTCCCTAAAGTGAACTATTTGAAATTGAAGAAAGGGAAGGTTATTGCATCAACGAATTTGCTCTACTGTATTCCTCCCTTATGTAAAACATGCTGTGCCAGTAATCTCCCAGCCAGCAGCTCTGACCTTTGCAATGTACTATGGGAGTGAACAGCACGCTGTTTTCGTTACTGCAAACATTTATAAACTACCAAGTGCGAGCTAGCAATAACAAGTCCCTTCAGTACGAACTCACGCCCACCAGCAATTTTATTTGCATCCCTCAATAACTACAAAACAGTGTGGGTTTACTCAGCACCTAAATGTGACCTCCAATAAACCACTCCACTGGTTAAACACAATCACTGTTTGGACAGACATCCCGTGTGACAATCAGTGCAATGATGTCTCATGCGATGAGACAAAGAACATCATGCAAACCAGGGTCAACAGGCAGGACAACGCACATGTCTTTTTCATAATCAAAGAGTTCAACAAAACATCATAATTCATATTCCATTGGCAGTTTGCCAATGATGGACATGAAACAACTGGTGACCCATATATATTATCCAACTCACCAAGTCCCTGAGTGCTGTCATCAGATCAACTGAAGGTCCCAGCAGCAGGGCTAACCATCAGTCTGTAAACCCACATCTCGCACCTCTGCCCTCAGACCTCACCCCTCCAACCGTAACGAGGACAGAATGCCCCTGGTGCTCACCTTCCACCCCGCAAACCTTCACATAAAACAAATCATCCGCCGACATTTCCGCCACCTCCCAAAAGACCCCACCACCAGGGATATATTTTCCTTCCCACCCCTTTCTGTCTTCCGCAAAGACCATTTCCTCCGTGACTACCCGGTCAGGTCCACGCTCCCCTACAGCACACCCTCCAATCCCCTGCCACCGCAGGAACTGTAAAACCTGTGCCCCCACCTCCTCCCTCACCTCTATCCAAGGCCGTAAAGAAGCCTTCCACAGCCATCAAAGTTTTACCTGCACATCCACGAATATGATTTATTGTATCCGTTGCTCCCGATGCGGTCTCCTCTACATTGGGGAGACTGGGCATCTCCTAGCAGAGCGCTTTAGGGAACATCTCCGAGATCCCGCACCAATCAACCACACCGCCCCGTGGCCCAACATTTCAATTCCCCCTTCCACTCTGCCGAGGAATGGAGTTCCTGGGCCTCCTTCACCGCCGCTCCCTCACCACCAGACGCCTGGAGGAAGAACCCCTCATCTTCCGCCTTGGAACACTTCAACCCCAGGGCATCAATTTGGACTTCAACAGTTTCCTCATTTCCTCTTCCCCCACTCACCCTAATTCCAAACTTCCAGCTCAGCACTGTACCCCTTGACTTGTCCGGACTTGCCCTACCTGCCTATCTTCTTTTCCACCCATCCACTCCACCCTCTCCTCCCTATCCTATCACCTTCATCCCCTCTCCCACTCATCCATTCTACTCTATGCTACTTTCTGCCCACCCCCACCCTCCTCTAGCCTATCTTTCCACGCTTCAGGCTCACTGCCTTTATTCCTGATGACGGGCTTTTGCCCGAAACGTCGATTTCGCTGCACTTTGGATGCTGCCTGAACTGCTTTGCTCTTCCAGCACTACTAATCCACATCAGTCCATAAGGCCGAATGTTCTTGATCCTGATTGGACCCTGAGAGCAACACAATAATATCAATGATCCTAATTTACTGAGCGAACCAAGCTGCCATTTAACAATGAAATATCTTGTTAAACCACCCAATCTCCACCATTCTGTGCCCCTGTGGACCAGGTAGCTTAACAGAGATTTCACAAAGTTGACAGAGTACTGCACTCCATCGTGTAGCACCATGGCTTCACAGTGGATTAGTTTTAAAATTTGTCCAGAGGATTCATCTGTCAGTACTAACAAAATAATAATAATAACAATAATCAAAACAATAATAAGACTTATCCAAATTGGTAGCCAAAGACTAAATAACAATCCCACACGAATGTATATGGGAGCCCTTTCACAGTGACCAGTATTGTTCTAGGAACATCAAAGGGTAACAGCAACAAAGGGCAATGTGGGAAACATCCTGTAAGACAAAATTGTTTGATCCTCTGTGTGAGAGCTTCTACCACTGCACTCCAGATCTCAGTGCTTGTCCTAATAAATTCCACACCACAGTACTATCCAACGTTTTTCAAATGGCACAACTCACTCGTCTTTTGACAATCAAATAATTCAATGTTATGCACCATAACTGGAATCCTGTGCACAACGCCCTTCCCAGTGATCTACCCTCACAAATATCATGTCTCCACACATCCACTGACTGAAAAAAAGCAGACAAGACGGTTCAAACTATCCGTGTTGACATTCACTTATCACTCTGTAATGACTTGCTCAACTCGATCGTTACCCACCTGTTGTGTCTGGAGAGAAATGCCCGAGCTAGATCCACCAACACAATCCCTTCACATCAAAGAATGGGAAACACCAGGTATCACTAAAATGCCATCTGACCAATCGCAGGCTTTGAAGTGTCAAAGAGAGAGAGTGGTCTTACTAAACACTCTCTAGACCAGCCAGGGCCGGCGGTCAGACAAGTCCCATCCATATGGCCTCAGGGCAAACCCATTCTTCCCAGTTTTGAGAAACAGACAATGCTGCACATTACCGAGGAACCTCCTCATCAAACAACTATTTTATTAAAGCTCAGTAAGTGAGGATACTGGCATCTGGCATTAGCATTAGCCTTGTTAAATAGAAATAAAATGTTTAAGAGTCATTTCATGCAGAGATGGACACAACTTAAATTGTCATAAGACTTCAGGAATACCAAACCGCAATGATGGTGTGGTATACTTTGGCGACCTTATGTACTGGAAGGTGCATTTTTGTTGTTTACGAAACAACCTCTCCCTGCTGCTGGCAATCTGTCGGAATGGGACAATTCTCTCGAAATTGGAACTGACACGGTTCCAGTGATGGATTTTTTATGTACTGTGTTGTATCTCGACAGCTAAACTCTAATGACATCTTCAAATTGTATATGTCATTTTGAAAAAAAACAGTTGATGACAACAGGCATATTTTAGTGATATGATATCATCGATATTTGAATCTGTAATTGAACACCGCAAAGACTGGATTAATCTGATCCTATCAGGCATCAAAGATAATTTCAATTTATCTACAAACGACATTACAAATATTATACAAGTATACTTGTATTATTTCACATACAATCAATGACATAAATATCTAAATACATTTTGACATTATTTTCCATGATGCCCTTTTTTTTGCTGAGGTTATTCAGTCATTCAGTACTTCATGCTGTCGAGCTCCTTGAGAGCTGTTCTGCTGCACACAGTCATCCTACTCATGTTTATATTCATTCAGTTTTCCAACACAATTGGGAATTTCTATCTGTGAATCCGCACTCCAATACAGAAGTTGAAGCTGATACTGATCACAACAAGAATTGGAACTTATATTCGAACAATATTCAGAGCCTTCCCTTCAGAATTAGAAAATGACAGAATCACATAGGACAGAAGAAGCTGGTCGGCCACCATGTGTGTCCCACCAAAAGTATACTGAATCTACATTCATTCCATTTTCCAGTACTTGGCCCAGAGCCTTGAAGGTTATGACATTTCAAGAGCTCATCAAGTATTGTTTAAAGGTTGTGAAGTTTCCCGTCTCAACTGCCCTCCGGGTCAGTGTATTGCAGGCCCCTTCCATCCTCGAGGTGAGAAGAGATTTCCTCATGTCACTCCTAAGCCTTTCAGCTTAAAATTATCCTGTTTTGTTATTGATTTCGACAAAGAAGAAGCAATTACTTTTTGATCCACACTGTCCATGTCCCTCAGAGTATTATATACCCCGATTCCTGCTCTAAACAAATAAACCCGAGCTTATGAGCCACCCTCTTCACAGCTGCATTGTGACATCCCCTGCAATATTCTGGGACAATCGCCATTGGAATCCCTCCAGTCCAATCACATCCATCCTCTGATGTAGTAACCAAAACTGCACACAATTCCCAAACTCTGGCATTAAAACAAGTCCGGATTAATTCTGTTTTTTGACGTGAGAATCAAGAAGGTAGATGAGGGCAATGCGATAGCCATTGTCTACATGGACTTTAGCAAGATCTTTGATAAGGTATTGCATGGATGGGCTATTGAGTAAGGATAAATCTCACAGGAGGAAAGTGGGGACTGCAGATGCTGGAGATCAAAGTTGAACATGTAGTGCTGGAAATGCAAAGCAGGACAGGCAGCGTCTGAGGATTTGGAAGTTGATGTTTCGGACATAAGCCCTCGTCAGGAATGATGAAGAGCTTATGCCCGAATCGTTGGTTCTCCTGCTCCTCGGATGCTGCCTGACCTGTTGTGCTTTTCCTCCACTATATTCTGGACTCTAAATCTCACAAGATCCATGAGAGCTAGTAAATTGCTTCCAAAATTGCTTTGATGTTAGAAGGGAGATGGTGGTGTGAGATGATTTTTCTTTAAACTGGAGGCCCGTGACTAGCAGTGTGCCACAGATTCTGGGTCCACTGTTATTTATCATTTATATTAATGAATTGGATGGGAATTTCAGCCATACCATCAGTAGATTTCTGGGTTGCACCAAAAATGATGGTAGCGTTGGCAGTGAAGAAGGTTACCCGGAAATACAGTGAGATCTTCAACAAGTGGGTCATTGGGTGGAGGAGTGGCAGATTGAAATTAATTTAGAAAAATGGAAGTTGTTGCATTTTGGCAGTGCTCACCTAGTCAATGGTAGGGCCCTGTGGAGTGTGACAGAAGAAAGAGTTTTTTTCATTAGTCAGAGCATTGAGTTTTTGAATTGGGAATGTCTTGTTGCAGCTGTACAAGACATTCATGAGGCCACATTTGGAATACTGCATGCAGTTCTGGTCATCTTACTATATTGAAGATATCATTAAACTGGAAATAATGCAACAAAGAATTACTAGCGTGCTGGCTGGATTGGCAGGATGCATGATAAGGAGAGGTTAATTGGGCTTGGATTTTCCTTCCCTGGAGAATAAAACACTGAGGGTCGACCTTACAGAGGTCTATAAACACATGGGAGAAAGTGAGGACTGCAGATGCTGGAGATTAGAGCTGAAAATGTGTTGCTGGAATCCTGCTCCTTGGATGCTGCCTGACCTGCTGCGCTTTTACAGCAACACAAATAAGACAAACACGCACATAATACACACACATGATTCACACATGCACACACATACAACACATGCACACACACAAACACACAATTCACACACACCTATAAATAATTTTTAGACCTTTTCCAGAATAATTCCTTTTGTTTGGAGACACACTTGACGCTGCTCATCCATAGTTCCTTCAATCTTCCCACAGAGCAAATGTGCTAACCCGTTACCATCACAAGCAAACTGGACGATCTCATAATTTATCAGCGCTTTCAAGCTAATGCACTGGACCGCTGTCTCTTCATGTGTTTATATTCCCATTTTCTATTGCGCAAACAGAGGCAAATTAGTATGCCACTAAATGATAAATGAGAACATTCAGGTTTATTGGGTAATTGAAACAGACATTTTATCTTGGGTTCTTAAATGAGCAGTAAGTCAGACACTGAATAAGCTCCGTATCTAGATACTTCAGAAATGTTTTTTGTGGCCCCAGGACAAATCCTATCATGACAGAACTTCAATTAATAAATACATGAATTTATGACTCTCATCAACTATGATTACTGTCACTCAATTACCGTCACTTATGGTAACAACCCATTTCGTTCATCAATGCCCTGTAGAGAAATGCTGTCTTTAGTCGCTCTGTTGATGAAACTGAAGATATATGTCTCGAACTGAAACAAAAGAAGTTGGTGATCACTTTCACAAAATTTTACTAAAGACCTTGTCAATAGTCCCGCAGAAATTACGGAATAAATATATAGGGAGATCGCAGACAGCTGTAGAAGAATCGTGTTGCAATGGTCTGGCACTTGAACTTTCCAAACACAGATCGGGGTTATCACAGTGTTTAAAAACTTAGATGGGGAGAAATCAATTCATTGTGTTCAGGAAAACGTTCTCAATCAATAAGTAGCCATCACCACTAGAGAAGGGGCAGAACTCTGTGTTATCTACTAAAAAATAGCACAGGCTGATGATACCTTAAATGGAGGAATCATATATTGCTAATAATCCTCATGTGTATGGTTGGACCATATTTCTCGAAGCCTTATCTAACCACCAGAGTAGATTGTTATGGACCAGTCCAGAAACCCTCAAGACATCCCAAGAAGGTCGCCCAGACACTTATTTTCGCTTATTTTAAAGGTACATGTGAAACGGATTTTCCAGGTGTGATGCAGCTGGTCAAACCACTCAACTTTAAGCAAAACAGTATTTATTAAAACATTACAGTTGAAACATGAAAAAAGGAAAACTAAATTTAGAATAACGTAACTATTTGAAACCATCCAAATTGATGCAGCAATTTAACAGAGGAACTGGCCCAATTCCTGCAACATCCCATAAACACAGCCTTTGGCAAAAGGTAAGTTCAAACACAGGTGCTTACAGGTAAGAGAGATTCAGAGTGAAAGCCAGTCAGGAATCATCTGGTGAAGCTTGGAACTTTTCTTCGATTGCAAGCAGCTTCTTACTGTTATAATTAAAAGAACCTAGAAAAGACAGAACTGGGAGGACTCCCCTGCCGTTTTTAAAATACACAACAGCCCAGACATATTGGTACCCTTGCTTTTACGACGTCTCTTGAAAAAAAGAGGACAAAATAGCTTTTTTCATGTGACAGCACCGTCACAGCTTCAATACAAAAATGTATTATTTTTTAATCACTTTGTCTTACTCTGTTAGTGCATTACGTTATGTTCACTATAACCATGTAAACATCCCCTTTTGCATTTTATTTCAGTTCTGGACTTTGCCGATTTAGAGAAATCTGGTCTCAGTCGCAACCCTCAAACTCCCCACCTTGTCTCAGTCCCAACCCTCGAACTCAGCATCCAACCACTAGGGATGAACTCGGATTTCTCTAGCTTCCTCATTTCCCCTCCCCCCACCTTGTCTCAATCCAAACCCTCGAACTCAGCACCATCTTCCTAACTTGCAATCTTCTTCCTGACCTCTCCGACCCCACCCCTACTCCGGCCTAACGCCCTCACCTCATCACCCTCACCTTAACCTCCTTCCACCTATCGCATTTCCTCCGCCCCTCCCCAAGTACCTCCTCCTTACCTTTTATCTTAGCCTGCTGGACACACTCTTCTCATTCCTGAAGAAGGGCTCATGCCCGAAACGTCGAGTCCCCTGCTCCTTGGATGCTGCCTGACCTGCTGCGCTTTTCCAGCAACACATTTTCACCTCTGAGAATTCCAGCATCTGCAACCTCACTGTTTCCACTTTGCCGATTTACCCTATCCATGCCCCTCATAATTTTTCAACCTGTATAACGACATCCCTCATCCTCCGACGCTCCAGGGAAAGCAGACCCAGCCTTTTCATGCTCTCCCTGTAGCTCAAACCCTCCAACACTGGCAGCATTGTTGGAAATCATGTCTGAACTCCCTTTCATGTTTCACAACATCTTTCCGATCAGAAGGAGACCAGAATTGCACACAATATTCCAACAGTGGCCTAACCAATGTCCTGCGCAACCACAACATGATCTCCCAACTCCTGTATTCAATACTCTGGCCAATAAAGGAAATCGTACCAAACACCTTCTTCATTACCTGCGACTCCACTTTCATGAAGCTATGAACATGCACTCCAAGATCTCTTTGTACATCAACATTCACTGGGACCTTTCCAGTTAGTCTATACTTCCTGCTAAGATTTGATTTCGCAAAATGCAGCAACACACACTTATCTGAATTAAACTCCATCTACCCATTCTCAGCCCATTGGCCCATCTGGTCAAGATCTAGTTGTAATCTAAGGTAACCCTCTTCATTGTCCACTACACCTCCAATTTTGGTGTCATCTGCAAACTTACTATCTGTAACTCTTATTCTCGCATCCAAGTCATTTAGATTAGATTAGATTAGACTTACAGTGTGGAAACAGGCCCTTCGGCCCAACAAGTCCACACCGACCCGCCGAAGCGTAACCCACCCATACCCCTACATTACCCCTTACCTAACACTATGGGCAATTTAGCATGGCCAATTCACCTGACCCGCACATCTTTGTGACTGTGGGAGGAAACCGGAGCACCCGGAGGAAACCCACGCAGACACGGGGAGAACGTGCAAACTCCACACAGTCAGTCGCCTGAGTCGGGAATTGAACCCGGGTCTACAGGCGCTGTGAGGCAGCAGTGCTAACCACTGTGCCACCGTGCCGCCCTTATATGTAAATGACAAAAAGTAGAGGGCCCATCACCGATCCTTGTGGCACTCCACTGGTCACAGGCCTCCAGTCTGAAAAACTAAGGTCCACCACCACTCTCTGTCTTCTACGTTTGAGCCAGTTCTGTATCCAAATGGTTATTTCTCCCTGTATTCCATGAGATCTAACCTTGCTAACCAGTCTCCCATCGGGAACCTTGTCAAATGCCTTACTGGAATCCTTATAGATCACATCTACTGCGCTACCCTGATCAATCCTCTTTGTTACTTCTTTAAAAAAACTCAATAAAGTTTATGAGACATGATTTGCCACGCACAACGCCATGTTGACCATCCCCAATCAGTCATTGCCTTTCGAAAACATGTACAATCTGTCACTCAGGATTCCCTCCAACAACTTGCCCACCACTGAGGTCAGGCTCAACGGTCTATAGTTCCCTGACTTGTCTTAAACAGAGGCAGCATGTTTGCCAACTTCCAGTCTTCTGGCAACTCACCTGTGACTATCAATGATACAAATATCTCAGCAAGAGGCCCATCTATCACTTCTCTACGTTCCTACAGAGTTCTCGGTTACACCTGATCAGGTCCTGGGGATTTATCCACCTTTACCCATTCCAAGACATCCAGCACTTCCTGCTCTGTTCAATCCATTTTTAATGCCCTTATTCACCTATCAAAATTGCTTTGTCTGACCCTATCAAACTCAATGTATCTTTGACTATGGCCCCTCCTTAGGTACCTGAAACCTTGTCTGCAGGCTTCTGGCTCCAGCTCATATGCACTAAAAATGTTTTTCTTCACCTCCTCATATTCCCCAGATACCTCCTCTGATAGTGAGGCAAATACCTCACTAGCTCTACATACCTGTTTTATTTGAATCAACAAAACCCACATGGTCACTGGCCACTTCATTTCTTTAGCCACTTTCACAAATGCGATGAAAAAATATTCTACATTTTTCTCCTCAAATTAAAGCAATGCTTGGATATATTTAAACAAATCCTCACCAGCCCTTGATTTGCACATCCTCTCTGTTCTTCTTATTTAGCTTCCCTTCTACCCTCACCTTCACTCTTTTTCACCAACTTGCCTGTTTAAGTGCCAGTTTCTGAAGGTCAAATTCTGTCTTTTTTCCTCCCTTTCCGCGCTCTCTCCTCCTGTTTGTTCTGCTAAAGTGATTCTGTCCTTTTCGTTATGCTCATCACGTCCTTTCCTTTGGTTTTTTTTTGTTTTTTTCTCTCTCTGCTAAAGCCGTTTGTACTTTTTCACATTCGTCTGCCTTTAATCGTAATTAAAACAGTTTCCATCTTTTCCAAGTTTAAGCTGCCTCATCTCCAATTGAATTCCAGCCATTTTCGGAGATTTTCATGACATTTCCAGCAAACGTTTTGCTGAGCTAATGCTGGAATTCTCTCTTCTTTTCTCACAGAAGAAGGCATTATCAACTCCAGCTTGTCTGCAAGTACTAACTGTTTTGCCTTTCTGATCTCTTGCTCCCAACAATCCCAGCACCCAATGGCCAACCACTTCAACTCTCCTTCCCACTCCGCCAAGAACATGCATGTCCTGGATCTTCTCTACCACCACCTGCAAGTCACCTGACGACTGGAGGAAAAACGCCTCATTTTCCAACTTGGGACCCTTCAACCACATGGCATCAACATCGACTTCACTGGTTTCTACTCACCCGTCCACCCAGCTCCTCCCAGATCCAACCCTCCAAATCATCACTGCTCCCTTGACCTGTACATCTCCCTTCCCAACTGTCTGCTCCCCTCTGCTCTGATGTATCACTGCCAGCCCCACCTGCATCTACCTATCGACTTCCCAGCTACCTTCCCCCAACCATTGCCATCCTCATTGTCTTATTTATCTCTCAGTCCCCTTTCCCCACTACCTATATTCTCAATGAAGGGCTTTCACCCGAAACGTCAACCCTCCTGATCCTTGGGTGCTGTCTGACTTGTACTTTTTTATTTTGTTTAAAGTCCACCTGCTCCAACTCAGCTGAATATGGACTGTTCCACATATCCCATGAAGAGGTATGCACAGTTAGGGTCCATGCGTTACCCATGGTCTGAAGGAAGTGGGGGGATTTGAAGGAAACGTTGTTGAGTATGTGGTCCAGTTCCACTAATTGAATGAGTGTGTTGGGAGGGTTACAGGTTGGGTCGGGGGGTGAGGAGGAAACGAAGAGCTTGGAGTCCTTCGCCATGTTGGATGGACGTGTACAGGGACTGGATCTCCATGGTGAAGATGAGGTAATGTGGGCCGGGTAACTGAAAGTCATGAAGTAGGTGGAAGGTGTGGGTGTGTTACAAATGTATGTGGGGAGCTCCAGGACCAAGAGTTAACAGAATGGTGTTGAGATGTGAGGAGATCAGTTAGATGAGTCAGGAGCGGATGGAGATGATGTGTTGACGGTGCAGTTTGGGTCAGGAGATAGTCAGTTCAAGGGTAGTCAAGTCTGGTGAATGAGCTCAGTCAGAATGAGGATTATTCCATTGGTTTGGGTTTACTGCAGTGCCCATCATCTAGAAGACCATTCAAGATTTAGCAATTGCGAATTTAGCTTTTCACCAGTTCGAAGAAGATCAACATGGAGCATGCTTGGGATTTTCCCTGAGAGGACCCATCAGTCTCTATCCCTGTCAGCTTTCTCCAACCAACTCTTGTGGGTCCCAGAGCCCAGTTCAAACTTAATTTATTTCATCTCACTGACACTGTCCTGCTGGAAGTCCTCTGATAAACACCATTCTTGTCCGGGAGTGAAAGCATAATTCTTCCAGCTGCGAACCAATGTGCTATTGGAAGGGATGTCTGTGTGGCTAGTGGGTGTAGATTCTGGTGCATAGACACTTAAACAACGGTGTTAGTGTGGGAACCTCTCGGAGTGCTGGTGATGCTGCCTTTGTATATTTGTCTTTGTTCCAGTCTTATTTAGCTGCCTTGCTACAGCCAGTACTGTGATGGCTGCCTTCGCACCATTGCCTTTGATCAGGTCGATGTAGACTAAATTCATCAACTTGCTTAAATTTTCCAAATATTCTCGGTAGTAAATGGACCTTCATTGGCATTTTTCTCCTGTCTTCTATTCCTCCAATTGTGTTTAAGACAATTGTCTCTCTGCTACTGTCATGCACAAGCTGAGAGACTCCCGTATCTATCAAGCTCCCCATCCCATCTCCATTTCTTTGGCCAGTTGACCCTTATATCCGTCTATTTGTTTGTATTACAAAAACAGGCAGCACAGGCTGGGACTGTTTTGACTGGCGTGCAGGAGATTAAGCGGTGACCTTTTGGAGGTTTATGAAATCGTGAGGGACATAGTTCAGGTAAATATTTATTTCATATGGCGGTGGAGTTCAAAAACGAGGCACCATATTTTTAAGATGAGAGAATAAGTCTTTTTTTAAAAGAGGCATGTTCAGAAATTTATCTCTGAATACATCTGCCAAATTGGATGCAACTCTAATAGATCTGCAAGAAGTCTTAAAATTGTCAGATTTCATTACTCAAAAATAATAGAGAGCAATCCTATTAAACAATTCTTTGAAAAATCATTTCTCTAAATTTCTCAGCCAAAGTCTGTTGGACTATATTTTGTACATAACACTTAATTGATCTCTTGTACAGCTTATAAAGGCTGTAATATGAGAAATATTGATATTCTATTTTAACTACATTGATGCTTGAAATTCCTAATATATCTGAGCATTGTTAAATCATGTAAATAAAATGTTTGATTATGATTTTATGATGAATTTCTTATAAAAAAGTAGGAGGAATTACAACATTCGCAACAACTGTTCGTGAAGATTCCATTCTCCACCCTGCCAGGCTATGGTACCACGTTCCCACTGCTTCTTCAATAAAGCTATGTGCCTCTGGTTTTATTCGGGGGAAGAAGGCGGTTTTTTCTCATGATAGCGAAATATTAACACACACAATATTTAACAATGGAACATCAGCTAAATAACCAGCATTCATTATCTCAACACTTGGCATTTGGGAGCCAGATATTGCAATCCTTCATAATGAGTGCAGCCGTTCCCTACATCGAGGTGTTTGAGTGTGTCATAGAACTCACTGATATAAGATATGATCGCACGGTTCTCAATCCATTCAGCTCAAAGGCTTTTAGAAACCACAGTGAATTTACAACCCATTGGGTCTTCCAGACCTCTCCCAGAATATTACCAAAGTAAGGATACTGATCCAGCATTAGCTTCCTCAGATTCATACTACAGTGCTTTGTTCTGAGGCTCCAACAGATTTTGTCATGTTCTCAGGAGTTTCCGTTCATTAGTTTCACATGCTATGTCTATAGTTTGCTAAATTCACCTTAATCTTCAGCCAATCACTTACAGGTTGTTTGATGGAGAGATTGACCCTGAAACTCCTCCCAGCGCTGAGCTGTCAGTGGGGAGGAGACACAAGCAACAAAATGGAGAAATCTCTCAAACTACCCATCTGTCTTGCTATGGGCTTCACTGACGATTTTAGAGCTGTCTCTGCGTTCAGGGGTCAGTGATTGTACCAGAGCAGCTACAAATTCTTGGATGGTGAGATGTGGGAATATGTAAACCACACTGCAGACAGAATCATCTATCTCCAAAAGTCCCATCATGAACCCAAACAGGAACAGGGTGAGTTGCTGAATGTACTGGATCAAACCTCCATTCTTGAACACAGTCTTCTCAAAGAATTCTATGAAGACCATCTCACCAAACTTCAGCAACACATCATGGGGATCTTCAAACTCTCGGCCATTGTTTTGCAGAATGTTATAAATATAGTATGAATAGAGCTGGGTGATGGTCCTGGGAATACGCTGCTGTTTCCTGTCTTTTTTCTGTGAGTAAGAAACCCAGTGACAGAGCGAGGATGCTGAAGTATGAAGGGTTGTAGCACATGACATCGAGGATCTCGTTCTCCTCCACGTGTTTGAAAACAGCTGCTGCCACCACCTGATCCTCAAAAACCCTGAGAAAATATTCCTTCCGCTCATCCCCAACAAATCCCAGGATTTCAGCCCAGACACTGATCCCAGCTTTTTCAAATAAATGGAATGCAGTGAGATGGTTGGTTATTAGCACTGAACACACTGGGAGCAGCTTGTGCTGGATTAAACTGAACACAACGTCAGACACGTCACACTATCATTCAGGATCCGTGCACATGAACTGAGTTTCTGTATTTCTCTGACTGTCAGAAAAATCAATACTGTCTTTGAATTCATACAAAACATTGAATATAAACAGCAAACCGACTAGGTTCTCCCAGACTTCTCCCAGAACATTCTCAAAGGATTCTGATCCAGCATTAGCTTCCTCAGGTTTATACCACAGTTAATAACCTTCAAATCATGGATTTTAGAACTGAAAATAATTTGAAATTCTGCGCATATTTTCCCAGTTGCCCAGTCATATACAACCTATTGTACCATTACTGTTTTTTCCAATCCCTGGGCCCCAATCACTGCTACGGTACTCCTAGACATGTAAACTCTCTGGCAGATAAAAAGTGCTCTGGAACAATTGATGAGTTCATATTTTTTTCCCAGGTCTCTCTGGGGATGCCTGTTTCTTCACTGTTCATGATCGTGTCCTCTTACCAGCAGTTCATGCCCTATAATCGGCTGCTCTCGTACATGAGCGATGAGTGGGAAATCAGTGTATCGATCAGCTAGCTGGAACCTGTTCACCTTCTCATTAGTTAGGACAGTGTTCAGTCAGTTTCTCAGTTTGTACCTGTTGCGTCCCTTGTGTTTCTGCCAAACACCAGCTAAACCTGAGTATGGAAGGGAACAACACTGGGAAGGAAACATTGAAAAAATCAAACCAACCTCATTGTCAGTCTGTCCTGGGTATATTATATATATATATATGATGTGAACAGGTATTGTAGCATTGGCGAGTTCAAGAGTGAACAAACCCTGAGGGGCAGGAGAAGTTGTAACCAAAGAGACAAGGGAGGGAGTTACATGGACTCTGACTCAAACCTTTAACTCCTTCCCGACAACAGGAGAGATGTCAGAAGATGACATCACAGTTGATGTGCTTCCATTTTCAATAAGTGTGGTAGAGTTAGACTAGGAATAACAGACCGGTGGATGTCTCAAAAGTGTTAGGAAGCAATTTGAGAAGGTTTTGAAGTAGAGAATTAACCTCCATTTAAAGAAGTGATATTTGATCACATATAGCCAGCATGGCTTTTTCGGGGGTGGGGAGTCGGGGGGGGGGGGTGGGGTGTGGATAGCGGGTGCGGTTGGAGAATGAATATCGAACATTACAATGCAGGACAAGCCCTTCGGCCCTCAGTGTTGCACCGACATGCGAAACCAATCTGAAGTTCATCTAACTTAACCTATTACAATTTAGCCATATGTCTATCCAATGACCATTTAAATGTCCTTAAAGTTGGCAAGTTTACTACTGTTGCAGGCAGAGTGTTCAACATCTTTACTGCTCTCGGAGTAAATAACCCATCTAGGACATCTGTCCAATGTCAATAACCCTGCAATTTAAAGCTATGTCCTCTCAAGCTAGTCATCACCATCTGAGGAAAATGGCTCTCATTGTCCACCCTATCTAACCCTCTGATTATCTTATATGCCTCAAATAAGTCACCTCTTGACCTTCTTCTCGCTCATGAAAGCAGCCTGAGGTCCCTCAACCTTTCCTCAGAAGACCTTCCCTGCATACCTGGTAACATCTTAATAAATTTCGGCTGCACCTTTTTCAAAGTTTCCACGTCCTTCCTATGATGTGGTGACCAGAACTGTACAAAATTCTCCAAGTGCGGTAACACCAGAGTTTTGTACATTTGCAGCATGACCTCATGGCTCTGAAACCAAATCCCTCCAGTAACAAAAGCTAACACACTGTATGCCTTAACAACGCTATCAACCTGGGTGACAACCTTCAGGGATCTGTGCACATGGACATAGAGATCTCCCTGCTCATCTGCACTGCCAAGAATCTTATCATTAGCCCAGTACACTGTATTCTTGTTAATACTTCCAAAGTGAATCATTTCACACTTTTCCATTTGCCACCTCTCAGCACAACTTATCGATGTCACTCTGTAGTTTGCAACATCCTTCAGCACTCTGCACAATCCCACCGACTTTAGTGCCATCTGCATATTTACTAACCCATCCTTCTACGCTGTCATCCAGGTCATTTATAAAAATGACAAACATCAATGGCCCCAAAAGAAATCTTGAACTCCAGGACAAACATTTCACATCAACGATCACACTGTCCTGTTTCACCTCGACAATTTCTGCTCCAAACTGCTAAATCATCCTCAATGCCTCTGGATATTCTGCAATAGCCTGCCATGGAGACCCTTATCAAATGTCTTACTCAAATCCATATACACTATATCCGACATTTATCGTCATCCACCTGTTTAGTCACCATCTCAAAGAACTCAATAAAGTTTGTGAGACAACACCTAACCTACACAAAAACATGCTGACTATCCCTAATGAACTTATTCCTTTCTAGATGATTATATATCCTATCGCTCAAAACCCTTTCCAACACTTTCCCTACAATTGAAGTAATACTCCCTGGTTTTTAATTACCAGGGCAGTCTCTACTCCCCTTCTTGAACAAGGAGACAATATTTGCTATCCTCCAGTCTTTTGATACTATTCATATAGACAATGACGACATAAAGATCAAAGCCAAAGGCTCTGCAATCTCCTGCCAAGTTTCTCAGAGAATTCAAGGATAAATCCCATTCTGCCCAGGGGACTTATCTATTTTCACATTCTCCAGAATTGTTAACACTAACTCCTTGTGAAACTCAATCCCGTAAAATTGAGTAACATGTATCTCAGTGTTCACCTCACAAACATGGTCTTTTTCCAGTATGAATTCTGAAGAAGAATATTCATTTAGCAACTGCCTTATCACTCTAGTCTTCACACACAACATTGCACCACTTTCCTTGATTGGCCCTAATCATACTCTGATCATTCCTCAATTCATGACATGCCTATAGAAAATTTGAGAGTTTTTGTTGAATCCACCTGCAAACGACTTCTCATGTCCCCTCCTGGCTCTTCTTAGTTCCCCCTTTAATTCTTTCCTGACTAACTGGTAACTCTCAAGCACCCTAACTGAACTTTCCCATCACTTCTCCAAATAAGCCTCCTTCTTCCTCGTGACAAGCTAATTAAAGCATGGCTCCCTTGCTTGATCACTTCCTGCCTGCCTGAAATGGAAACACAGTAGCTGTTCCTTGAAAAACGTTCCACATTTCCATTCCTTGCAATTTTCTTCTCCATCATATGCATCCTAAATCTTTCCTAATTGCATCATAATTAACTTTTCCCAGCTATAAATCTTGCCCTGTGATATGTAACTATCCATTTCCACAGCTAAAGTAAACAGAATTATGATCACTATCACCAAAGTGCTCACCTATCTCCAAAACTAACAACTGGCTGGATTCATTAACTAGTACCAAAACCAATGTGGCCTGGTCCCATGATGGCCCTATCTACATACTGTGTCAGGAAATTTTCCTGCACAAATTAGAGAAAGACTGACCCATCTCAAGTACTCGACCTACAGCATTTCCAGTCATATTTGGAAAGTTAAAGTCCCCCCAAACAACGACCCTGTTACTCTCGCTTCTATCCAGGATTATTTTTGCCATCCTTTCCTCTCTGTCTCTGGAACTATTCGGAGGTCAATAGAACAGCAGGGTGACCTGGCCTTTCCTGTTTCTAACCTCAGCTCAGAATACCGCAATACAAGAGTCCTCAAATGTCCTTTCTGCCAGCGTAATACTGTGCTTGACCAACAATGACACACCTCGACATCTTTTACCATCTTCTCTTTTCTTACTGAAACATCTAAGTACCGGAACCTGAAACAATCATTCCTCTTCCTGCTCTGTCCATGTCTGTGAAATGGCCATAACCTCAAAAACCCATGCTGCAAGTTCACCTCCCTAATTCTGGATGCTCCTGACATTGAAGTGGATTCACTTCAAACCACCTCTATGGCTGCAAGTGCACTCTTGTAACGTTGAAAACTTATTTCTGCCCTCACTACTCTCAATCTCCTGGACATTGGAACTACAATTTAGGTTCCCAATCCCCTGCTGAATTAGTTTAAACCCACCCGAAAAGCATGATCAAATTTCCCCCGCGACATGATATTGGTGCCCGTCTGGTTAAGGTGTAGATCATCTGTTTGCAGATGTCCCACTTACCACAAATAAGCACCAATTATCCTGGTATCCAAAACACTCCCTCCTGCACCACGCCTGTAGCCATGTGTTCAATTCCTCTCCCTCCCTAGCATGTTGCAAGGATAACAAACGAGTTTGCTCTTGCTCCAAGCTGCTCCCCTAGCTCCCTGAATTTCTTTCATGAATCCCCATCCCTTTTCATACCTATGTCGCTGGTCCTGATGTGGACCACGACTTGCGGCTGTTCCCCATCAAGTGTGAAGTTGTCCATTTTGGAAGAACACATAAGAATGCGGAGTATAGGATTAACGGTAGGGTTCTTAGTAAGGTGGATTAGCAGAGGGATCTTGGGGTCTATGTTCATAGCTCTTTAAAAGTTGCCACTCAGGTGGACAGAGCTTGTAAGAAGGCCTATGGTGTTTTAGCGTTCATTAGTAGAGAGATTGATTTCAAGAGTCGTGAGGTGATGTTTCAGCTGTACAGGACCTTGGTAAGGCCACATTTGGAGTACTGTGTGCAGTCTGGTCGCCTCATTTTAGGAACGATGTGGCTGCTTTGGAGCGATTGCAGAGGAGATTTACCAGGATGTTGCCTGGAATGGAGAATAGGTCATACGAGGATAGGTTGAGAGTGCTAGTCCTTTTCTCATTGGAACAGAGAAGGATGGGGGTGACTTGATAGAGGTTTATAAGATGATCAGGGGGATAGATAGAGTGAACAGTCAGAAACTTTTCCCCGGTACAACAGAGTGTTACAAGGGGACATAAATTTAAGGTGAAGAGTGGAAGGTATGGGGTGGGGATGTCAGGGGTAGGTTCTTTACCCAGAGAGTGGTGGGGGCATGGAATGCGCTGCCTGTGGGAGCAGCAGAGTCAGAATCATTGGTGACCTTTAAGCAACAATTGGATAGTTACATGGATATGTGCTTAAGCTAGGACAAATGTTCGGCACAACATCGTGGGCTGAAGGGCCTGTTCTGTGCTGTATTGTTCTATGGTCTATGTTCTAAGTCTGGACAACCGAATCAACAAAAGAACCACTTAAACATAAGCTAATAAGACTTTAAATAACTGATTATACAGTAGCGGCGCGAGCGTGGGATAGTTTCTGTCGTATTGTATGTTGTGTCTCTCGGTGCTTCAGTACAATTTTAGAATGGGGGAATGTTGAGGTACTCTAAATTAGCTCTTCTAGTCCTAGGATTCTGTCAGGCCCTGGTGTGGTCGTCTTAATTAATGATAACACTTCCAGAAAGTAGAAATCCACAAGTCATAGAAACAGATACCTGCAGCTCAGTGGATTGTGGAGATGTAGGAAATCAAAGGCAATACAATAGCTCAGAAATACATCTTACGTTCTATGAAAAAGGTCCCGTAGCGGGGGGACATGGGATAAGAGTAATGGGAAAAAAGTGTCCCGGAGAGAGAGATGTAAGGGATATCTTCGGGATAAAAAACATAAAGAATGGCGGAGGCAGGAAGACCTCAAAGGTGGTCTTTCGATTAATCATCTTCCGGCTAGCTGTTGACTGCCCTGATTAAAGGAGTAACCCAATATATTTAATAATAAATGAAACCTCATGTTATGAAGCGGTTTCAGGGAAAGAAACCAATCAGGTCCTATTAGACCAAATATTTGGAATCGAGCTGAAAGCAGACAGGAAGAATTTCCTGGGATGTTGTTTTAAAATACAGGTGAAAGACAGACCCGAGGAGGGGAAAAGAATAATAGAGCCCCCTACTCTGATCCTAAAGTAATAAAAATTGTAGAGATAAAAGACTTTAAGCAGACCATTGAAGTAGAAACAAGATATGGTGATGCAAATGCCTGTGTTGAATGGGTAAAGTAATGTCAAAAGATTGAGTAAATGCAATTGCTATTATGTGCCTCTGGAAGAACAATGGTCCAAGTAGTTCCCTACCCACTCGTGTGGAAGAAAGACAGAAGGGCATGCCATGCATGATAGCTCTGCATGAGGATGAGTCTGCATGGAGTAATAAAGATTGGATGCCTCTTCTATTAATATTTGCTTCTTTAAAGGAGGAAAGTTTAAAGACGTCTTCCCCCGCCATGGTCGGAAATGTGCAAAAACAGGCGAGGAACAAATCGGCCCAGATTAGATTACTTACAGTGAGGAAACAGGCCCTTCGGCCCAACAAGTCCACACCGACCCTCCAAAGCGCAACCCACCCATACCCCTTACCTAACACTACGGGCAATTTAGCATGGCCAATTCACCTGACCCGCACATCTTTGGACTGTGGGAGGAAACCGGAGCACCCGGAGGAAACCCACGCAGACACGGGGAGAACGTGCAAACTTCACACAGGCAGTCGCCTGAGTCGGGAATTGAACCCGGGTCTCAGGTGCTATGAGGCAGCAGTGCTAACCACTGTGCCACCGTGCCACCAACAGTGATATTGAGAGCTGAAATCATGTACTGTACTGAATATGTGACGGAAAAGTGAGGGAATTACTCAGCATTAGGGATTCCCCAAACGGATCTGTGATGGTACTGCAGAGGGAAAATATTGAGATCCACCCTACCTCCAGATTGGAGGGTGATGAGTGCATTTGTACAATGGGCAGTTCTGTTCACCCTGGCATTTGAAAAGAAAGAGATAGTAAAGAAGGAGACGGAGTAAGAGATCACTATTGGGTACTTGGTTTGATGATCAGTTATTGCTAGACCCAAGAAGGGTGCCTAATGATTTCAAGGCTTGTAACCAGTACATGGCAGGTTTTGAATCGACCCTCTTCTGGTGGGTAACAGTCAAAACAAATGTGGACTGGATAAATTATATTTTCTGTAATCAGCAAAGGTTAATCAATTGCACTAAAAATGCAATTAAAGGTATAGCCGAACAGCTTGATGCAACCAGCTGAATGGCATGGGAGAATAGAATGACCCTAGACATGATCCTAGCAGAAAAAGGCTGTGTGTGTGTGTGTGTGTGTGTGTGTGTGTGTGTGTGTGTGTGTGTGTGTGTGTGTCTGTGTGTGTGTGTGTGTGTGTGTAATATTATGAGGACGCTGTTGTACCTTTGTTCCAAGTAACACAGCCTCAGATGGGCCTATTACACGAGTCCTGCAAGGTCTAACAACACTAGCGGAAGAACTAGTCAAAAACTCAGGAATCAACACATCACTTAACGGGTCTAGAATTGTGGTTTGAAAGCGGAAGGGTGCGGTGGTTTCAGACCTTATCTCCTTGGTCGTAGTGGTGGGAGTATTAACTGCAATGGGATGCTGGATCATACCTTGCACAAGGGGGTTAATTCAAAGGCTGATTGAAATAGCTTTGGCCACACAAATGCACCTTAAGAGCAATCGGGAAGAAGGTCTCTTCCTGGTAAACAACGATGGAATAAGTGACCTCGGGGAGATTTCCAGAATAAACAATGTTTCGGGAAAGATACTGGTCAATTTGAAAGCGACATGTAAGAAAAATTCAGAAGATGACAAATGATAATTAAAGAAAATTGGGGAAATTGTGGGATATAGGTAAAACAGTATTACTTCTGAAGGACAGTTGCTTATGCAAGGTAAATGGACGAACATCAATGTATGCTTGTTTCAGCCAAGAGTTGAATTAATAATTGCTTATGCAAGATAAATAAACGAGCACCAGTGTATAATTGTTTCAGCCAAGAATGAAAAGTATGTGAAGAAAATACATAATTGCTTTACATTACCTGAAATGTGCCTGTAAACAATGGAAGATATTACAGACAAATAGATAAGGGGCAAAGAAAAATGAGTTTTGCCAACTTGGCATATTGCCCTCATGTAGGCACTGAAATGAGCCAAGTTAGTTGCAAATAAGAGACAGGGTAAATAAGAGTAAGGGTCGCCTGGCATGGAGTAGCAGGAGAAGTAAGCAAGGGTGTAGCGCGGTTAGGCGGGGAGAACACAATAGGGAAAAGTGATAGGTTTGATGGCCAATGAAGTAAACAGGGAAGTACTGAGAGAAACTCAATTAAACTGTATAAAATGTGGGGGAAGGTTTCGATCACGGTGCCTACTTATTTGACACCAATCTTGCAAGATCGTTTAAATAAAATTCACAGCTTCAGAATTTGTCTTGGATGGAAATTTATTATATTGTGATCTTTGTTTCTCACACACCAACAAATCATTCTCTGCTATATCGATGAGATCATCCGTGCTGTTTCCCTCTCATCTGGAATTGGAAAGGTTTATCAATTTTGCTTCCAATTTCCATTCCACACACCTTCACCTGGTCCATCTGGCTCCTCTCTTCCTATTTATGTTTCTGGGAATAGGCTGGCCACCAATACCCACCAGAAACCAATCAACTCCTACAGGTTACCTTGACAATACATCCTCATACCATGCTTCCATTCATCGAGTTCTTCCTTCTCATCTGTTCTGATGATGCCAAATTTGACTTGGAGGTCTCTGAAATGACCACGTTCTTCCTCATCTGAGGATTCCCGCGCGCCATTGTTGCCAGGATCCTCAGCTGGGTCTGACTCGTCTTCCAAACATCAGCCCTCACTCCGTCCCTTCCTTCCCACAACCAGATAGTTTCCTCTTGTTCTCATCTACCTCCCTATGAGCATCCTGAGAGGATTATTAGATGCCATTTTTGTTACCTTTATCAGGATTCCATCACCGGACACTTATCCCCTTCCCATCAGCCTCCCAATGTTCTGTCCAGGACATTCTGGTCCACTCCTCCAATCTCATCCTACGCTAGGACTCAACGTCATCTTCCATTGCCAATGCAGAAGGTGTAATACCTGCCCCGTTGGTATCATCCTTCCTCAGGATTCAACGTCTCAAACACACTTTCCAGATGAAACAGTGCTTTATCTGCATTTCAAATCAACCCAATTAACTGCTTTCACTATGCACAATGTGCTCTCCTCAACATTGGGGGAGAGCATATACTGGGTGACTGCTTCCTGGAACATCTACTTCTGTCCACAGAAAAAGGTCTCTGAGCTGCTAGCTGCTTCTCACTTCAACACATCACCTTGATCCTTTGCCAACATCTGTCTGAGGCCTGCTGCATTGCTCCAGCGCAGCTCAGCAGCTCATTATCCACTTGAGAACTCGACAGCCTTCTGAACTCAATTTTGAGTTCAGCAATTTTTAGGCTTGAGGCACTCTTTCCATTGTTCTACCCAACCACCACATTCCAGGCCTTGTTATCAAATGATCTACAATTAAACAGAACCCATTGTTAGCTATTAATTGTCTCCATTATTAGCTATTCGTTCTCCCAGGATGATCGTTATTCACTCCTTTGGCTGTCCAACTGCTCTTCTCTCTCTGGGTTCAATCTCCACATAACCTGGTCCATTGGGAGGCACAACATGACAGGACAACCCGTCTTCTGTACAAAAGCACTGAGCTTCATTGAACGGTATATCAATTTAAAATTTGTTACTCAATTGCTTCTATCCTCCATTCCATTAATGGCAGCTCTGCAACATTGAGTTACAGAACTGGTTTCAGAGTGACAGGCCCTGATAAATGCCACCAAACTGAAATCAACCTCCTAGTGGAGCTCCCGACTTCAATTCATTTGGGATGAATGTAATGGAGAATATGAAGGAAACGAAAAAGAGAACTTGCTATTATTTCGAACCTTATCACATCGTCAGATAGAACATAGAAAAGTACAGCACAGAACAAGGCCTTATGTTAACGATGTTGTGCCGAGATTTAATCCTAATGTAAAATATAGTAAGAGCTGAAAATGTGTTGCTGGTCAAAGCACAGCAGGCCAGGCAGCATCTCAGGAAATATAGTAACTTAACCTTCGTATCCCTCAACTCACTGCTATCCATGTGCATGTCCAGCAGTCGTCTAAATGTTCCCAATAACTCTGTTTCCACTACCACTGCTGATAACGCATTCCACGCATTCACAACTCTCTGTATAAAAAACCCTACATCTGATGTCTCCATTATACCTTCCACCTAATATCTTCAAACTATGAATTCTCATACCAGTCAATCCTGCCCTGTGCAAAAGTCTCTGGCTATTGACTCTATCTATTCCTCTCATTACTTTGTACTCCTCAATCATGTCTACTCTCTTCCTCCTTCTCCCTAGACAGAAAAGTCCGAGCTTATTCAACCTTTCTTCATAAGGCAAGCCCTCCTGTTCAGGCAGCATCCTGGTAAACCTTCTTTGCACCCACTCCAAACCCTCCACATCTTTCCTATAGTAGGGCATCCAGAAGTGGACACAACTGAATTGTGGCTCATCAGGGACTTGTGGAGCTGCAGACAAACTTCATGGCTCTTAAACTCGATACCCCTATTTATGAAAGCCAGTACACCATATGTTTTCTAAACAACCCTGTCCACTTGGGTTACAAATTTCAGGGATCTACTTACTTGCACACCCAGATCCCTCTGTTCCTCTACACTGCCAAGAATCCTGTCTTTAATCCTATATCCAGCATTCGAGATCGACCTTCCAAAATGCATTACTTCACATTTATCCAGGGTGAACTCCATCTGCCATTTCTAGCCCAGCTCTACATCCTGTCTATGTCGCGTTGCAGCCTGCAGTAGCTGTCCATACTATTGACCTCACCTCCAACTTTTATGTCATTTGCAAGTTTACTAACCCACCCCTCTACCTCCTCATCCAAGTCATTTTTAAAAACTACAAAGAACAGAGGCCAAAGAACAGAGCCCTGTGGGACCCCACTCAACACCGTCTTCCAGGCAGAATACTTTCCATCTACAACCACTATCTGCCTTCTGTCAGGTAGCCAAATCACCCTGTATCCCATACTTCCTGACTTTATGAGTCCTGAGCCGAGCATGGGTAATCCTATCAAATGCCTTGTTGAAATCCATATGCACCACACCAACTGCTCGGCCTTCATTGACCTGTCTTGTCACCTCCTCAAAAAACTCAATAAGATTTGTGAGGCATGACCTGCCCCTCACAAAGCCATGCAGACTGCCTTTAATCACACTTTGCTTTGCTAAATAGTCACAAATCCGATTCATCAGAATAATTTCCACAACTTTGCTTATCATAGACGTGAGACTGAATGGTCTGTAATTGCCAGGAATTTCTTTATTCCCATCTTGAAAAGAGGAACAACATTCGCCTCATTCCAATCCTCTGAATCGACTCTCATGGAGAGTGAGGAGGCAAATATCGTCGTCAGCTGCTTAACAACCTCTTTCTCGCTTCCCAGAGCAACCTAGGATAAATCTGGTCTTGCCTTGGGGACTTATCAATCTTAATGTATTCCAAAATTTCTAGCACATCATCTTCATCAACCTTGATGTGATCAAGACTGTATCTCAGCTCCTGCAAATTCTCTTTTGCAACAAGTTCCCTTTCCTTGGTTAAAACCGATGCAAAAAACTCATTTCGGTCTTCCCATATCTGCTCAGACTCCACGCACAAGTTCCCTTCGCTATCCCTGACCGGCCCTACATTCTCACTGATCATTTTCTTATTAGTCATGTATGAGCAAAACGTCTTTGGGTTCTCCCTAATACTTCTTGCTAAGCCTTTGTTGTGCCCACTCCCAGCTCTCCTCAGTGCATTTCTGAGCTCCTTTCTAACAAACCTGTAATCCTCTAAAGCTGTGCTAGATCCTTGTTTCCTCCACCTTACGTAAGCTGCCTTCGACCTTTTAACGAGAAGCTCCTCTGTACTCGTCATCCAAGGTTCTTTAGTGTTACCTCTTCTTAACTGCTCCTTAAATAGTCTACACATTTCTAGTGTGCCATTTCTGTAGAGTAATCGCTCCCAGTCTGTACTTCACAACTGCCATCTAATAGAGTCATAATTTCCTTTCCCGCAATTCATTACCTTCTCTTAGTACCTGCACCTTTCACTCTCCAACGCTATGATAAATATGAGGCAGTTGTGAACACATTTACCAAATTATTCCCCCACCATGTGATCTGACACCTGTCCTGGTTCGTTGCCGAGCACCAAATTCTCCCGTCGGTCTGTCTACATACACAGTAAGGAAACCCTCCTGAACACACCTGAGAAAAACTGCTCCATCCAAAGCATCTGCAGGTAGGAGGCTCCAGTCGAAATTGGGAATGGTGAAATCACCCATTATAACAACGCAGCTACTATTCCATTTTTCCAAAATCTGTCCGCCTATGAGGTCTTCAATGTCTCTACTTCTATCAGGTGGTCTGTAGAAAACCCTCAATGTGGTGGCTGTTCCTTTGCTGTTCCTAACTGCCACAACATCGGAGCCCCAAGTACTGATACATGCTCTACGTTCTTCTTAGATCTCACCAACTTAAAACCTTCTTAGAAGTCCTTCACTCTTCCCTTGCATCTCTTGGCAGGTATTCAAGCTATTTCAAACAGACTAGTTGCTCCTGAAGTAGTCACATTTATTGTACCACTCAACATGTCAAAATGTAAAAAAAACATGATCCCAAAAATAATAGAAGTGATTGGTTGTAAATGGAATCTCGTGATATTGATTGAGAAAGAGCTAATAGTTGGGAGAGTTCCCCATTCTTCAAGTAGAGATGTGAAGCCTTGATCGTATAGACAGAAAGACCTAACCAGAATGGAAACTTTACTGACCAATGTTGTATATCATGATAAATGCTGAATTTTTAATTCAGTAAAAATCTAGAGAGCTATCAGTGAGCTTTTCATGATTTACCATCCATGTTGAACCACAAATCCAAAACTGGTTGATTACAAACCATTGATCGTCATTCGAAAAAAAAACGTTTGATTTACTAATATCTTTAAAGGGAAAAAATCTGACATTCTTAACCGGCTGTCAGACATGTGATTTCAGATCCACAACAATGTGATATGATTTTTAATTGATCTGTGGGCAATTAGGGATAGGTAATAAATGCTGTGTTAGCCAGTGATGTTCACATCCCATGAATAGAATGTAAACCATGTCCAAGCAGAATCTGGACAGACATGCTGGCTAATCTTCAGAGATAGCATTTCATCAGTTGTCACAAAATTCAACATACAATACACGTCAGCGGTCATTATAATTTCATAGTCCTAATTATAACAGAACCATGCGTTCTATTATAGGAACTGTTGCCAGAAGTACAGCTGAGGTGAATTATGTGATAGACAAGATATTAGATTAGATTACTTACAGTGTGGAAACAGGCCCTTTGGCCCAACAAGTCCACACCGACCAACGAAGCGCAACCCACCCATACCCCTACATATACCCCTTACTTAACACGACGGGCAATTTAGCATGGCCAATTCACCTGACTGGCACATCTTTGGACTGTGGGAGGAAACCAGAGCACCCGGAGGAAACCCACGCAGACACGGGGAGAACGCGCAAGCTCCACACATTCAGTCACCTGAGTCGGGAATTGAACCCGGGTCTCCGGTGCTGTGAGGCAGCAGTGCTAACCACTGAGCCACTGTGCCGCCCACATATTCGTTTTATGTGCACAAGAAGACAAGTCAAGTAAAAAGTGTGGACAAAAATTAGTGTTTATAGCACATTTTTTTCTTTAAAAATTGCTTAATTGGGAAGATCTGGGCAATGCTGAAAATGTGTTGCTGGAAAAGCGCAGCAGGTCAGGCAGCAGCCAAAGAACAGGAGATTCGATGTTTCGGGTATAAGCCCTTCTTCAGGAATAAGGGAAGTTTGTCCAGCAGGCTAAGATAAAAGGTATGGAGGAGGGACTTGGGGGAGGGGTGATGGAGATGCAATAGGTGGAAGGAGGTCAAGGTGAGGGTGATAGGCCGAAGTGGGGTGGGGGCGGAGAGTTCAGGAAGAAGATTGCAGGTTAGGAAGGCAGTGCTGAGTTCGAGGGAATTGATTGAGACAAGGTGGAGGAGGGGAAATGAGGAAACTGGAGAAATCTGAGTTCATCCCTTGTGGTTGGAGGGTTCCCAGGTTGAAGATGAGGCACTCTTCCTCCAACCGTCGTGTTGTTATGGTGTGGCGATGGAGGAGTCCAAGTACCTGCATGTCCTTGGTGGAGTGGGAGGGGGAGTTAAAGTGTTGAGCCACGGCGTGGTTGGGTTGGTTGGTCCGGGCGTCCCAGAGGTGTTCTCTGAAATGTTCCGCAAGTAGGCGGCCTGTGTCCCCAATATAGAGGAGGCCGCATCGGGTGCAGCGGATGCAATAGATGATGTGTGTGGAGGTGCAGGTGAATTTGTGGCGGATATGGAAGGATCCTTTGGGGCCTTGGAGAGAAGTAAGGGAGGAGGTGTGGGCGCAAGTTTTGCATTTCTTGTGGTTAAACGGGAGAGGAGTTTGGGATGGTGGGGGGCGTGGAACTGACAAGGGAGTCACAGTGGGAGTGGACTTTTCATAATGCAGATAGGTAGGGGAGGGAAATATATCCCTGGTGGTGGGGTCCTTTTGGAGGTGGCGGAAATGACGGCAGATGATACGCTGTATACGGAGGTTGGTGGGGTGGTAGGTGAGAATCAGTGGGGTTCTGTCCTGTTGGCGCTTGGAGGGCGGGGCTCAAGGGCGGAGGAGCGGGAAGTGGAGGAGATGCGGTGGAGGGCATCGTCGATCACGTCTGGCGGGAAACTGCGGTCCTTGAACAAGGAGGCCACCTGGGCTGTACGGTACTGGAATTGGTCCTCCTGGGAGCAGATGCGGCGGAGACGAAGGAATTGGGAATATGGGATGGTGTTTTTACAGGGGGCATGGTGGGAGGAGGTGTAGTATAGGTAGCTGTGGGAGTCAGTCGGTTTATAGTATATGTCTGTGTTGATTCAGTCGTCCGAGATAGAAATGGAAATGTCTAGGAAGGGGAGGGAGGAGTCTGAGACGGTCCAGGTGAAGTTGAGGTCGGGGTGGAATGTTTTGGTAAAGTGGATGAACTGTTCAACCTTCTCGTGGGAGCACGAGGCAGCACCGATACAGTCATCGATGTAGTGGAGGAAAAGGTGGGGGGTGGTTGCGAAAGATGGTCTGTTCCACATATCCTAAGAAGAAGCAGGCAATGCTGGGGCCCACGCAGGTGCCCATGGCAACTCCTTTCGTTTGGAGGAAGTGGGAGGATTGGAAAGAGAAGTTGTTCAGGGTGAGGACCAGTTCCGTCAGTCGAAGGAGGGTGTCAGTGGAAGGGTACTGGTTGGTGCGGCGGGAAAGGAAGAAGCGGAGGGTTTTGAGTCCTTCCTGATGGGGGATGGAGGTGTACAGGGACTGGATGTCCATCGTGAAGATAAGGCGTTGGGGACCGGGGAAGCGAAAGTCATGGAGGAGGTGGAGAGCGTGGGTGGTGCCCCGAACATAGGTGGGGAGTTCTTGCACTAAGGTGGACAGGACCGTGTCGAGGTATGCAGAGATAAGTTCGGTGGGGCAGGAGCAGGCTGAGACAATGGGTCGGCCGTGGCAGTCGGGTTTATGGATTTTGGGCTGGAGATAGAAATGGGCGGTGCGGGATTGTGGGACTATGAGATTGGAGGCGGTGGATGGGAGATCCCCTGAGGTGATGAGGTTATGGATGGTCTGGGAGATGATGGTTTGGTGGGTGGAAGGTGGGGTCATGGTCAAGGGGGCAGTAGAAGGAGGTGTCTGCGAGTTGGTGTTTGGCCTCAGTGGTGTAAATGTCGGTGCGCCAAACTACTACCGCGCCTCCCTTGTCTGCCGGTTTGATCGTGAGGTTGGGGTTGGAGTGGCGGGAGTGGAGGGCTGCACGTTCCAAGGGTGAGAGGTTGGAGTGGGTGAGAGGGGTGGAGAGGTTGAGGTGGTTAATGTCGTGGCGGCAGTTGGCTATGAAGAGATCGAGGGCGGGTAAGAGGCCAGCACGGGGTGTCCAGGTGGATGGGGTGTGTTGGAGTTGGGAGAAGGGGACGTCAGAGGGCGGACGGGAATCTTGATTGAAGAAGTAGGCGCGGCGGCGAAGCCTGCGTAAGAATTTTCGATGACTCGCCGGGTGTTGAACTCGTTAATCCGAGAGCGTAAGAATAACTCAGTTAACGACCCCTTCTCCCGTCTTCAACACACCCCATCCACCTGGACACCCCGTGCTGACCTCTTACTCGCCCACGATCTCTTCATAGCCAACTGACGCCGCCAAATTAACTGCCTCAACCTCTCCACCCCTCTCACCCACTCCAACCTCTCACCCTCGGAACGTGCAGCCTCCACTCCCGCCACTCCAACCTCAACCTCACCATCAAACCAGCAGCCAAGGGAGGCGCGATAATAGTTTGGCGCACCAAACTTTATACCACTGGGGCCAACGCCAGCTCGCAGACACCTCCTCCTACTGCCCCCTTCACCATGGCTCCACCTCCCATCACCAAACCATCATCTCCCAGACCATCCATAACCTTATCACCTCAGGGGATCGGCCATCCACCGCCTCCAACCTCATAGTCCCACAACCCCGCACCGCCCATTTCTACCTCCTGCCCAAAATCCACAAACCTGACTGCCCCGGCCGACCCATTCTCTCAGCCTGCTCCTGCCCCACTGAACTCATCTTCGCGTACCTCGACACGGTCCTGTCCCCTTTAGTCCAAGAACTCCCCACCTACGTTCGGGACACCACCCACGCCCTCCACCTCCTCCATGATTTTCGCTTCCCCGGTCCCCAACGCCTTATCTTCACTATGGACATCCAGTCCCTGTACACCTCCATCCCCCATCACGAAGGACTCATAGTCCTCCGCTTCTTTCTTTCCCGCCGTACCAACCAGTACCCTTCCACTGACACCTCCTTCGACTGACTGAACTGGTCCTCACCCAGAGCAGCTTCTCTTTCCAATCCTCTCACTTCCTCCAAACGAAAGGAGTTGCCATGGGCACCCACATGGGCCCCAGCTATGTCTGCCTCTTCATAGGATATGTGGAACAGTTTATCTTCCGCAACTGCACTGGCATCACCCCCTACCTTTTCCTCCGCTACATTGATTACTGTATCGGCGCTGCCTCATGCTCCCACGAGGAGGTTGAACAGTTCATCCACTTTACCAACACCTTCCACCCCGACCTCAAATTCACCTGGACCGTCTCAGACTCCTCCCTCCCTCCCCTTCCTAGACGTTTCCATTTCTATCTCGGGAAACCGAATCAACACACGCATATACAATAAACCGACTGACTCCCACAGCTACCTAGACTATAGCTCCTCCTACCCTGCCCCATGTAAAAACGCCATCCCATATTCCCAATTCCTTCGTCTCCACTGCATCTGCTCCCAGGAGTACCAGTTCCAATACCGTACAGCCCAGATGGCCTCCTTCTTCAAGGACCGCAGTTTCTCCCAGACGTGATCGACGATGCCCTCCACCGCATCTCCTCCACTTCCCGCTCCTCCGCCCTTGAGCTCCGTCCTACAACCGCCACCAAGACAGAACCCCACTGGTTCTCACCTACCACTCCACCAACCTCCGTATACAGTGTATCATCCCCCGTCATTTCCGCCACCTCCAAACGGACCCCACCACCAGGGATATATTTCTCCCCTCCCCTATCAGCGTTCCAAAAAGACCATTCCCTCCGTGACTCCCTCGTAAGGTCCACACCCCCCACCAACCCAACCACCACTCCCGGCAACTTCCCCTGCAACAGCAAGAAATGCAAAACTTGGAACCACACCTCCTCCCTTACTTCTCTCCAAGGCCCCAAAGGATCCTTCCATATCCGCCACAAATTCACCTGTACCTTCACACACACCATCTATTGCATCCGCTGCACCCGATGTGGCCTCCTTTATATTGGGGACACAGGCCGCCTACTTGCAGAACGTTTCAGTGAACACCTCTGGGACACCGGGAACAACCAACCCAACCACGCCGTGGCTCAACACTTTAACTCCCCCTCCCACTCCACCAAGGACATGCTGGTACTTGGACTCCTCCATCGCCAGACCATAACAACACGACGGTTGGAGGAAGAGTGCCTCATCTTCCACCTGGGAACCCTCCAACCACAAGGGATGAACTCAGATTTCTCCAGTTTCCTCATTTCCCCTCTCCCACCTTGTCTCAGTCAAATCCCTCGAACTCAGCACCGCCTTCCTAACCTGCAATCTTCTTCCTGAACTCTCCGCCCCCACCCCACTCCGGCCTATCACCCTCACCTTGACCTCCTTCCACCTATCGCATCTCCATCACCCCTCCCCCAAGTCCCTCCTCCATACCTTTTATCTTAGCCTGCTGGACACACTTTCCTCATTCCTGAAGAAGGGCTTATGCCTGAAACATCGAATCTCCTGTACCTTGGCTGCTGCCTGACCTGCCTCACTTTTCCAGCAACACATTTTTCAGCTCTGATCTCCAGCATCTGCAGACCTCACTTTCTCCTCGCAGATCTGGGCAACTCCTGCCACAGCTCATGTTGAAGTCGGCCCTGTTGAAATAATGATCTTGTGGTTCAGCGGACAGATTCCATTTATGAAACAACATGCCTAAACTTTGAGCCCTTTGATTAACAGCATCATGGTCCTCTATTGGATCAAAGTGAATAACGACAGGATATCTGCTGCTCTTAAACCAGGCTGAGGAATAGAAAATTAGGTCATGAAGCAAACATTCTTAGCATGACTTCAGGCTATTTCAGCATTTTCACAGTCATTGAAATACTGCTGAAATGTTGTTACTGCTCCAATGTAATCAAATAAAGCCAAGCTTACAGTTTAAGACTGGACTCCAGTGTGATTGAAAACATGAGGAGAGCTTAGTCTGATGTCTCACCACAATCAACAGCTAAAGTGCACAAATTGTCAGGCGTAATTATTTTCTCCTACAGAGGAGGTAATAAGCATTGCCTAGCCCTGTATTCTCAGTTGGAAAGACTTGAAATAACTATACTGTAGTAGTAAACGCTAACTGTTCCATAACCAGTCGAGTAATCTTGGTTGGTTTGGCTATGTTTCTAACAGCAGCAACTGCTTCCGTGTCAATGCTTTTTCCCATCCATGATAATGGCATCAACCTCAACTTCACCACACTCATTAAGCATAGATCCACAACCAAAATCAGGAAAGATATCATTCTCTCATTTGAGATTCCTATCTTGCAATGGCATTCCTTTCATAGGCCCATTTCCAATCTTTGTCATAATCAACTTATAGTTACCCTGGTGCCCACTTATCTAGTTCACATTCAGATAATCAAAGTTTGCAGTTGAAAATGTTGATAGCTTAACAAAAGCAGAATTTGCTGAAGAAACTGTGGAGAGAAAGCAAAGTTAAGATTTCATGTCTAGTGATTCTTCAGAGGGTCAGGGCTTTTACGAGGGGAGTGGTGCTATTTGTATGAATGTGTGATAACTGCAACATAATTGGGAAAGAAATGAGAAAAGGTACCAATTAAACAATTAAGAAGAATACATTTTAGATAAATTGATGTGAAGCAGTTTCATAGCATGCGAAGAATGAAACTGAATGGGGTAGAACAGTGAAGAGATTCAGTGAAACAGGTTACCAAATTTAAACACAGGTCATGTTATTTTCACTTTTCACTTATTCAGAATTCAAAAAGTAGAGACCTTAGGTGGAACCAAAAACAAAAATTCCATAAATACTGAGCAACATCGATGCAGAAAGAAAAGAGGAAATTAAAATGCCATGCCAATGTCCTATCATAGAATGGTAGACATATCCAGCACGAAAACAGACTCTTCAAACCAACTTGCTCACCAGATATCCTAACCTAATCTAGTCCCATTTGCCAGGACTTGGCCCAGATCCCTCCAAACTCTCCTATTCATATACGCATCCAGATGCCTTTTAACCGTTGCAATTGTACCAGCATCCACCATTTCCTCTGACAGCTGATTCCATACACGTACCACCCTCTGTGTGAAAATGTTGTCCCTGAGGTCCCTTTTATATTTTTCCCCTCTCACCTTAAACCTATGTCCTGCAGTTCTGGACTTGCCAACCCCAGGCAAGAGACTTTGTCCATTTGTTTTATCCATGCCCCTCATGATTTTATAAACCTCTATAAGGCCGCCCTCAGCCTCTGATGCTTCAGGGAAAACAGCCACAGATTATTCAGCAGTCACTTCCCTAGCTTTCTCCAGAGACCTGGGGTACAACTGATCAGGTGCTAGGGATTTGGATATGAACATTGGAGGTATAGCTATTAAGTTTGTAGATGACACCAAAATTGGAGGTGAGTGGATTATGAAGGTTACCTCCCATTACAAAGGGATCTTGATAAGATGGGCCAATGGGCTGAGAAGTGGCAGAAGGAGTTTAATTCAGATAAATGCGAGGTGCTACATTTTGAAAAAGCAAATCAGAGCAGGACTTATACACTTAATGGTAAGGTCCGAGGGAATGTTCCTGAACAAAGAAACTTTGGAATGCAGGTTCAGAGCTCCTTGAAGGTGGACTCGTAGGTAGCTAGGATCGAGAAGAAGGCATTTAGTATTGGTCAGAGCACTGAGTATAGGTGTTGGAAGGTCATTTTGCAGGTGACCATGACATTGATTAGGCCACGTTTGCACTTTTTCGTGCAATTCTGGTCTCCTTCTTATCGGAAGGATGTTTGGAAACTTGAAAGGGTTCAGAAAAAAATTGGAATAATGTTGCCAGGTTTGGAGAATTAGAGCTACAGAAAGAGGCTGAATAGACTAGGGCTGTTTTCCCTGGAGCGCCAGAGTCTAAGAAGTAACCTTATAAAGAATACGTTCAGGGTGAATGGGAAAATTAGTGAAAGGGACCTTAGGGCAACGTTTTCACACACAGGGTGGTGGGTATACGGAATGAGCTCCCAAAGAATGTGATGGAAACTGGTACAATTGCAACATTTAAAAGGCATCTGGATGGATAAATAAATAGGGAGAATTGAGAGAGGCATGGGCCAAGTTCTGGCAAATGTGATTAGATTAGATTAAGATATCTTGTCAGCATTGACGACTTGGACAAAAAGGTCTATTTCCGTGGTGACCTCTCAATGACTCCATAACTAAGAGATCAAAGAATAGCACAGCCCACAAATAGACCCTTTGACACATAACACTTTTTAAAGCAAAAGTCTTCACCTTTACTCAATCTGCATCCCTCCATTCTCCAGGCCAAAGTGAGGACTGCAGATGATGGAGATCAGAGTCGAGAGTGTGACGTTGGAAACACATTGGTGAGGCAGCAACTGAGGAGTAGGCGAATCGATTATTCAGGCATAATCCCTTAATTAGGACTGAGGTTTGTGGAAGAGAGTCTGAGAGATAAATCAGAGGTGGATGGGGTGGGAGGAGGAAGGGAGTTTGTGGAGAGAGGGAGAACCTTGAAGACATTCTCCTCCTCGTTCTACAATGATCTCAGTGAGTCTCTCTCACTGTCACCCAACCTCATCTCTTCTGCCCGAAAGCTCTTCAGCCATATCCTGAACCTCATTTCCCCGCCCCTCACCATATCGAATTTCCAACCTTCCACCTCAGCACCACCCTTTTGGCCTATCTATCTTAATTCCCACCTATCCAGTCCACCTTCCTCGCACTCTAAACTACCATCCCCCAGCCCCACCTCCTCTGATCACAGCCTCATTCCTGGAGAGCTTTTGCCCAAAACGTCAATTCGCCTGCTCCTCAAGTGATTTCCCTCTATTCTCTGTCTATTCATACAACTATTAAGATGTCTCTGGTGAGGTGCCGGAAGACTGGAGGTTGGTTAACGTGGTGCCACTGTTTCAGAATGGTGGTAAGGAAAAACCTGTGAACTATAGGCCAGTAAGCCTGACGACGGCGGTGGGCAAGTTGTTGGAGGGAATCCTGAGGGACAGAATGTGCATGTATTTGGAAAGGCAAGGACTGAATAGGAATAGTCAAAATGGATTTGTGCAAGGAAATCATGTCTCACAAAATTGAGTGAGTTTTTTGAAGAAGTAACAAAGAGGATTGATGTGGGCAGAACGGTAGATCTGATCTATATGGACATCAGCAAGGCAATTGACAAGGTTCCCCGTGGGAGACTGATTAGCCATGTTCGATCTCATGGAATACAGGGATAACTAGTCCTTTGGATACAGAACTGCCTTAAAGGTAGAAGACAGAGGGTGGTGGTGGAGGGTTGTTTTCCAGATGAGAGGCCTGTGACCAGTGCAGTGCAACAAGGATCGGTGCTGGGTCCTCTACTATTTGTCATATACATAAATGATTTGGACGCGAGCATAAGAGGTACAGTTAGTAAGTTTGCAGATGACACCAAAATTGACAGTGTAGTGGACAGCAAAGACGGTTACCTCAGATTCCAACAGGATCTGGATCAGGTGGGCCAATGGATTGGGAAGTGGCAGATGGAGTTTGATTCAGATAAATGCAAGGTACTGTATTTTGTGAAAGCCAATCTTAGCAGGACTTATACACCTAATGGTAAGGTCCTACGGAGTGTTGCTCAACAAAGAGACCTTGGAGTGCAGGTTCGTAGTTCATTGAAGGTGGAGTCGCAATTACATAGGATACTGAAGAACACATTTGGACCACTTTCCTTGGTTGGTCAGAGTATTGAGTAAAGGAGTTGGGTGGCCATTTTGCAGCAGTACAAGACATTGGTTGGCCACTGTTGGAATATTGCGTGAAATTCTGGTCTCCTTCCAACTGGAAAGATGTTGTGAAACTTGAAAAAGGGTTCAGTAAGGATTTACAAGTATGTTGCCAGGGTTGGAGGATTTGAGCTAATGGGAAAGGCAGAACAGGCTGGGTCTGTTTTCCCTGCAGCGTCGGAGTCTGAGAGATGACCTTATAGAGATCTACAAATCTATGAGGGGCATTGATACGGTAAATAGGCAAATTCTTTTTCCTGGAGTCAGGGACTCCAGAACTAGAAGGCAAAGGTTTAGAGTGGGGGGGAGGGGGGGCGGGTTGGGAAAGATATAGAAGACACCTAATGCGCGAAGTTTTCATGCAGAGGGTGGTACATGTATGAAATGAGCTGCCAGAGGAAGTCGTAGAGGCTGGTACAATTGCAACTTTTAAAAGGCATTTGGAGGGGTGTATGAATAGGAAGGGTTTGGAGGGATAAGGGCTGGGTGAGGATAGGTGTATCTATATTTGGTTGGGACTTCGATTCGGAATGGACATGTTGGACCGAAGTGTCTGTTTCCATGCTGTACATCTCTATGGCTCTATGACTCTGGGACACTGTTCTTGTATTCTCATCTACCACCTCCCATGGCAGGACTATCCAGGAACATGTCACCTCAGTTTAACAAACCTGCTTCTCACATCTTCAAAAACTTTCACACAATAATTAAAACCTGCATAATCCAGGAATGGACATATCTGCCCCAGATGAAAAGGACTTTAGATATGTACTCTGTCTATCCCTTACAATTCTGTAAACTTTGATTTGGGCACCCCTCATGCTTCATTACTCACGTGAAAACAATTCATTTTTGTCCAATCTTTCCTCATACGTAATATCCTCAACACCAGTCAATATCCTGATAACCCTCTCCAAACCCTCCACATCCCTTTTCTAATGTGATGATCAGACTGTACACGAATTTAGGGACAGAATTTCCAGACTATTTGGATGGAGCTTGATGTTACAGCCATATAATTTCAAAATTGTGCATGTGGTAGCACTAGAAAATATGATTGGCGATGCACTGCCGAGACTTGAATGAGAAACAGAGGTTTTCAGTAGCAGAAGTAAAACAGACTGAAACATAATGTAGCATTGCATGTTTGCGTGTTTATTGTCAATGTAATGTATGTAGGTGTTGTAATGCACTAATTATTTAAGATTAAGGGGTTTTATAATGAAGCATTATTCGGATAATGATCCTTTCTTTTCTTTTTTTGGAGATGGGGTGGGGTGGTTTTGATGCTGCTCCTTTAACAAGGTTGTATCGTCCTTTTTTTTCTCAGAGGCGTCATAAACACAGACTCCGGGATGTCTGGATTTGAAGGGATTTATGCTTATCATTATTGTTAATAGATACTCTCTGAGACAAAAGTCTTTCTAGTTTAAAAAAAAATACTCGTGCAATGAAAGGGGTGTGGCCCGTTCTTCCAGTTCAGTTGTTCTCTTTTTTGGTTTGGTTTTAGCAGGCAGTGAGTTGTGAAGCTGCTGGACCCAAAGAAGCAGGTCCATGCTGATCCTCTCTCTCTCTCTCTCTGTCCTCTCTCCTGTCAGACCCGGCCTTGAATTTACCCTTTTGTTTTTGCCAAGGGTTATTTATGGGTCTGTTACAGGAATCTGAAACAGCATCGTTAAGATGGATAATTTACTTGGTTTTCAGATACGTCAAGTAATTCTGTATTCTGTTCTCTTATGTTTCAATTTGTTATCTTGCAAATAAATTCTGTGTTGTTTTAAACTAAGTGTTTGGGCCAGCTGCATCTCTCCTGGAATATCCACTTAATCTCTGCTTAAAACAATGAGCAAAGTGAGGGTCTAGGATGCTTTCCTGTAATATTTGGAGGTGTTTTGGCCTAGTCCACAACACCTCTGCTCCTCAACCCCTAGATACTCTGGTCGTGATTAATCCTCCCACATGAGCATTCAAGGCAAACTGAAAAATGCTGTTCCAAGCAAAGGAAATTACCCAGGACACATCTAACAAACAATCCCCTAACCAAGCCCCAGGCATTAACCAAATCCCCAGTCAATATAGGGCAGTTGAAATAATAAACCATAACAACATTGCTTTTTGACATTTTCCATAATCTGTCCATATATCAGTTCCACTATCGCCCATTGGCTGTTGGAAGGCCTGTAGCACAATCCCATCAAGTGATGTCATCCTTCCTATTGCTGTGACCTTGCTGGAAGAGCCCTCCAAGCAACGCTCCCTCAGTACAGTTGTAATATTCCTCCTGAGCAATAATGCACTACCCACCTCTTTTATTCCCCTCATATCATGCCTAAAACATCTAAATCAAAAAACTATTTAGCAGCTAGTCTGGTCCCTGTCTCAACCAAGTGCAACATCAAATTTTACAGAGTTTAATCAAAACTCTGACTTCATCTGTATTACCTTAAAACAAATACATCTTACTGCCAGTCCTGTTCAGTAACCTCTCCCTGTCGGGTTTTCCTTAGTCTCATTGGTCTTATGCTCTGCCTCTTCTTCAGTCATTTTACTTGCTGACCTACTGCTGTCGTTCCTAACCTCTGCCACACTAGTTTAAACCATTCCGTGTGATACTAGCCAAACTTCCATCTGGGATATTTGTATCCCTCCAGTTGGGACACAGCCGGTTCTACAAGTACATTTCCCACTGGCACCAGAAGATCCACATTCGCAAATCCCTCCTTCCTCCACCAGTTCTTGAGCCAGTTTTAAAACTGTACGGTTTTCTAATTCTTGTTTTACTGGCACGTTGCACATCAAGTAAACTAACTAAAGTCCAAAGAATGCTCATAGTGTCCATGGATGTCCAAGCTTGGAGGGTTAGCCATGGAACATGCAGGGTAATCGGGTAGGATGGGTCAGAATGGGATGCTCATTTGAGAGTCAGCGTGGAGTCGAGGGGCTTCTGCATGTCGGGATTCAATTATTGCAACTGGCAGTCCTGCTTTTCAACTTCCTACCCAGCTCACCTTGCAAATCCTCATCTCTCTTCCTGCCTGTGCTGTTAGCACTAATATGGACCAAAACCTATGGCTGCTCAAACACACCTTTGGGAACATCATGCAGACGTTCAGAGACATCCTTGTCACTGGCACCAGGGAGGCAACACACCATCCTGGTGTCTGACTTGCAACCAGAGAAATGCATATCTGTGCCCCTGACTATGGAGTCCCCTGTCACTACCACTCGCCTAGAGTTCAACCCTTCCCTCTGTACATTTCCATTCATGCTGGCATTGATCTGGCTGGTGCTGCTGCTTTCCCCAATGCATCATCTCCCTCAAACAGCATCTGAACAGTGTACAAGTTTGAACAGGGGAATGGCCACAGAGGAGTCATACACTGCCTGCTCACGTTTGACATCCTGAGGGTCACGCAGCTCTTCTGTCTGTGCATTCCTTATTGGTAATCTCTTCAGCTCTTTAAGCATGTCATGACCTTCTAAACAGAGTGGAAATAGACACTGACTGCTTTGTGGAACACCTCCCACACTGTCTGTAATATGACCCAGAGCTTCAACACACCACTGTGTTCCCATTCCAATATTTTAGTCTCAGGACTGCAGCAATCTTCCAGTGAAACTCAGTGCAAGCTCAAAGAGCAGGATCTTATGCTCTACCTGGATAGTTTACTCAGGAGTCAAAATCGAATTTAACAATATTAGAACATGAACAGCTTCCTGTTCATGACAGATTATGCGTATAAAGACATCCAGCACCACCTCCTCTGCAACATGGACACTTTTCAAAATGTCAACATCTATTTCCACATTTTCTATATGTTCCATGTCCTTCTCTGCATTAAACACTGACGCAAATTACTCGTTTGGTATCTTCACCCATCTCCTATGGCTCCACACAGAGGCTGCTTTATTGACCTTTGAGTAAGCCTATTATCTCCATAGTTACCCTTTTGTCCTTAATGTGTTAATATGATGCCTTTAAATTATCCTTAAGTCTATTTGCCAAAGCTACCTCATGTCCTCTTTTTGCTCTCCTGATTTCCCTCTTTGGTATACTCTGACTGCCTTTATAAACTTCTGAGTAATCATGTGATCTCTCTTGTCAAAATCTAACAAATGATTCCTTCTTTTTCTTAAGAAAACCCTCCATTTCTCTAGTCATCCAACATTCCCTACACCTACCAGCCTTTTCTTTCACCCGAACAGGGTGAACTACCCTTGAGAGCAATTTCTTAAACGAATCCAGAAACGAGACGTCCACTGCATTCTGGGGCAGAGCATTCCACACACCGTGGGCGGCACGGTGGCACAATGGTTAGCACTGCTGCCTCACAGCGACTCAGGTGACTGACTGTGTGTGGAGTTTGCACATTCTTCCCGTGTCTGCGTGGGTTTCCTTCGGGTGCTCTGGTTTCCTCCCACAGTCCAAAGGTGTGCGGGTCAGGTGAATTGGCCATGTTAAATTACCCGTAGTGTTAGGTAAGGGGTAAATGTAGGGGTATGGGTGGGTTGCGCGTCGGTGTGGACTTGTTGGGCCGAAGGGCCTGTTTCCACACTGTAAGTAATCTAATCAAAAAAAAATGTCCCTGGACAGTAGATCAGTTTTGAAGGTTTCCCATTTTCCATCCATCCCTTAACTTGCGAACATCTGCCCCAGTAAAAAATGAGGTCTGCAAATGCTGGAGATCACAGCTGAAAATGTGTTGCTGGTCAAAGCACAGCAGGCCAGGCAGCATCTCAGGAATAGGGAATTCGACGTTTCGAGCATAAGCCCTTCATCAGGAAGGGCTTATGCTCGAAACGTCGAATTCCCTATTCCTGAGATGCTGCCTGGCCTGCTGTGCTTTGACCAGCAACACATTTTCAGCAGCGAACATCTGCGCCAATCAGCTTTTAAAAGACCTTGCTGAACGCAGTCAAAATGAGCCTTCCACCAATTTAAAACTTTTCAACTTCCCGCTGACTGTGTGGGAGTTTATAATATAATCCCCATGAGGTGATTATCCCTTTCTTGTTTCAGTTCCAAATAAGTAACTAACCTGGATGTATTCTCAGGAATAACCTACTTTCGGGCATTAGTAATGCTAACCCTCATCAAAAATGCCACTCGCCCTCCTCTTCCACACCCCCTCCCCCCACCGCCAACACCAACCTTCTATCGTCCACATCGCATTTGTATCCTGGAATATTCAGCTGCCAGTCCTGTTCATCCTTAAGGCAGATTTCTGTAATTGTTGTGGAATGCCTGTGCTGGATTGCAACTGATGTCAACAGACAACAGACAATAGACAATAGGTGCAGGAGTCGGCTATTCTGCCCATCGAGCCTGCACCACCATTCATTATGATCATGGCTGATCATCCTCAATCAGTATCCTATTCCTGCCTTATCTCCATAATCCTTGATTCAACTATCCTTGAGAGCACTTTCTTACATGAATCCAGAAACTAGACCTCCACAGCCTTCTGGTGCAGAGCATTCCATACACCCATCACTCTCTGGGTGAAGACGTTTCTCTTCATCTCTGTCCTAAATGGCCTACCCCTAATTTTTAAGCGGTGCCGTCTGGTTCGGGACTCACCCATCAGCGGAAACTTCCTTCCTGCCTCCAGAGTGTCCAAACATTTAATAATCTTATACGTTTCAATCAGATCCCCTCTCAGTCTTCTAAACTCAAGGGGAAACAGGTCCAGTTGCTCCAATCGTTCATCGTAAGATAGCCCTGTGAAATTCCAGGAATTGATGTCGTGAACCTACGCTGCACATCCTCAGTTGCCAGAATGTCTTTCTTCAAATTTGAAGACCAGACCTGCACACAATATTTCTGATGCGGTCTCACTCGGGCCCTGTATACCTGCAGAAGAACCTCTTTGCTTCTATACTCAATCCCTCTTGTTATGAAGGCGAGCATGCTATTAGCTTTCATCACTACCTGCTGTACCTGCATGCTTGCCTTCATTGACTGGTATACAAGAACACCCAGATCTCTTTGTACTGCCCCTTTACCTAATGTGACTCCATTTAGATAGTAATCTGCCTTCCTGTTCTTGCCACCAAAGTGGATAACCATACACTTATTCACATTAAACTGCATCTGCCATGCATCTGTCCACTCAGCTAAACTGTCCAGGTCACCTTTTAATCTCCTATCATCCTCCTCACATTTACCCTGCCACCCAGCTTTGTATCATTGGCAAATTTGCTAATGTTACTATTAATACCATCTTCTATATCTATGTCCTGGGGGAGTGGGGGTGGGGGTATTAGGTAATGGTTTGGGGGCGAGTGGGGGGATCAAGTGAGAGGTTGGGGGAGATTTCAACTGCTGTGGTAGGTGAATGGGAACAAGAGAGGTAGGGTAAATGAGGGAGACGTAGAAGCCATGGTAAACATGATTAAGACCAAGTACATCGAAGGAAATACTGCTGGAAAGAGCAGGGGAGGTCATCTGAAATGTATGGATTTCAATGTGAAAAGGATAATAGGCAAGGAAAATGAACGTAAAGATTTTGTTAATACTTGGAAGTATGACATTATTGTCAATACAGAGACTTGGCTACAAGAAGGACAGGATTGGTAGCTGATTTTCCAGGATTTACATGTTCCAGATGTGAGAGAAGGAGATGTAAAAGGGGTGGAGTGGTTGCATTACTGATAACAGAGTATCTTACAGCTGAACTGGGGGAGAATGCATTAGAGAACTCATGCAATAAGGCAATATGGATGGATCACAGGAATAGGAAAAGTGAAATCACAATGCTGGGGATATACTACAGGCCTCCCAACAGCCAGTGGGAGATAAAGGAGAGAATATGTACACCGACATTTGGAAAGGTGTAAACATGATAGCCATTTTGTGATGGGTAATTTGAAATTCCCCTGTATTGACTGAGATTCACTCTTTGCCAGGGGCTTGGGACAGGGGAGAGCTTGTAAGGGTCATTCATGAGGTTTTCTTGAAACAGTATGTAAATAGCCAAACCAAGGAAGGGGTTATACTAGACCTGGTTTTGGGAAATGAGCTCAGCCAGGTGAGTGAAGTTTCAGTGGGGGAGCATTAGGGAGCAGCACCATAATACCATGACTTTTAAGACACTCAGGGAAAGGGGTAACACTGTCCTCAGGTGGCAGTGTTAAATTGGTGCATGGCGACTACAACAAAATTAAGCAGAAACTGGAGAATTTTGATTAGAGGCAGCTATCTGGCCTATCTGTGAAAACTATGGATAGGTATGGTAGGTTGCATGGACCTTTGATAACCAGAGATATTAAGATCTTGGTCAAAAATGATCTAGAATGATAAGAACTGACGACGTGTTTAAAGTAGAGAAGGAAAGCGGGACAAAACTCAGACCAACAATTGGAACAGCTAAAAAGGGTCACAAAAAGTCATGAACAAACTATTGAAGAGAATCCCAAGGCTTTTTCTCCATGTATGAAAAGCAAGAAGTTGGCCATAAAAAGCGTTGGCCTACTCTAGGACAAAGGTGGGACCCTGTGTCATGCCAAAAGAAGAAAGTGAGGGTACTAAATTGAACTTTGTGTTGGTATTCACCAAAGAGCAGGAATTGTTGGAGGATAATCTCAGGGAAAGGAACATCAAATTTCTAAGCCAAGTTGCCTTAAAAAAAGGAACAGAGGTTGCGCAGCTTAACAGGTATTATGATAGATAAACTCCTGGGCCTTCATGGGATATATCCCAGAATATTGAGCGAGACAAGAGAACAAATTGCTGGAGCATTGACAATCATCTTTGTGTACTCTTTGACCGCAAGAGAACAGTCAATTGTTGTCCCATTGTTTCAGAAGGGTAACAAGGATAATCCTGGCAATTACTAGATTGTGAGTCTCATGTCAGTGGTAGGGAAATTACTGGAAAAGATTCTCGAAAACAAGATAAATATTCATTTCAAAACAAATGGACTTATTAGTGATAGACAGCATGGTTTTGTGCAGGAGACGTCATGCCTCATTAACTTGATTGAGTTTCTCAACGTGGTGACGAAGATGGTCGATGTTGTCTCCGTGGTCTTTCATAAAAACCTTTGACAAGATCCTTCATTGCAGATGAGTCCAAAAGGTGAAGTCACATGGTATCAGGAGTGATGTGGCAAGATGGATAGAGAACTGGCTCTGTCATAGGGGACAGAGTAGCGGTTAAAATGATGCTTTTTGGAATGGGGGTTGTGACTAATGATCCACCAGAGAACAGCTTCTGCTGTTTGTGTTCTGCAAAAATAATTTGAAGAAAATATACCTGGTGTAATTCATACGTGCAGGTGATACAAAGATTGATGGAGTTGTGTACAGTGAGGAATATCAGAGGATACAGCAGGATATGGATCATTTGGAGGTACATGCAGAAAAATGGCAGATGGACTTTAATCCAGACAAATGTGAGGTGATGCATCTTGGAAAGTCAAGTACAATGAGTGATAGAACCCTTAGGAGTATTGGTATGCAGAGGGATGGGGTGTGCAGGTCCTCAGATCACTGAAGGTGGCAGTACAGGTAGGTAAGGTTGTAAAAAGGCTTATGGCATACTTGCCTTTATTGGAAGGGACATTGAGTATAAGCGTGGGCAAGTAATGCTGCAGCTTTATAGAACGTTAGGCCACACTTGGAATATTGCATGCCATGACACATTCACAAACCTGACCGGATTGACCGGGGCAACACCTCAGCATGCTCCTGCCCCACTGAAATTATCTCTGCATATCTTGCACCGTCCTGTCCCTCTTTGTCCAGATCCCCCATCTATGTTCAGAACACCACACACACCCTCCTCCACCTCCATGACTTTCGTTTACCCAGCCCCCAAATCCACAGGTCCTGATCCGCTGTACCCTATAACTCTGTGGGAAGCTAGAGAAGTGATTGCTGGGCCTCTTGCTGAGATATTTGTATCAGCGATTAACACAGTTGAGGTGCCAGAAGACTGAATGTGAGCTAACGTGGTGCCACGATTTAAGAAAGGTGGTAAGGAAAAGCCAGGAAACTATAGACCAGTGACCCTACATCAGTGGTGCGCAAGTTGTTGGATAGGATCCTGAGAGACAAGATTTACATGTATTTGGAAAGGCAAAGACTGACTAGGGACAATCAGCATGGTTTTGTGCATGGGAAAATATGTCACATTAATTTGATTTCGGATTTTTAAGAAATAATAAAAATATCTGATGAGGGCAGAGATGTAGGTGTGATCTATATGGACTTCAGTAAGGCGTTTGACAAGGTTCCGCAATGGAAACTGGCTAGCAAAGTTCGAACTCATGGAATACAAGGAGAACTAGCCATTTGGATATAGAATTGGCTCAAACATAGAAGACAGAGGGAGGTGGTGGGTTACTTTTCAGACTGGAGGCCTGTGACCAGTGAATTGGTGCGAGGTCTACTGCTTTTCATCATTTCTATAAATGATTTGTGTGTGAACATAGGCGGTTCAGTTAGTAAGTTTGCAGATGATACCAAAATTAGAGTGCAATGGACGGTGAAGAAGGTTACCTCAGGAGGTACAACAGGATCCTGGTCAGATGGGTCAATGGGCTGAGGTTAAGTTACTCAGTGTAGATTTCTTCTTGTTTGCGTTTCATTCAGTAATTTTGCAAGTAAATTCCGTTTTGTTTAAAACTACGAATTTTGACCAACAGCACTTATAGAGTCATACAGTCAAAGAGATGTATAGCATGGAAATAGACCCTTCGATCCAACCCATCCATGCCGAACTGATATCCCAACCCAATCTAGTCTCACCTGCCAGCACCCGGCCCATATCCCTCCAAACCCCTCCATTTCATATACCCCTCCAAATGCGTCTTAAAAGTTGCAATTGTACCAGCCTCCACCACTTCCTCTGACAGCTCATTCTAAACACATACCACTCTCTGCGTGAAACAGTTACCCCTTAAATCGCTTTTATATCTTTCCCCTCTCACCCTAAACCTATGCCCTCTAGTTCTGGACTCGCCGACCCCAGGGAAAAGACATTGCCCATTTATCCCATCCATGCGCCTCATAATTTCGTAAACGTATATAAGGTCGCCCCAAATACCCACTGCACACCTGATTAAAACAACGAGCAAAGTGAGTGTCTGTGCTATCTTCTTGAAACGTTTGGAGGGCTCTGGCATGTTCCATAAAAATACCCTTCAGTCTAACTCGTCCATGCCGACAAGGTATCCTAACTTAACCCAGTCCCATTTTCTAGCAGTTAACCCACATCCCTCTAATGCTTTTCTGTTCATGTATCCATACAGATGCCTTTTAAATGTTATATTTTTACCAGCCTCCACCACTTTCTCTATCAGCTCATTCTATACACTATGCTCTGCGGAAAGAAGTTGCCTCTTAGGGCCCTTTTAAATATTTCACCTCTCACCCCAAACCTATGTGCCCTCTAGTTCTAGACGCCCACACTCCAGGAAAAATACCTTGACTCTTTACCCTATTCATATCTCTCATGATTTTTTAAATCTCTACAAGGTCACCCCTCAGCTTTGAATGCTATGCGGAAAATAGCTCCAGCTGAAAATATTCAGCTTCTCCCTGTGTTATGGTTCAAACGCTCCAACTTGGCAACATCCTTTCTGAGCTCTGTCAAGTGTCATAACGTCATTTTTTAAAAAAAATAGGAGGGAGAGCAAAATTGAACATAATCTTCCTAAAAGTGGCCTAACCAATGTCTTGTACTGCCACAACATCTCCCATCTCATATACTCAATGCTCTGACCAATAAAGGAAAGCATACTAAATGCCTTCTTTACTATCCTATCTACTCAAGACTCCACTTGCAAGGAACTATGAACCTGCAATCCAAAGCCTCTTTGTATGACCACACTCCCCACATTTTATAAATTGCTATTTTCGATATAAAATCAGTCTGACTCCAGATTGGCATACAGAGTCTAACCTCACACCTTTAATACATTGTCTGTGTGGATTGCCACCTTTTTTATTCAATGATAAAACCTTAATAAAAGTTGGAACCCCATTCTAAATGATTAAAGAACGAACAGTCATATAGATTTGACTAATATATTGCATTAGCTGTATGGCATTTTGATCTTTTACTTATAAATTATGCGTCCTAAGTACCTTCCCCATTAGTTACCTGACGAAAGAGCAGCACTCCAAAAGTGTGTTCTTTTAATAAACTTGTTGGACTATTATCTTTCGTTATGTGATTTTTAACTTTGAATGTATTCATGAAAGAGAGAGATAATTCTTTAGGGTTTAAAGACACCCTGTATGGAAGAGAAAGGGAAATTAAAGTGGCACTGACATAAAGGATCAGCCATAGTTGTACTGAATAGCAGAGCAAATTCCAAAAGACCAATCATTCTCCTGCTAACTAGTTTATCTCTATTATCAGATTTCTAACTCGAATACCTAATGCTGCTGGATCTTGCAAAATATCAAGAGTAAACATTTAAGAAAAATGAGTTATGCTTCAAAATTTACGCCAAACCCTCAAGCAAAAGATCAATTTTGAGAGTTAAAATCGGTGAATGTAATCAATTTACCAGCAAAAAATAAAGGGAAATTTTCTAATATAACTGAAGCCTCTTCAACCATATCCAGGGCGCTATGAAAGCGTTGATAACCCTGTAGACCATCTTTCTTAACTTCAAGCAGACAGGCTTCCTTAAGAGCCTATGGATATTTTCCACAACCTCCATGCACGACGAAACCAGGATTGCTGGTACTCGTCTTAAATAAATTAAATTAACTATCTCAAAAATATTATTGCATGCTTCAGCAGCAAAACTCATGTCACACGAAAAACTGAACCGAACACAGAAACAGTCAATCTATTCAGAAAGAGCACAGTTAAAACACTAGGGCCCACAGTACTCATTAATATCCAGTTGAACACACAGCCCTGGGCGAGCAAGCAAACCCGTGCATACACGGCTCTGTGTGAGTGAATAAATACACTGTAAACAAAACTCTCTGAGCAAAAGTCTTAATAACTATATTGACAATTTCACGTACTCACCTTCATGGACCCACTGCTCCAGAGATGCACACTTGCCGCAAACTAATAGGATTAACTGAGAGGGTGGGAAAAGAGTGGGGAATAGGGCAGGGGAAAGTTTGGGAACGGGGTGGGGATTGGGAAGGCGAAAAAGGGTAGGAAACGGGGCGGCAAAAGGGCAGTGAAAGGAGCGGGAAATGGGTCGGTGAAAGCACCTGGGAAAGGGTGGAGAAAGAGGCGGGGAAAGATTTGGGAATGGGGCGGGGAGTTGGACGGTGAAAGGTGTGGGGAATGGTGCTGGGAAAGGGGTGTGGAATGGGATGTTGAAAGGAGCAGGGAGTGGAGCTGTGAAATGGGCGGGCAATGGGATGGGAAAGGGACGGGGAGTGGGTTAGTAAAAGGTCCAGGGAATGGCTGGGGAAAAGGGAGGGGACAGCTGCAAATGTGTTGCTGGTCAAAGCACAGCAGGCCAGGCAGCATCTCAGGAATAGAGAATTCGACGTTTCGAGCATGAGCCCTTCATCAGGAATTCCTGATGAAGGGCTTATGCTCGAAACGTCGAATTCTCCATTCCTGAGATGCTGCCTGGCCTGCTGTGCTTTGACCAGCAACACATTTGCAGCTGTGATCTCCAGCATCTGCAGACCTCATTTTTTATACGAAAAGGGAGGGGAGTAGAGCGGTGGAAGGTGCGGAGATAAGGTTTTGAAAGGTGTGGGGAATGGGGCGGTGAAAAGGCCAGAGTGTGGGCCCAGAGAAAGTGATGGGGAATGGGGCGGTAAAAGGGATGGAGAATGTGAAGGAGAAAGAGGTGGAGAGTGGGGCGGTGAAAGGACCGGGGAGTGTGCTGGAGGAATGGGCACGGAGTGGGGCAGTGAAAGGTGCGTGGAGGGGAGCGGTGAAAGGGCCGGGGAATGGGTTGGGAAAGTGGCGAGGAGTGGAACTGTGGAAGGGGCAGGGAGTGGGGCGGGGTAAAGGGCGGGGAGTAGGACAGAGACAGTGGTGGGGAAAGGGGCAGGCAAGCGGGTGTGGTTCGGGTCAGTGAAACGGGCGGTGGAAGGAGTGGGGAATGGGACATTGAAAGATGCGGGGAGTGGGGCGGTGAAAGGCTGGGGAGTGGCTAGAGGAATGGACGGGGAATGGGGACGTGAAAAGTGCATGGAGGGGAGCAGTAGAAGGGGCGGGGAGTGGGGCTGTGAAATGGGCGAGGAGTGGGGTGGTGGAAGGGGCGGTGTAGGGCTGTGAAAGAGGTAGGGTGTGGTGCGCTGGAAGGGCTGGGGTGGAGCGTTGAAATGGTCTCAGTGAAATGGATTGGTGAAGGATAGGTGGAAGGAGCAGGGGAAAGGGTGGATGAAGGGGCTAGGGGAACTGGCAGAGGAAGGGGTAGAGAATGGGACAAAGGTGAGGATAGGTGGGGGTGTTGAATGGAGATGGGAGGCTGGTGGAGACAGTTGGCTTGTTTTGCGGAGTGAGGTTTGGCACTTGGGGTGGACTAGAATAATAATGTCCTTTGATTGTTTGAGCTGGTGATGTGGGATGGTGAGTATGGATGGAATGAATTTTCTGTGTGTTTACGTCCCGAGGTTTTGTGGAAGTGTTGGGATGGATGGCGCTTGGGAGAAATGGGTGCGATAGATAAGGGGTTTGCGGCTTGTGGGTTAGAGGGTGTCGGCTAGACAGTCTGGGTGGAATGGAACTGGTGGATTTTAGGAAATGAATGGATGTGGATACAATGTGTTTCCACTCTAGCTCCCAGAATTTCTGCCATAATTCCCCATCCCTTTACCTCCCTACTTCACTCGTGCCTATGTGGACTACAATTAGGGGCTGCTCCCCCATCCACTCAAAGATCTGAAAACACGATCCAAGACATCACGGACTTTGACACCTGGGAGGCAACACACAGGGTCTCTTTCGTCCCCACAACCTCCTCTCTGTCCCCCGAGCTGTGGAGTTCCTTAATGACTAATGCTCTGTTCCTCTCCCCCTTCCATGCTGAGTAACAGGAATAGATTCTGTGCCAGGGACCGGTAACCCATAACTTATCCCTGATAAGTCAGTCCCCCCACTCCCCCTAAAACTATCCAATACATAATACCCATTGAGGGGAACGGGTACAGGGTATCCCTGCACTGTCCCTTTCTGTCCCCTGACTGTAACCCAAATGCTTTGTGTTTTTGTATCTGAGTTGTAACTACCTCCTGTAACTCCTCTCAGGAACCCCCTCTGCCTCCTGAATGATTTGAAGATTATTAGATACATCTGTATTATTAGACTTCTGAATGGACAATAGGCTATTAATTTGAATTTAGATCTGTCTCTTTGCAGCCATATCATTATATCATTTGCTTTGCTGTATTACCTAATGCACTTTGTGTACTCCAACCTGCCTGTACTGCTGGCAAATAGAACTTTTCAATGTATCTAGGTATGTGTGACAATAATCCAATCAAAGATGTTGTTGGGTAGAAAGTGAAGACTAGTGCAATCCTCGATTGAGCTAAAACACTTGAGGCACTCATTGAGATTGACAAGGACCTTAGCCATGTCCCAATGATATCTCACACTTCTGCCCTCATCATCCTCTTCTCTTCCCTCCCACAACACTGAAATGATCCCTTTGATCCTCGCTTTCCATCCCACAAGCAGTTGCATCGAAAGAATTATAAGCTGCTATTTCCAATACTTCCAATGCAGTTGCTCCACGGCTACTGGCAAAAAGAATTCAGACAATTGATTGACATAGTGTAAAATACATGCTCCCGGAAATGTGATTTAATAATGTGTTTGGAGCAGACAGAGGTTCTGAGGTTATTTCTCAGCAAGCAGAGCTTGTGGATAGCAGATCTCATTATTGTGTCCCCAGAGAGCAGTCGTCTTTGAGTAGTCCTCATCAGGCAGATGAAAGTTGGACCAGAAGAGGAGGAGGAAGGTCAAGGGAAGGACTTACCACCATCTCCATGAGAGAGCAGGATGCAACTTCACCACTTCAAGCGAGATTAAATTATTTTGTGCTGTCAGTCTGTTGTCCTCTGGTCTTAGTCACTGATACCAATTGTCACTGTAAAATATTTACCTAATTTACTAATGTGACATACGTAAGCTGATGTTTCATTGCAAACCCAAAAAACAATGAAAAAAATTACTTGTGTTGTTGACTGCTTTTATATTTTATTTTAACGGCTCCCTTTCCAAGGGAACTCTCTTCCTCCTCAAACAGTACACTGGTGGGGGCCAGCCAGCTTGGAGTCAGTGGACTGCCCTTAATTTGGTAGCTGATCGTGAACCCCAAAAAAGTCAATGGTGGTTAGTAATTTGGAAGAATTGTGTTAATTATGAAAAGAGACCTTCCTTGCTGTTGAGACCTACAGGTCAAATTTACCGAGCAAACTCTGGAGCCTAAGATGGGATTGTTTCTATTAAATAGCAAGGTGCCTATTCATACTCAGTACAAGGCTCATTATTACATATCTCACCTTATTTAATGTATAGATTCCTGTTTTACCAACTGCCAAAAAGTAATGAGGTGCGGAGAACTTAAAGCACAAGTGAGTATCTGTGACAGGAGCTGGCTGCTTGCTCATCCAGACATCGATCTTGGACTTGCGGCATTAACATCTAACGGTATGCCCCATGGGAGATAGCCACGTGCACCCCATGTCTGTAAACACTGGCATTCAACATGTGGCATCTGACACATGCCAACATTATACTTTGTTAAATCACAGCCAATTGTCTTGTTATTGTCTGCATTGCCACGCTCAGAGAAAAAGTTGTGCGAAAGAATTAAACTCTCATACTGGATTCTACTGCATTTCAGGCAGCTCAGTAGATATCTTTTAACTCAGGCTGTTGTACCTTCCTGGTGTCTTGCTTTGCCTTTTGTACTTTTTGGCCTCTCAGCCAGACATTTTTTTTAAAAATATTACAGATAAGAAAAGAATAGAATCCGAAAACTGTAGAACCAGGTCATTCAGTCCATCAAGTCCACACTGACCCTCTGAAGGGTATCCCGACCTATCCCTTCAACTCTACATTTCTTATAACTCATCCATCTGCACATCCCTGGATATAATGGGCAAATTGTCTCCAATCCACCCAGCCTGTACCCTGACAGAAAACAGAGCACCTGCAGGAAAATGACACACACTCGGAGAATGTTCAGACTCCATAGAGACACTCGTCTGAGGTTAGATTTGAACCTGAGTCCCTGTAGTTGAGGCAGCAGTGCTCATGAGAGCGCAGCACAGTGGCTCAATTTTGTCTTGCTGTGCTATATAGTGAAAACACAAACTTAAGCCGTCTTCAGCAGTAACTGCAGAGTTAAAAATTGGTTTAATGTTTGGAGTTTCGTGACTTTTCTTCAAAATGCCACACACTCCACAAAATTTGATGAGAGTAGGTGTCAGTCATTCTGGGACAACACCCTTCAGTCAAGGTGTACAATAGATCAGCAGCAGCATATGATAACTGCCTAGCAGTTTGGATGTGGTCAGACAGCTGAATGGTCATCAACAATCATGATGAGGGAATCGTTCTCTTCAGTGCCAAGATTTGGTAATGGACTGCTTTCGGAGTCCAGATGCAACCTGTCATGTGAAACCAGGCAGGGAAGTCTTTGTCCAGTTAAGTCTGTCAAGAGAATGGAGCCTGATCTGTTATGGGACTCAATCCACTAAAAGTTGAGAAGCAATAATCAGGGACTACAACTGCAGGAGGGAACGTGGGTATTCATTGTAAGATTGGAGTCCTACAAAGCAGGGTTGCAGAGAGAATTACAATACTGAAAGGGGAGAATTTAATACATAATGTCAGAAAGTGATAGCGAATGGAAAGGGATCAAACAACGTGAGCGGAAAGAAGGAGGAGGTTAAAGATTTAAATAATAACCTTGCTTCAAAGGGGAGACAGTGCACAGCTAGGTGTGGCATGTTTTATTTTTGTCTGCCTGAGGTTGGGGATGCTGGGTTGGTAAAGTGCACAAATGAAGACTTAGTTATAAACAATAGGGGGTGATTAACTTGGGGAAATGCAAAGCTTGCAGTCTTACCTAGCAGAGGTTGAATCAAGACAAAGAGACTAAGTCTAAGACTCACTGCTATCAACCCTGACAAGGAAATCCTAACCCTTGTCTTGAGAGAGAATTCATAATCTCCTGACCATAAGTGTTATGATACATCACTGAAACGATTGGTCGTGGCATCTTCGAGTCCCACAGCACAGAGACAGGCCTTTTGGTGCAAAATTTTCAATGCTGATCAAAATGTCTGTACACACTAATCCCATTTCCCTGCACTTGGCCCATATCCTTCTAACCCTATTCATGTATTTCTCTAAATGCCATTTAAATGTTAATGTATCTATCTCAACCACTTCTGCTGGCAGTTATTTCCATACGTGCATCACCCTCTGTGTAAAAACAAATTGCCCCTCAGCTTCCCATTGACATTAAACTGATGCCCTGTTGTTCCTGATTCCCCAACCTTGAGAAAACGACTTGAGTGAATTCACCCTGTCTCTTCATCTCATGAAATTGTGCAGCTCTATAAGATCCCTACCTCCTCTCAGTCTCTTATGCTCGAAAGAAAGCTGTTTGAGCTTGTCCAACCTTATAACTCAGGCCATTGAATCCAGGCAACATCCTTGTAAATTTCTTCCCCTCTCCTTCCAGTTTAATAACATCCTTCCTATTACCAGTTGACCAAAACTGAACACAACACTCAAAGTGCGGCCTCACGAGCGCCCTATATAACTGCAACATAACTTCCCAACTTCTATACTCAATGCCCTAAATGCTGAAGGCCAGTGTACCAAAAGTATTCTTCACTGCCCAGTCTACATGCGACTCCACTTTCAAATAATCGTGCAACTGAACTCCTTCAGGTACTGCTATTCACCATGAAATTCCTACATTGATTTGACTTTCCAACATGCAAGACCTCACACTTATCAATACTAAACACCATTTGCCATTTCTTGGCTCACTTCTCCAGCTGTTCAAGGTCCTGCTGCAACTTCTGATAATTAGTTTAGATTCCTTACAGTGTGGAAACAGGCCTTAAGGCCCAACAAGTCCACACTGAACCTCCGAAGTGTAACTCACCTAGACCCATTTCCCCTACTTTTACCCCTGACTAACGTACCTCACACTATGTGCAAGTTAGCATAGCTCATTCACCTAAACTGCAAATGTTGGATTGCGTGAGGAAACCGGAGCACCCGGAGGAAAGCCAGACAGACGCAGTGAGAATATGCAAACTCTACACAGACAGTCTCCTGAAACAGGAATCGAACTGCATCCCTGGCGCTGTGAGGCAGCAGTGCTAACAACTGAGCCATCATGCCGCCCTCACTAGAATTCCTCACTGTTCACAATACAGCCAATTTTAACATCATCAGCAAACTTACTGATCATGTCTTGTAAATTCTCATCCAAATCAGTTTTATATATGTATATATATATATATATATATATATAGAGAGAGAGAGAGAGAGAGAGAGAGAGAGAGAGATAGTAATGGGCCTAGCTCCGACCCGTGAGGCACTCCATTTGTCACAGGCCTACAGTCCGACAAACATTCTTCCACTATTACCTTCTGCTTCCTACCATCAAGCCAATTTTGCATCCAATTTGCCAGCTTGGCACGGATTCCATGTGATCTAAACTTCCAGAGCAGCCTATCATGTGGAACCTTATCAAAAGCCTTAGTGAAATACATATAGATTATGTCAAACACACTGCCCTCGTCTACCACCCTGCCCTCATCTACCTTCCAGGTCACTTCATCAAAGAACTCCGAACAAATTTGTGAGGCATGACTTCGCATGCACAAAGCCATGCTGACTACTCCTAATCAAACCAAATGTCTTTCCAAATATATGTCTTATTTCTCATAATCTTCTCAAGTAACTTATGCAGCACACCTCCAGCCATGCAGTCATAGAGATGGAAACAGACCCTTCGCTCCAACCCATCATGACATCCAGATACCCCAACCCAATCTAGTCCCACCTGCTAGCACCCGGCTCATGTCCCTCCAAATCCTGCTTATTCATATACCCATCCAAAAGCTTTATAAATGTTGCAATTGTACCAGGCTCCACCACTTCCTCTAGCAGCCCATTCCAGAAACGAAACACTCTCAGTGTGAAAGGATTGCCCCTTAATTCTCTTTTATATCTTTCCCCTCTCACCCTAAATCTATGCCTTCTAGTTCCGGACTCCCTGACCCCAGGAAAATGACTTTATCTATCTATTCTATCCATGCCCCTCATAATTTTGTAAACCTCTATAAGGTCACCCCTCAGCCTCCGACGTTCAAGGTAAAACAGCTCCAGCCTGTTCAGCCTCTCCCTGTAGCTCAAATCCTCCAACATTGGCAACATCCCTGTTAACCTTTTCTGAACCCTTTCAAGTTTCACAACATCTTTCCGATAGAAAGGAGACCATAATTGCACACAATATTCCAACCGTGGCCTAACCAAAGACCTGTAAAGATGCGACATGACCTCCCAACTCCTGTACTCAATACTCTGACCAATAAATGAAAGCATACCAAACGCATTCTCCACTATCCTATCTACCTGCGACTCCACTTTGAGGGAGCCATGAACATGCACTCCAATGTTTCTCTGTTCAGCAACACTTCCTAGGATCTTACCATTAAGTGTACAAGTCCTGCTAAGATTTGCTTTTCCAATGTGCAGCATCTTGCATTTATCTGAATTGACCTCCATCTGCCACCTCTCAGTCCATACTGGTCGATAATTCCCAGGGTTTTCTTTGCTCTCCTTCTTGAAGAATGGCACAGCATCTGCTACCCTCCTGTCTTCCTAGACCTCACCTGTGGCTAACAATGATGCTAACATTTCAGCCAGGGCCTCAGCAATTTCTTCTCTAGCCTCTTGCATCTTTCTTAGACTTGTCCGGTCAGGACCAGGAGATTTGTCAACCTTCATATGTTTAATATATCCAACACCTCTTCCACCTTGATATGAGCTGGTCTTGAAACCACACCTCCTGGCTCAGAGCTAGGTGCACCACCGTTGTGCCACAACTGCCCTCCTTATATAGATCAATTGGCTGCGCAGCTGCATTTGTTCAATTCCTGCATCACTTGAGGTTGCATTACAGGGTCCAACCTCTCAACCTAACACTTCTCTATTTCGGAAATATACTTCACACGTAAAATGCCTTTCTGTACATGCATAGTCAGTAATTTGGTTCTGTACAGTAGCACATAAGAAAGACAGAAAGGAGAACAAAGGAGGAGGGAGCGTGGCATTTTCGAATAGGGATATTATGGCTGCACTTATGGATCATATTCCGGAGAATGCAAACAGTAAAGTAATTTGGATGAAACTGAGAAATAAAAAAGGGATGATCACCTTATTGAGATTGTACTGTATATCCCTCAACAATTAACAAAGCAATTTTTTAAGGATATGTCAGTTATCTGGAAGAATAATAGGGTGGTAATTGTAGAGGATTTTTAAATTTCCAAACACAGACTGGGACTGCCAAAATGATAAGGGCTGAGATGGAGACTAATTTGTTGAGTGTAGACAAGAAAATTTTCTTATCTTGCATGTTGATGTATTTATTAGAGAACGAGGGAAACTTGGCCTTCCCTTAAGAAATAAGGCCGGGAAAGTGACTGAGGTGTCAGTCCGGGCGTACGTTGCGGCCAGGGATCATAATTTTTTATGAGTTTTCAAATGGTTACGGGAAAGGATAATGTTATGGGCCAGGCCAGACACCTTCAAGACGTTTTGAGAAGGTCGCCCGGACCCTAACAGTTTTTGTTGTTTTAGGCAGATGAAAGATGGATATTCCAGGCATGGCACAGCTGGTCAAACCACTTGGCTTGAAGCAAAACAGATTTTATCTAAACACTATGAAAGAAACACACACATAAGAAAACATAATTTAGACTAACACCTGATTTGAATATATAACTGACTCGATCATAATTTAACAAAGCTGTACTCATCCTTGCAGCATGCCATAAACATGTACTTTGGCGAAAGGTCAATTCAAACACAAGTTCTTAGAGGGATGAGAAATTTCAGAGAGTAGTCAGCCAGGGATCATTTAGGTAATCATTTGCCGATGCATGGATATACTTTTCACAGGATTGCTTCTCTAGGTCACAAGCTAAAATTAAACTAGAAAAAAAAAACACTGAACTGGGAGTGTTGAGGAAATTACTGCCTTGTTTGAAGAAGCTTTATTTTTCATTAATTCATGGAGGAGCTGCCACAGTCTTCACGATCTCACGGCATTCTCCCGAGTCGAACAGTCAGCCTATGTTTTTGCAATGATACAAAAACTTTGCTTGTTTTAGTTAGATTACATTCAATAATTTTAATAATAGACTACAATAGTTCAAGATAGACAAAAGCACAATACAGCTACTTCCTTTGGTCTCAATGTTGCTCAAGACAGAGAGACTAACCAGATTAAACAAACTGTCTGTATTTCATTAAACTATAATTACACGACTTCAGTTTTTTTCTCCAGCAGCATTTTTCCACTTCAGGGCTGCGAGCCCGAGAGCCAGGTCACCTTTAACCTTGATCAAGTATCCCATCATGCAGCAGTATGCTAAGTTCTTACTACTTCTACAATTCCCTCCTTGTTGGTTTTCCAGATTATCACCAGTTTAGGATATCAGCTCATCCAAAAAAAAGGGGGCACATATTCTTCTGGAAAAGGTCGCATACTCATACATGTATACCTCATTCATTGCAGGGATTGTCATTGAATACGGTCTGATAAATAATCAACGGTTTTGGTGTGGAAATGTGGTCAGAACAAACTGTTCAACAACGGCCTGTAGTTCTACATATCAGGCAAAGTATAAGGAGTGTGATAGCAAAGGTGATGACTCCAATGACGAAGGAAAATCCCCACTGACCCAGCCAGGAGATGTAAAAAGACCATCTGGAATCAAAATGGCAGTTTAATCTCTTGACGTCCTTGCAAATGTGAGTCACCAAATCTGAGACATTCACAGAGTTGTCTGGTATATCACCAAATAACAGCACAAGTGCCATCCTTCTTTTGGGTAATAGATAATGCCAGCCCAAGCGGTTCTGAAGGGCCACTGTTCCAACTGTGCAAAGCTCAGCATTGATCTCAGTCGGGGCCACAGCAGTATCACTGGCAAAGGTTTCCAAATCTGTTTTCAACTTGCTCCTTCTTGGGATTGCAGATAAATTCCAAAAGAATGAGAAAACACCCCAACCCAGGTGAGGAATCCGGTGAGGGATCTCTTGGGCTTCAGCGGTGAAGGTAACTAATCCAAAAATCTGATGCGATGGACTACGTATAACACACCCTCTCGAATGTAAGGGAAATCAAGAATAGGCCTTAAGACTACAAGTAAAATAGGTGCCATTGTAAGAGATTCATTTGGAATCTCCGCCCCTCCACAACTTGGGACTCGAGTTTTTATTATTGATGTTTTTATTATTTCTTAGTGATGTCAGGAGATCAAGTAAACAAGGAGCGACCATGGCTCGTCAAAGATTGGATATGTTCAATCCAGGGGATAATAAAAGAACCTTGACTAGATCCCATGTAAGTGCCAGTAGAGACGTTACTGTGTTGCATGAAGCAAATGATGTTGCTAACAGTGTTGCTCAGTACTACAAGGAAAGGGGGCATATGGGATCTGTTGTAGTCGGGTTGGTACCAATCTTGGAATCAGGCTTTTTTATACCTTGTTGACTTCCACTCCAGCGCGTCCTCAGAGTTATCTGATTCCCCTGAAGAATTTTGGCGTATAAGCCTTTCAGAAACTTCTGGCCAGCTAAAGGATATGGGCCACAAAGGGATACTCCCGTAGTCTATGAGTACATAGCCAACAGGCACTTTCTTTTTCTGCCATATAGTTGTTTGAATACGCCACACAAAAAGGTATAATGGTATCTTGGTAGTCTCAGTTGCTTTATTCCCATAACAGAGGGGAAACTATTTTTCTGAGAAATAATCTCTGGCAGCTAAGACTTGTCTAAAGGTTGAACACAAGACTCCAGGCACCTGTGCAAGGGATTCTGCACAAGGGTACTACTCAGGGAAAAATACACTCTGCCGCCATGACCCTGCATTGAGAAACCTGGTGTGTCACACAAGAATTGTCGGTGATCTAGATATGTGATCAAGAGCAACTCAAATCACATCACTGACATGTCTGACACATTTGTGGGCGGCACGGTGGCACAGTGGTTAGCACTGCTGCCTCACAGCGCCTGTAGACCCGGGTTCAATTCCCGACTCAGGCGACTGACTGTGTGGAGTTTGCACGTTCTCCCCGTGTCTGCGTGGGTTTCCTCCGGGTGCTCCGGTTTCCTCCCACAGTCCAAAGATGTGCGGGTCAGGTGAATTGGCCATGCTAAATTGCCCGTAGTGTTAGGTAAGGGGTAAATGTAGGGGTATGGGTGGGTTGCGCTTCGGCGGGTCGGTGTGGACTTGTTGGGCCGAAGGGCCTGTTTCCACACTGTAAGTCTAATCTAAAAAAAAAGGCTGCAACCTGCCTCCCCCTTGCACGCATACTTGCTAGAAAACACTTTTAGTTTCTTGCGGTGGATTCTTTGCAGGTTGTGATCTCCCATACGTCCCTGAGAATCTATTCAAGGGAATCCTGGAAAATCTGCCACACAGTGGAGGCTTAATTTACAAAGAAACAACACTGCATGGCATCAGATACTCTTTTTGAAATCTTACTGCAGTGGAAGAAAGATGGTTCACTTTCCTCATATCCTTGACCCATCCTTTACATATTCTGAGTGAAAGCAACGTTAAAGTGCGATACACATTGTATTTTGTCATCATTGCATAACTGACGGGTACTTTTGGCACGTCCACCATAAGGTCATGTGTCTCTAGTTTCAGTCGTTTGCAGGCTGAGGAGGCCCAGGAATTGCATCCACAGAATACCAGGTTATACTCTCACCGATTTGGCTGGAAGCAGTAGCTTTTGGAGGACTTCAGGTCGCTCGTGGGACAGGATAATAAGACACAGAATTTATACTTAAAAATTATCATGTCATGCAACTGATACGATATATTGAACAAATCTAGATTGCTGTTAAGACTGCCATCTTTTAGAATGGTTTGCAGGTTTCGATTCATTAATATGCAAATCCCAGAACTTACTTCAAGTCACATTCCCGAGATAACCTAATGCTTTATTAAAAAAAGGACACCTCAGCTCAGACATTGCATTAAAGGTGTGAGGTTTGAGTCTGTATTTCAATCTAGAGTCAGACTGGTTCTATATCCAATGTATGAATTTATATAAGTCTCATGGATTGGCTGCTTGCATTGACTGCCTCCAGATTGTGTGCTTTTTGAACAAAATAGAATGTATCTACAAAATACACTTCTGCAAATGCAAATTCAGCCATAGATTTATATATGAGTGTGTGCAAGCATTTCAGGAAAAGAGAGAGTGTTTGTGTTTGTGTGTGGGGGAGAGAGTGTGAGTGTGTGTGTATGAGTATGTGCGTGTGATAAATCTGTTGGACTGTAACTGGAGTTGCGTGATTTTTAACTCTATCCATCCCAGTCTAACACTGGCACCTCATCATCATATCCACAGGTTTTTCATCAACATATTGCCACAGAGAGCTGCCACAAGGCAGAGAGAGCTGAGACAGATCCCTTCGCCTCACCACTGCTTACAATGCCAGGCTTTCCATATTTCCCTGCAGAAGGCATGTCCAGGTGAATTATTGGCTCTGGTATGTGAAGCCAAAGAGTTCCTGGCTATTCCCATGTGGGGGAATGGAACAATGCATCGAGCAAAGGTCTATGACAGCGTAACAAGCCAAAACAGGGATAACGAAGAAAAGATGACATGAGTATAAGGGATAGCCTGTGCCATGGGATTAAGAACATGATTAACAGCATGCAAATTCTGAAAAAAAAAACGCTACTCATTGTTCCTTCCCACTTGAGGAGCACTAAAATGGGAGTTCTTCAGGGAATTTAAATAGGGCACAACACCCACTGAGCGAGCAGAGCATCAGTACCAGGCCAATTGCCTATTTCCTCATCAGGGGTCAATCTATATTGACGAACGCAAAGGAAGACGTTGGGGAGACGGACAGGAACATGATGTGGCAGAACATAAAGCGCCAACCCCATATGATTTTTTGTGGCGAGCCCACAGGGAAAAGTGAACGGATCCTACGAGTGTTGGGAGCAAATAGTCATGGGGTGGAGGTGACTGATGCCGGAGAAAAATCATGGGTCAATTGGTAGATGAGTGTTTACGTGTGAGACGTAACTGGCCTCATCAGAGAATATAGAAATCCAAACGTTTCCAAATGGTTCTCCTACAGTGATTTACCGCAGGACAAGGATTGGATCATAGGACCAATTTCCTCAGGCCAATGCAGGGACCTAAGAGACAGTAATATGGGGCATGAGGTGGGACTTATCATAAACAAACGTGAGTGTAACTGGATCACTCAGGATGGAAACACCGAGGCCCACGGAACTGAAATAAACTCGCTGATTGAGATGCAATGAAGCTGACTGACCTAAACAAGGGGCCGTGAGGCTTGCATATAAGTCAGGGACTGGACGGTGGGGAAAAAGGGCCATAAAATCGCTAGTAGTGGGAGAACAGGATGTTAGGAGAACGTGATGGAGAAAGCTTAAACAGGAGTCTATGCTTTATTTTAGGTCTGTGATCCGGGATGCAAGAGAGGTTCAACAGGGTTGTTCTGTAATTGCCAGCAGTTCAATACAGCCTGCACCACAGCGTGAGAGCACCTCTTCAACAAATTCAGGGCCTGTGCCAGAGTGATAGGGAGCTCCAAGTACAGGCCCTGATAAGAACAGTGGATCGAAGCACCAAGGTTATACAGGGCTTGCCAAATGGCAAGCAGGTGAATTCTTGGCAATGACAAAGGACTCCTATACCTGGAACTGGCCTATCTGATTAGGAACAGATTGGGAGCATCATTCCACTATGGGAATTCCAGCTATACCAAGGGTAGAGACAATTTCAGTACCTATCGGAGGTTCCACAGAATGGGGTGCAGATGAAATAGTCACGTCGGAGACAACTAAAACCATAACATGATTCCGCTGAACATCCGTTTCCATCACAGGATCTTCAAACGGAGAGGAAGATAGCTGGATCAAGACAGCCTGTTCCGTTATTACCTTATGGCACCCCTATTATATCATTTGGAAGGGTTCTGTGAGTGTAAAAGTTGTGGCAGGCACAGAGAGCTGAACTCTTGCAGTTACAGGAGACGCAGCCAACTGCACCTGACAATCTCTAGCCCAATCACACCAACGGCAAATGTCATTATCATTCGACCAAACCCGTCCCTGCCCGCATCTACCTGAGGTACACTTTTATTATAAGATTGATGATATTGGACAAACTTGTCCTTGGGACCCTCTGACTTCTGATTGAATAGGCCTTGTCCGTCTATATTAGTGAGGGAGGTAACTACTGCCTCTCAATTCTGCTGTTGCCAGGTGAGATTGGTAAGCTTGAAAGCCTGAGCTATCTGAGGCTCAATGCAATTTAACACAGTCTGCACTACCAATGGATCATTTCCTTCCAGATTCCCATGTGTCCTTGAGAGAGGTGTCGTCATCAACAAGGGGTTCCCCTTTTCTTTGAAGGCATTGAGTGACCTCCCCAAAGTTGTTATGCTACCTGGCCCGATTTGAGATAGCCTGCATAGCTCAATTCTGGAGCCACTTGTCCCGGGGAAATATTTCCCTGACCCCGCTGCTCCTTTGTGAGTTCCTTGCTCCAATCCCCATTTTCGCAGCCATGACTGAAAACAAATCCTGAACAGCCGCCCATGAGGTGCCACGTGCAACTCTGAGTAGAAGGAAAACATTCCTGGATAAGGCCTCATAAATCTGGCAGCTTTCGAACAGCCAGTTATGGAGGGAGGTAAGTTTCTTCAGTGGTTCAGAGCCCCATTGATCATGTTTCTAACCTCAGAGGAGGACCAAGACTCCAGGGCAGCTATATCACGACCATCAGTCAGTGCAGTTGGGTTACAGCAGGGGTAGAATTAAAAGCTTCATTAGCATCACAGGTGGTGGAGACCATCCCAGATGCAATATCCAGGTCATGCATTTCAGTCTGACTTCCAGCTGCATCATAGTGTGTTGGGTAGAATCAGGTGGGGCTGTAGGCAAGTCTGTAGTAAGGTCTACATCCTGGCAATGTGAAGAGTGAAGAGGCCGGGCCTGCTGTTCTCACACAGGAGGCCAGGAGGATGTCCTCCATAACTGTATCCTCCTGAGAGTCAAGCTGCATGGAGATACAGCCCCATTGAGACACTGGAAGGTGCCTCCTTCTGTGCACCAGCATTTTCCTTAGGTTTAGATTTGGCAGGTTGATGATGCTTGGCAAACATTTAACGAAACATTGCATCATATAACATTTGTTCCAAGTGAGATCACCACCTCCCTCCTGAGTAATTCCTTGCCATTCCTTAAGTTAAGTCAAAAAAGACTCCATTGGGCTAACAGCCATGGAAACCTTCACTACAAAAAGGAATGACATATCCGGAACCTCGTGTTTCACGGAGCATTGTATCCGTCTGTGCTGCGGTGGAAAAATGGAATCTCTTAGATGTTTCTGTGATCTTATTACCTTCTAATGTCTTTGTTTTGCTCACGTTTCCATCTTTGGGTCTTCTTTTGGATGCCTCACATCTGCATTTGCAGAGAGGCACTGACTGCTGGCTCGATTTCCCATTACTGTCAACCACAAAGAGACATCACCAACCAAGAAAGGAAAAGAGGAAATAAACTCTTACACACGCTAATCTACTTACGAGCGCTCACTGGTGTTTCTCTTCCATCCACAAGGTCTTGAAGTCTCGAGCTGATTTCAATTGAGTAGCTCCCACTTCTTCATCTCTCTCACTGACCTGGTAAGTTTCGTTTTCTCCACGATCTTGCCTCAACTATTCAGTAGTCTGACGCAGCTGGAGTCACCTGCCAAATGCCAGATGGTCTCTATACTACACCTCCCTTAGGGGAACACCAGGCCTAGGCCCCTTTCAACTCAGACTGCCCTGCCCACTTTTTCCACTATTTCCCCTTTCACTTTGGCTTTATTTCTGATCCCACATTAATTGGCTATGCCAGATTCTGTTGAAAAAATGACTTATTCTGAGACTTTGAGTCTTGTTTCAAGAAGCTTTATTTTTCGTGAATTCATGGAGAGGTTACTACACCGTCTCCATTGTCCCACAGCACACTCTCGAGCTGAACAGTGAGTCGATCATTCTACAACGAAACAAACAACTTTACTTGCATTCCACACTTTACAATAATTGAAGATAAAAGTAAGCACATGCAGCTATCACCTTGTTGCTCAATGAAGGAGAATCTAATGAGCTCAAGTAGCATTCCCACTAATAAGCCTGTGGTATACTCCCTACATGTCGTCAAATTATAACTACACAGCCTCAGTATTTAAGTCTAGAAGTATTTCCCTGATATGAGATATTCTTAATACCAAATTGAATGGCCGAGAGCCAAGGTAGCTTTTATCTTGTTCAAGTATGCCATCAATCATATGCTTTTCTTCCCTGTCAAAATACCATTTGAGCATATTCGCATGACATACTCTGTGAGATTTATTTCTGTCTGAAGTCCCTGTCAAGTAGTTCGCTTCACTCAATTCCCTTTTGACTTGATAAGGTTCACTAAACCTTGGTTTTAAAGGCTCACCTATCACTTGAAGTAACACTAATACATTATCCCCGAGAGCGAATTTGCAATTTTTGATTTCTTGTCTGCTTCCTGTTTCAGCATGTGCTGCGATACCTTTAAATGCTGTCTAACCAACTCCCGTGCTCTATTCAATCAATCCTAAAATTTAACACATAGTCTAAATATGTGGTCTCTGAATTCTGACGTACTAGTTTCTCCTTAAACAATTTCAATGGTCCTCACACTTCAAAAACTAATTCAATGGACTGAATTTGGTCAATCTATTTTGTGCATTTCTGATCGCAAAAAGCACAAACGGAACTCCCTTATCCCAATTAACTGGATAGTCTTGATTATAAGCCCTTAACAAGGTCTTTAATGTCTGCTGCCACCTTTCAAGCGCTCCCTGGGATTCAGGATGGTACACAGGAGACTTGCATTGTTTTAGTCCCAAGCTATATTCCTGCTGGAATAGTTTGGATGTGATGTTTGACGCTTGATCTAATTGTATCCCTGCTACTAGTCCGTTTCTAGTGTAAAAATTGAGTGTTTCCACTCCAATCCGTGTAGCGGTGATATTGCATAATGGAATGGCCTCTGGAAATTTAGCTATACATCCATTATTGTTAACAAATACTGATTCCCAATTTTTGTTTGAGGTAGTGGACCTACGCAATCAATTAAGCCTCTTGTAAGTGGTTCTGCAAATTTAAGAATGGGTATTAAATGTTTGGTTTTTATTACTGTCTGTGATTTTACAATTACCTGACAAGTGAGGAAGACTGTTTAAAATACATTCCTCAGGCGTCGGGGCCGCCATTTGCCGAGTGGTGCGAGGGAGGAGCAGAGGACTGTTGGGAAGGTGAGTAAGAAACAACATTTTCTGAACACAGTGGCGAGGAGAGAAGGCGGAGAGAAACTAGGGCTGCTGCGAAGTTTTTAAGTTGGTGAGATCTGAACCCGAGAATCTTCTCCGTCTGCCCTTCCTCCTACTCACCTCCTCTAACCTTACTAAGAGTCTGAAAGCTCGGTAAGTTTTCAGGTTTTCTCATTCTTTCATTTCTTCTCATCCTTTATTTAGTCCCGTGCGGGCTTTCAGAGTAGTTGGGAATGGATGTTAGGGCAGTTGTGATGTCCTCCTGCAGAATGTGGCAGCTGAGAGACACTGCACATGTCTCTGCCGACCAAATCTGCGGGAAGTGCAGCCAATTCCAGCTCCTAGAAAACCGAGTTAGGATACTGGAGTTGGAGCTGGATGAACAACGAGTCATCCGGGAGGCTGAGGGGATAGTTGAGAGGACCTATAAGGGAAGGACAGCTGGGTCACTGTCAGGGGGAAGAAAGGGAAACGATGGTCAGAACAGGACTCCCCTGTGACTGTTGCCCTCAGTAATAAGTATACCATTTGGGATACTGATGGTGGGGATGGCCTACCGGGAGAAGACATAGTTGTCAGGTCTCTAGACTGAGCCTGGCACTGTATCTCAGAAGGTAAGGCGGGAGAATAGAAAAGCGCTAGTGGTAGGGAATTCAATAGGTAGATGGATTGACAGGAAAATTTGTGGTCAGGAAAGGGACTCCCAGAAGGTATGTTGCATTCCCGGTGCCAGGGTAAATGATGTCACTGATCGTGTTTACAGGACTCTGACGGGTGAGGGTGAGCAGCCCAAAATCGTGGTACATATTGGCACCGATGATATAGCCAGGAAAAGGATTGAGGATCTGAAAAGTGACTACTGAGAGTTAGGCTGGAAGCTGAAGAGCAGGATGCGTAGAGTAGTGATTTTGGGTTTGCTACTGGCACCACGTGTTTGTGAGGTGAGGAACAGTCAGTGAATGCAGCTTAACATGTGGTTGCGAGACTGGTGCAGGATGGAGGGAAAAAGAGGAGGGGGTGTAGCATTGCTAATCAGAGAGTGCGTCACAGTTACAGAAACAAAGGTTGTTGAGGGAGATTTGTCTACTGAGTCAGTATGGGTAGAAGTGAGGAATAGCAACGTTGCAGCCACCTCAGTGGGGTTTTCTACAGATCCCCTCATAGCAGTAGAGAGATTGAAGACCTCATAGGCCGGTAGATTTTGAGAAAATGCAGATGTAGCAGGGTTGCTGTTATGGGTGATTTCAACTTTCTCAATATCGACAAGAACTCCCTTAGTGCAGATGCTTTGGATGGAGTCGTTATCGTCAGGTGTGTTCAGGAGGGTTTTCTTACTCATTAGGTAGACAGATCGATGAGGGATAAGGCCTTTTTGAATTTGGTGCTCGGCAATGAGCCAGATCTCACGGTGGGAAAACACTTCGGCGACAGTGACCACAACTGCCTCACATTTGGAGAGGGAAAGGAACAGTTACCGAGGGAATATATTTAATTGGGGAAATGGAAATTATGAAGTCATCAGACCTACATTGGGAAGTACAGACTAAAAGCAATTGTTCCACAGAAAGGGAACAGCAGACATGTGGAGACTGTTAAAGGAGCAGTTGTTGCGAATGATGCACAAATTTGTTCCTCTGAGATTGGTAAGCATGGGTAAGATAAAGGAACCTTGGATGACGAGAACAGAGGAGCTTCTTTTCCAAAGCAAGAAGGCAGCTGATGAAATGTGGAGGAAGCAAGGATCTAGCATAGCTTCAGAGGATTGCAGGCTTGCTAGAATGGAGCTCCGAAATGGACTGAGGCGAGCCAGGAGGGGGCACGAGAAAGGCTTGCCAGGAAGGATTATGGAGAATGAGAACCCAAAGGCTATTTACTCATGCATGAGGGATAAAACATGATAAGGAAGAAGGTAGTGCCGATTGGGGATAGCGTTGGGAACATTCGTGTTAGGTCTGAGCAGATAGGGGAAGCCCTAAATGAGTTTTTTTGCTTCAATTTTAGCTAAGGAAAGGGAACTTGTTGTGAATGGGAACTTTGAGGAGCTGGGAGACAGGCTTGAACAGATCAAGATTGATGAAGTTCACATGCTGGAAATTTTGGCAAACATTAAGATTGATAAGTCCCCTGGGCCAGATCAGATTTTTCCTAGTTTACTCCAGGAAGCAAGAAAGGAGGTTGCGAAGTCGCTAGCGAAGATCTTTACTTCTTCACTGTCCACAGGGGCTGGACTGAAGTATTGGAAGGAGGCAAGTGTTGTTCCTCTTTTCAAATTCCAAATATTGACTGCGAACACGATAGTATGAGTCCTATAGATGGGTCAGTTTTTGTCCAGTGTATGCAGGAGGGCTTCCTGACACAGTATGTAGACAGGCCAAAAAGGAGCGAAGCCACATTAGGTTTGATACTGGGTAGTGAGACCGGGCAGGTGTTAGACTTGGAAGGAGGTGAGCACTTTGGTGATAGCAATCATAATTCTGTTATATTTACTTTAGTGATAGAAAGGGATCGGTGTATACCATTGGGCAAGAGTTACAGCTGGGGGAAAGGCAATTACAATGCGATTAGGCAAGATTTAGGGAGCATAGAATGGGGAAGGAAACTGCAGGGGATAGGCACATTAGAAATGTGGAGCTTATTCAAGGAAAAGCTCCTGTGTGTCCTAGATAAGAATGAACCTGTCAGACAGGGAGGAAGCTGTAGAGCGGGGCAGCCAAGATTTAGGAAGGAAGTGGAATCTCTGGTCAAGAGGAAGATGAAGGCTTATGTTAGGATGAGATGTGAAGGCCCAGTTCGGGTGCTTGAGGGTTACAAGGATAGCCAGGAAAGACCTTAAGACAGAACTCAGAAAAGCCAGGAGGCGACATGAGAAGTTGTTGGCGGATAGGATCAGGGTAAATCCTAAGGCTTTCTATCGGTATTTAAGGAATAAAAGAATGACGAGAGTACAAGAAGGGGAGTAGAGATAATCCTGATAATTATAGACCAGTGAGCCTTACTTCAGTTCTTGGTAAGGTGTTGGAAAACGTTATTAGAGATAGGATTTATAATCATCTAGAAAAGAATAATTTGATTAGAGATAGTCAGCACGGTTTCGTGAAGGGTGGATCATGCCTCACAAACCTTATTGAGTCATTTGATCTACCAAACAGGTAGATGAGAGTAAACTGGTTGATGTGGTGTGTATGGATTACAGCAAGGCGTTCGATGAGGTTCCCCACAGTAGGCTATTGGACAAAATGCGGAGGAATGGGATTGTGGGAGATAGAGCAGTTTGGATCAGTAATTGGATTGCTGAAAGAAGACAGAGAGTGGTGGTTGATGGGAAATGTTCATCATGGAGTACCAGGGATGTATTGCAAGGGCCGGTGTTGGGTCCATTGCTGTTCATCACTTTTATAAACGACTTGTTTGAGGGCATAGAAGGTTGGGTTTGTAAATTTGCAGACGGCACTAAGGTCCGTGGAGTTGTGGATGGTAACAGAAGATGTTGTAGGATACAGAGAGACATAGACAAGCTGCAGAGCTGGGCCGAGAGGTGGCAAATGGATTTTAATGCAGACAAGTGTGAGGTGATTCACTTGGGTCAGAGTAACCAGAATGCAAAGTATTGGGCTAATGTTAAGATTCTTCGTAGTGTAGATGAACAGAGAGATCTCGGTGTCCAGGTACACAGATCCTTGAAAGTTGCCACCCAGGTTGACAAGGTTGTGAAGAAGGCATACAGTGTTTTAGCATTTATTAATAGAGGGATTGGGTTCTGGAACCATGAGGTAACGCTACAGCTGTACAAAACTCTAGTGCGGCCGCACTTGGAGCATTGTGTACAGTTCTGGGCACCGCATTATGAGAAGGATGTGGAAGCTTTGGAAAGGGTGCAGAGGAGATTTACTAGGATGTTGCCTGGTATAGAGGGAAGTTCTTACGAGGAAATGCTGAGGGACTTGAGGCTGTTTTCGTTGGAGAGAAGGAGGTTGTGAGGTGACTTAATAGAGATATATAAGATAATCAGAGGGTTAGAATGGTGACGGCGAGCACGAGGGGGCATAGCTTTAAATTGAAACTTGATAGATATTGGACAGATGTCAGAGGTAATTCTTTTACTCAGAGAGTAGTAAGGGTGTGGAATGCTTTGCCTGCAACGGTAGTAGATTCGCCAATTTTAAGTACGTTTAAGTCGTCATTAGACAAGGATAAGGGCATGCATTGAATAGTGTAGGTTAGACGGGTTTCAGATTGGTATGACAGGTCGGCACAACATCGGGGGCCGAAGGGCCTGTACTACGTTGTAATATTCTATGTTTTACAAGGTTTACCAGGATGCTGCCTGGACTGGAAGGCTTGGCTTATGAAGAGAGGTTGACTAAGCTCGGACTTTTCTCTCTGGAGAGAAGGAGGAAGAGAGGTGACTTGATCGAGGTATACAAGGTAATGATAGAAATGGATAGAGTCAATAGCCAGAGACTTTTACTCAGGGCAGGACGACTGACATGATGGGTAATAGTTTTAACATATTAGGAGATGGGTACAGAGGGGACGTTAGAGGAAGGTTCGTTATGAAAAGAGTTGGGAATGCTTTGCCAGCGGTAGTGGTGGAAGCAGAGTCATAGAGATGTACAAAATGGAAACAGACCTTTCGGTCCAACCCGTCCATGCCGACCAGATATCCCAACCAAATCTAGTCCCACCTGTCAACACCCGGTCCACACCCCTCCAAACCCTTCCTATTGATATACCCATCAAAATGCCTCTTAAATGTTGCAATTATACCAGCCTCCACCACTTCGTCTGGCAGCTCATTCCACACCTGCAACATCATCTGCGTGATAAAGTTACCCCTTAGATCTCTTTTATAACTTTCCACTCTCACACTAAACCTACACCCTCTACCTTTGGACTCTCCGACCCCAGGGAAATTTTTTTTTTCCTATTTATGCTATCTATGCCCCTCATAATTTTGTAAGCTTCTATGTCCGTGTAGCCTCCGATGCTCCAGGGACAACAATCCCAGCCTGTTCAGCCTCTCCCTATAACTGAAATTCTCCAAACCTGGCAACGTCCTTGTAATCCTTATCTGAAACTTTCAAGTTTCACAGCTTACCGATAGGAAGGAGACAAGAACTGCACGCAATATTCCAACAGTGGCCTAACCAATGTCCTGTACAGCCGCAACATGACCTTTCATCTCCTGTACTCAATACTCTGACCAATAAAAGAAAGCATACGAAACGCCTTCTTCACTATCCTATCTACCTGCGACTCCACTTTCAAGGAGCTATGAACCTGCACTCCAAGGTCTCTTTGTTCAACAACATTCCCCAGGACCTTACCATTAAGTGCATACGTCCTGCTAAGAATTGCTTTGCCAAAATGCAGTACCTTGCATTTACCTGAAATATTAGGGACATTTAAGCGACTGCTGGCCAGGCACGTGGATAGCAGTGAAGTGAGAGCTGCGTAGATTAATTTATTTTATTTTACGTTAGGATTAATCCTCGGCACTACATAGTGGGCCAAAAAGTCTGTTCTCTGCTGTAATTTTCTATGTACTATGCATCACACGTCTGGCAAAATTCAACTACATCCTTGTGCAGTCCAGGTCAGTAAAAATGTTTTTGTATTTTATGCTGAATTTCCTCATTCCTCAATGACTCCCAAATGGTACCAATTGCAACATTTCCTTCCCATACCCCTCTTGCAACGCAATGTGATGAACTTCTGCCCATTTCTCATCTGACTGAAATTGTGATGGCCTCCATTTCCTCAATAAGACATGAGTTGTAAGGTAATAACATTTATGGATACACCCAGGTATGTCTTTTGATATGGCAGCTTTAAAGTTCGATCTTTATGCAGTAACTTAGTTAATTTATCTAAGTGAAAGATGTCTGCTTTGTTATCTGTTTGCTCCTGGATTGTCTCAATCATCTGATCAAAAAGGTCTCTGCTACATCCACTTCAACTTTCTTATCTGGACTGTTTTGATCTCTCTTGTTTCAACTGGTGACTTTTTAACCTCGTTACCACACAGTCAGGACAAATTCCAGGATATGTGTCCTGCACCAGTTCAGTTCCCTGAGTTTCAACCACAGTACTGGTGAATCAGTTATATCATTAGCAAGGATAACTTTTACTCCTAGAGCTAAGAGCCAATACTCCGAACATGACTTCTTCATTTTTCTCTCTACACCCTAAACTCACTTTACATAATTGAGCACTTTTCTCTAACCTTTAATTCCAGTTACCAGTACCCTTTCTGGCAATAGTCCTTCAGAGGTACATATCTCCTCAACTTTCAACATCACAGATTGAGAGGATCCTGTGTCTCTTAATATTGTAACGTTTTTACCTGCAACTCTTGGCCTATGAGAATAAACTTTACATTCACAGGTATGTGGTTTAAAATGATCTGTCACTTCGTCCTGAATCAACTTCCAACCAGATTGTACATTCTGGTGCAGCTTTCTAGCCTCCACTGTACTTTCCATTAACACTCCTACAAAATACACTGGCTTATCCTATTTTCCAACCTCTGGCTTCCCAGTGCTTTCCCTAACCCACCAATACTGTGATTTCATGTCGCCTACTTTATTGCATTGAAAAAAACTAGAGCTTTTTAACTTCTCTGTCCACTTTGAGGCTTTGAGGGTTTCCTTTTTATCCTGTGGTAAATTGTCCTTATGATCTTCACTGAGATCTACCTTTCACTATCCACGTGAGGATTTCTCTTTTGCCCAGTTTCTATCGCTCATTGGTTGAAACTGATTCTGGAAGCCAAACTTTAATTTTCGAGAAAGTTTAGCTGCTAATCTTGCCATTTTAGCTCTCTGCTCTTCCACATGAATTCTTATTATTTCAGGAAGTAGTGAACTCCTCCAAAATAATTGTCCTTCTAGGCTTGCTCTATTTTTAATGCGCTCATTCACATATCAAGTGTATTTTGTTCCTTTCAAACTCAATGTAGGTTTGAGCAGGGCCCCTCATTGGATTCCTGAAACATTGTTGGTCGGATTCTGGCACGAACCCATATGCTATTAAGATGACTGTATTTACCTCCTCATAAGCCCCAGATACCCCCTCTGCTATTGATGTGAATAACTTACTAGCCTGAACTGCACATTTTCTTTGGTTCAACAAAACTCACATGACTACTGGCCACCGCATTTGTTTAGCAACCGTTTCAAATGAGTTGAAAAAAGCTTCCACATCCTTCTCATCAAATTTAGACGATGATTGAATGTATTTAAACAGTTTCTCACCAGGCCTTTGGCTACCATGGGTTTGCCCATCCCCACGAAGGTTACCTTCAGCCTACAACTCCATCCTTTTAAGCTGACTTTCCTGTCGCAGTGCTAATTTCTGAAGTTTGAACTCCCTCTCTTCTTTTCCTTTCCTGTCTCTTTTTCTCTCTCTTCCCTTTCTCTTTCTCTCTCTTCTCTCCTTTTCCTTTTCCTTTCTGTTCTGCTACAGCAGTTCATTTTCTTTCTCTTTCCTCTTCTTTCAATCATAATTCAAACTGTTTCATTTCTGCTGCCCTTGATTTGTCTCTTGCCTCTAACTCAAGTTGCTTCATTTTCAGTTGATTTTTAGCCATCTCCATAGAATCTGACGCTGATTCCAGCACATGTAAATGCTGAACAATTGCGGTAATTGTCTCTCCTTTCCTCACGGAATGAGACAGCTCCAACCCCAGCCTGTCTGCTAATTCAACTGGTGTGGTCCTTTGCAAACCCTCCAAAGTCACCTCTTCCACCTCCAGAAAACTCTTGGTGACTGAAACAGCTATTGCTGTCCTAAGCACAGTTTAAACCAACCACGTTCAACTCCCAGAACAAAAGATACTAATACATACCATTCGCTGCCTCCCAGACCAACAAACCTCATCCAAATCGGAAGGATTGAACAAATCCTGTCTGAGCCCCCAATCTGTTATGGATCAGACCAAAACCCTCTAATCCTTTCACGAAGGTAGCCCAGACACTCACTTTGTTAGTTACCTTACGCAGGTGTGAATCGGATATCCAGGAGTGATGCAGCTGGCCTCACCACTTAGTTTGAAACAAAACAATTTTTAAAAAAAGATTACCAAACCAACAAAAGAGAACAGAATACAGAATATATTAACATCCGTGAAAACCCAACAGATTTTCCCAACTTAATGATTCTGTTCCAAAAACTCCAACAATCCCCAGAAACATCCCTTGTCACAAAAAAGTAATATGAAACCCAGAGTGTTACATGACAGAGGTCAGAGAGAGAGAGAGTACCAGCCTGGACCTGCTTCGGTGGGTCCAACAGCTTCAAAACAAGACTGCTAAACCCAAAACAAACCAGAGTGAAGCTGAGCTGGGAGAACTGGCCACTCCCCTTTCATTTTACAATGGTTTTATTTTCAAAAACTTGAAAGCCTGTTGCCTGAGGGAAAGCCAAGTTAATGTTTCTTCTTCCGTATCCTCAGAACTGTTTTACAAACATTAACTCTGATTTCACACCGTAGATGGTGCCAGACCTGATGAATGTTTCCAGCTATTTGATTTGATTTGTTATTGGCATACGTGCCTAAGTGCAGTGAAAAGTTTTGTTTTTTGTTCAGTACAGGTAGATCATAACATACAAGGACATACAGGTAACATGGTGATTTAACAGAGGAAGTAAAAGTTACGTTAACACAGGAGGGTACAAAAGCAAGGTCAACCTTACATTTAACATTTGAATGGCCTATTCAGCAGTCTCATAACAACAAAAGAGGTGCTGGTCATAAATCTGCTGATAATGTTTGCTTAAGCTTTTTCAACTTCTGCCTGGTGGAAGAAGCTGGCAGAGATTTTATCTGGGATGGGATGATGAAGGGGGGCCTTTCCAGGAACGGGAAGTTCACATGCAGTCAATGGATAGGAGGTCGGCTTGTGTGATGTTCTGGGCTTTGTTCACAACATCTTTGCAGTCCTGAGTGGAGAGGTTTATGGACTAAGCCGTGATGCTACCAGATGGAATGTTTTCTGTGGTGCATGTGAAAAAGTTGTTGAGGCTCTTTATAGACATGCCAAATTTACCAAACATTCTGAGGAAGAAGGGAAATTATTATGCCTCCTTGACGCTCAAATCTCCGTGGGTGATCCCGGGCAGATTGTTTGCTATCATCACTCCCAGGAACTTGACGCTCTCGATCATATCCACCTCAGCTTCTGTTTTGGGTTCTGACTTCAAGCACCCACAATTCTTTTATGAAGTATTACTTTTCCAGTTCCACAATAGATGCCTCAGATACACGTCATTATGAGAAACAAGGAAAATTTTGAATGATATACTTCTCATAGAATGACATACTCGTGTACAGGATGTACAAGTACTTGGAAAAGCAAGGAGTAATTAGAGATAGTCATCATGGCATGGTGCATGGGGAATCATGACTCCCAAACTTGATTGAGTTTTTTGAAGAAATAATAAAGAGAATTGATGAGGGCAGAGCAGTAGATGTGATCAATACGGACCTCAGTAAGGTATTTGGCAAGGTTCCCGATGGGAGACTGGTTAGCAAGGTTAGATTTCACGGAATAGACGGAGAGCTAGACATTTGGATACAGAACTGGCTCAAAGGTAGAAGACAGAGGGTGGTGGTGGAGCGTTGTTATTCAGACTGGAGGCCTGTGACCAGTGGAGTTCCGTAAGGATCAATACTGGATCCTCTACATTTCGTCATTTCTATAAATGATTGGTTGAGAGCATAAGAGGTACAGTTAATAAGTTTGAAGATGGCACAAAAACTGGAGGTGTAGTGGACAGTGCAGAAGGTTACCTCAGATGACAACAAGATCTTGATCAGATGGGCCAATGGGCTGAGAAGTGGCAGATGGAGTTTAATTCAGATAAATACGAAGTACTGCATTTTGGGAAAGCGAATCTTTCCAGTACGTATACAGTTAATGATAAGGTCCTGGTGACTGTGCTGAACAAAGAGACCTTGAGTGCAGGTTCACAGCTCCTTAAAAGTGGAGTCGCAGGTAGATAAGACAATGAAGATGGCGTTTAGTATGCTTTCCTTTATCAATCAGAGAGTTGAGCACAGGAGTTGGGAAGTCATGTTGCAGCTGTACAGGACATTAGTTAGGCCACTGTTGGAATATTGCGTGCAATTCTGGTCTCCTTCCTATCGGAAAGATGTTGTGAAACTTGAAATGGTTCAGAAAAGATTTGTCAGGATATTGCCAGGTTGGAGGATTTCAGTTATAGAGAGAGGCTGAACAGGCTGGGGCAGTTTTCTCTGGAGTGCGGAGGCTGAGGGATGACCTTATAGAGGCTTACAAAATTATGAGGGGCATGGATAGGATAGATATACAAAGTCTTTTCCCTAGGGTCGGGGAGTCCAGAACTAGAGGGAATAGGTTTAGGGTGAGAGGAGAAAGACATTAAAGAAACCTTAAGGGCAACTTTTTCACACAGAGGAAGGTATGGGTATGGAATGAGCTGCCAGATAAAGTGGTGGAGGCTGGTACAACTGCAACATTTAAGAGGCATTTGGATAGGCATACGAATAGGAAGGATTTGGAGGGAGCTGGCAGGTGGGAGCACATTTGGTTGGGATATCTGGTCGGCATGGACTGGTTGGACCGAAGGGTCTGTTTCCATTCTGTAAATCTCTGTGACTCTATGATTCTAAGTCAACAATCCATAAACATCCGTTCAGCTTGGGATTTCTTCTGGTCATAGAATTATAGACTAACACAGCATAGAAAAGGCCCTTCAGCCCAAACTGCTCCATGTTGACCACGTGCAAGTTCCAATTGCCCGCATTTGTTCCATATCCTTCTAAAACCATCCCATCGCTGTACTTTTTCAAATGACTTTTAAATGTTGTGACTGTACCCCCCACAACCACTTTCTCTGGCAACTCATTTCATTCATTCTCTGCATGAAGACGTTGCCTTTCATGTCCTTCCTAAATCTTTCCTCCCTCACCTTCAACCTATGCCTTCCACTTTAAAATTCTCCAACCCTGGAGGAAATGGGCTATAAGCATTCATCTTATTTCTGCCCTTCATGAATTTATACAATCATTCTCCTCCATTCCAAGGATTAAATTTCCTATCCATGACAACCTCACCCTATAATTCAGGCCTATTAACCTGGTAACATCTTCGTAAATCTTACTTGCACTCTTTCCAGTATTAGCTATGTCTTTCCTGGTGACCAAAGGTGTGAACAATACACCAAGTTCGAACTCCCCAACGACTTATATAGCTGTAACATAATGTTCCAACTCCTAACTCGTTGCCTTGACCAATGTAGGCCAGCATGCCAAATACATTCATTAACACCCTGTCTACCTGTGGCAGCACCTTCAAAGGACTATGTAATTGCACTCCTAGATCCCTCGGTTCCGCAGTACTCCTCATACCTTAACATTTACGGTATAAATCCGACCTTGGTTTTGACTTTCCAAAGTGCAATACCTCACATGTTTCTGTATTGAATTATATTTGCCAATCATCTTCTACTTCCCTGTAATTTTTGACAACCCTCCTCGTTATCAATGATAACTCCGAATTTTGTATCACCTGCAAACTTACGCATGGTGCATTGTACATTCACATCCAAATCACTCATGCAAATAACAAATACTGAAGGTCCCAGCATCGACCTCAGTGGCTCACTGCTAGCCACAGGACACCAGGCAAGAAACAACCTTCAACAATTACCCTCTGCTTACGACTATTAAGTCAATTTTGAAACCAGTTACATTGCTCTCCCTCTGTGCCATGTGACGTAACATTCACGACTAGCCTACCATGCGGGACCTTGTCAAGGCCTTACTAATCTCCATTTAGTAATCACCCACTGCCCTACCCTCACCTATCCTGCTGGTGGTCAATTTAAAATTGCAACTTTGCAATGGCCAGGAATTGAACCCGGATCAACTGCTTGGAAAGCAGCTATGCTCAAAACACTATACTGCCATTATACATTGATAGGCCTATGAGTGTTGATTGATGAAGCCGGAGAAGATGCTTAGACCTAGGATGTTTACTGAGGAGTTCTTGCAGAGATATCCTGTAACTGAAATTGCTGACATGAAAAATAACAACTTTAGCCCTTCTTGCTAGTTATTGCTGCAACCAACAGAGAATTTTCTCTGGATTTTCGTTGACTGTGTTTTTTTTCCTTGGCATCCTTAGTATCATGGAGCATTGATATTCAGGGGAGATCCTCTGCCTTCTCCTCTGGGGATCCACTTGTTTGAAACAAGGCTGTAATCAATAGCCCTTGCATCACCCAAACTGGCCATCAATAAGCAGGTTATTGCTGACCAGATATTGTTTGATAGCCCTGTTAATGACACCTTCCTTCCCATTTCCATGTTAGAGAATGGACAGATGAGACGTTAATTAACATTAGAGTTGCACTCATTTTTCTGTGTAAAACGTGTCTGGGTAATTTTTCACATTATCTGTCCATGCCAGTGCTGTTGCTAAATCTGAACAATTTGACTTGGCAGGCGACACGTTTTCGATACTTATGTTGTCACGACCCATAATCTTTTCAGTATCCAGTAATTCCGTAAAAAATAGTAAGAGTGAATTGAATTGGCTGGAGACTGGGATCTGTGAACATGGGGACCTCAGGAGGACGCTGAAATGGATCAACGTCTTAGTATTTTTGGTTGAAGAGTGTTGCAAATGCTTCAGCTTTATCTTTTGCAATGATGCCTTAGACTCCCCCAAAACCGAGGGTTTAGTTGTTGGAGAGCATGCTTCTCACACAGTAGTTTGATTGTCCACCATCTTTTTTGACCAAATGTGCCAGAGCTTAGATCTGCAAAACTGAGATGTGATGCAAAAACAGAAATTATGAGTGGAACACAGCAGGTCTGGCAGGATCAGTGGAGAGAAAGCAGAATCTCATTGGTTGGGTGATTGCTTAGTTCTGTTCGTCACTTGTTCCATACAAAATTCGTCCTGTTTTGTAGTTTCACCAGGTTGGAAACTCATGTATTGGTTTTCAGTGCTGCTGTTTGTATGTCCTATTGCACTCGTCATTGAACCAATTAGAAGGCTTCCCATTCATATACTGTACTCACACAAATGCTTTTTCAATGTTGTAATTGTATCAGCTACCACCATAGAGCCATAGGGACATACAGCATGGAAATAGACCCTTCGATGCAAACGGCTGAACATAATCTCAAACTAAACTGGTCCCACCCGCCCGCTCCTGACCCATATTCCTTCGAACACTTCCCATTCATGTATCTGGCCAAAAATCTTTGTTTGCACATACATTACCCTCTGCATGAAGGAATTGACTGTCGCAGGTCGCTTTGAAATCTTTCCCCTCTCACTTTAAACCGATGCTGTCTAGTTTTGGACTATGTTATCCCGGGGAAGACCTTGGCTATTTACACTATGCATGCATGCATGTTCCTCATGATTTTATGAGCCTCTATAAATTCATGCCTCAGCCTCTGACGCCCCAGGGTTAAAAATGCCTCAGGCTATCCAACTTGTCCCTGTAACCCAAAACTTCCAGTCAGATGTCGGGCAGATAGTCTATGATATTTTGTGCAAGGTGTAATTCTGATGCGGCAGATAGCTTAATGAACTTCTTGGACACTTTGTCATAAGTTGTTTGATCTGTTTGAAGTCTGCCTCATTTTTCACAGTGATAGTGCCACACCACATGAAGCAGTGTCTTTACAATTCAGCCAGTCTCCTCATGAAATGTTTCACGCGGAAGTGCCTGGATACAACTGCAGTGGAGACATTCTATTTGATGTGTATAATGTGAGGAATGCTGCTCAAAGACAAATCATTTCCTCATTGCAGAGGTAGCACAATATATCTTCACATTAGCGTATTCCATGCTAAATAACCTCAGTCCAATTGCAGTCCCATCCATGCCAGTCTCTTGTGAGTGCGTACGTATGTACGTGTGTGTGTGTGTGTGTGTGTGTGTATTGTTGGGGCCGTCAATTTTCATGGTGTTCTGAGGAGCTGCCCTCTCTGTCCCTCAGTCATTGAATCCTTGAGGGCTTTCACCCTCTCACAAACCCTCAGCAATGGCGTAGTGTAGCCAGCACAGAGTTGCATTGCACCACTTTCAACACAATGGAGTTGTGTTTCACTTTTTTGACTCTTCACTCCAAAAGAGGAAATTTCTGTTTTGGGAATGTATTGCAGGAGCAGTTCACTGCAATTAGGAACGTTAATGCTGGAAAATAGGAAGCCCAGCCATTTGTAATAACTTCTATTTCTTCATAATGCAAGGAATTCATGCAACTAGGTATTTTACTGTCATCCTGAACTTTGTTCTGAATCTAGACGATGTTGTTGCAGTAATGACTTTTTAGTGGCTGAGCTCTAATAATGTCATGTAATTGCCTGTCACAATTTCTCACATTGAAACAGTACATCAGTAACTGCTTGTGACATTGGTATGGGGTATTTTGAATTGTACAGAGAAGTGAGACCATGCATTTAATAGTGGAACATTTTCTGAATAACTATTCTATTTATTTTCATCAGAAAGTTCTGAAAGATTTAAGTTTAATGGAGACTTACAGAGAGTTCCATGCTGATAGGAATTATCCAGTTGGAAATTCCATTTCTCCGGACAATTCCTTTGGATTGTGCTCTGATGGGGAATCTGCAAGTTCCCTGCTCCCTGCAAGGGGATAGGACTCTCTGTCAGGAATTTGATGGAACACTCCCCACTTGCCTGGATGGGTGCCACTCCAACAACATTCAAGAAGCTCAACAGCATCCAGGACATAGCAGCCACTTGATTGGCACCACATCTACAAAGCCCCACTGCCCCCACCTCCACTTAGTAGCGTGTGCTATTTACAAGATTCACTGCAGAAATTCATCAAAGATCCTCAGATAGCATCTTCCAATGCAACTATCACTTGCATCTTGAAAGTCAACAGCAGCAGATACATGGGAACACCACCATCTGCAAATGTTCCCTCCAAAGCATCTCACCAAACTGACTTGGAAATATACCACCGTTCCTTTATTGTCGCTGTGTCAACATGCTGGAAGTCCCTCCCTAAGGGCATTATGGGCATGCAGTGGTTCAAGAAAGCAGCTCACCCCCACCTTCTCAAGAAACAACTAAGGATGGGTGAAAAATACTGACCCAGCCAGTGATACCCCACATCCCACGAGTGAATGAAAAAAATAAATTGTGGTCTGGAAACAACAGGACCCTCCCTGCGGGGCTCACTGAGAAGTTGTGTTTTCACACAACACAAGGAATCCGTGTAAACAGGTATTTTACTGTGTTACTGATCTTTGCTCTGAACCGGGGCAATGTTGCTGCGTAAATAAATGTGTTTGTGCAACAACTTAGGTTCCGCAGCATGAACCCGACAACATTGAAGTTAATAAGAAAAGGTGAGTAATCGATATTATTGATACCTTGAATGGCATAATATAAAAAATCAACAACAAAGATTAACCACAGGAGGATGAAGTTCCCAGAGATGGTGAAGAGCAAAGTCATAGACTTCCTTCTGCTCTCCATCTCTGGGTCTCGATGATTCTTTCCTTTGCTCTCAACCATCAGCCTCTTCCGCACTTGGCTGGTCACTAGAATGTGTTTGACAGTCAGAGCATTGAGCAACAGAATCAAAGCGAATGGCAGTAAAGGGGTTAAAACCGTATCAAGCCAATCTAACGCCACCCAAGAAGTCTCAGTATAGTAGCTTGACTTCCTTTTACAGTAGAATGGCACATTGTTGATGATCCTCAGAGGCTCATATTGAAAATAGAAGGGGATGTTTTTCAAACAGAGCAGGATGCAGGTTGTTGCTAGAACCACAGTCACTGTTTTTTCAGTACAATATATTGTTTTCAGCTTCTGACAGCAAATGGTCACAAATCGATCAAAGGAGAAAGTGACGGTGAACCAGACAGAGCAGTCGATGGCTACACGACCCAGGGCCCCACTAATACTACACACAGGAGTGATGTCCAGGAAACACAGTGGGAAATAATACATGCGAAATCTGCTCAGTATAATCTCAGTCATAATGACCATCAGATCTGCAGCTCCCATCACCTCCAGGTAGCGAAGTGTGCAAGGTAAAACACCACATTTTCCCCGGGAAATTATAACAATTGCCAGACAGTTAACTGTGGAAGACAAATAGGAAAAGAAACAGTTAATTACTGATCAAAATTTCCCCATTCCTGGTCCGGAGAGCAACAATAACGATTTTACCATCAAACCCCGATCCACTCTGTGACTGTGGTTGGAGTTGAGTGAGTTTGAATTTTAAACTCACTCCAGATTACCCTCCAGCCCAATCACTGCATATATTGTGGCATTTGGACAGAAGCTGAGATCATGGCCACTCCGAGGAGTGATTTTATTTGGTTGTAAGGTAGCAATCTGAATGATAATAAATTCTTACACTTCTCAGCTCCAATTCTAGCTGGTACATAACCCAGTTAGAAACATTGATCCCAACTGCATCATTGGAATGTTTGTTGTGGTTCTGCTCGCCGAGCTGGAAGTTTTTGCTGCAAACGTTTCGTTCCCTGGCTAGGGAACATCATCAGTGCGGTGGGAGCCTCGTGTGAAGCGCTGCTTTGATGTTTCTTCCGGTATTTATATTGGTTTGTTCTTGCCGCTTCCGGGTGTCAGTTTCAGCTGCAGTGATTTGTATCTGGGGTCCAGGTCGATGTGTCTGTTGATGGATGTTCTTGCCGTTTCCGGGTGTCAGTTTCAGCTGTAGTGGTTTGTATATGGTGTCCAGGTCAATGTGTCTATTGATGGAGTTTGGGGATGAATGCCATGCTTCTAGGAATTCTCTGGCTGTTCTCTGTCTGGCTTGTGCTATGATAGTGGTGTTTTCCCAGTCAAATTCATGTTGCTGGTTGTCTGAGTGTATGGCTACTAGAGATAGCTGGTCGTGTCGTTTTGTGGCTAGCTGATGTTCGTGGATGCGGATTGTTAGCTGTCTTCCTGTTTGTCCTATATAGTGTTTTGTGCAGTCCTTGCATGGTATTTTGTAAACTACGTTAGTTTGGCTCATGCTGGGTATTGGGTCCTTTGTTCTAGTGAGTTGTTGTCTGAGCGTGGATGTTGGCTTGTGTGCTGTTATGAGTCCTAAGGGTCGCAGTAGTCTGGCTGTCAGTTCTGAGACACTCCTGACATATGGTAGAGTGGCTAGTCCTTTTGGTTTTGGCATGTCCTCGTTCCGACGTCTATCTCTTAGGCATCTGGTGATAAAGTTGCGTGGGTATCCGTTTTTGGCCAATACCTTGTATAGGTGTTCCTCTTCCTCTTTTCGCAGTTCTGGTGTACTGCAGTGTGTTGTGGCCCTTTTGAATAGTGTCCTGATGCAGCTTCGTTTGTGTGTGTTGGGGTGGTTACTTTCATAGTTTAGGACTTGGTCTGTGTGTGTTGGTTTCCTGTGTATCCTTGTGGTGAATTCTCCGTTGGGTGTTCTCACTACTAACACGTCTAGGAATGGGAGTTGGCTATCCTTTTCTTCTTCTCGTGTGAATCGGATTCCTGTGAGTGTGGCGTTGATGATTCTGTGTGTTTTTTCTATATCTGTGTTTTTGATGATTACAAAGGTGTCATCAACATATCTGATCCAGAGTTTGGGTTGGATTTGTGGTATGGCTGTATGTTCTAATCTTTGCATAACTGCCTCTGCTATGAGTCCCGAGATTGGTGATCCCATGGGTGTTCCGTTGATTTGTTCGTATATCTGATTGTTGAATGTAAAGTGTGTGGTGAGGCACAGGTCCAGTAGTTTAAGTATGCCGTCCTTGTTGGTAGGTTCGGCCTCCTGTGTTCTGTTATGTATGTCCAGTAGGTTGGCTATTGTTTCTTTGGCTAGGGTTTTGTCAATTGAAGTGAACCGTGCCGTCACGTCGAATGATACCATGGTTTCTTCTTTGTCTATGTGTGTATTCCTGAAGATGTCCAAGAATTCCTGTGTTGATTGTATGGAGTGTTTGGATCCGCTGACTAGGTGTTTCAGTTTTTGTTGTAGTTCCTTGGCCAGTTTGTATGCTGGTGTCCCTGGTAGTGATACTATGGGTCTGAGTGGGATGTCTGGTTTGTGTACTTTGGGTAGTCCATAGAATCTCGGGGTGTTGTTGCTTTCAGGTTTCATTCTTTGCTGGTCCGCTTTGGTTATCTGTCCGTTTTTTTGTAGATTCCTTAGTGTGTTGATTATTCTGTTGGTGAGTTGTGGTGTGGGGTCGGAATCCTTCATTTGGTAGGTGTTGGTGTCTGCGAGTAGTTGTTGTGCTTTACTGATGTAGTCAGATTTATCTAGGATGACCGTCATACGCAGATAAAGGCAGAATGACTAGAACTCACTAGAACAAAGGACCCAATACCCAGCATGAGCCAAACTAACGTAGTTTACAAAATACCATGCAAGGACTGCACAAAACACTATATAGGACAAACAGGAAGACAGCTAACAATCCGCATCCACGAACATCAGCTAGCCACAAAACGACACGACCAGCTATCTCTAGTAGCCATACACTCAGACAACCAGCAACATGGATTTGACTGGGAAAACACCACTATCATAGCACAAGCCAGGCAGAGAACAGCCAGAGAATTCCTAGAAGCATGGCATTCATCCCCAAACTCCATCAATAGACACATTGACCTGGACACCATATACAAACCACTACAGCTGAAACTGACACCCGGAAACGGCAAGAACATCCATCAACAGACACATCGACCTGGACCCCAGATACAAATCACTGCAGCTGAAACTGACACCCGGAAGCGGCAAGAACAAACCAATATAAATACCGGAAGAAACATCAAAGCAGCGCTTCACACGAGGCTCCCACCGCACTGATGATGTTCCCTAGCCAGGGAACGAAACGTTTGCAGCAAAAACTTCCAGCTCGGCGAGCAGAACCACAACAACGGATACCCGAGCTACAAACCTTCAATCAGATTTTAAACATTGGAATGTTTATTGGACTGTCAATAATCCAAACTCTTCCCTTCTCCCTGGATAAGTTCAGGCCCTGCTCTTAGCATTGGACCAAATCCTGATCGGAGCAACAACAGGGACAGGAAACAGGTCAGAAGAACCTGTATAAGATTTCAAACAAAACAACTCCATGTGACTTACACAAGTGCAGCATAACGGAGCATGCAGTGTTCCCTTAGTGGCAATGTGTGAGTGTTCAGAGTGCTGTGATATTTACACTGTAAATCTACACATCCGTACATCACAAACATCTCAATGTGCAGGGATCAGAAGGGAAATCTGTCAAGGCTTCAATTCACTGACCAGAGATGGTGAGGAGGACAGACTCTGATCCATTGTTCAGAATTCCCAACCAAATTGCAATAGTTCATCTTTTGCTTTAAATATCTCGTAGGGCACCACTCAGATCATGACTTAACATTTTACAATTCTGGAGATGACAGACCTCATTTGCATAGCAAAAACAGAAATAGCTTAGCAGGACTGGTAGCATCTGTGGGAGAGAAAGCACAGGTAATATTTTGGATCCTACTTCAGAGCTAAGTTGCCTGATGTCTCCTCATACCTTCCGACTGTATGAAACCAGGATAGATGACAGAACACTGACATTGGGAGTCTCTGTCAGTGAAGAATTAGATTACTTACAGTGTGGAAACCGGCCCTTCAGGCCAACAAGTCCACACCGACGCGCCGAAACGCAGCCCACCCAGACCCATTCCACTACACCTAAGACTACAGGCAATTTAGCATGGCCAATTTAGCAATCCACTCAACCTGCACATGCTTGGACTGTGGGAGGAAACCGGAGCACCCGGAGGGGACCCACGCAAATACGGGGAGAATGTGCCACACAGTTAGTTGCCAGAGGTGGGAATTGAACCCAGGTCTCTACTGCTGTGAGGAAACAGTGCATACCACTGTGCCACCGTGCCACCCAGTGCACTGTGAATGCGGTTCAATTCAGAATGAATTACTGTCACTGTTCTGGTTTCAGGATAAGGCTGACCAGTCAGGAAGCACGAGACATTATTGTTCAAAAGATAAACAAGAGAGCAGATCAGCAGCAGTTTAAAACAAGTTCAGTTTTGATAATGCCATACCAGGAACACCAATAAAAACTAGGATGGTATTGAACACCCTCTCTACTTGATCAATTGGACGATGCATTGTTCCTTGCGAGGTGATCTGTCCCTTCAGGCAGCTAACAAGCTCCTTGATTGAAACTCTGAGCTGATACATTCCCAGAGACGCTGTCATATACTGTGTGGAAGCTCCTTGGGGACAGCATTACTCAGCTTTGTCACTGTTTTCAAATTTCTATCAATAAACAAACTAATGACAATAACAAGTTTCATCCCAAATATGAAGGATTGTTGCTGCTCATACATCGTCACAAAACAACAAAAACATAATCTGGAATCTGCCAGCAATAACACTGTCCACCCAAACACCAGGAGACACAACTCGAGATCACAAATTATTTCAACCGATTCTGCATCGGGACTGTTTACTCCAAGTGTGAAAATATGCCTCAGAGCTGTCCTTCTGCGCTCTCGGTTAGGAACTGCCCTCTTTAAGTAAGAACATTTCACTCACTGATTGAAATGTAAATCTTCTTACGTACAAAATGTGTGCATTACTTCTGACATCAGCATTTATTCCCCATTCACTATTTCCCAGGATCCGGAGTCAAATGAAGGACCAAGGGAAGGGAACATACTGCCGTTCCTGCCCAGGCAGATACATTATTAACCTCACACTGCCCTTCCTGATACATCACGATCCTCAAGTTTATTGTCACTGCCCATCCACTTACATCACTGATGTCGCTCCAGTATTGCAGCTACAACAGCGAACAAGGAAGGGAGATGGAAGTTTGATCGTGATTACGAAAGGAATCAAGTATAAAACTTGGGAAATGCAGCTGAAAGGGTACAAGGCATGATTGCAACCTCAGCTGGAATATTGCAACCATATCTGTCTCCTTACTTGTGAAGTGATATAACTGCATTGGAGGTTTTCAGAGGAAGGTCATGAGATAGCTCCAGCAATGAAGATGTTGTCTCATTCCTGCTTCAAACAAGTTCGACGGCTTGTCGAATGTTCTTCATGAATGTGCCCAGATGTCACACAACACTGAAACTGTCAAATCAGTCCGAAACAAACTGATACCAATACAAACAGTCCCTTCTTTGTTGTGGACCTGTTACTATCTCCTTTAATAGTGGACATACTAGGCTAATCCCATTGTGCTCCTGAAGCTGATACGAATTTCGGAGTCTCTTGTACATTTACATAGTTGCTCTATCTCTTTCTCTCTTGCTCTCTCTCTCTCTCTCTCTCTGTCTAACTCTCTCTCTCTGTCTCTCTGTCTCTCTGTCTGTCTCTCTCTCTCTTTGAGTCTGTGAAGCTGCTTTCTCTCTCTCGCTCTCTCTCTCTCTCTTTGTCTCCCCTCACCCACCCCTCTCACTCTCCCCCTCTTTCTCACTCTCTCTCCCTCCCTCCCTTCCTCTCTGTCTCCCTCCCCCTCTCTTTTTGTCTTTGTCCTCTCCCCTTTCTCTCTTCCTCTCTGTCTCCAGCCCTCTCTCTCTGTCTCTCCCCTCTCGCTCTCCGTCTTTACCTCCCTCTCCCTCTCTCTGCCCACCCTAGCCCTGTCTCATTCTCTCTCTCCCTCTCGCCCCCTCACTCTCACTTACCCCCACTCTCATCCCCCTCTCCCTCTTACTATATCTCTCTTCCCCCGCTCTCTCTGGGTTATCAGCTGGTCTCCGCCTCTAGCTGTGCTGCTCTCCTCGAGAGGCCTTCAGAAGATTCAAGAAACCGATCTGCAGGTGAACCCTGCATTTTGGATGTTTTTTTTCTGGAACTTTCTGTGGTTTTGGCCAATCTGGAGAATCGGATAATAGTTTGGAACATGCCAATCGTTTAGACAGTCTGCAACTGGTTGTTTCTTTATGTAACAGGACCCGTTGTCTTCCTGTCAGGGGCCTCCTCTGTTTGGTGGGTAAGTTACAGAGTCACAGAGATGTAGAGCACAAAAACAGATCCTTCGGTCCAACTCGTCCATGCTGATCAGATATCCCAAACCTATCTAATCCTACCTGGCAGCACGTGGCCCATATCCCTCTCAACCCTTTCTATTCATATACCCAACCAGACGCCTTTTAAATGCTGGAATTGTACCAGCTTCCACCACTTCCTCTGGCAGCTCTTTCCATACACACAACAGCCTCTGTGTGATCGAGTTGATGCTTCGGTCCATTTTATATCTTACCCCTCTCACCCAAAACCTATGCCCTCTAGATTCTGGTCTCCCCCATCTCAGGTAAAATACGTTGTCTATTTGTCCTATCCATGCCTCTCATGGTTTTATTAACCTCTATGATATTACCCCTCAGCCTCCAACACTCCAGTGAAAACAGCCTCAGCTTATTCAGCCTCTCCCTGTAACTCAAATCCTCCAAGCCTGGCAACATCCTTGCAGATCCTTTCTGAATGCTTTCATGTTTCACAACATCCTTTTGATAAGAAGGAGACCAGAATTCTACACAGTATTCCAAACGTGGGTTAACCAATGTCCTGCACAGCCACAGTCTGACCTCCCAATCCATAAACTCAATACTCTGGCCAATACAAGTAAGCATACCAAACGCCTTTTTTCACAATCCTATCTACCTGCGACTCCACTTTCAAGGAGCTATGAACCTGCACTTCAAGGTCTCTTTGTTCAGAAACACTCCATAGATATGCCTGTCCAGTGTAACTGTTACCTTTCACGTTATACTGGTGTCATTACTACCTGGCTGCTGTGTTCGCACTGTGTCTCGTGTGTGGGTCTTGTGATTTTGAGTTTTACTTGGCCAATATACCCAGAATTCCTTGCTGTTTGGCTAAGTTGGCCATCCACCCGAGTCTTAGCAGCCGGCAGGCTGCTACCTGTTCTCGTTTTTGAATGGAAAGAAGTTGACGCAAATGAGGTTCAAACCTAATTGTAAAACGTGGTTCTGTTTGGTGTCAGGCCTGATTCTCCACTGACTGTCCTATGGTCTCCTGTTGATTGTCTGTGTTCAGTCCTTCTAGGGCTCGGTTAAATTCGCCCAGTCTGGCCATTCACCGGTGACACTCCTGTCCCATGTGCTGTGGCCAGATCATTAAGGGGGTCCCTTCTGTTTCATCTGTTAACTGCTGGTTTTCCCTGGGAGTTTAATGACTAATCAATTGCGAGGGTCTGGTAAGTGAAGGACAAGCTGGGGGAAGAGCCTTTACTCTTGGTCTGAGCCCGTTGTTAGGTTTGTTCCCGAGGAATTCTCCCTGTCTGAACTCAGAACCCTTGTTCAGGCTGCGTGCTAGACATCCCACTGCCATGTACCCATTCTCAGGGAATCCCCACCAATTCACCTCCGAATCCTGTGCTCCTGTAGCACAATGTAGGAATCCCATAGGGTTTCTTATAGAACATGAGCTGATGGTTCCACCTGAATCCCACTGATTCCGCAGGGTGGACCCAGAGGGTCCCACTGACACACACTGCGCTGCCTGGTGGGTCATACCACAGGATGCTGGGTACATTCTTCTCTCTTGGGCCTGTGCCACATCCTCTCGTAGAGTAATTACAAACCTCATACGCAACACACAATAAACACTCCAGAAGGTCACATCACTGCCTTGGGTTAGCCACTCCGGTGTACTTCCTAAATAGACAGCAAGAGTATTTTCTATAAATGTATTCATCCACTACCTGACACCGTATTCTACATAGCATTAAAATAATTCACATGTCCAATTGTCACCCATTCCTGCCCCACTCCCCTCCCCCGCAGGGTAGAATAAGTCGGCTCCATGGGCAGGATGTGCTGGGGAGGATTGGGTAACATCCCAGGGTGTAAATGGATGTTTCCCAGAAACAATAGCTGTTCCTGATTGGTTACCACATGGCAGCTTGTGCCCTCATGTCGCTGGAGAGCTTTAAGGCTATTTGCATTACGGGGTTGGCCCTGTCATCCTCACTGGAAACGCTGTAGGCTGATTCCATTCCAGCTGTTGCTGTCAGGATGGTACCCCTGGGGCGGGCCCCTTTCCTAGATTTTCCATTGCTCAGTGGGAATTTAAAGTACCCGGCAGTCGTAAATGAAATTAGCCACAGGGCACTGTTTGAGTTTGGGATCATATGTGGGAATTATCTTCGTTTGGGGGGGAAGGGGATATGTATGGACAATGAGTTTGTCTGGGCTCCGTCCTGTATTCCTGCCCTTCCATTTGGTCCTCCAGTTTGAAGTGGGGGGCAATAAGAAGTCTGGGCTCTTAACTCCCTTTCCCATATTGCGATTAATTTGTGAAGGACACAAGCTCATTTCAAGAGGGGTCAGAGGATTTAAATCCCAGACATGCGCCCTTCCCTCTTTTGACACATGGGAGACAAGGGATCGGACTCAGTTTCTCCTTGCTGTGAGAGTGTGTGTCATGTCCCCGAAATCGCAGAAAAACTGGACACAGAGTCACCAGGTGAAGCTGCTGGGGTGTTCCCCTTGTTGTTCTGCAGTTATGTGGCGCCTCTTTGGAGCTGCCCATATCCTGCCCTACAACAATGAGGACCACCTTCTTCATTTCGTCAAGGGCCCCTTCTCTCGCTGCTGGCCCTCAGGGAAGGATGAATGGCCCACTGTAATAAGGCACATGATGATTTATTTGGATTGTTCCTCGGAGTCCAGTCCGGGAAGGACAGATAATCGGAAATTTCCATCCAAACAATTATCAGGGTTTGAGGTGGGCTCAAGGAGAGTCCCCTTTCTGGTGCTGCCCACCAGCTGGGTGGCTGCATTGGGTGTTGGGTGTGTCATGCGACCATGAGCTGTTTGACACTGGGTAAATACAGGATTTGTGAGATTTGGTTTGGGCTGTGGGTCAGGGTTGGGGGCTACAGGTGCAGTTACGTGGGAGAAAGGGAGTGGGGATTCCATCCGCCAAATCATTAGTAAGGACAAATTATATTCCTGGAGCTGAGAATTTGTCCAGTACTCCTACCATGACCTCTCCACTCTGTACCTTCGCTGGTGTATGTTTTCAAAAGTTCTGTGGCTTCCTCTTTAACCAACCTCCAACCAGCCTATACATTCTGGTGCAGCATTTTAGCTTCCACTATGCTTTCCATGACCACCCAACAAAATTCACTGGCTTATCCTTTCTTCCTTCATCTGGCTTCCCAATGCTTTTCCTAACTCACCAACACTGTGTTTTCATGTGGTCTAATTTATTGCAGTGAAAACACTGGAGATTTCCAACTTCTCTTTCTCCTTCAAAGGTTTCCATTTTACCCTGTGGGAAGTTATCCCTAAGATCATCATCGAGATCTACTGTTCCCTTTCCACGTGAGGATTTCTCTTTTCCTCAATTTCTCTCGCTGGTAGATTGAAAATAATTCTCAAAGCCAAACTTTGATTTCTGGACAAAATCACATTCATCAGCGACTTTTGCTGCTGATCTTGCCATTTCAAATCTCTGCTCTTCCGCATGGGTTCGCACTGCTTCAGGAAGTGAATTTTTGAAATCCTGCAACATAATTGCTTCTCTAAGAACATCCTTATACACCTGCCAAATTGATTTGTTTGATCCTTTCAGAGATCCTTTTTCAGTTTTTACCAGGGTCACTTCGTGAATTCCTGGAACGTTGTCTATAGGCTTCTGGCACAAGCTCATATGCACTTAAGATAGCTTTATTCACCTCCTCATATGCCTCAGATACATCTTCTGATAGCTCACTCGCTCTACCTGCAAGCTTTATTTGGATCAACAAAACCCACATGGTCACTGGCCATCATACTTGTTTCACTACCTTTTCAAATGAGATGAAAAAGGCTTCTTCAGTTTTATTTTAAAATTACTTACTGGTAGCGGAGAGCGGTGTTTTCCCTTTCACAGAAGGAGCAGGAGCAGCGGGGGAAGTGACGAGGACCAGAGGGGCAGCCGGGAAGGAAAGCAGTGACCATATATATCAGCAAGGCGGCTAAACCCAAGACTCTACAACTGCCCCGCCCTCCTCCTCTAACCTAGTTAATAAGGTAAGGTTCATTCTAAACTTCGTCTATTGAATATAAGTTTGTTACTGATTTTATAGCAACTTGAACTAAGCTTTCTACCTTAGTACTGAGTGCATGTTCAGATAAGTCGGGGATGGATGCTAGGGCAGTTGTTTGCTCCTCCTGCAGAATGTGGCAGATGGGAGACATGGCACACGTCTCCGCTGGCTACACCTGTGGGAAGTGCACCCAACTCCAGCTCCTTGAAAACCGTGTTAGGGAATTGGAGCTGGAGCTGGATGAACTACGGATCATTCGGGAGGCTGAGGGGGTAATTGAGAGGAGTTACCGAGAGTTGGTCACTCCTAAGGCTCAGGAAAAGGATAAATGGGTTACAGTTAAGGATGGAAAGGGGACAGTCAGACAATGCAGAGATCCCCTGTAGACATTCCCCTCAGCAATAAGTATTTTGGATACTGCTGGGGGGGATGACCTTCCGGGGGAAAGCCATAGCAGTCAGTTCTCTGGCACTGAGCCTGACGCTGTGGCAAAGAAGGGAATGGGGCAAAATAAAAAAGTACTTATGTTAGGGGACTCGATAGTCAGGGGAATCGACAAGAGATCTTGTGGTCAGGATCGGGTTTCCCGGAAGTTATGTTGCCTCCCTGGTGCCAGGGTGCAGGACGTCTCTGATCGGGTTTATAAGGTTCTAAAAGGGCAGGGCGAACAGTCATAAACCTTGTTACATATTGGCACTAATGATATAGCCAGAGAAAGGATCGAAAAAATAAAAAGTGATTTCAGGGAGTTAGGATGGAAGCTGCAAAGCAGGACGAACAGAGTAATGTTCTCGAATTTACGACCGGTGCCATGAGATAGCGAGGCGAGGAACACAGAGCGAGCGCAGCTTAATACGTGGCTGTATAGCTGGTGTAGGAGGGAGGCCATCAAATATGTAGATAATTGGGATACCTTCTTGGGAAGGTGGGACCTGTACAAGAAGGACGGGTTGCATTTGAACTGGAAGGTGACCAATGTCCTGGGTGGAAGGTTTGCTCAAGTAGTTCGAGAGGGTTTAAACTAGTATGGCAGGGGGGTGGGAACCTGAGCTGTATACAGGAGGTGAGAGTTGATGCAGATGAGGCAATAGCAAGAGGTAGACCAGCTATTGGGAAGCATTTCCCTGGCAAGAAACCAAGGTATCAGTTTAAGTGAGTTTGCTTTAACGCAAGGAGTATCAGGAATAAAAGTGACGAAGTTCAAGCATGGATCACCACCTGGTGCTATGATGTTGTGGCCATAACAGAGACATGGGTTTCTCAGGGGCAGGGATGGTTGCTGGATGTTCCAGGGTTGAGAGCATTTAAAAAGAATAAGGAGGGGGTAAAGAGGAGGAGGTGTAGCACTACTAATCAGAGAGGGTATCACAGCTACAGAAGCTTCCATTGTCAAGGAAGTTCAGTGCTGTACTGTTCTATGTTCTATGTTCATTCTTCTCATTGAATTTAGACAACAATTGAATATATTTAAATAGTTTCTTGCCTGGGCTTTGGCCACAATGGATTTGCTCATCCTCACTCAGTTTACTTTCATTTTCATCCATTTAAGCAGCCTTTTCTGTCTCAGTGTCAATATCTGAAGTTTGAAATTCCTTTCTTGCTTCCTTTCCTTTCCTGTTTCTCCTTTTCTCACCCTTCCCTTTCTCTTTCTCTCCCTTTTCTCTCTCTTTCTCCATCTTGCTCATCTCTTTCTCTCATCTTTTTTCTTTCTGTTCTGTTCAAGATGTTCATTCTTTTGCTCTTTCCTCTGCTTTCAATCATAATTGAAACTGTTTCATTTCTGTTGCCCTTTCCTTGTCTCTTGCCTCTAACTTAAGCTGCTTATTTTCAGTTGAACATTAGCCATCTCCAAAGATTCTGATGGTGTTTCCAGGAAAGGTAATGCTGAGCTATTGCTGTAATTATCTCTCCTTTCCTCACGGAAGGAGGCAGATCTTAACCCAGGCTGCCTGCTAATTCCAGCAACTTGGGCTTACTCACATTTTGGAAAAACCCCCAAGGTCACCTCTTCCACGCCCAGAAAACACTTGGTAACTGAAAGAGTCATTGCTATCCCTACACCCAGAACAAAAGGTACTAATACCTACCACTCACTGCCTTCGAGAACAACAACCCTTTTCCAAAAGCGGAATAAGGGAACAAATTCGGGACAAGCCCCCAATCCGTTTTGAATCAGGCTAGAGCCCTCCAAGCATTTCAAGCAGGTAGCCCAGACCCTCGCTTTGCTGGTTGTTTTAAGCAGGTGTGTAGCGGATATTCCAGGAGAGATACAGCCGGCCTCACCACTTAGTTTTAAACAAAACAGAATGCATTTACAACATAACCGAATGAAACACAAACAAAAGAGAACAGAATATGGAATAATTTAACGTATTGGAAAACGCAACAGGTTATCCCACCTTAATAATGTTGTTCCAAATACTTGCAACAATCCCCATAAACAGTCATTGGCACAAAAGGGAAAATCAAACCCAGACTCTTACAGGAGTGAAGTCAGAGAGAGAGGACCAGTCCGGACCTATATCTGTAGGCCAAGAAGCTTCAGAACACGACTGCTAAATCAAAAACCAGACCAGAGAGAAGCTGAGCTGGGAGAACGAGCCATTCCCCTTTCAAGGGTTTAAGTGTCAAAAACTTGAAAACCTGTTTCTTAAGGCAGTGTCACTCAGCTATAAATAAACTGACCCTAAAACCCTTTAACTTAGACTTTTTCGGAGACTGTGTCTTTTACGACCTTTCTGAAGACTAACCCAAGGACAGCATCACCTTGTTAAAGGAGCAGCTTCATCACACTCAGCAGGTCTGGCAGCATCGAGAGAGGGAAATCCGAGTTAACGTTCCATCTCCAGAGTCGTTCTCAGAACTGGATCAGAAACTTTCCCAGCAACTGGATTGTTTTGATTTGTTATTAGCATATGTAACTAAGTGGAAAGTTTGGTTTTGTGTTCGGAATAGATACATCATAACATACAAAGACATACAGATAACAAAGTGATGCAGAAAAAGTTACGTTAGCACAACAAGAGGGTACAAAAGTAAGATCAACATCAGATTTAAAATTTGAGAGCTCCATGCAACAGTAAAATAACAACAGGGGAGATGCGGATCTTGAAACTGCTGGTACGTGTGATTAAGCTTTTGCATATTCTGCATGGTGGAAGAGTTTGGAAGCATTATATACAGGATGGGAGTGTTATTTGATGATATTGGCTGACTTTCCAGGAACGAGATGTGCAGATGCAGTCAATCTGTAGGAGGTTGGCTTGTGTGATGATCTGGGCTTTGTTCACAACTTTCCGACGTTCCTGGGTGGAGAAGGTTCCGGACTAAGCCGTGATGCTCCCAGATGGAATGTTTGATGTGGTGCATGTGAATAGGTTGGTGAGACTCCTTATGGACATTCTGAGGAAGAAGGAACATTATTCTGTCTTCTTGATCCTCACATCTCCGTGGGTGATCCAAGACAGATTGTTGGTTATCTTCACTCCCAGGAACTTGACGCTCTCGACCATATCCACCTCAGCTTCTGTTTTGGTTTCTGATTTCAAGCGCCCACTGTTCTTTTACAAGGTATTACTTTCCAGTTCCACAATGGAGGCCTCAGATAACCTTCATTATGAGTGATGTATTTTTCATAGAATAACATACTCGTGTAGTAACAGAGCAAGTCAACATTCTTTCAGCTTGTTCTTTTCTGTTCAGAGTCACACACTAATACAGCATGGAAACAAGCCCTTCGCCCCAAACTGCTCCATGCTGACCATGTGCTAGTTCCAATTGCCTGCACTTGGACCAAATCCTTGTCGACTCTTTCCATTGATGTACCTATCCAAATAAATTTTAAATGTTGTTATTGTCGCTCCCTCAACCACTTTCTCTGGCAACTCATTCCATTTACTCTCTACATAAGACGTTGCCCCTTAGGCCCTTGCTAAATCTTTCTCCTCTCAACGTCAACTTATGCACTCCAGTTTTCAATTCTCCATCCCTGGGAAAAAAGGCAATAAGCATTCATCCTACCTCTGCCCCTCATGATTTTATACATCTCAATAAGGCGTATCTCCTCCATTTCAAAGAATATATTCCTATCCTGAACAACCGCTCCTGATGAATCAGTCCTATGAATCCTGGTAACATCTTTGTAAAACTTCTTTGCTCTCTTTCCAGTAATAACTATGTCTTTCCTATAAGAGGGTGACCATAAGTGAACACAATATTCTAAGTGCGACTTCACCAGTGACTTATATAGCTGTAACATAATGCCACAACTCCTTTATTCGCTCTTTGACCAATGTATGCCAGCATGCTAAATGCCTTCTTTACCTACCTGTGGCAGCACCTTCAGAGGACTTTATAATTGTACTCCGAGGTCCGTCTCTTCCACAGCACTCCTCAGTACCTCAGCATTTACTAGACAAGTCCTACCTTGGTTTGATTTTCCAAAGTGCAACATCTCATATTTAACTGTATTGAATTGCATTTGCCAATCTTCAGTCCACTTCCCTGCAAAGTTTGACAAACTTCATCGCTATCAACGATACCTCCTAATTTTCTATCATCTACAAACATTCTCATCATGCCTTGTACATAGTCATCCAGATCATTTATGTAAATAACAAATTCCAAAGGTCCCAGCACGGAACCCTCTGGCTCATCACTAGCCACAGGAAACCAGTACAAGAAATTACCTTCAACAATTGGTTGCTACTATTGAGTAAATTTTGAATCCAATTAGCTCGCCCTCCCTGTTTGCCATGTGACCCAACAGTCATGACTAGCCAGCAATGCAGGACGTTTTGAAGGGCTGTACTAAACTCAAATAGACCACCTCCACTGGCCTACCCTCATCTACCCTCTTTGGGGTCAATTTAAAATTGAAACCTGGCAATGACCAAGAACCAAGCTCGGATCACCTGCTCGCAAAGCAGCTGTGCTCAAAACACTATACTAACGTTTCTCACTGATGGATTTCTGGGTGTTCATTGATGTAGTAGGTGAAGATAGTTAGACCTAGGAAGCTTCTTGAGGAGTTCTTGCAGAGATGTTCTGTAGGTGGACATGAATAATAACAACTGTCTTTCTTCTTGCTAGTTATTGCTGCAACCGGCAATACAGTGGTATACAGTGAGAGCTGGTTAACTGGATTCAAACTGACCGAATCAGGCGGTAAATTTTGAAGGTTGGTTCTCGGAATGGTGGCCTATGGCTAGTGGTGAACCACATGCGTTAGTTTTCTCTTGATTCTTTTGACTGTGGTTTTCCTTAGCTTCCTAGTGTCACACTCGGTCAAATGGTTCCTTGATGTTCACAGGAGTTCCTCCCACTTCTCCTCTTGAGATCAACTTCTTGGAATTCTTTGATTCAAGGTTGTAAACAATGGCCCATGTTTCACCTCAACTGGCCATCAGTAAGCAGTTTATTATTGACCAGGTATTGCTTGTTAGCCCTGTTAATGACACCTCTGATCCCATTTCCATGTTAGAGAATGGGCAGATGAGTCGTTAATTAACAACATCAGATTTGCAGTCTTTTTTCTGTGTAAAACGTGCGTGGTTAGTTTTTCACATTCTCGGTCCAGGGCAGTGCTGTTGCTCCATCAGAACACTTTGGCTCGGCATGTGACAAGTTTTCGATATTTAAGTTGCCAGGCTGCACCACCTTTTCAGTATCCAGTGCCTCCTGTAATTCCATAATACCAGGAAGAGTGAATTGAATTGGCTGGAGATTAGGATTTGTGAACATGGGGTCCTCAGGAGGACGCTGAAATGGATCATCGTCTTGGTATTTTTGGTTGAAGATTGTTGCAAATGTTTCAGCTTTATCTTGTGCACTGATGTCCTGAACTTCCCCTTTACTGAGGGTTTAGTTGTTGGAGAGGAGCCTTGTCATTCAGTGGTTTAATTGTCCACCAACTTTTCTGACTAAATGTGCCAGAGCGTAGATTTGTAGAACTTCGAACTGATAAAAAAAAAGGCAAATTACTGGTGAAACAGCAAGTCTGGAAGCATCAGTGGGGAGAAAGCAGAGTCTCATTAGTTGTGTGATCGCTTAACTCTGTCCGTCACTTGTTGCAGGCAAAAGTCGCCCTGGTTTGTAGCTTCACAAGTATGGAACCTCATATATTGGTTTTCAGTGTTGCTGTTTGTCCATGTTGTTGTACTCTTCATTGAAACAGTCTGAAGGCTTCTTGTTCATATTGTTACCCAGATGCCTTTTTAGTTTTGCAATTGTACCAGCATCCACCTTAGAGCCATAGGGACATACAGCATGGAAACAGAATCTTCGATGCATCCAGTCCAAGGTGAATGTCATCCCAAACTAAACAGTCCTTAACCGCCTGCTCCTGACCCATATCCCTCCAAACCCTTCCTATTCATGTATCCATCCAAGTATCTGTATTCCAGAGTACAGAAACAGTGAATTCCGAGAACGGATGGAAAAACAGCATTCTGATTTGAGTATACAGATAGAGAAACAACACTCTGGACTGCGAGTACAGATAGAGAACCAACTGATTGAATTCAGATTACAGATAGATAAACAGCACATTCAACTGTGAGTACAGATAGACAAACAACATAGTGAACAGCGAGTGGAGTAGAGACGCAACACATTCAACTCTGACAACGAATGAAGAAACAACATTTTGATCTGAGAGTACAGATAGAGAAACAACACACTGAACTGAAAGTATAGATAGAGAAAAAGTACACCGAACTGTGAGTACAGATGGAGAAACACCTGAGAAATGTGAGAACAGAAATAAAAACAACATACTGAACTGCGAGAACCGATGGACAAAAAAACACACTGAACTGAGAGTACAGAAACAACACATTGAACTCCGAGAATGGAAGGAGAAACAACATTCTGATCTGAGAGTACAGATAGAGAAACAACACACTGAACAGTGAGAACAGGTACAGAAACAACACACTGAATGGAGAACAGCATGAGACAAAGAGACAACACGGCGAACCAGAAATAGTCAGAGACAAAATGACAACACTGTATACCATGAATAGAAGGAGAGAGACAGGTAAATTGAGAATACACGAAACCGGAAACAGAGCTAGTGAGATTGACAACACGTTGAACTTGGCAAAGAGAGACAGTCAGCACAGTGAACTGGAAAGCGATACAAAATGTGACTGCACACTGAATACAGAATAGAAAATGTCATAGTGACAAACATTGAAGAGCGAAGAGAGAGAGAGAGAGAGACAAAGAGTGTGACAACACCCTTATCTGGTCACAGAGGAAGACAGAGAGACAATACATTGTATTGGGAATCGAGGGAAATAAACGGGCAACTCACTGAACTGGGAATAGAGAGAGATAGAGAGACAGCCCACAGTTTAGGGAAAAGAGAAAGACAGAGAGACAGCAAGCTGAGTTGGGAATACAGATAGTGTGACAAGAGAGGGAACTGGGTACAGAGCGATAGAGAGACAACACACTAAACTGGAAATACAGAGCGATATTCTGTCAACTCATTGATATGGGAATGGAAAGAAACAATCAGACAACACAATGACCTTCGAAAAGATAGAGACAGAGAGTGTGACAACGGACAAAATTGGGCATAGATAGAATAAGTTCAGAACTGCAGAGTGAGAACAGCTTAAACTAGGCATTAAACTAGGCATAGAGAGGGAAATAGAGTGAGAATACACAGTACTTGGAATAGTCAGAGACAGTTAGACAACACACTGAACTTGGAATGGGACAAGGCCGAATGACAAATCCCTGAACTGGGAATGGAGAGAAATGGGATCAACACATTAAAGAGGGAATAGAGAGACTCACAGTGACAACGTGCTGAATAGTAAAGAGAGATACATAGAGTGTGACAACACACTGATCCGGGAACACAGAGAGAGAGCGAGAGAGAGAGAGAGAGAGAGAGAGAGAGAGAGAGAGAGAGAGGGACAACACAGTGAAATAAGAACGAAGAGAAGCAGAGAGACATCACACTGGAGCTCAAATACGGAGATACAGAGTGAAAACTCGCTGAACTGGGATCAGAAAGAGACACAGACAGAGTGAGTGGACACAGAATGGGAATAGAGTGAGACAGAGTGACAACACAGTGATCTAGGAATAGAAACAGAGAGACAATGCACTGAACAGGGAAGAGAGAGAGATAGAGAGTGAGAATCCACACACTGAAATGGGAAAGCTAACAGGCAAATAGCCAACATACTGAAATGGCAATATGGAAAGTCAAGAGTCAATGTGACAACACATTAAACTAGAGATGTTAACTAGGTTAGTGATTACTGAAGGTATTGCGGGATGGTAATTGGGTTAGTGCTTACCATCGGTGGTTAGGGATATTAAGCGGGTTAGTGACTACTGTCAGTGTTGAGGGATGGTAACTTGATTAGTGATTACTGCCAGTAGTTAGGGGCGTTAACCTGGATAGTGATTACTGTCAGTGGTTAGGGATGGTAAAGGGGTTAGTAATTACTGTCGGTGGTCAGGGGCATTAACCAGGTTAGTGACTACTGTCAATGGTTAAGGATATTAAAAGGGTTTGTGATTACTGTCAGTGGTTAGGGGAGCTAACCAGGTTAGTGATAACTGCCAGGGGTTAGAGATGGTAACCGGTTTAGTGATTACCATTGGTGGTTATGGATATTCATCAGGTTAATAATTGCATCCGTGGTTCGGGATATTAAAAGGGGTAAGGATGCCTTCCTTGAAGAAGCTCTCTTCCTCCCTCTACAAGGATTTCAGTGAGTCTATCTCTCACTGCACCCACCCCCACCCCCCCCCCCCAGGTCATCTCCTCTGCACAGAAGCATTCCTGATGAAGGGCTCTGGCCCGAAACATCGAATTTCCTGTTCCTTGGATGCTGCCTGACCTGCTGTGCTTTAACCAGCAACACATTTTCAGAAATGATTACTGTCGGTGATTACTGTCAGTGGTTAGGGATGTTAACCCGGTTAATGATCGCTATCACTGGTTGCAACCATCCCACTCCACCTAAACCAGGCTGTCACTGAACTGCACCAGTTGGCGATGGAAGCAGCGAACGTTGTTTGAGCTACCAGCATCAAAGATGGAGACGGTGCTGTGCGGATGCTACAGCGGAGGACGCCATCTTTGATGCTGGCAGGCAGGGTCGTGTGGGGTCAGAGATCAGACATATGGTCACATCAGGTAGGCATCATCCAGAAGTGACAGGTCAGTCAGAGTTTACAGATATAATCCCCTCTGTTCAAATTATATAGGGGACTATTCAGTTATTGAGCATCCCAGTGTCTCAAATGCATGTAAATATGATCTTCTACAAATAAGAGATACCTTTGGTTTGTTTGGTGTGAAAAATTTAATTTCCAGTGTTTGTTCATTCTTATGCTCCTGGACAGAACCAAACTGCTTCAGATGTGGATCTGTTAATATCGGACCTCTCACTATCTCCCAGGGGATGAAGGACCCCAAAGGCCCACATTACCCCATTCTGGGCAGAAACCTGAATCCCTAGGGTTTGTACTTGGTCCTGGCCTTTCCTACTAGGGCCTGATGTACATTGCTCAGTGTTGCAGGTAGACAGGACACATGCAGCTGCTTGGAGTTCTCTACACTCCTCTTCCAGATTGCCACTGTATCCTGAGGCTGCTTCCCGTTCCAAATGGCCCTCTATCCACTGGAATGGGCTTTTTCCAATTGGAACTGGAGTTGTCCCGTGTCAGGAGGCTTTCCTACAACGTTCTGTCCTGTTCCTTGTGGAAGAGCTCTCGCTCTGACACAGTCTGTAGTTTTCCCTGGAGTGACCGGATCTCAACTGCCTTCTCGTGATCGCGGTCCTCCAGCTTATAGACAGCAGCAAGCAGAGTACGATGTTCTTCAGGAAGAATCGATAAAGAGACCTTCATTGAAATGGAGAGACGTACGGCTGTACGACTTTCAGAGTGATTGTGTGTAACATTTACAATCCTCAGCAGAGGGCGATTATACAGTGAGTGTGGGTGAGTGTGTGTGTGTGAGAGAGATATTCACAGAGTTGTTGTGGTTCCGTTCGCCGAGCTGGAAGTTTTTGCTGCAAACGTTTCGTTCCCTGGCTAGAGAACATCATCAGTGCTATTGGAGCCTCCTGTGAAGCGCTGCTTTGATGTTTCTTCCGGTATTTATAGTGGTTTGTTCTTGCCACTTCCGGGTGTCAGTTTCAGCTGTAGTAGTTTGTATGTGGGCTCCAGGTCGATGTGTCTGTTGATGGATGTTCTTGCCGCTTCCGGTTGTCAGTTTCAGCTGTAGTGGTTTGTATATGAGGTCCAGGTCCATGTGTCTGTTAATTGAGTTTGTGGATGAATGCCATGCCTCTAGGAATTCCCTGGCTGTTCTCTGTCTGGCTTGTCCTATGATGGTAGTGTTTTCCCAGTCAAATTCATGTTGCTGGTTGTCTGAGTGTATGGCTACTAGGGATAGCTGGGCGTGTCGTTTTGTGGCTAGCTGATGTTCATGGATGCGGATTGTTAGCTGTCTTCCTGTTTGTCCTATATAGTGTTTTGTGCAGTCCTTGCATGGTATTTTGTAAACTACGTTAGTTTGGCTCGTGCTGGCTATTGGGTCCTTTGTTCTAGTGAGTTGTTGTCTGAGTGGAAGTTGGTTTGTGTGCTGTTATGAGTCCTAAGAGTCGCAGTAGTCTGGCTGTCAGTTCTGAGACGCTCCTGATGTATGGTAGTGTGGCTAGTCCTTTTGGTTGTTGCATGTGCTCGTTCCGTGGTCTATCTCTTAGGCATCTGGTGATAAAGTTGCGTGGGTATCCGTTTTTGGCCAATACCTTGTATAGGTGTTCCTCTTCCTCTTTTCGCAGTTCTGGTGTACTGCAGTGTGTTGTGGCTCTTTTGAATAGTGTCCTGATGCAGCTTCGTTTGTGTGTGTTGGGGTGGTTACTTTCATAGTTTAGGACTTGGTCTGTGTGTGTTGGTTTCCTGTGTACCCTAGTGGCGAATTCTCCGTTGGGTGTTCTCTCTACTAACACGTCTAGGAATGGGAGTTGGCTATCCTTTTCCTCTTCTCTCGTGAATCGTATTCCTGTGAGTGTGGCGTTGATGATTCGCTGTGTTTTTCTATTTCTGTGTTTTTGATGATTACAAAGGTGTCATCGACGTATCTGATCCAGAGTTTGGGTTGGATTTGTGGTCGGGCTGTATGTTCTAATCTTTGCATAACTGCCTCTGCTATGAGTCCCGAGATTGGTGATCCCATGGGTGTTCCATTGATTTGTTCGTATATCTGATTGTTGAATGTAAATTGTGTGGTGAGGCACAGGTCTCGTCGTTTAAGTATGCCGTCCTTGTTGATAGGTTCGGCCTCCTGTGTTCTGTTATGTATGTCCAGTAGGTTGGCTATTGTTTCTCTGGCTAGGGTTTTGTCAATTGATGTGAACAGTGCCGTCACGTCGAATGATACCATGGTTTCTTCTTTGTCTATGTGTGTATTCCTGATGATGTCCAAGAATTCCTGTGTTGATTGTATGGAGTGTTTGGATCCGTTGACTAGGTGTTTCACTTTAAACACCAGACTTTACTCACAGAGTCTTACAAAAGGATATTGCTATTGGTAGTGCAGTAACTGACACTGTCCTGTGTGGAAAAATCATCAACACAACCCCTCATCTATTCCCTTGGTGATTAATTTAAAATTGGAATCTAGTAATGATCAGGAATCGAAACTGGGGCAATCGCTTCAGCTTTATCTTGTGCGCTGATTTGCTGGAACCCCCAAAACTGAGGGTTTTTTTGTTGGAGAGCAGGCTTCTCACGCAGTCATTTGTCCACCATCTTTTATGACAAAATGTGCCAAGCGTACATCTGCAGAACTCAGATGTGATGCAAAAAGACAAATTACTGGTGGAACAGGGCAGGTATGGCAGCATCAGTGGGGAGAAAGCAGAATCTCATTTGTTGTGTGATAACTTAGCTCTGTCACTTGTTGCAGACAAAAGTCTTCCTGGTTTGTAGCTTCAGCAGATAGGAATATCATATTTTGGTTTTCAGTGCTGCTGTTTGTATGTTATGTCTTCCTATTCATATACTCACCAAGATGATTTTTCAATGTTGTAATTGTGCCAGTTTCCACCATAGAGACATCAGGTAAGCATGGAATCTGACCTTTCGATGCATCTAATCCAAGCCGAACTTAATCCCAAACTAAATTGTGCCCACCCACCTGCTCCTTAGCCATATTCCTTCAAACCTTTCCTCTTTATGTATCCATGCAAATGTCTTTGTCCCACACATACATCACCCGCTGCATGAAGGCAATGCCCCTCAGAACGCTATGAAATCATTCCCCTCTCATTTAAATCCCATGCTCCTCAGTTTTGGACTCTGTGACCCTGGGAAAGACCTTGGCCATTTACACAATTCTTGCTCCCCATGATTTTATGAGCCTCTATAAATTCATCCCTCTGCCTCTGACGCCCCCAAAGTAAAAAAGACACCAGGCTATCCAATTTCTCCCTATAAGCCATACCCTCCAGACAGACATGTCGGGCATATAGTCTATGATTGTCAATGAAAAGTGTAATTCTGATGCTACAGATGGCTCACTAAACTTCATGGACACCGCGTCATGAGTTGGTAGGTCTGTTTGAATACTGCCCCATTTTACAGATGCAGTGCCACACCACATGATGCACTGTCTATAAAATGTGGGGCAGGCAGATTGGTGACAATGCCTTTTGTACTGTCCCAGCTCATACTGGTTGCTGAGAGTGTCTTGGTGATGAACACTGAATCTTCCCACACAGAGTCCATGGTCTGTCCTTTCCACATTCAATGTTGTGTTCAAAAAGGGACATTCGTGGGATGTGGTAATTGATAACCAGCAGAATGTTTCCGTGTCTGTGTTTAACCTGATGCCATCAGGCTTCATGGGGACAGGCATCAATGCACGCTTTCACGGTCCCCCCCCCACCTCCTTGAATATATTCCACGTGGCTGATTCCTCTGCTGGCTCTGTCCTGTCAGTGGGACAGGAACTGCCCTAAGAAGTTTATAGGCTGTCTGGGATATTGTCTGGAAAGTGGGATTCTGTGGGTGTGACTATTTTCGATTGTTGCTGGATTAGTCTGTGAGAAATATACTGCAGGTCAGGTTTATGTTTTTAAAATGATGAGTTAACCCCATTTTATTTCTATGAATCTTCAAATCAAACCAAAATTACACATTTTTTCAGTTGAAGGTTATTCACTTCAATAATCAGAATGCACACCTAATTATTGGTAAATTTAGTAACTGTAGCAACCAGCTGATTATGCTCAGCTTAATAACGGCAGTAAATAGCCGATTCATGTTCAGATGAGTAGGCACATGATCTTTGCAATGCCATACACATCAAAAATACGTTTGCGAAGTCCAGAATCTAAATATAATCTTTCTGGATCAAACTGACACCTCCAGTGTTGAGTGACTGGCTCCGAAATATCTCCAGACAGCTCCCAAACTGGATCTGGACAGTTATTGAAACATTTCCACAGAAATGACAATATGGACTTGCCCTTTGACAAGGTGGACATGCGTGGAGCAGATTGCCCAATGGACTAGCACAAGGCTCAGCACAATTTTCACCATTAATATGAAAGAACTGCCAATGACCATGTCTCATAAATTTCTCCATGTTGATGACATCTAGTGTGCCACATAAGCTTTATAATACTCTACTTTGGAGCAGATCCTTATGGAAGATGTTAGAAAAGTGATGGATTAAATGGCATCTTGCATTGAATCCCTCATCAACAATATCCAGTGCATGCCAGCTCCACAATCCAAACAGAATTGTGCATATACATTGATGGCCAGCATGATCATTGTGTGTAACTCAAAACATGACATTTTATGCAGATATTTTCAATAGTGTATTGACCATTAACAGAAAGTGTCATTTTTGAAGATCATAAATCCTTTGATCATAGCCATTTGATTGTCCAGTAAACAAATCCACCCATTTGTTTCGTTCAATTTTAAGACTGAAATCTAATGAAAACATAGCACACAAATTATGAGTCTGGTTATCGCACCCAGGATCAAATTATTATTTAGCCCAAGCACTTTGAAAATATCCAATTATTTTTTCATAGATTTTCCACACCTAATTGTTTTCATGACAATAATGTAACTATGATTCCAAATACTCCAGATACGTGGGCATATCAAGTTGGTTTTATCTATCTCACGTGTGATTAATCTGGGATATGAATCGCAGTGTCCATGTGCAGATAATCGGCTGAAAAAATCGTTATGAAGAGCTTTGAAATAGACAGGAAGGAAACTGGGAAATCAAAGCAAGCCAGGCAGCATCAAGAGGTGGAGAAGTCGATATTTCGTGTGTAACTCTTCTTTATGGCTGGATTATCAGCAGGTTGAGATGTCAACTTTTTTTGTCTCTAATGAAGGACTGTGAAGCAGAGATATTTACAGAATAGTGATATATTTCCAAATCAGGATGATGATTGACTTGGAAGGGAATTTGTAGTGCATTGTGATCCCATGTATCTGCTGCTCATGTACTTCGAGATGATTGTGGATTTGGAAGTTTTGTTTGAGGAACAATGGAAAATTTCTGCAATGCATCTAGTCGTTGGTACAAGTTGCTGCTCCTGAGGGTCAGTGGTGGAAATAAGATGGTTGTGGTGGCCATCAATTGAACGGTTTTATCCCGGATAGTGTCACGCTTCTTGAATGTTGTTGCAGCCTCAGCCATTTCTGCAAATGGGGAGTATTCCACCACACTTCTGAGCTGGGTCTTCCAAACAGTGGACAGATGGAAGTCAGGAAGTGCATTATTCCATGCAGTACTCCTAGCTTCTGACTTGTCTTGTCATCACTGTATTTAAAGGGAAAGTCCTGTTCAATTTCGCGTTAATGGTAATCTTATGATGGTGATTATTGAATAATCAGCATCAGTAAACCCAATAAATATCAAAGGATGATTGTTTCATTCTCTGTTGTTACAGTTGATCATTGTCTGTCATTAACGTGTCATGTATGCGAATTAGCACTTCTCATCCCAAGCTTGCATAATGTCCAGGTTTCACAGCATTTGGATAAGAAGTGCTTCAGTACCTGAGTACTCGCAAATGCTGCTAAAACAGTATAATCATTCGCTAATATCCCCGTGTCTGAACCTATGATGGAGGGAAGTCCATTGATGAAATTATTGAAGATGTCCAGACCTAAGTCAGTCCTTTGAGGAGCTTCTGCAAAGATGTCCTGCGGTTGTGATAACTGACTTCAAAGAACCACAACTTTCTTCTTCTCTGACAGGAATGACTCCCCCAGTGGGAGAGTTTCCCCCGATTTCCATTGTTTTCAGTTTTGCTCAGGCCTCTTGAAGCTACACCAGGACAGACACAGCCTTGATGTTAACTACAGTGAGACCCACCCACATCTAGAAATCAGCTTTTTCTGTCTATGTTTGGATTAAGGCTGGAGTGAAGTCAGGAGCTGAGCGGCGTCACTGAGCAGATTGTTGGTGTGCAGGTGCTGCTTCATAGCACTGTTGCTGAAGCTGTCATTCACATTTTCATGATCAATATCATATTTCTCTGGGTGACTTTGTCCTGTTATTTATGCACAGCACATACCTGGGCACATTTCCTCTCTCTCAGGTAGATGTCACTGCTGTAGCTCAGCAGGAACAGCTTACCCAAGGTGCAGCATGTTCTGGAGCGCATGGTATCTGGGATGTTGTCAAAAAACAGTTTTTACCTAGAGAAGGCCAAGATGGATCAACCATCAGCATTTCTGTCTGAAGAGTTTAGTGAATGGGTTTAGCCTTATCTTTTCATTGATCTACTGGGCTCACCCATTGTTGAGTATTGCAGATATATGTGAAGCCTCCTCCTTCTGCAATGAGTTGTTCTCTATCATTCATGACTGGAAGTGACAGGACTGCAAGCTTAGATCGAATATGTTGGTTGTAGAATTCCTTAGTTCTGACTGTCATGTCCTTCTCATGCATGTGGTGAATGTGTTAGTGAAGATCACAGATTGCAAGTCATTGCGAAGCAGGCAAGAATGGTGATAGAATTCTGTGGGCATCCACATTTAAGGAAGATATCCCATAATCCTTCACAGTCCACAGAGTCAAAGTCTCGAAGATTGAATCATACCATATGCAGGTTTTCTGCTGTTCCCTGCACTCTGCTTGGATTTGTCACGCACTGACAATCCTGGCCATTCAGTCTCTTGATGGACTGAAGCTGCGCTAAGACTCAGGAGGAGGTCTTCAGCCAATGGGAGGAAGGGATGAGGAGGATTCTCTTGATGACCTTTCCCATGACGGACATTGGGAAATCTCTCTATAGGGTTGGACCTGCCTTCCTTCTTGAGGTTCGTCACAATAAAGGTGTCTCTGACAACTTCCAGCATGCTCTCTTCATTCCAGAAAATAAGCTGAGGTGGATTCACATCAAGGATGACTCTCCGCCATATTTTAGTCCTTCACCGGGAATTCCATCTGAGCTGGTGGCCTTGTTGTTCTTTATTGGAGGTGTTTTTGTCCTCAGGGTGGGTTGGGGTTTTGTTGAGATGGTGGTGGGTCCCGTGTTGTGGGATTGTGTCATGAACACTTATGCTGAAGGCTGTGAATTGTTGGAGGAGGCCCTCGATGTACGCTCTCCAGCGAGTGTTGGTTGCCTCTCGATCTTTGATGAGGGAGTCTCAGTGTCTGTTTCTCAGTAGGGTCTCTCCCTGGGTACTCGGGCTGTGGATGGCTTTGATTTTGCTGAAGAAGCTGCACACATTGTGGCTGTCAGTGAGTCACTGACTCTCCTGCTGACTCTCCACCCACCATCTATTATTTAGGTCAACATTTTTTTGTTACACTTCAGCCTTCAGTTGTGTCTCTGCTTGTTTCCTTTAGCTGGAGTTTTGGTGGAGCTGCCAGTTCAGGAATACCTCACGTTTGCGGTCTCGGAGATCCTTGATCTCCTGCTCATTCTGACTGAGCCTGCCCTGGGGTTTCGTGGTCTAGAGGCCGTGTGTCTCCACACAGGTGCTAACTGAGGAATAGGGTGGACCAGATGCTGGGGACACACTGTGGCTCAGGTATCTTGATCATTATCAGGTTGATTGTGAGGCACTGCTGAGAAACACTTCCTTCAGCGGGATAGCAATAGTTCGAGGCTGGTGGCGAATGAGTCTTTTGTCTCCTCCATTGTTTCTAGGTTCAGGGCAGAGGCACTTATGGCTTTAATGTATTGCTTCAGGCCCAGGGTGTGTCAGAGGGTCATGAGGAGCTAATTTACCGCAGAGGGGGTTTTTCAGACATCTGACTAGTTTGTTTGTTATGGTGAAGCCAATCCAATGGAGACGGTATGTTGATTTTGCTTTTACAACAGAAGGTGCAATCGCCATCTTGTTCGTTTTGTTGCCCGTTATATCCCAGTCACAGTGGTGATGTCAATGTTGTAATGCTGGGCAATGACAGCAGTGTATCATTCAGTTCTATTGGTGTTGGTGTTCTCCATCAGGTTCCTGATGTTCCAGCTCCCAGATTCGTTTGGGGATGGGACAGGGTTGGGATCGAAGCTGCCTGTTTAGGGATCTCTTTGATGTGGAGTGGTCACTGCATACCAACCACCACACGTTCCCAACAGAGGGAGGTCTGGAGCCAATGGCAAGAAATATCTGAGAGAACTGAAATCAGGCTCTGCTCTCGGACCCTGTTGGGCTTGTTGGAACAGGGATGAGGTAGACAGTGCTTCTGATATCTCCAATTAATGGAGGGAAAAGATGCCTGAGATAAAACTGAGCAGCTGATTTTCCTCTTTCTGAAATACTCGTTTCTGACATAAGGGGCAAATTTATTTCTCCTTCTTAAGGAGTGCCTGAAAGAGCTTCTCAACATTATAATTACCAAGCAGACTGTGTCTGCCAAGACCATACAAGGAAATGCACTTGTCTTGGGCACTGCCTTCAAGATCCACAAAACAAAAATAGAGCTGATGATAATATTCCATATCTGATGTTTTACTTTTCACTGCAACAACAAAACCATTGATCAGGTACAAGATTTTATTGATTATATTACGAAGAAAGCCACTGCAGAACGAATGTGCGTGTGTCTGATATTACTGATGGGTATGTTAATCATGAATTGTGTGTTCATTCAATAAACTGTGTTTGGATTATAACTGTGTTTCCGTGGCTGAACAGTCACTATTTCAAGCTGACACCAATCAGATTTGCTGTCTCCCAGTTTTGAATCACCTCATTCATGATCCCTGTCTAATTGCTCTCCCCGTGCAACTTCACCACCCTGAACTGTGCCCCCACCACAGTTCGTCCATCATACACCCATCGCATATGAAAGTCACTCTGGATCTCCAAAAGTACAACATCCTCCTCCATCAGCGAGTCTGATTGGACTTGAGGCAGAGAAGCTGCAGGAGGTCTCACATGACACAGTGAGCAGTGATGGTGGAAGGAGAGAATGTTTGTGGATGTGGTATCATTCAAGGACCAGAAAAATCCAGATTATTCTGGATTAGGACAATTCTCTTGAGTATTGTTGGAGGTGAATTCATCCAGGCAAGTGGGGTGAGTTCTATCACACTCCCAATTTATGCCTTGTAGATGCTGAACAAAATCTAGGCAATGGGGAATGGGAAGTGCTCAGGAGGCAAGTTATTCTCTACAGGATTCCCAGCATCTGAACTGCTATTGGAGCCACAGGATTTGCTTGGCTGTGCCTATTCAGTTTCTGATCAATGGTACCTACTGGGAACTTAATCACGAAGCCCTGGTTTTAAAAATACAAATGCCAGATATCCTGACACTCTTAGAGAATTGGAGCAGTGTCAAGGACATTTTTCCTGTCAGTAAAGGGTGACTGCGTGATGGGATACCATCCTCTGTGAAGTTACTTCCCTAAATCCTGTAATGTTCTGAATACAAGCTGCCATCAGTAAGTCTCAGTTGCCAGGAGCACACATTGGGTCGTAATGTCTACAATGATTGTCATTTTCAGTCTGTTATTTTCAAAGGACCGATTCGCAGATACCAGTGCAACTATATTTAACATTGTCATCTAATTCATCACACATTCAGCAATAATAAGTTATGGAATATCAAAAATCTTTCAAATATGCAGGAAGTCTAAAATGAAGAGACTGAACATGTCTTATAAAATGTCCATAACCACAAATCCCCAAACAAAACCATCAGGAGCACTGTTTTCCTCTCCCTGTTCCGCTCAGACTCGTTTCCCCACATAAGTGTGGAACCTGGAACCTTACTGACCAGTTAATCAACACTATTATCATTTCCTGTGCTCTGTTTTTTTAATATTGCTTGTGTGACCTGATATTGTCAATTATCATCCAAACTCCATTGACATATGCTGTGGTGAATAGTGCCAGGATTTTGACAGAGGGACACAGCAGGAATCACCCTGATTCCAGATGGCTGCTCTAACATAGAGAGAGAGAGAGAGACGGAGAAATGGAGAGAGAGAGAGGGAGGGAGAGGGGTGAAGAGAGAGACAGAGAGAGGGAACTACTGGGGAGTATAACAGAAGAATCACCTCGCCTCTCAACACCTCACACCAGCCATCCAGCCAACTGAGCTAACTGACTCTGACTTTTGAAATTATGACGGGGGCAAGGTCTGTTATACAGTTAGCAATATTCCAAAAAGTGCCTCACCAATGCCCTGTAAAGACGCAACATGACGTCCCAACTCCTATACTCTCTCGAGGACACTATAAATCTTTTGGTCCTTACCATTAACTGTATATTTCCTGCTATGGTTTACTTTCCCAAAATGCATCGCCTCGCATTTATCTAAACTAAACTCCATCTGCCACTCCTCATCCCATTGGCCCATCTGATCATGATCTGGCTGTAGTCAAAGGTAACATTCGTCACTGTCCATGACACCTACAATTTTGGTGTCATCAGCAAACCTACGAACTATATTTCCGATGTACACATCCAAATCATTTATATAATTGATGAAACGTCGTGGACCCAGCCCCGATCCTTGTAGAACACCACTGGTCACAGGCCTCCAGTCTGAAAAACAACCGTCCACCACCTCCCTCTGTCTTCTACCGTTGAGCCAGTTCTGTATCCAAATGGCTAGTTCTCTCATATTCCATGAGATCCCACCTTACTCACCTGTCTCCCATGGGGAACATTCTCGTCCAACTTTCTGAAGTTCACATAGATCACGTCCACCGATCTTCCCTCATCAATCCTCTTTGTTACTTCTTCAAAAAACGCAATCAAGTTCGTGAGTCATGATTTCCAACGCACAAAGATATGTTGACTTTCCCTAATCAGTCCTCGCCTTTCCAAATACATGTACACCCAGTCCCTCAGGATTCCCTCCGACAACTTACCCACCAACGACGTCAGACTCCCTGATTTATAATTCCCTGGCTTCTCCTTACCACCTTTCTGAAACAGTGGCACCATGTTAGCCAACCTCGATTCTTCCGGCAACACACCTGTGACTATCAATGATACAAATATCTCAGTAAGTGGTCCAGCAATCACCTCTCTAGCTTTCCACAGAGCTCTAGGGTATCATCTGATCAGGTACCGGGGATTAATCCAGTTTTATGCATTTCACGATATCCAGCATCTTTTCCTCTGCATTATGGACATTTTCAAAATGTCACCATCCACGTTCCCATATTCTATATCTTCATCCAAGCCTGGAATTGGACTGACATCCCTCGAGTTGTGAGCAGGCATTGCTCAGCACTGTGCTGTAGTGCTGTCCCTTACTGTGGGAAGAGATTCACTCAATCATCCCAACTGTTGATACATGATCACATTCACACTGAGGATCTGGCTTGGGAACTGATACACATTCAATGTGTACACGCTAAGGAGAGGCCACTCAGATGTTGTCACTGCAGACCAGTTAGTATGAGGTAACCAGCTCAACCCACCGTATTCACACCGGGACGTGACATGGGTGGGGCAGGGGCAGGGCCATGGCCATGGCCGGGGGCAGGGCCAGGTGTGGCAGGGTGTGGGTGCAGGATCAGGACGGTGGGCGGGGCCTGTGGCGTGAAGGGGCGGAGCCTGAAGCAGGGTCGAAGGTGTGGACCATTTACCTGCTCAGAATGTGGAAAAGGATTCATTCATTTATCCAGTTGTCTGGCATACCAGTGAGTTCACACTGACCTTTGAACTATCCACACTCTGACATGCTCTAAAAGTAGCCGGGATCTGATTTCCCATCATGTGTTCACACATGTGAGACAATTTTGGTACTCTCACAGGGTGGCTAGGTTCAAGTGTCCTCTCCAACTCAGTATACTCCAGTGAGTTCACACGAGGGAGACACTGTTCTCCAGTCAGGATGATGGGAAAAGATTTGCTTCTTCATCCCACTTGTAAAGACACCCCTCACTTCACAGGATACTAGAATGATTGAATTATTCTAAGCACCAGCTCAGTTAAAGGGGCAAATATTCTGGGTAAATATCAAATAAATGTCAGCAACCTATTCAAGTGACATTCCACCCTCCCCGCCCCCAGGGAAAAGGCTTTAACTATTTACCCCATGCATGCCCGTCATGATTTAATAAACCTCCACGAAGCCACCCCTCAGCCTCTGACGTTCCAAGGAAAACAGCCCCAGCCTATTCAGCCTCTCCCTGTAGCTGAAACTCACCAAACGAGGCAACATCTTTTTTAAATAATTTCTGAACCCTTTCAGGTTTCACAACATCCTTCCTGTAACAGGGAGACCGAAATAGCACGCTGTATTCCACATGTTGCCTAACCAACGTCCTAGACAGCAGCAGAATGACTCCCAATTCCTAAACTCGACGCACTGACCAATAAAGTCAAACATATCAAAGAGATTCCACACTATCCAATCTACCTGCAATTCCACTTTCAAATAAATGTGAGCATAAGAACAAAGAACAATACAGCGCAGGACCAGGCCCTTTCGCCTTCCAAGTGTGCATTGCCACATCTTGCCCTTCTATATTAACGTTGCCTTCACTGAGAACATCCAAATCCCTCTAATCCCTTCTTACTTATGTCTTCATCCAGGTGCTTCCTGAATGCTGCTATTGTGTCTGCTTCCACCACCTCCTCTGGTAGCAACCTTTGTGTGAAGAACTTGCCTTGTACATCTCTTTTAAATGTCCTCCCCTCGAACTTTGTGCCTGTGTCCCCTGGTTAACTGATCCCCTCCACCCACACCATGAACCAATTCGAAATGGCTGACAGATGACTTTGGCTGATATTCTGGAAGACAGACACACTGACCAAAGGATATTTGGATGTGGAGAAAGTAAGTGTTTCGGTAAAACATTGTCCAAGCCTGAAATCTAATCGGAGTAGTTTGTAATGTTCTTACATCAAATGACAGATACCCAGGAGTGAGTTACAGATTGGAACACAGTCGAAGAATTAAGGGTTGTTTATGTTAAGAAGAACATATTCTCGGGATTGAGTTACACACTGGAATTTAATCGAAGACTCCAGGGCAATTTATATTGAGAAGAACAGATTCCCTGGAATGAGATACAGACCGGAATCTTGTGGAGGATTTCAACGCGGATGATGGGCAGAGACACAGAAACACGGGAGAGAGTTAAAGATAGAATCTTATTGAGGGATGCAGGATAGTTTATATTTAGAGTGATAAATGTATGGAAGTGAGTTACAGATTCAAATTTCATCGCGAGTATGATCGATTGAATAACAGATACCCGGGAGTGAATAGCAGACTGGAATCAAATCCAGGAGTTTGGGATGCTTCGTGTATGGAGTCACAGAGATATGGGAGTGAATTACAAATTGGAATCTAATTGACCTGCTTGAGTTGTTTTATATATATGGAATAGCACAGACCCAAGAGTAAACAGCAGACTGGAATTTAACTGAGAAGATTTGTGGTGGTTTAACTGTAGAATGATACATACTCTGGAGTAAGTTACAGACTGGAATCTAATCGAGGGATTGAAGGTCGTTTTTTTTTGCATACGGAATCACAGATGCTCAGGAGTGAGCTGCAGATTGGAATCTAATTTCCGGTCGGGTTGGGTTATACATGGAATAAAAGATGTACATGAAGGAGTTACAGATTGGAATTCAATTGATGAATCGGGGGTTTATTTATATTAAGATAAAACAAGAGTCACAAACTGGAATCTAATTGAGGGATTTGAGGTGGGTTATGTACAGAACAATAGCCTGACAATTAGGGCCCACAACGTTCAGGAGAGATGTAAGGAAGCATTTTGTTACACAAAGGATGGGAGATGTTTGAAACACTCTTTCACAAAAAGCAGTGGATAATGTTTTGTTAAGTGAAGGTATTGAGGGAAATTGGCCAAAGGAAGGCATATGGGGTTAAGCCTGAGATCAGCCATGATCCCATTGAATGATGAAACAGGAAGAAGGGCTGAATGCTCTACTCCTATTCCAAAATATAATCCCCATACACTGTCACCATCAAACACTCTTAGGAAAGGGGCAGGATGGGATTAGATAAACAATAAAGCTGCGTTACTGTATCCACATCAACCATTTCCTGAGCAGGGACATCACAGAGTGAAGCTCCCTCGATGATATTAATGTCAAAAATTTAAAAGGCAGATATAATCTTGTGAGAAATGTTAATTTAGACTGACTCTCTACTCTCCCCATCTAACCCACAGACACACACACACACAAACACACACAAGAATAGAACTATTCCACAAATTCTGTTTTGATTTGTTCTGATTCCGTTAGATTGCTGGTTCTGAACATCCACATGGGCAGTCGTCCTCATCCCATGGTGCCACGTCCTGCTCCCATATACACCATCTGATTCCAATCCGGAATGTGATGCAGGAGCCTCGCAGTGTAAGAGAGAGGTGAGACTTGAGCCTGACCAAGGTTCAAGGTTTGTGCGAAGATTTGTAGCTCGGGTGCTCGTTGTTGTGGTTCTGTTCGCCGAGCTGGAAGTTTTTGTTGCAAACGTTTCGTCCCCTGGCTAGGAGACATCATCAGTGCTCTGGAGCCTCCTGCGAAGCGCTTCTTTGATGTTTCTTTCGGTATTTATAGTGGTCTGTCCTTGCCGCTTCCGGGTGTCAGTTTCAGCTGTCCGCTGTAGTGGTTGGTATATTGGGTCCAGGTCGATGTGTTTGTTGATGGAGTTTGTGAATGAATGCCATGCCTCTAGGAATTCCCTGGCTGTTCTCTGTCTGGCTTGCCCTATGATAGTAGTGTTTTCCCAGTCAAATTCATGTTGCTTTTTGTCTGAGTGTGTGGCTACTAGGGATAGCTGGTCGTGTCGTTTCGTGGCTAGTTGGTGTTCATGTATGCGGATTGTTAGCTGTCTCCCTGTTTGTCCTATATCGCGTTTTGTGCAGTCCTTGCATGGTATTTTGTAAACTACATTAGTTTTGCTCATGTTGGGTATTGGTTCCTTTGTTCTAGTAAGTTGTTGTCTGAGCGTGGCTGTTGGTTTGTGTGCCGTTATGAGTCCTAAGGGTCGCAGTAGCCTGGCTGTCAGTTCTGAAACGCTCCTGATGTATGGTAGTGTGGCTAGTCCTTTTGGTTGTGGTAGGTTTCGTTCCGTGGTCTATCTCTTAGGCATCTGTTGGTAAAGTTGCGCGGGTATCCGTTTTTGGCGAATACCTTGTATAGGTGTTCCTCTTCCTCCTTTCGCAGTTCTGGTGTACTGCAGTGTGTTGTAGCTCTTTTGAATAGTGTCCGGATGCAGCTTCGTTTGTGTGTGTTGGGGTGGTTACTTTCATAGTTTAGGACTTGGTCTGTGTGTGTTGTTTTCCTGTCTACCCTTGTGGTGAATTGTCCGTTCGGTGTTCTCTGTACTATCACGTCTAGGAATGGGAGTTGTCTATCCTTTTCTACTTCTCTCGTGAATCGGATTCCTGAGAGTGTGGCGTTGATGTTCCGGTGTGTTTTTTCTATTTCTGTGTTTTTGATGATTACAAACGTGTCATCGACATATCTGACCCAGAGCTTGGGTTGAATTTGTGGTAGGACTGTTTGTTCTAACCTTTGCATAACTGCCTCTGCTATGAATCCCGAGATTGGTGATCCCGTGGGTGTTCCGTTGATTTGTTCGTATATCTGATTGTTGAATGTAGTGAGGCACAAGTCCAGTAGTTTCAGTATGCCGTCTTTGTTGATAGGTTCTGCTTCCTGTTTTCTGTTCTGTATGTCCAGTAGTTTGGCTATTGTCTCTCTGGCTAGGGTTTTGTCAATCGAAGTGAACAGTGCCGTCACGTCGAATGAGATCATGGTTTCTTCTTTGTCTATGTGTGTATTCCTGATGGCGTCCAAGAATTCCTGTGTTGCTTGTATGGAGTGTTTGGATCCACTGACCAGGTGTTTCAGTTTCTGTTGTAGTTCTTTGGCCAGTTTGTATGCTGGTGTCCCTGGTAGTGATACAATGGGTCTGAGTGGGATGTCTGGTTTGTGTACTTTGGGTAGTCCGTAGAATCTGGGGATGTTGTTACTTTCCGGTTTCATTCGTCGCAGGTCAGCTTTGGTTATCTGTCCGTTTTCTTTGTAGATTCCTTAGTGTATTATTTATTCTATTGATGAGTTGTGGTGTGGGGTCAGAATCCTTCATTTGGTAGGCGTTGGTGTCTGCTAGTAGGTGTTGTGCTTTTTTGATGTAATCTGATTTATCTAGGATGACAGTCATTCTGCCTTTATCTGCTGGTAGTATGATTATGTTCTTATCATTTCGTAGTGTTTTCAGTGCTTCCCTCTCCTTGGTGTTGAGGTTATGTGTTTGTCTTTTTCTTATCATCATAGGTACGACCGTTTGTCTCACTGTTTGTTGTGTCTCTTCAGTCAGTCCATTGTTCCTGAGTGTGCATTCTAGTGCTGCTAATCGGCGAACAGAACCCCAACAACTGACCAAGGTGTGTGAATGTCTTCTGTTTATCTGACATTCAGGTATTGTTCAGTGGAGCTTTAATATTTGACCATCGCAACATTATTTTATCATTCTCTGCCCCTGAGTAACTGTGGGAGCGAGTGTGTGTATGGCCATGTGTGTGTGTTGGCGGTATCCGGGTGCATGTGTGTCTGTGTTTATACATGTTTGTGTGTTTCTGTGCATGCATGTGTGTGGGCCTGTGTGTGCCTGTGCACGTGTGTGTGTGTGTGTGTCCGGGTGCATGTGTGCCTGTGTATATGCATGTTTGTGTGATTCTGTGCATGCATGTTTGCGTGTCTGTGTGTACCTGCGTGTGTAAGTCTGCGTGTATGTGTGTGAGCGTTTGTGTATGTGTGTTTCTGTGTGTGTGTTTGAGCAAGTATGTGTGCGTGGGTGAGTGTGCGTGAGTGTGTGTGTGTGTCTGTCTGTCAGTCTGCCTGCCTGTTACCAGGACCCTGCAATATTGAGGCAAGTCCTCCTTCACTCCAGGCTGCAGTATTGACCATTATTTCCTGCATCCTTGTTCACAAATCACAGTTACCTAATGTGCTTGTGTCACCAAGTATTAGGCTGGTTTGCCAATTGTTCCGAAGGCATGCAATTAGGAAAGTCAGGAAGGTTGCTTCATCTGCAGACATTCTGCAGGAGCAGCAAGTGATTAACAAGGCGAAGGGATTGTTCATGTTCATTGGTTCACAGGATTCGAACATAACTCGCTGGGTCCAGCATTTAATCACTTTTTCCATCAACCCTTGAGAAGGTGGCAGTAAGCTGCCTTATTGAACCACTGCACTCCATCAAACTAATAGTTTTAGAGAAGCAGAATGCAGCAGAAATTTAATTCTAGCGTTCTGTGTTTCTGCTCCCAATCTAAAACTCAATCGTTTGGTTTGTACTGAGTTCGAGAGCTCATCGATGGTCTCAGCGAGGTTATATCTTACATAATATATAACGAAGTGTGTTTCAGTCTAAAATCTAGTTGAGGGTTGGGGGGATTAAAATACAGAGTAACAGGTAACAGGGAAAAAGTTACAGATAGGAGTATAGTCGAACGATATGGCTTAGTTCGCAACTTGCTTAACCAGGTGAAGGACAACTCAAAGCCTTTGAAGCAGACTGTCAAACAGGAGAGTGGGAAGCCTGAATTTGTATACATTAGGAGGAATGGTATTGTCAGAGCAAGGGTTAGGGCTTTGCAGAGTGAGTGTACGAGCTTGGGTAAAATATAAAAGAAACAGAAGAGCACAATTAGTAATCGCTGGTTTACATCCGGTCCCAATTTCAATGAGGTCAGAGCAGGGCAGATAAATCAATGGCTGAAAATGTGCAAGAATTTCGTTTTTAGGATGATTGGGATCTCTTCTGGGACAGTAAAGACCTGTTAGAAAAGGGAGGGCTTCACCTGAAATGCGAAAAAACCTATAACCTGATGTGTTTTATTTCGAGATGCTGTGAACTTTTTGTTTTGGGGTGGGGGAGGATGGGGCTTTCCAATAAAACAGTGAAAATAGACGCAAAGATGAGGCTGGTTCTGAATCAGAAAAGAACAAGTTAATTAGAAAAGATACACAACAGTAATCCGAGCCCAAATAACTCTGAAGAATTAAACTTCATTTATTTTGATACAGATAAGGCTGATGAACTCAGCGTATTTATGGCAACTTTGACCTCGCCTGTCAGAGCGATTACAGAAACGTGGCTGAGGCAAGGACAACACAGGCTGCTCAATGATCTGGGTTCTAGATGTTATCTGAAGAATAGATAGAGAGGCAAGAGGGGCACGGATAGCATTTTTGATTGAGAGAGAGAGGAAGGGACTTAATATACAGAGTGACAGATACCAGAGAGTGAGTTACAGATTGGAGTACAGTTGAAGAGTACAGTGTGGTTCACAATTGATTAACCAATACTGGGGAGTGAACTTCAGACTGGCCAGCGTCAAAGCCGATGTCCTGTTTCTGCAGGAGTGTGGGATACTGCACCACAACAATTACAGGAGGTGGTCGAGCTTGTGGGCCCAGGGCCGTCAGTGTGGTCGGGGGCAACGATAACCGCTCCTCAGGCCTAGGGATCCTGTTGCCGAAGGCAACTTCACCATCTCCGAGGTTAAGGAGGTGGTGGGCGGGCGCCTCCTCGTCACGGATGTTAAATACAGAAACGCTCCAGTAAGACTAATCAAAGTGTACGCCCCAGCGGATAAGAGTGAACGGTTGGCCATCCTGCAACAGCTTCCCCTGTTGCTGGCTATGTCCAGGCCAGTCATTCTGGTCGGAGACTTCAACTGCATCATTGATGTAGATGGACCATCTGGCTGGGGGGACAGTAAACTGGGCGTTACGTCCAGAGCCCTGATGGAAACGGTCAAAGATGTCAAGCTGCACGACGTCTTCAGCACCCCTGCAGATGGAGCGCAGCGTAGATACACATGGTCATGGGCAGACGCGTCTATCCGCTCAAGGGTAGATTACCTGTATGTGTCCCAAACGTTCTCGGTGAAGGACGCTCTCTGGGTGGTCTGAAACCTGTTGATTTTCCAGCTAAAGGAGTTGACCCCGACTGAGTGTTGCAGACTGGCACATTCCAATGTCCAGGACTACGTGTTGAGGGACGCGCTGAAACTTGGGGCAGCTGCCGCCAAGGTGCGGTGGGGAAAGACCACCTTTTAACATCTGCCTGTCGAAAGAAGATCAGGGGGCCCATGCAGTCATTTGGGCTCTGCTGATGCCTCAGCTCAATATATGAGTGAGAAATGTACAGACCTGTATGTAATAATAATAATTCTGAGCTGTGTATGTAAATGTGGACATATGCATGGCATCACCTGATGTACAGTGTATCAAATTATTTTATGACTATTTTATGAATAAAGTATATTTTTGAAATAAAAAAATGCTGTAATAGCAGTGGAGTTCAATTTTCCTCATTCATTTAGAAAAGTGAGGTAAGGAGTGTTCAGAGCATGTTGCTCCTGTTAGAGGCAAAGGCAACGCTGGTAAGATTCGGGAACAGTGCGTGAATAAATGTATTGTAGTTCTGGTCAAGAATACAAACGAATCATCTATTAGGCATAGAAAATTTGGATCAACTGAATCTTTTGAATACTCTAAAGAGTATTGGGGCCTTGCTATGGAAGAAACCTCGAAGACAGAGAGAGACATAAGATAGTCATAACAGATAATGTTCAGTATAATCCAAAAAGATTCGACAAAGACATTAACAACCAGACTGCAATTCCAGAAAGAGCAAGATTCTTTAAAGATTTACAAGATCATCTTTGCATGGAACTTCAGATGAACATTTTGCATCAGTTTTTACTGTTAAGAAAGAAATGGAGGCTAGGAGAGTGTGGGGAGGCGTCTTCTGGATTCATGTGTGCAATTCTTGTTGCCCTGTTCTCAAAAGGATTAAACTAGAGAGGGCTCAGCAAAGATTTCCCAAGATGTTACCGGGAATGGAAGGTTTGAGAAAAATAGACTGGAAAGGTGATGACCTTTCTCACTGGAACATTGGCATAGAAGGCTGGCCTTATAGAGGTTTATACAACCATGACGTGCACAGAGAAGGTAAATGACAAGGTCTTTTCCATCGGGTGGGGATATATCAAAACATGGGCTCATACTTAATGTGGCAGGAGAAAGGTTTAAAAAGGACATGAGGGGCAACGTTTTTACACGGAGAGTGGTTTGCGTGTTGGACTGAATGCAGGGACAGTTACACCATTTAAAAGGCAGGGAATCATAGAAATGTACAGCACGAAAACAGACCCTTCGTTCCACCTCGTCCATGCCAACCAGATACCCGAAATAAATCTTGTCCCATTTGTCAGAAATTGGCCCATATCCCACTAAACCCTTCTTATTAAGTTTTTCGGTTTCAGGAATGAATGACAGAAATAGGAAGGAAAGAAAGAGAGAGAAAGAGAGAGAGAGAGGAATTGAAACAAGAAGAAAGAAAGGAAGAGAGTGAAAAAAAACTTACACAAAGTTGAAAGAAGTAGGAAAGAAAAAGACAAAAAGAAGGGCTATCAGTAAGAAAGAGAAAGAGAGAGATAGTGTGAGAGAGAAAAAAGATTGCGAGAGATTTATGGAATGTGAGAGAGATAGAGACAGAGAATAGAGGAAAACTCAGAGGGAGATAAACAGGAGTTAAGGAAAGACGTGACGAGATTAAAGTGGTGGTTCTCTTCATTTTGGTTGGCCCCAGCTCTCTTGATGGTCTCTTACACTCCCTCTTTCCCATTGGCGACAGACCCTGCCCTAGGGGCTTGCTTTAGGAGGGGCTGGTTCAGTGAGAGACTGGGGATATTAAAGGATCAACTGGGATTGAGATACAAACACTCACCACACTCTCTCACACACAGAGACAGAACCACACAGATACTGACTTATGGCTCAGTGCACATGGTGAAAGGGACAGTGGTGCCAGAACCTGTTTAAAATACCCACAGGTTTGTGTCTCAAAGACACCTATCCACCCAAGTCCCAGGTCATCCAGTCAGCTCCCAGCTCCCAGCTCCCTCTCCCTGTGGCAAACCTCCCGCAGAGATGAAGCACATCCAGAGTCATTTTTGTGAGATTAGAGGGAGGAAGCGAGGGAGGGAGGTGTGAGAGAAATCAGCAGGTAAATAGTTTAGTCCAGACTGCCCTCTGTCTGCTCCTGCTAAGCATTTTACTGTCTTGGAATGAAATCTGCATATATTCTCATCCTGAGCAAATTCCTCTTGTCTTTGGGCTTTCCAATTGATCAATGTCAAAATGATAACCTGCGATTGCCGGATCGCAAACCCAGCTCACCTGTTTGGAACGCAGTTTTACTCATCTAGATAGCATCATCACTGTCCACTTTAGCTCAACATAATCCCCAAGCACATTTCAAAATAGACCTTTATCATGACAAATTAAACAGAGCTGATATTGACCCACGGAAGGTGATATTCGGTCAGGTCAGAGTAACTGACATAAAGAGGCAGATTTGAAGGAGCATATTAAATCAGAGAGGAAGCTGGATCATTGGAAGGTGAAGAGAGAGAATCCAGGAGTCCCTCTTTTCGGGCTTGGATTCACCACCAAACCATAATCTGCTTCATGGAAATGAAGGAATAAAGAGATGGAATGATACCAGCCAATTGAATGGAAATGAATTACTTTTGAAAATAAATCTGCAATCAGAAGACACAGAACATGATGTACTCCTAATAAAACTATTCCTTTTTCTTCCCTTTTGTCGAGATATGTGTATCAGCGAATTCAGTGAGGGAGAGTGGAGAGGACTCTGTCACTGATTTTCCCATTCTTGACCTGTAGTGAACAATGATCCTTTCCTCCAGCTCATTTACTTCCGTATCTGTGTCACTCACTGAGAACTGATTGCTTGAGATGGATGTATCTTTCGTGTTTCTAACTCCTCTTTCGGTTTTGTTTTTGCTATTCTGCTTTCTACTAACGGTTGCGCCTTGTTGACATCACTTTACACTAGCTTTACTAGTACACTCTCTGACATTTTGTTCCTCAGGTGGAGTCAGTATTTGTCCATTAGAAAATGACGGTTATCATGAAAGGCAGGTAGTTATAGGGAATGCTGGAGAACGAAGGAAATTGAGAGTTTGGTTCAGAAAAAGAAGGAATCATATATAAGGTATCGACAGGATAAATCGAGTGAGTCGTTAGAAGATATAAAGGGAGTTGGAGTATACTTAAGAGGGAAACCAGGGGGGCAAAAAGGGAACATGATATAGTTTTGGCTAATAGAAGTTAGGACAATGCAAAGGGTTTTTACAAATTCATTAAGGACAAAACGGTACTAGGGAGAGAAAAGGGCCCCTCGAAGATGAGCAAGGCGGACTTCGTGTGGAGCTGCAGAAAATTGGGGTGATACTAAATGACTAACTTAATACTAATTTACTGTGGAAAAACATATGGAAGACATAGACTGTGGAGAAATAGATGGTGACATCTTGCAAAAGGTCCATGTTAGAGAGGAGGATGTCCTGAAATGCATAAAGGTGGATACATCCCGCAGGACCTGATCAGGAGTACTCTAGAACTCTGTGGGAATCGAGAGAAGTGATTGCTGGGCCTCTTGCTGAGATATTTGTATTATCGATAGCCCCAGGTGAGGTTTCTGAAAACTGGAGTTTGGCTGATGTGGTGCCACTGTTTAAGAAAGGTGGTAAGGTCAAGCCAGGGAATTATATACCAGTGAGCCTGACGTCGGGGATGGGCAAGTTGTTGGAGGGAATCCAGAGGGACAGGATGTACATGTATTTGGAAAGGCAAGGACTGATTAGGGATAGTCAGCATGGCTTTGTGCTTGGGAAATCATGTCTCACAAGCTTGATTGAGTTTTTTGAGAAAGTAACAAAGAGGATTGATAAGGGCAGAGCGGTGTATGTGATCTATATGGACTTCAGTGAGGCGTTGGACAAGTTGCCCTATGGGAGTCTCCATGGCTACATTGGTATTCCTCATTTTCCTTCCGACCATGCCTCACATGGATTCTTCATTCCATTATCTGCTGCTGCTAATGCTGGCTCTCTGTTACTTGGATTTGTTCACCAATTGAGTTATTTTTATAACCGGATATTTCACGCCATACTTTAACTGGTCTCTGAACTTTTTCTGCGTCACCACATAAATAAGTGCATTTGTGCAGCAACTTAGAGTCCGCAGCATATATGTGACTTCATCAAAGAGACTACGATCATAGTTCTCCAAGGAATCAACAGCTCCAAAGAACCCCAAAACATACAGAAACCACAGATGTATGAAGCGGGTGGTGATGACAAAGAGTAAAGTCACAGAGTTCTTTCTGCTCTCTATCTCTGGGTCATTCTCGATATTCCCCTGAGTTCTCAATTCCTTTCGCATCTTCATGGCCTCGAAGATGTGTCTAGCAGTCAGAATGTTGAGAAAGAGAAGAAAAGTGAATGGTAACATTGGTGTTAAAACATGTTCAAAGTATTTAAAACTTTCCCAGAGGTCAGTGTTATAACTGGACCTCGTTTTACAGTACCATGAAACATTGTTGATAATCTTTCCAGGTTTGTATCGAAAGTAGTTGGGAATATTCTTTAAAGAAAAGAAAATACAGATTGTTACTACAACTCTCTTCACAGTTTTCTCTGTGCAGTACTGAGATTTTATCTGATGAAAACAAATGGCAACAAATTGATCAAAAGAAAAAGCAACAGTGAACCAAAAAGAACAATCAATAGTCAAGCAGACTAGGACATCGATAACACTGCAAACAGGAGTGATGTTCAGGAAAAACCGTGGATAATAATAATAATATGAAAATCGGTAAAGTACAATGTCAAAAGCAATGAACAGTAGATCAGATGTTGCCATGGCCGCCAGATAGTGAGTGGTGCATGTAGAAAGACCACACTTCCGTCGAGCTAAGATCGTTATCATCACGAGACTAACTGTAAGAGACAAAGAAAGGAATAGACGACTTAAAAATTACAGATCAAGCATTCTCTAATACCTGAACCCAGATGTTAGTAATGGCACAAAGGTAATTGTTGCTACATGTCATATGAACTTTAAAGAATCTGAACTTCAGCAGCAACCTCTCTCTAAATGAATAATTTGCATTCTTAAAAGACAGACAGAAGAACATGAACAGAAGATTGCTCACAAAAATACAGTTGTGTACTCAATGATATTATGGGCTTGGCAGCACTTGATTTCATCTCCTTTATAGATTACTCAGACTGGCTGAAGATTCCCCTAAGACGACAACGTCCACAGAATAAAACCTCGAATCAGTAAAACCACGAATGAGAAACACCTAACATGGAGATTGATTGCAAAATTTCAGTATTTGGTTTTGGATCCTCCACTGCTCAGATTAGCCTCAGTATTGTATATCAACAACAGCAGAGGGCATTGCATCACTCTACAATGTGCAGGAACGAATGCAGTGCATAATGTGGATGAAAAAAAAGACCAGGCATTGAATCCCTCCTCAATCTGCGTACCCACCTAAATCAGAAGCACTGCAACATTTGACAAAGACTCTCCCACATTTGCAATACCGTACACTGCAGCCCCAACCCAAATATAACCTGAATCCATGCTGCATTGCTCATTACAACATTTTGGTTTATAAGTCACACATTTTATCACGGATTAAGTGAAGTTTCCTTCCTGATGTCCAGGCTCACGCTCTCAAACTCTTTTCCTTGTGAATAGAGATCTCCCTCCCAGATTCAGAGAGCACACTGGGGTAAGGAATCCCCATCACCGAACCATCATTCTCCAAGGTAATCATCAGACACAGTTTCTGTGCTAGGATCATGGAAACCCGACCATGCAGAAAGAGGTCATGCGGCCCATCGATTCGGCAAAAAAATCTGAAGAGCATCCTACCCAGACTCCACCCAATGGACGTGTTATTTTTATATCATGATTGACTCACCTAACCGAATATTCTGGGCACTATGGGACAGTTTAACTTATCCAACCCATCAAATGTGCATACCTTTCGATACACACCATTACGAAAGATGCTGGAGGACAATGGCCTAATGGACTTATCACGAGACCATTAATTCATAGACGCAGGTAATGATCTGGGGAGCTGGGTTCAACATTTCCCATGGCATATGATGGAAGCTCAATGAGTCGAATGATAATGGTGAAATGGTTGACAGCTGTCAGGAAGAAAAAACATGTCGTTCACTGATGTCATTTGGGGAAGGCAATCTGTCACCTTTACCTCATCGAAACTAATTTTGACTCCAGAGCCATGACAACCTGTTACCAGCCTTCTTGCAAATTATTGAAGGGCAGTAAATGTTGACTTCACCAGCCACACCCATGTCCTTTCAATGAAAAAAAGAAAATGAGTTTGCACAGACAACTGTCTGCCGCATCTTTTGCTCCCTTTTTAGATCTTTCTATGCGATTGGATATCCCCACACTATGTCCATTATCGCAAAGATGAAATTAAAACTTCAAATTTGTTCCAATTTCAAAGATCAAGAATTGGAGAAAGATGAGGTGTACATCCTGCAGGCATTGGGTGGATAGGGTTTAGCAATGAAGGAGGCCCAGGACCTGCATGTCCTTGATTGAGTGGGAGGGGGAATTAAAGTTTTCCGACAGGGCATGGTGGGTTTGGTCTGAGCAGATGTCCCACTGATGTGGAGAGCAAACCTGCACCCATACCTCCCTGCTTACCTCCGTCCAAGGCCTAAAAAGGTCCTTCTGCAACAACACAAAATCATCTGAACTTCCACCATTATCATTTATTGTATCCTTTGTAGCTGATGTGGTGTCCTCCAGATCTGGGAGACGGATCACCAATTTGTGGATCGTTTCAACATCTCTGGGGCACCCACAACCAACCCCACTGCCCTGTGGCTGAAAACTGCAACTCCACCTCGCACTCCCCCAAGGACATGCAATTCCTGGGCCTCCTCCATCGCCAAACGCTAACCACCTGACGCCTGGAGGAAGAACGTCTCGCCTTCTGGATTGGGACCTTCCAATCACACAGGGTCAGTGTGAATTTAACTAGTTTCCTCATTTACCTACCTACACGCAGTCCCAACCTTCCAACTCGGCATCAACCTAATGAAATGTCCTACCTGTCCATCTTCCTTCCCATGTGTCTGTTTCACGCTCCTCTGTGACCTATCACTTTTACCCACACCTTCATCTACCTATCGCATTCCCAGCTGTGTTCTCAACTTTTCCATCCCCTCCCATTTATCTCTCTGTCCCCTTGCCCACAAGCCTCATTCTCGATGATGGGCTTATGCCTGAAAAGTCGATTCTCCTGCACCTCGGATGCTGCCTGATGTACCATGATGTTCTGTCACCACACTGTCGACACAGCTCCTGACCGGTGCTCAGTAAGTCAACGGTTAAATATATCCATCATTCAGAGTACTGGATCACACAGCACCCGACATCAGTGAGGAGGATCATTTGTGGGAGCAAAGTCTGAATTTCAAGAGAAGAATAAAACAAAACTCCAAGGGCAGCACATGACAGAACGTTTGCGTTCTCAAGCACTCGTCCTTTGGTTAAAAAAAAACATACTGAAAGAACTGCGGATGTTGGAAATCATAAACAGAATTAGAAATATCTGGAAATGGTCAGCAGGTCTAGCGACATCTGTGGAGAGAAATCACAGTAAATCTGTTCCTGGATCTGAAACATTAAGTCTGCTTTCACTCCACAGATGCTGCCAGACGTGCTGAACTTTTTCAGCAATATCTGTTTGTTCTTATTGTTGATGGCCACAGTTTTTTGTATTGCACTAACCTCTGGCACTATGGCAGACACGTTCTCTGAATCTTCCGGTCTTATCGGATATCATATGAAACTTGTTTCATATTTTCCTATCCCATGTTCCAACAATAACATTTTCCCTCAGCTGAACTATTTTGGAATGGAAGAAATAGGACTTATTTCATCAGAGAGGTTGATCCACTGTGTCACTTCCTTGATGAAAAGCACACGTTGCCACCAAGATTACACCTTCCTCTACCACATCTTCTGTAAAAATGTCATCCCATATTCCCAAATCTTCAGCCTCCGATACATCTGTTCCCAGGATGACCAATTCCAGCTCAGAAAGTCCCAGATGCCCTCCTTCTTCCACTGTCACACCTTCCCTTCCCTCAAGGTTGACGATGCCTTCCAGTGCATCTACTCCACGTCATGCACCACCATCCTTGAAACCTACCCGTCCCAATGCAAAAAGGACAGAATCCACACTGGGCCTCAACTTCCACCTCACCAACCTCCGTATACAATGCATCATCCTTCGCCATTTCTGACAATTCCAAAACAACCCTACCAACAGACATAAAATTCACTCGCCACCCTTATTCATGTTCCGAAAAGACCATTCTCTCAGCGACTCCCTCAGCAGGCACACACCCCGCTCCAGACCACATCTCCCTCCTGGCACATTTCCCTGCCACCACAGGAAGTGCAAAACCTGTGCCCATACCACTCCCCTCACCACCATCCAAGGCCACAAAGGATCCATCCATATCTGTCAGAAATTTACTTGCAGCTCTACCAATGTCACCTTCTGTCTCCGTTGCACCCGGTGTGGTCTCCTCGACAACGGAGAGACAGGGTGCCTTCTTGCGGATCACTTCTGAGAACATCTCTGGGATACGTGCACTCACCAACCCCACCACCCCATGGCTGAACACTTCAACTGCCCCTCACACACCATCAAGGACATGCAGGTCCTGTGCCTCTTCCGCTGCCAAACCGTTATCACCTGATCCATGCGGAGGAATGACACATCTCCTGCAACCAGACAGGATAAATGTGGATTTCAACAGCTTCCTCATTTCTGCTCTCCCCACATTATCCCAACCCCAAACCTCCAATTTGGCACCACCCTCCAGACCTGTCCATCACTCCCCCCCGACCTATCACCTTCTCCCTCACTTTCATCCACCTAATGATTTCCCAACTTCCTGTCTCCAAACTCCACCCCCTCCAATTTATCCCTCAATCCCAACCAACAAGTCTTATTCCTGATGAATGGTATATCCCCGAAACATCGAGTCTCCTGCTCCTCGGATGCTGCCTGACCTGCTGTGTTTTTCCAGTACTACACTCCCGACTGTGCCAGATACATCCTAGCCAGCAGTATTGATGCAGAAGCCCTGAGATTTACAATGTGCTGTGGGAGTGAACAGCACGGTGTTATCGTTACGACAAACATTAATGAACATCCAGTTCGAGCTGGCAATAATAAGTCACTTCAATACTTACTCACTCCCACCCATAACACAATTTTCACCCTCGATAGCCACAAAACAGTCTGGGTTTACCCAGCATCTAAATGAGACCTCCTATAACCACCCCACCTGTAAACCACAATCACTGTTTGTATAGGCATCCTGTGTGATTATTGGTGCAATGATGTCCCATGCTATGGGGCAAAGAACATCATGCAAACCCAAGTTAACAGGCAGTACAACGCACATGTGTTTTTGACAATCAAAGAATTCAACAATGCACATCATCATACATATTCTTTCAGCTGTGTGCTACTGATGGACATGATTCAAAGTTTGTGCGAAGATTTGTAGCTCGGGTGCTTGTTGTAGTGGTTCTGTTCGCCGAGCTGGAAGTTTTTGTTGCAAACGTTTCGTCCCCTGGCTGGGAGACATCATCAGTGCTCTGGAGCCTCCTGCAACGCGCTTCTTTGATGTTTCTTCCGGCATTTATAGTGGTCTGTCCTTGTCGCTTCCGGGTGTCAGTTTCAGCTGTCCGCTGTAGTGATTGGTATATTGGGTCCAGGTCGATGTGTCTGTTGATGGAGTTTGAGGATGAATGCCATGCCTCTAGGAATTCCCTGGCTGTTCTCTGTCTGGCTTGCCCTATGATAGTAGTGTTTTCCCAGTCGAATTCATGTTGCTTTTTGTCTGAGTGTGTGGCTACTAGGGATAGCTGGTCGTGTCGTTTCGTGGCTAGTTGGTGTTCATGTATGCGGATTGTTAGCTGTCTTCCTGTTTGTCCTGTTTGTATAGGTATAAAAAACGGCACTAAAAGAAAAACTGGCCAAACTAACACACATAAAAGAGGACACTTCAACACACACCTGGGTTAAAAACCTCTCCCACAGACAGCTCACAGACATGGAAAGAACTATACTGACCAAGGGACTCAACTACAACCACTGGGACGCCAAGACAGCAGACTTCCTAGCAGCACTGGAATGCACACTCAGGAACAATGGACTGACTGAAGAGACACAACAAACAGTGAGACAAACGGTCGTACCTATGATGATAAGAAAAAGACAAACACATAACCTCAACAGCAAGGAGAGGGAAGCACTGAAAGCACTAAGAAATGATAAGAACATAATCATACTACCAGCAGATAAAGGCAGAATGACTGTCATCCTAGATAAATCAGACTACATCAAAAAAGCACAACATCTACTAGCAGACACCAACACCTACCAAATGAAGGATTCCGACCCCACACCACAACTCACCAATAGAATAAATAACACTCTAAGGAATCTACAAAAAAACGGACAGATAACCAAAGCTGACCTACGAAGAATGAAACCGGAACGCAACAACACCCCCAGATTCTATGGACTACCCAAAGTCCACAAACCAGACATCCCACTCAGACCCATAGTATCACTACCAGGGACACCAGCATACAAACTGGCCAAAGAACTACAACAGAAACTGAAACACCTGTTAAGCGGATCCAAACACTCCATACAATCAACAGAGGAATTCTTGGACGTCATCAGGAATACACACATAGACAAAGAAGAAACCATGATCTCATTCGACGTGACGGCACTGTTCACTTCGATTGACAAAACCCTAGCCAGAGAAACAATAGCTAACCTACTGGACATACATAACAGAAACCAGGAGGCGGAACCCATAAACAAAGACGGCATACTTCAACTGCTGGACTTATGCCTTACTACACACTTTACATTCAACAATCAGATATACGAACAAATCAATGGAACACCCATGGGATCACCAATCTCGGGACTCATAGCAGAGGCAGTTATGCAAAGGTTAGAACAAACAGCCCTACCACAAATTCAAACCAAACTCTGGGTCAGATATGTCGATGACACGTTTGTAATCATCAAAAACACGGAAATAAAAAAAACACACCGGAACATCAACGCCACACTCACAGGCATCCGATTCACGAGAGAAGTAGAAAAGGATAGCCAACTCCCATTCCTAGACATGATAGTACAGAGAACACCGAACGGACAATTCACCACAAGGGTACACAGGAAAACAACACACACAGACCAAGTCCTAAACTATGAAAGTAACCACCCCAACACTCACAAACGAAGCTGTATCAGGACACTATTCAAAAGAGCTACAACACACTGCAGTACACCAGAACTGCGAAAAGAGGAAGAGGAACACCTATACAAGGTATTCGCCAAAAACGGATACCCGCGCAACTTTATCAACAGATGCCTAAGAGATAGACCACGGAACGAGGACATGCCACAACCAAAAGGACTAGCCACACTACCATACATCTGGAGCGTTTCAGAACTGACAGCCAGACTACTGCGACCCTTAGGACTCATAACGGCACACAAACCAACAGCCACGCTCAGACAACAACTTACTTGAACAAAGGAGCCAATACCCAACATGAGCAAAACTAATGTAGTTTATAAAATACCATGCAAGGACTGCACAAAACACTATATAGGACAAACAGGAAGACAGCTAACAATCCGCATGCATGAACACCAACTAGCCACGAAACGACACGACCAGCTATCCGTAGTAGCCACACACTCAGACAACAAGCAACATGAATTCGACTGGGAAAACACTACTATCATAGGGCAAGCCAGGCAGAGAACAGCCAGGGAATTCCTAGAGGCATGGCATTCATCCACAAACTCCATCAACAGTCACATCGACCTGGACCCAATATACCAACCACTACAGCGGACAGCTGAAACTGACACCCAGAAGCGGCAAGGACAGACTCTATAAATGCCGGAAGAAACATCAAAGAAGCGCGTTGCAGGAGGCTCCAGAGCACTGATGATGTCTCCTAGCCAGGGGACGAAACGTTTGCAACAAAAAACTTCCAGCTCGGCGAACAGAACCACTAGGGCATGATTCAATTGGTGACCTAGTTTTTTTTATCAAACTCACCAAGTCCCTGAATTCCGAACAACGGATCAACTGAAGGCCCCAACAGCAGGGCTAAATATCAATCCGCATCGCCGAATGTTCTTGATCCAGATTTGACCCTTGGAACAACACAACAAAATCAAATATCCTAAATCGCCCATCAGCCACCCCAAACAAACTTGGCTTTCATCAGTGAAAAATTCTGGTGAACCACCGAATATCCACCGCTCTGAGTTCTGTGGACCAGGTAGAAGAACAGAGATTTCTCAAAGTTGTCGAGCACTGCATTTTATGGTGTAACACTATGACTTCACAGTGAATGGGTTTTAAAATATATCCAGAAGATTCGTCTGTCAGTACCAATGGAATAACTATAACAATAATCAAAATAATAATACTTATCCAAACTGGTAGCCAAAGACTAAATGACAATCGCAAAGGAATGTAAATGGGAGTTCCTACACATTGATCAGTTTTCTGACAGGAACACCAATGCATAAAAACAACAAAGGGCAACCTCAGTACATATCCTGGGATATATCCTGTTGGACAAAATTGTTTGATCCTCTACGTGACAGCTGCTACCAGTGTACTCCAGATCTCAGTGTTGGCCCTAATATAGTCCACATCAAAGCACTGTCCAATGTTTTACAAATGGCACAACTCTCTCGTTTTTTTGGCAATCAATTAATTTAACATTACGCATCATAATTGAAATCTTACACTCAATGCCCCTCCCAGTGAACTGTCTTCACAATCATCATGCCTCAACACATCCACTGACTGAAAAAAAACAGAGAAGATGGTCAAAGCTATCCCTGCTAAAATTCACTGATCACTCTGTAATGACTGGCTCAACTCGTTCGTTGCTCACCTGTTGTATTCGGGCTCCCATTTGGAGTGAGTTGTGTGAGCAAGAACCAACAACACAATCCCTTCACATCAAGGAATGGGAAACACCAGGTATACCGAAGAGGTGGGTTGTTACAAAACCCATCTGACCAATAGCAGGCTTTGAATTCCCACAGACAGAGAATAGTCTTCCTGAACACTTTCTAGCCCAGACAGTGCCGGTGCTCAGCACTCAGGGCAAAATGTGGCCTCTGGGCAAACCCGTTCTGCACAGTATAGAGAAACAGACAATGCTGCACATTATTGAGCAACCTCCTAATCAAACAGGTATTTTCTTTAGACTAAGTAAGTGAGGATACTGGATCTGGCATCAGTATCAGCCTTGCTAAATTGAAATAAAATGATTAAGTATCATACAGTGGAATAAGTCTGATTTAATGCAGAGACGTATACAACTTAAGCTGTCCAAGCATTACCAGGAATGCCAACAACATCCAGGATGGTGTAGTATACTTTGGCGACCTTTTGTTCTGGACGATGCACTTTGTTGTTTGTGAAACAACCTCGCCCTGCTGTTGGCAATCGTCAGAACGGGATAATTCTCTCGAAACTGGAACTAACACGGTTTCAGTGATTTTTTTAAATTCTGTATGTCATCTCCTCTGTGATTATATCTTCATTTTAAAAAAATCATTTTGAAGAAACAGATTATGACAACGGGTTTATTTTAATGATGTGATATCATTGAGATTTGACTCTGTAATTGAATATCCCAAAGATTAGCTTTATCTGATCCTATTAGGCATCAAAGCTAATTTCAATTTGTCTTCAAACAACAGTAGTTATTTTATTTCACATACTATCAATGCCATAACTATATAAATATCTTCTGACATTCTTTTCCGTGAAGCCCTTCATTTTGCTGAGGTTATTCAGTCGAGCTGTCGAGCTCCTTGAGAGCTGTTCTACCGCACACTGTTATCCCACTACTTTTCTTGTTCATTCCCTTTTCCAACTCATTTAGGAAATTCTATCTGTGAACGAGAACTCTAATACAAACTTGAAGCTGATGCTGACCACAACAACAACTGAAACGTCTATTCAAACAATTACGAGAAAAGAGATTAATTCAGAACCTCACCTTCAGAATTACACAATGTCAGAATCACACAGTAAAGAAGAAGCTGAGTGCCCCATCATGTTTGTCCCAAAAGTATACTGAATCTACATTCGTACCATTTTCCAGCACTTGGCCCAGAGCCTTGAACGTTAGACATTTCAAGTGCTCATTAAGTATTGTTTAAATGTTGTGAGGTTTCCGGTCGCCAGTCCCCTTCTGGTCAGTATTATTGCAGGCCCCCTCCATCCTCTCGGTGAGAAGAGCTTTTCTCGTGTCCCCCTCGGCTTTCAGCTTCAAATTATCCTTGTTATTGGCCCTTCGACAAAGGGGAAACAATTACTTTTTATCAGCATTGCCCATGCCCATCATAGTATTATCTACCCTGATTCCTGCTCAAAAGAAAGCAGCCCGAGCTTATGATCTAGCCTATTCACAGCTGAATTGACACCCCCAGCAACATTCTGGGAGAATCTCCTTTGCACTCGTTCCAGTCCAATCACATCCATCCTCTGGTGTAGTGACCAGAACTGCACACAGATCTCCTCCTCTGGCCGAAACAAAGTCCTGATTGATTCAGTTTTTTAAAGTGGGAAACAAGGAGGAATGATGAATGGCTATGCCCGAAACATCGATTCTCCTGCTCCTCAGATGCTGCCTGACCTGCTCTGCTTTTCCAGAATTATACTCTAGACTATAAATCTCACTGGATCCAGGAGATTAGGTAATTGAATCCAAAATTGCTTTGATGGTAGAAGGTAAAGAGTGGTGGGAGACTATTGTTTTTCAAACTGGAGGTCTGTGACCAGCGGTGTGCCACAGGTTCTGCATCCACAGTTATTGATCATTAATATAAATGAATTGGATGGGAATTTCAGAAGTCTCATTTGCAGATTTGTGGATGGCACCAAAAATGATGGTACAGTGGGCAGTGAAGAAGGTTATCTGCAAATGCAGCAAGATCTTCAACAACTCTCCCATGGGACTGCGGACTGGCAGATTGAAATTAATTTACATAACTGGAAGGTGTTCCATTTTGGCAAGAAATACTTAGTCAATGATAGTGCTCTCGGGAGTCTGACAAAGCAAAGATTTAAAAGAAATAGGTCAGAGCATTGAGTATTTGGATTGGGATGTCTTGTTGCAGCTGTACAAGGCATTGGTGTAGGCCACATCTGGAATATTGCATGCAGTGCTGGTCACCTTACTATATGAATGATAATACTAAAGTGGAAAGAGTGCAGAAAAAGACTTACTGATATTCTGGCTGTACTGAATAAACAGGATAGGTTAAACGGGCTGGGGCTTTTCTTCCCTGGAGAATAAAAGACTGAGGGATGACCTACAGAGATCAAAAAAGACACACACACACACACACACACACACACACACACACACACACACACACACACACACACACACACACACACAGACAGCACGCACAAGCACAGACACACATACACATACAATATTTACACACACACACACAGAAACACACACACCATACACAGATACATCCAACACACACACACACGCGTAGACACACATATACATGCAGTTCTCACACACACACTATTCTGATATATATTTTTTCTGGAATACCTTGCTTTGCTGGGAGACACAGGTGACACTGTTCATGCATAGTTCCTTAAATTTTCACACAGAGAAAATGTGCTAACCACTCTTCATCACAAGCAAACTGTATGATCCCCCAATTTGTCAGCGATATCTAGTTAATGAACTCCAACACTCACAAAGTGTCTGTATTCTGGTTTTCTAAGGACTGAACAGAAACAAATTGGTATTTCAGTAAATGGTAAGTGAGAAAATTAAGGTTTATTGCGTAATTGGAACAGAAGTGATATCTTGGATTCTTAAATGAGCCAAGAAGCCAGACATTGATTCTGAACCATATCAAGATACTGTACAATTATTATTGTGTTGCTCAGTTGAAAAAAAACAATAATGACATATGCGTCAAACTGAAACAAAAGAAGGTAGTGAACCCTTTGACGGGATTGTTCTAAACCTCCTGCCAGTAGTCGGTGAGAAATTAAAGAGAAATTACATAGGGAAAATGCAGACAGCTGTAAGAAAAATCATGTTGTAAAAGTCTGGGACTTTAGCTTTCCAAACGTAGGCTAGGACTAGGGCAGAGTTAAGGTCTTGGATGGGGAGAAATTTGTTCATTATATTCAATAAAACATTCTCAATCAATAAGTTGATGTTACAAGTAGAAAAGGGGCATAACTCTCCATTATCTTCTGGAAAATGGCACAGGCTGATGATACCCCAAATGACAGGATCATATATTGCTACTAATCCGCATGGCTTTAGTTAGACCAGATTGTTGTAGATCAGGCCAGATCCCCTTCTGCCTGTTACAATTAAAAGAACCTAGAAAGGACAGAACTGGGAGAACTCCCCTGCCATTGTTAAACAAGGCTCCAGCCGAAACATTTTCAACACCAGGTTGCTTTTCCAACCTGTCTTGAAAAAAATCGACAAAATAACCTTTTTAAAATGACAGCATCTTCACACCCCATATACAAAGATGGCTTAATTTTAAACCATTTCGTCTTACTTTGTTAGTGCACTACAGCACATATACATTACTTTGACGATAACCGTGCAAACATGCACTACTACATTCTAAATTAGTCTGTTTACTCCTACCATTGAACTCGTTTGGTCATTTATTCAAGTCTCGACAATGCATTGGGAATCACATTTTCTCACTCTGCCACGTATATAATTTTTAAATTGATTGGCTGCAATAACAAACTCCATCTAGTTACAAATCATACAACGCCAGGTTATAGTACAGTACATTTAATTAGAAACACCAGCTTTTGGAGCGCTGCTTTTCATCAGGTGGCTATAACTTTTTACACTCCAGTTCAACATCGGCTAACACAGGGAATGGTGCTGGTGTAGCTGCTGAAGATGGACTGTTCCCCATATCCTACGAAAGCGCAGGCAGGGCTGCGGTCTATGTGGGTGCCCATGGTCTGTAGGAAATGGGAGGATTCGAAGGAGGAGTTGTTGAGGGTGAGGACCAGATCCAGCGATTGGGTGAGTGTGTCGGTGAGAGGTACAGGTTGGGTCGGGAACAGAGGAAGAAACAAAAGGCTTGGAGGACTTCAGCATGGTGGATGGATGTTTTCAGGGTTTGGATGCTCCGGGCTAAGATGAGGCATTGGGGGTCAGGGAAACAAAAGTCATGGGGACGTTGACGGTGTGGTTGGTGTCCCGAATGTAGTTGGGGACCTCCTGCAACAAGGGGACAGGAGGGTGCCAAGATGTGAGGGGATAAGTTTGGTGGTTCTGGAGCAGGTGGAGATGAGGGGTACACTGGGGCAGTCAGGCTTGTGGATGTTGGGTAGGAGGTAGAACCGGGCGGTGTAGGTTTCCTGGACTATGAGTTGGAGGTTGCGTGTGGGAGATCCCCTGAAGTGATGATGGTTTTGGAGATGATTGTTTGGTGATGGTGGTGAGGTCGTGGTAGAAGGAGGTGTCCAAGAGTTGGTGCTTGGCTTCAGGAGTGTAGAGATCAGTGCGTCAAACAACCACGACACCCCCTCCCTTGTCCACTGGTTTGTTGGTGCAGTTGGAGTTGGAGCGGAGGGATGTTCTTTGTGAGGGAGAGAGGTTGGAGTGGATGGGAGGGGTGGACAGGTTGAGGCGGTCAATGTCACAGCAGCAGTTGGAGACAAAAGTTGAGGGGGTGGGTAACAGAACAGGACGTGTGTCTAAATGGATGGCGTCCTTGTAGAGTGGATGGGAGTCATGGTGAGAAATTAATCAAGGCGGTGGCAGTAGAAAAGTTCAATATCACAACGCAAATGGAATTCATTGACAAGAGAACGTAATGGGATGAAGATGAGATCTTTACTGAGAACTGATTGTTCAGCCTCAATGAGCAGTAGATTTGCCAGGATGCTAAAAACCTGGCAGCCCTTGGGATTTAGCGAGCAGGGGGAAGCTGTGAGTCAGTGAGAGGTTGGGTGTAGCTATCCACATACAGGCGCTTGCCCTTTGAAGGACTACTATCGATATGGTTATGTGGTGGGGGGGGGGGGGGGGGAGGGGGCACCAGATAGGGATAGAGATTGGATGAAAATTAGAGCAAAGGAGTAGGAGTGAGATTGGTAACTGAAAGGAGTCACTGACCGGCTTATCATTTTGAGTTAGCTTTTTATGTTCATGGCGATACTGCTCAGTTATGATTTGGAGATGCCCATGTTGGACCTAGGTGTACAATTAAGCCTGTTGGACTATAACCTGGTGTTGTGTGATTTTTAACACTGTTCAAATATAATGCGTAGACGAACAATGTATGATTGTGCCAGTTGAGAGTAGTTTACTGTTCTCGGAGAACATGCAGGAATATTGATCTCTGTAGTTTGTGGTAACAGTTTCCTGTTTACGTGTTGAGTAGCTCTTCCTCTTGGTGTATCTACATCTTCTCCGCCTCTAAAGAAAGCTTGATGGGGACTGCTGGTAATCGCCAAGCACTAATTTGACTGAGCAACAGTGAAGGGACAGCAATCTTATTCCAACTCTCCATTGTGTATCACTTGGAGGGGATCTTGCCAATGGTTCAATGTATCTGATAACCTTGTCCTTCACCATGACAGAGGTTACAGGTTTGGATGGTGCTGTCTAACGGGCCTGGATAAATTATTGCAGTGATTCCTGTCGATGGCACACACTGCTGACGCTGGGTGTTGGTTGTGAAGGGAGTGAATTTCAAGATGGTGGACAGGATGCAAAATAGGATAGAGATTTGACCTGTCAGATATCAAGCTTTTTGAGTCTTGCTCACCCAGGCAAAATTGGAGAGTGTTTCATCACATTCGTTACTTGTGCCTTGTAGGTGGTGAAAGTTTCCTACATCTACTCTGTCTTTCCCATTTTAAGGAAGTTGAAATTTTCTGAGAACATTATTCATTGATTTTATCTCCTGAGACAACATGCCTAGTCTCCTCAACCGCTCTTTGAGGAGAGATACTCCCGGTGAGATCTCACATATACAAAGCAAACTCCCAACAGCTAACATACGATTTGCCTTCTGAATTGTTTTGTGCACCAGCATGCTAACAATCAGTGCCTTGTGAACAGAGATATCCATGGCCTTTTGGATCCTGACATTTTCTAGATTCTACCGTTTATGAAATGAACTGCAGCATCAAGCCTCCAAGCAAAGGGGATAAGTTCTTACTCATTCACATTCTATTTCATTTCCCATGCTCATCTCACTCAGTCAGCCTATCGAAGTCCACCTGAAGCCTCTTGGAACCCTCCTCAGTATTTGCAATCCCACAAAGTTTTACATCATCTGCAAATTTGGAAATGTTACGATCGGTCCTCACAGCAGGGCCGAGCACTGCTCCTTCTGTACACAGCTTGACAACCTGAGAATGACTCAGACATGGTCTTACTGAACAGCAATACAGCCTGAGGGATCAGTTGGCTCCTTGTTCATATCTGCTATAGTATTGTTAGGGCCATGTGTCAATATACCATGAGATGCCTGGAATACGACGTGGGTGTTTAGAATTAAAGATCCGAGGGAAAATATCACCAACGTTCCAATTTTCATGTTGAGTACAGAGTCAAAACAGTTGATTATTGAATCATTTCTTGTTCATGGTCCATTTTTAAGTCTTTGTGATAACAGGTTCAATGTTCCACACAAGTTGATTGAAGCTGTAAATAAAATCTGCAAAAAATAACTCAATATTAAATGCTAAATCATGAAATGGTTTTGGGAAATTGTGGTAATGACAATACAGCTAACGTTGAGAACGGGTGACTCTCTGATCCAGTTTGGATGGTGTTCAGAAGAAACACAAGGAGACCCTCCAGCTACAAACTGAGAATCTGAGTGAACGCTGTCTTAATGAATGAGAATGTAAACAGGTTCCAGCTGGCTGATCCATACACTGAGTTCCTGCTCATCGCTAATGAATGAGATCAGACATTTATAAAGATGAACTTCTGGTAAGAGGGTGCGCTCATGAGCAGTGGAGAGACAAACTTCTGCAGAGAGAACCTAAAACAATTACAAACTCATCAGTCGCTCCAAAAATCTTTTTTTTATCCCTCAGAGAAACTCCACATCTGGGAGTACGGTAGCAGTGTTTGGAGACGCAGTGATTTGGAATAAAAGATTGAATAATGTTACTAAAAGTGGTTTATTCTTGGGTAATTGAGGTAATATATCCAGATTTTCGGCTTTTTTCAGTTTTACATTCCAGGATTTGAAGCTATTAACTGTAGTATAAACCTGAGGAACATGATACTGGATCAGTAGCCTTATTTTGGGAATGTGCTGGGAGACGTCTGTAAGAACACAGGGAGTTTGCTGTTTATATTCGATGGGTGGGATGAATCCAAAGACAGTCCTGATTTTTCAGACAGTCGGAAAAATACAGAACCTCAGCTCATGTGCACGGATTCTGAAGGCTGTTTGGAAGTGTCTGACATTGTGTACAGTCTAATCCAGCATAAGCTGCTCCCAGGATATTCAGTGCAAGTAACCAGCCATCCCACTGCATTCCAATTGCTGGAAAACGCTGGGATCAGTGCCTGGGCTTAAATTTTGCGATTTGTTAGTGATGAGTGGAAGGATATTTTGACAGGTTTTTTTGAGGATCGCAGAAAAAGTCAGGAAACAGCAGCAAGTTCCCAAGACCATCACCCATCTGTATTCCTGCAAAACCATGGCCGACAGATTTAAAATCCCTGTGATGTGTCACTGAAGCTTGTTGAGATGGCCTTCACAGGAGTCTCTAAGAAGAAGATTGTGTTTAGGAATGGAGATTTGATTCAGTAAATCCAGCAACGCTCCCAGTTCCTTTCTGGGTTCATGATGGAACTTCTGGAGAGAGATGATTCTATCTGCAGTGTGGTTTACACATTCCCACATCTCATCATCCAAGAGTTTGTAGCTGTTCTCGTACAATTCCTGACCCCAGAACCCAGGAACAACCTGGGTTGTGAAGCCCATAGCAAGGAAGAAAGCCAGTTTAAGAGAGTTCTCCATTTTGTTGCTTGTGTTTTCTTCCCACTGACAGCTCGGCACTTCGAGGTGTTTCAGGGTCAATTCCTTCATCAAACAAACTGCAAAATGATTGGTGAAGGAGAAGGTTAAAGAACAAATTCCAAACACAGCAAGCAAAACAGATAAACAGAAACTCCTTACAACATAGCAAAATTTCTTTGAGCCTCAGATCAAAGCACTAACTATGTCCACATTGGGATTTCGAAGTTTTTAAGCTTAATGGACTGAAGATTTTGCAATCATATCTTATGTCAGTGAGTTCTATGACACATTCAAACACCTCAATGTAAGTGACTGCTACACTCATTTTGAAGGATTGCAGTATCTGGCTCCCAAATGCCAAGTGCTGAGGTAATGAAATGTTGGTTTCTGTAGCTGCTGTTCCATTGTTATATGCCATTGTCTATGCTAATATTTCACTATCATGAGAAAGCTTCCTCTTCCTCACCCGAATAAATCCAAAGGCACAAAGCTTTATTGAACAAGCAGTGGGATCATGGTACCATGCCTTGGCAGTGTTGGGAATGGAACCTTCGCAAACAGTTGTTGGAAATGTTCCAATTCCTCCCAGCTTTTAGAAGAAATTCATCATGAAATCATGATCAGACATTTTATTTACATGTTTGAACAATTCACGGACATGTTCGAAATTTCAACCATCAATGCAGTTAAAACAAAATAGCAATGTTTCTCATATTGCAACATCTATAAACTGTTCACGAAAGAAATTAGGTGATATAGAACATACATAGTCAAACAGACTTTGAGTTAGAAAATTAGAGAAAGTTTTTTTTCAAACAATTGTTTAATAGAATTGTTCTCAATCATATTTGAATAAGGAAATCTGACAATTTAAAGACTCCTTGCAGACTTATTAGAGTTACGTCCTATTTGGCAGACCTGTTTGGAATAACTTGGGAGATTTCCCCAAGTCTATATCTCTGCTGGTTTCCACAAACACTGGTTGGTAAAACCCCCATTAAAGTCATTGACTGGTCATTAAGTCTTTGTGTCTGAGGATTTATGGAATCATGGAACTTCAAGAAATTATCTCAAAATAGAGCAATAATTTGGCTTAAAATTAATACAGGCACTTTGATTGCTACTAAAGCTTGATGAGATCATTAATTATGTATTAGGATATTTAAACTAAATAAACAATCAGAATAAACTCCTGTTATTCAGAACTCCTGGCTAACATGTAAATTAATAGCTAATGCTACTTCACAGTGTGGCTTACACTAATATATTTAACTGAGTAATATATTGGCCTGAATAAGAACGTTGGTTTATTATTTATTGTATAGACTCATCAATCAGCATCACGGAAACAGACCCTTCAGTTCAACTAGTTTACGACGACCATGTTCCTAAACTAAACTCGTCCTACTTGGTTGTGAAAGAATCATATTCCTCCAAACATTTCCTATTCAACTACTCAGCCGAATGTCTTTGAAACATTATAAATGTGCCCACATCCATCACTTCCTCTGGAAGTTCATTCCAAACATGAACCACTCCATGTATATTTTTTAAAAGTCCCTCTCATGTCCTCGTTAAAAACTTCTGCTCTCATCTTAAAACTACAATGCATAGTTTTGAACTCCACCATCCTAGAAAATAAACCTTTGCTATTCACCTTATCTAAGCCCTTCATGATTTTATAAGTCTCCAAAAGGTCACCCCTCCGTCTCTGACGCTCCAATCAAAACAGTCTCAGCCTATCCTGCCTGTTTTTATAACACAAACCCTCAACTTCTAATGCCATCCTAGTACATCTTTTCTGAACCCTCTCCAATTTCATAACATCCTTCATACAGCAGAGTGAATCGAACGAGAAACAGTACTCCAAAAGCAGCCTCATCAATGTCCAGTCCTACATCAACATGACGTTGCAATTCCAACACTCAGTGGTCTGAGCAATGAAAGCAAGTATGGTAACCACCGTCTTAACCACTCTGTCTACCTATGACACAACTTTAAAGGAACAATAAGTCTGAGTCCCTCGGTGTCTCCATTGTACAAAGTAACCTGGGGTCCTCCCAATAAGTGTATAAGTCCTTACCTTGCTTATTTTACAAAACTGCAATAAACTCCATCTGCCAGCACTCAACCTATTGTCCCAATTTACTAAGGACCCTTTGTAATCTTAAATAACTTTCACTGACAAAAATACCAACAAGGAGCTGTGTGCAAGTGTCAAGAGGTCAAACGAATGGAGATGGGGGTTTGGGGTGGGGGTGGTGGTTTTTGGGGGGGGGTGCGTGAGTAAGAATGATAGATGTGGGAGTCTCTGAGCTTATACATGATAGTAATAGAGAGACAATTGCCTCAAATGGAATTAGAGGAATTGAAGACAGGAGAAAAATGCCAAAGTTGGTCCATTGAATATCGGGAATTTGTGAAAACTTTAACAAGTTAATGAAGTTACTCCACATCGAGCTGATTAAAGGGAATGGCACAAAGATAGCAACAGGAAGGATCATGCTATTCAATCCCGGACCAGAGCCGCTGTTTAACAGAGGATTTCCAGCAGGACTGTGTCATTGAGATGAAATAAATCAAGTTTAAATAGGGTTCAGAGATCCACAGGAGATGGTTGGAGGAAGCTGGCAGGGATAGCGACTCTCAGGGAAGATCCCAAACACTGATTATTTTATTCAGCTCCATGTTGATCTTCGTCTAACTGGTGTAAAGCTCAGTTAACCATAGCCATAAGTTGAATATACTTCTGGACGGTGGAAAACTACAGCATCCCCAAACCAATGAAAATAATCCTCATTCTGACTGAGCTACTTTACCAGAATTGACTAACCTTGAACTGACTATCTCCTGTCCAAAAGATGTCCCAGTCAACCCATCATCTCCACCTGTTCCTGACCCATCAAACTTATCTCCTCACATCTCGACACCATCGGTCCCCATTGGTCCAGAAACTCCCCACATACATCGTGACACACCCACACCATCCACCCACTTCATCACTTTCGGTTCCGCAGCCCACATTGCCTCATCCTCAGCATGGAGACCCACTCTCTGTACACGTCCATCCACCATGACAAAGGCTTCAAAGCTCTTCCTTTCCTCCTCTCCTTCTGATATAACAAGTATCCCTCCCCGACACACTCATTCAATTGGTGGAACTGGTCCTCAACCTCAACAACTTCTCCTTGAAATCCTCCTACTTCCTTCAGACCATGGGTACTTGCATGGACCCTGACTGTGCCCGTCTCTTCATAGGATATGTGGAACAGTCCATCTTCGGCTGAGTTGCAGCAGATGGACATTAAATAAGATAAAAAGTACAAGTCAGGCAACATCCAAGGAGCAGGAGGATTGACATTTCTGGCATAAGCCCTTCATCAAGAATATGGGAGGTGGGGAAAAGAGACAGAGAGACAAATAGGAGGGTGGGGATGGCAGTGGGTGGAAGGTAGCTGGGAAGGCGATAGGTGGATGCATATGGTGGCTCATAGTGATAGGTCGGAGCAGATAGTTGGGAAGGAAGATGGACAAGTCAGACAGGTCAAAGGAGCAGTGTTGAGTTGGAGGGTTGTATCTGGAATGAGTTGGTTGGAGCAGTGATTATAAACCAGTGAAGTCGATGTTGATACCGTGTGTTTGAAGGGACCCAAGGTGGAAGATGAGGCGTTCTTCCTCTAGGCGTCAGGTGGCTTGGGGTTAAAGTAGAGGAGACCCAGGACTTGCATGTCCTTGGTGGAGTGGGAAGGAGAGTTGAACTGGTTAGCCATAGGATGGTGAGGTTGTTGGGTGCATGTGTCCCAGAGATGTTCCCTGAAACGTTCCAGGAGTTGGCATCCTGTCTCCCCACCATTCTCCAACTTTTCCTCCACGACATTGATAACTACCAGCACCGGGGGATCCAAGATGGCGGCGACCCAGCAAGACTGAGTCCACAGTGCTCTACCCAAAACTTGGGCAAAGTGGGCTATCCACCCCCACCACACTCACTAAACCATTTATAATAGTTGTTAACCTTAAATAGTTACCTATTAGTACATTTAAATAGTCTAATACTAACTGGAAAATGAGTAAAGGGAAGGGAACAGGCGGCTCTAAGAAAGCAGGGACCCCTCCCCCACCCTCTCCCTCTTCAGCTGCAACAAAGGTGTCTTCAGCTACTTCAGGAGATTTACCAATGAAGATGAGCTTTGAGGAGATGTTTGCCAGGTGGGAGGCGACGATTGATGCTTTTATCGATGAGTCTCGGCAGAGCAGAGAAGCACTATCAGCCGAGCTGCAGAAGCAGGGCAGAGACATTCAGGAACTGGAGTGCCGAGTCAGAGAGGTGGAGTCGAAGGCCGCAGCCTCAGAGACTGTGATAAAATCGGCAGCCGACCACATCCGTTTTCTCGAGAATCGAGTCCAGAACCTAGAAAACCACATTGATGACCTCGAAAATCGATGTCGTAGAAAAAATATTCGGTTGTTGGGCCTGCCCGATCAGGAAGAGGGAGGTCAGCTGACAGCATTCTTAGAGCATTGGCTGCCACGACTTTTAAATCTGCATAATGGATCAGGCCAGGTAAGGGTAGAATGGGCCTACCGGGTCACAGTACGTGGGCCCGGCTCAACCCAGCGCCCACGCCCGGTCCTGTTCCAGCTGCAGAGCTATAGGGAGAGGCAGATGCTCCTGGAAGCCTCAAGAAATCTGGGAAAAGATCCCCAAGCTATGACCCACAAAGGATCCAGGATCATGCTGTTCCAGGACTTCTCCCAAGCTTTGGTCCGAAAGAGGAAGGCATTCGATGAGGCGAAGAAGCGTTTAAGGGACTTAAATATTCAGTACTCCTTACGATATCCAGCGACGCTACGCCTTAGTCACAAAGGATCTATATATAACTTCGGATCACCGAAGAAGGCTAAGGAATTCTTGGACTCTCTTAAATAAACTGTAAGAGATTGTGGACGCTGGTCTGCCTTTCCCATTATTTTGGTTTACATCCCTTCATCTTTTCTTATCTTTCCCCCTATGTGTGTATGTATATATATATATGTTGGGGCATTTGGTTAATGTTGATGGGGAGAGGTGGTTACCTTATTCTATTTTACTTCTGTTTTTTAGGAGCGGGGTTGTTTTTCTTTCCCCTGTTATTTTGTGGTATTATATTTAAGTACTACATGTTGAGATTGTAATCTTATAGTTATATATGGTATTAATATTCCCAAATATATTTAGATGTGGGTGTGGGTGTGGGTGGGGTGTTCACTGTTAACTCTAGCTTTATATTATATTTGAATTCTCCTCATTTTATTGAGGAACACCTGGGTCAAGGGTGGGGCACTGGTTGGAAGAGGGTAAGATAGACTGTGGGAGAGGAAGTGACGCTTCCTGGGAACAAGGGAGAAAATCTCCAATCCGGAATGTTTTAAATCTTTTATACTTAGAAAGAGTTTTTTGTTATATTGTTTTGAGTGTATCAGAGAGTCTTTACTTTTGTAAATCTTGTATGTTCCATGCTCGGGATGTTCTAGATAGGGTTTCCCCTCCCGAGGGGTCTCGGATCTGTCCAGATGATTATGGCTGAACAGTCGGTTAAGTGGTGCACCTGGAATGTCAGGGGGAGTAATTCGCCAGTTAAAAGGAAGAAAATATTATCAAATCTTAAGAAGGAGAGAGTTGATATAGCTCTCCTACAGGAGACACACCTGTCGGATAAAGAACACTTAAAATTACGACAGGGCGGATTTGATCAGGCCTTTTTTTCCTCTTTTAATTCAAAAAGCAGGGGAGTAGTTATCCTTGTCCGGAAGAACTTCCCTTTGAAAATTCTAAATCAGATAAAAGACGAATCTGGACGTTATATTTTGATTAAAGCCCTCATAAATGGAGAGGAATATGGGATCTTAAATGTGTACTGCCCCCCGGCACACCCCTTTAAATTCATAACGGAAGCTTTTTCAAAACTGATGGCCTTTGGTGCCCGTCATACAATTATAGGGGGAGACTTTAATTGTATTATGGATCCGGAAATAGACAGGATTCCCAAGAGTGCCGCTGGAGTATCTCCCAGATCTAGACAACTGGCGGACCTGAATAAAGAATTAGGATTGGTAGATGTATGGAGATGTCTCCATCCACAGGGTAGAGATTTTTCTTTCTACTCTAATCCACATAAATGTCACACAAGAATTGATATGTTTTTTGCCCCATCGATTTTTCTAAATTCTATAGCAACCTGTAAAATAGGTACTATAGCAATCTCTGACCATGCAGCTGTATACATGGAAACTAAGGTAAAGAACAATGGGACATCCGCTCGGCATTGGCGTATGGACCCCTTCCTGATAAAAGATAGCAAATTTTTAAAGTACTTCTCCCAAGAACTTAAAACTTTTTTAGAAATTAATACTGGTACGGCTAGCAATCCGTCAATGATGTGGGAGACCATCAAAGCTTATGCACGAGGTTTGATCATCTCCTATTCAGCGACCCAGAGGAAAATGAAGGGAGAGCAACAGCGTCTGCTCGAAGCTCGCCTAAAAGCAGCCGAAACAGCATACGCTGATAGACCTTCTATCACAAAATTGCAGAGGATTACAGCTCTTAGGACAGCTTTAAACACCGCGCTTACTCAAACGGCTAAAAGGGAAATATTATTTGCGAAACAAAGATTATATGAATATGGCGACAAACTGGGTAGATACTTAGCATTTCTTGCAAAGAAAAAGAAAGCCCCTCAAACTATTCCGACCATCAAGGAAAGTACAGGTACCCTGACTCATGATCATAAAAAGATCAATGCGACCTTTAAAGAATTTTATTCTGAACTATATAGATCGCAGGATTGTGAAGATAGGATTAGGAGGATGCAGTCATTTTTAAAAAATTTGACCTTCCCGGGCCTGACTCCGGAACAGGTGTCGGCCCTAAATACCCCTTTAACAGTCCAAGAAATACTTGAGGCAATTAGGCAACTTCAGAGGGGAAAGGCACCGGGCCCGGATGGTTTTCAAGCTGAATTCTATAAAGAATTTACAGGAATATTGGTTGATCCACTTATGGATATGTATTATTTTGCGCATAGTCAGGTCTGTCTCCCGCCCACGCTGAAAGAAGCAAATATTTCTCTTATCCTCAAAAAAGGAAAAGACCCAGAAGATTGTGCATCTTACAGACCAATATCCTTACTAAATGTAGACTTTAAAATTCTCTCAAAAATGTTAGCACTAAGACTAGAAAGGGTACTGCCATATATTATAAAGGAGGACCAGACGGGATTTATTAAGGGCCGCAGATCATCCAATAATATCAGAAGGGTCTTGAATATGATCCAAGCCTGTCATCAGGGAAAGATACCAGGAGTAGTAATTTCATTGAATGCGGAAAAGGCATTTGATAGGGTTGAATGGTCATATTTATTTTACACATTGGAAAGGTTTGGCGTTGGACAGGTGTTTACCAAATGGGTTTCAACATTGTATAATGACCCCAAAGCAGCTGTTATTACTAATGGGTTAAGATCGGATGGCTTCAGTGTGGGTAGGGGCTGCCGTCAAGGATGTCCTCTCTCACCATTGTTGTTTACACTGATAATCGAACCATTAGCAGAAGCCATCCGGACTGATCCTAATATAACGGCCCCGAGGATTGGTACAGGTAAACACAAAATTACCCTCTATGCAGATGACGTTCTCTTATTCCTCAGTAATCCTTTCATGTCAGTGCCTCGTTTAATTCAAGTTATTAATACATTTAGTGCATTCTCAGGCTATAAAATTAATTTTTCAAAATCGGAAGCCATGCCAATGGGTGGTCTGGCTATGATACCCCACTTAATGGACGGATCCCCTTTTCCCTTCCGTTGGTCCCTGGAGGGCTTCTTATATTTAGGTATTTTTATCACGCCAGTATTTGATCAGCTGTATAGGGCTAATTTTGTACAATTAATGGAAAGGATAAGGCAGGACCTCCAGCGATGGAGAGACGTTCCGACTTCCTGGCTAGGGAGAATAGCATTAATTAAAATGAATGTTCTGCCCCGTCTCTTATATCCTATGAGAATGCTCCCGCTGATGCTGCCAAGGCTAGCCCTACGTAAATTATATGGCTGGTTGGGCTCCTTTATTTGGAACCATAGACAGCCCCGTATTAAGCTGAAGAAGCTACAGCTTCCATAGGCAAGGGGAGGACTGGACTTCCCAGACTTTAGGAAATATCAGTTAAGCTCCCTACTAAGTTACATAGCTGATTGGGTTTCATCTGATCCACAATCAATTTGGCTGGATATCGAAGCCTCCCAAGTAAAATACCCACTTATTAACCTTTTATTTTCAGATAAGAGGAAAATCATTACAGATCACTGTAAAAATCCCATAATATTAAACACAATTAAGGCCTGGAATATAATGCGGCAAAATGAGGGTAACTCACATAAAACATCCCCCCATGCACCAATAGTAGGCGCATGGGGATTCCAACCGGGGATTACAGATGCCACCTTTAAACTCTGGAGATCCAGGGGCATCTCATGCTTAGGGGACCTATTTAAAGATGGGATCCTGATGTCCTTTGAGCAGCTGTGTCTGAAATTCGGAATACCTAATGGGGATCTCTTTCGGTACTTCCAAGTTCGAGATTATATACAGAGGAAGACTACATTAATAGATAGTCTTTATAAATCAGACAGAGAACGTAATGTCTTACGACCAGCGGGGGCATCCTCCGTTAGTACTATATACCATTTGCTACATGATGGAGTCTCAGGAGACATGGATGACCTGCTTAAAACATGGGAGCAGGACTTGGGGCTAGAAATCTCTGAGGATATGTGGAATGACATTTGGGAAAATGCTAGACGAATTGCTATCTGTAACAGAACTCAGGCTATCCAACTAAAGATACTTCATAGGGCCCATATAGCTCCGGCTCGACTGGCAAAATTTAAGGCAGGAGTATCTCCAATGTGTCCCAAATGCAAAATAGAGGTGGGTACTCTTGCACATTGTCTGTGGACTTGTCAGAAAATCCGCAGATACTGGACTAAAGTGGCAAATACCCTGACAGAAATTTTAGGAACGGAAATTAGGGTGGACCCTGTATCTCTCCTTTTGGGCTTTTCGAACCTCTCATCTCTGGACATGCATGGGAAGAGACTATTTTCTATTCTCTCTTTCTGTGCAAGGAAAAATATTTTGGTGAACTGGGTGGCTGAGGGCCCCCCTGGACTTTCAAATTGGCACAGATTAATTATGGAATATATCCCCCTTGACTTCCTCACAAATATGGTGCACCGAAAGACTGAATTATTTTATAAAATATGGCAGCCCTTTTTGAATTATATAAATGCAGATATTTCGGCTATCCTAACAAGGGCTTTTATTTAGTGAAGATTTCAGACCGGGCTGCTCCGGGGCCCCTTGGGAGAGGAATCCTGCGCGAATACGGGTTTTATTATATTTGATGTTTATACATTCCAAGCATGTAAGAGACTTAGGTATACACTCTGGTAAGTTATAGGTTAGATTAGTAGAAAGTTGAGGTTTTTTTTCTTTCTTTTTTCGTTTTCTTTTTTTTTCTCTTTTTGTTTTCTTTCTTTCTCTTTTCTTTGTTAAATTATGACTATTGTATATATGATTTAATTGTATATCAATGTTTGTATTTGAGAGTTTTGTTTATTTTTGTAAATTTGCAAAAATGTTAAATTTCAATAAAAATATCTACAAAAAAAACTGTACCAGCACCAAGTTGTGCTCCACGAGGGGATTGACCAGTTCATCAGCTTCACTAATACCTTTCACTATGACCTGGACCGCCTCAGACACCTCCCTCCCTTTTCTGGAACTATGAGTCTCCATCTCTGGCAACCAACTAAACACAGACTCTACTCCATACCCATCGACGCCCATAGCTACCTGAACTTCACCTTTTCCCAACACCCAATTCTGTATAAACCAAATCCTTTACTCCCAATTCCTCTGCCTCCGCTGTATCTGTTCATAGGAGTGGCAATGTCCACTCCAGGACATCCCACATAACCTCTTATTTTAGGCACTGCAATTGCCCCTCCCACATGATCAACCATGCTCTACAGCATATCTCTTGCATTAACTGAACCGCTGCCAATGAACCCAACCGCTGAAATTGTAACAAGAATCGAACCCCTCTAGTCCTCATCTTCCAACCGACTGATCTCCGGACACAGCGTATCACCCTCTGCCATTTCTGCCACCTACAGTCAGACCCCACCACCATAGACATATTTCCCTCCTCACCCCATCTGCATTTGGCAGACACCATTTCCCCCGCAATTCCGTTGTTAGGTCCACGTTCCCCACCAACACACTCTCCATACCAGGCACCTTCCCTTGCCACCACAAGATGTGTAAAACCCGCGCTCCACTCATCCCCATCCAAGCCCTCAAAGGATCTTTTCACATCCTTGAGAGATTTTCCTGCATATTCAAACACCTCATCTACTCTGTCCGTTGGTCTCAATCTGCTGTTGTCTATATCAGGGAGACAGGACACCAACTCGTGGAAAGTTTCAGGGAACATCTCTGGGACATATGCACCCAATCACCACACCACTCTGTCCGACCACTTCAACTCACCTTCCCACTCCGCGAAGGACATCCTCTACGACCAGCTCTGAGCCACCTGATGCCTGGAGAATAAACGCCTCATCTTCCACCTTGGGACACTTCAACGACATGGCATCAACACTGACTTCACTGGTTTCTAATCATCCCTCCCCCACCTCATCCCAGATCCAACCATCCAAATTAGCACTGCTCCCTTGACCTGTCCGACATGTCCATCTTCCTTCCCACCTATCTGCACCCCCTCTGTTCCGACCTATCACTATCAACTCTAACTGCATCAACCTATTGCCTTCCCAGGTACCTTTCCCCTACTGTCATTCCCACCCTCCTATTTATATCTCTGTCCTCTTTTTCAACCTCGCATGTTCTTGATGAAGGATTTATGCCCGAAACGTCAACTTTCCTGCGCCTTGGATGCTTTCTGACTTGTACATTTTATCTTAATTAAACTCCATCTGCTATCCACAGCTCATTGGCCCATCCAATTAAGATCCTGTTGTAATCAGAGTTAACCTTCTTTGCTGTCCACTACACCTCCAATCTGCAAACCTATATATCCTATGTTCAAATCTAAATCATTTACATAAATGACAAAAATTAGTGGACCCAACACCAAGCCTTGTGGCACTCCGTTGGTCTCAGGCCTCCAATCTGATTGGCACCCCTCCACCACCAACATCTGTCTCATCCTTTCGAGCCAGTTCTGTCTACAAATGGCCAGTTCTCCATGTGACCTAACGTTGCAAACCAGTTTTATTGGATCGTTCCAACTTGAGATTGGGATTGTAGGCAGTGTGTAGTAGGTACGAGTGTCTTGTTCTGGGTGTTGAATTCGGTTGGTTTAAGCTGGGCTGGGTGCAGTCGTGGCCCTTTCAGTCACTAAGGGTTTTCAGTGGTGGACGAAATAACTTTGGATTTTACAAAAGGTGAGCAAGGCAAAGCTGTTGGAACTGGCAGACAAGCTGGAGTTAGCGTCGCCTTCATCTGTGAGAAGAGGAGAGATAATTCCAGCAACAGCTCGCAATTTTCATTTGTTGGAAATTTTCATTTCTCTGGAAATGGCAGGAATTCAATTGGACATGAGGCAGCTTGTATTTGGTAAAGAATGGAAACAGTTTACATTTTGATTAAAAACAGATGGAAGAGAAAAAGAACAAACGGCTTCAACAGAGAAATCAAACAAATGGAATGGAAAGGAAGGGCCAAGCAGAACAAAAAGAAAAGGACAGAATCACTTTAGCAGAAAAAAAATAGGAAAAGAGAGAGAGGAAAGAAAGAAAGAGAGGGAGCGTTTGATCTTCAGAAACTGGCACTTAAACAGGGAAGTTGGCTTAAAAGGCTGGAGGTGAAGGTAGAAGGTAGACTTAGTGAGGACAATAGTGAGGATTTCAAAACCCATCGCAGTCAAGGGCCGGTGGGGATCTGTTCAATTATATCCAAGCTTGCCTTAATTTGAGGAGAAGCATGTGGAATACTTTTTCATCGTATTTGAGACTGTGGTGAAAGAAATGAAGTGACCAGTGACCATGTGGATTTTGTTGATCCAAATAAAGCTGGAATGTAGAGCTTGTGAGGTATTTGCCTCACTGTCAGAGGAGGCATCTGGGGAATACGAGGAGGTGAAGAAAGGCATTTTAAGAGTATATGAGCTGGGGCCAGAAGCCTGCAGACAAGGTTTCAGGAATGTAAGGAGGGACCCTGGTCAAAGCTACGTTGAGTTTGAATCGATCAAACAAAGCAATTTTGGTAGGTAAATAAAGGCATGAAAAATAGATCAAAAGGTGACTCGCTCAGCCAATTATTTTGGAGGAGTTAAAAAAATCACTTTCTGACGGAGTGAGAGCTCATGTGGAAGAGCCAAGAGCGAAAGCAGCAAGATTAGCAGCTGAAATGGCGGATAATTCTGATTTGGTACATAAATAAAATTTTGGCTTAAAACATCAATTTCAATCAGTGAGGGATAGAAATTAGGGAAACAAGAAATCCTAGTGTGGTAGGGGAACATTAGATCTTGGTGAATATCATAAAGATAGCTTAGCACAGAGTGAAAAGAAAACCCTTGAAGGGGACAGAGAAGTGAAAAGCTTTGGTGTTTTCCGGGCAATAAAAAAGGCCGCATGTAATCAGTGTTGGAGGGTTAGGAGAAGCACAGGGAAGACAGATGTGGGATAACAGGATATACCAGAGTATTTTGTTGGCGTGGTAATGAAAAGCACAGTGGAGGCTAAAAAGGTGCACCAAAATGTACAACCTGGTCAGAGGTTGATTCAGGAAAACGTGCAGGATCTTTGCCCATTTACTTGCAAAAGTTAAGTTTATTCACTTAACTCAGGCACAGCCGGTAAACAGGTTAGAATATTAAGAGATTATAGTTAAAACTTACACAACAACAGGTGAGAATCCAACATGTCTAATTGGAAGCACAACAGCTTTCGGAGCAACATTCCTCCATCAGATGGTAGTGGATGGCTCAATCATAACGCACAGAATTTATAGCAAAGATTTACAATGTGATATCACTGAAATTATACATTGAAAAATTGATTGTCTGTTAAGCCTTTCATCTGTTAGAATACCGTGATAGTTTTACTTCTTTCATGTGTAAATCACAAAACCTTTTTTTTAAAAAAAGGTGCATTCTCGGGTTAGCTGTTATCGATGGTGCTAGCTAGACAATATGTTGAAGGTGTTGGCCCCCTGTGTTCTCAGTTGATTCTAATCTCAAAAGTGAGATAACAGAGATTTACATGAATTCAGTGTTTTTTGAGCTCAGAGTTCTACATGAATGCATGCAGTTTTGGAGCAAAAATATAAATATATGTGTGCATGTGGGTCTTCGTCTGTCTGTGTGTGCGTCTGCCTGGCTTGGGGGTTGTGAGTGTGAGAAAGTGTACGTGTGCGTGTGTAGTGAGTGCAGAGTATCTTAAGTCTGTGAGGGAGTGCATGTATGAATGTGGGAGTGTGTGTGTCTCTAAGGGTATGTGTGGGTGTCTGTGTGCGCACCTGTGTCTTTATGTGTTCATGTGTATGTGTGTATAGGAGTGTCTGTGTGTTTGAGAGTTGTTTGTGTCAGAGTATCTGTATGTGTGTATATTGCAATGGTGGTTACCTGTACTATGACATGAACCCAAGGTCCCGGTTGAGGCCCTCTCTGTGGGTACCTAACTTAGCTATCAGCCTCTGCTCCGCCATTTTTCTCCACTGCCTGTCCCGAAGTCCACCTTGGAAGATGGTCACCCGAAGGTCCGAGGCTGAATGTCCTGGACCACTGAAGTTTTCCCAACTGGGAGGGAGCTCTCCTGTCTGTTGACTGTTGTGTTGTGCCCATTCATCCCGTTGTTGTAGCCTTTGTTCAGTTTCCAAAATGTTTCTCCTAGTTCCCACGAGCTGAAAAATTACGCCATGTACTTCGTGACCCGCAACACATTATCAATGAGGATGAGCACTTCACCAAGACCTTCCCCACACCTCCACTACTTGCCTTTAAACAACCGCCAAACCTCAATCAGTTTTTTGTTCGTACCAAGCTGTCCAGGTCTCAGGACAACTCCATACAACCCTGTCACAGTAGGCGCTGCAGATGTGCCAGAGTGTAGACATAGATACCAACATTGCGCATGGGGACACCTCCCACCTTGTACATGGCAAGTATTCATGTGACTCAGCCAACATTGTATATCTTATACGCTGCAGGCAAGGATGCCTGAAGGCATGGTACATTGGGGAAACTGAGCAAAGGATGAATGGGCACCGCACAACAATCAACAGACAGGAAGGTTCACTCCAAGTTGGGGAATACTTCAATGGTCCAGGACATTTGGGTGACCATCCTCCAATGTGGACTTCTGGAAAGGAAGCAGGGAAAAGTGGCTGTACAGAGGTTGATAGCTAAGTTCGGTACCCATAGGGAGAGCCTCAATCGGGACCTTGGGTTCATGTCATATTACAGGTGACCACCATTGCACTACACACACATGCACACAGATACTCGTACACATACACTCTCTCACCCACACACAGGCACTCCTATACACACATAGACACAGATGCGTACACAGACACCCACACACACCCAAGACACTTTGCACTCACTACAGAAACACACATGCACTTTCTCACACTCACAACCCCCAACTCAGACAGACACACGCACACACACAGATAGACAAAGACCCACATGCACACATAGATTTTGTGGGGTGAATTTGTACTTGCAGAGTTACATTGTATTTTAGAATACTTACAGTGTGGAAACAGGCCCTTCGGCCCAACAAGTCCACACCGACTCGCCGAAGCGCAACCCACCCATACCCCTACATTTACCCCTTACCTAAGACTACGGGCAATTTAGCATGGCCAATTCACCTAACCCGCACATCTTTGGACTGTGGGAGGAAACCGGAGCACCCGGAGGAAACTCCGCACAGTCAGTCTCCGGAGTCAGGAATTGAACCCAGGTCTCAGGCGCTGTGAGGCAGCAGTGCTAACCACTGTGCCACCGTGCCGCCCACTAAAAAAAACTGCATGCATTCATGTAGAACTCTGAACTTCAAAACTGCATGAATTCACGTAAAACTCCGTTATCTCACTTTTTAGATTAAAATCAATTTAAACATCATAGCATATACAGAAAATACAGTGAGCCAACACCTTCAACATATTTTCTAGCTATCACCATTGTTAACAGCTAACCCGAGAACGCTACATGTTTTAAGAAGAAGTTTTGTGATTTGCACATGAAAGAAGTGAAACTATCACTGTATTCTAACACATGAAAGGCTTAACACACAATCAATTTTTCAATGTATAACTTCAGTTACATCACACTGTAAATTTTTGCTATAAATTCTGTGCATTAGGATTGTCCCCTTCAATACCACATAGGTGAAAGTGCGTCGCTGCTAAAGCTCATGTGCTTCCAATTAAACCTGATGTACTACAACTTGGTATTGTGTGATTTTTAACTGTGTACACCTCAGTTCAGCACCAGAATCTCCAAATTAAGAGATATGTGACCATGTCAATATTTGATGTTGAAAGATGAGGAGATATGTAACTCAGACTATTCCCAGAAAAAAATACGCATGTATGGAATTCAAATATGTCGAATGAGGTTAGAGTGTCCAGTGAAAAGCGAAGAAGTGGTGGGAGGAGGAGTGGATAACCTCTCGGCACCAGCAATATCATTGGTTCTTGATAACGATACAGCTGGGTCACAGGTATAAGTGCTGCCTAGTGTGGTTGAAAAACAGTGTAAACTCAGGCATCTGAGGTATTGCAGGAAGCATATTCTGGGATTTTTCTAAACAGAAGCATTCAGATTTCATCTATACTTGCTACAATCGAGAATCACATTTCAACACATCATGTTTGATTTATTAAATTTAAATTATTTATCCAGTGAACTGTTCAGAGATCTTATTAGCACAGTTAGGAATTATTGGTCACGTGGAATCCTGCGAAAGCTAGCCATTTAGATACAGAATTGGCTTGAAATTTGGAGACAGAAGGTGGTGGTTGATTGCTGTTTAGACTGGAGGCCTGTGACCAGAGGTGAGTTGCAAGAATTGGTGCTGCGTCCACTGATGTCCAACATTTATATAAAGGACTTAGATGTGATTATAGGAAGTATATTTAGTAAGTTTCCATATGAAACTACAACTGGTGATGGGGTGGACAGTGAAGGTTCATACCTCAGAATACATCGGGACCTTGATCAGATAGGCCAATGGGCTGATGAGTGGCAGAAGGAGTGTAATTTAAATAAATGTGAGGTGATGAAGTTTGGTGAGGCAAATCAGGGCAGGACTTACACATTTAATGGTAAGATGTGATTGCCGAACAAAGACATCTTGCAGTGAAAGTTCATAGTTCCTTTGAAGTGGAGTTTCAGGTAGACAGTGTCACGAAGAAGGTGTTTGATATACTTGTCTTTATTATTCAGAGCATTGAGAATAGGTGTTGAACTGTCATGTTGTGGATGTAAAGATCACTGGTTAGGTCACTTTTAAATTCAGTTCTGGTGTCCTTGCCATATGGATGATGTTGTGATACTTGAGTATCAGAAAAGATTTATAGAGATTTTGCTAGGTTTGGGAGGTTTGAGCTCGAGGAAGAGGCTGAAAAGACTGGGGATACTTTCTGAGGGGTGACTAATGAAGGTTTGTAAGATCATTAGGGACATAGATAGGGTAAATAGACGATATCTGTTTTCTCAAGGTTCAGGTGTCCAAAACTAGATGGCATAAGTTTCAGGTGAGCGGGGAAAGATTTAGATGTGATTAAAAGGGTGACATTTTCATAAAGAGAGTGGTTTATGATTTAATGAGTTGCCCCAGGAAGTGCTGGAGGCTGGTACAATTACAACATTGAAAAGGCGTTTGGATGTGTATATGAATAGGAATGATTTAGAGGGATATCGGTTAAATGCTGATTAATGGGACCTCCATTTCCAAAAGAAATTAAATTCACATCTCACTTCAATGTCACGACGAAATATAGCACCTCAAATTAATACAAAACAAAAACAGATAATGCTGGAGAAATGCAGCAGGTCTGGCAGCAACTGTGGACACAGGAAGCAGAGTTATCTAATGTTTCTGTGAAGTCACCATGAGAATATAAACATTCGGTGCAGGAGTTGGCCATTCAGCCCATTGAGCCAGCTCTGCTATTCAATATGGTCCTGGCTGATCTCATTTCAATGTCACCTCCACAGACCTTCCCGCTCTCTGTCACCCTCCAACCCATTACCCATTAAAAATCTGTCATCTCCTCCTTAAATATACTCAGTGTCCTGATGTTCACTACACTCTGGGGGAGTGAATTCCACAAATTCCTGGTCCTTTGGGAAGCAATTCCTCCTCACCTCTGTTTTCAATCTGCCAGCCCCTTATCCTAAACTATATCCTCTTGTTCCAGTTTGTCCCAATAAGGCAAACCTCCTTTCTACCTCGTCAAACCTCTTTCCGAATCTGCAGAGATGGAACATGGCAGTTAGACAATTATTTTACATCAGTCTTTACTGTGGAAAATACAACAAAGACAGTACGATCCTCATCCACTTCCTGTGTCTCACATCGACATACAATTCGACTAAAATCACGGGCGGCACTGTGGCTCAGGATTCAATTCCCGCCTCAGGAGACCAGGATTCAATTCCCCCCTCAGGAAACTGTCTTTGCAAGATCTCCCTCTGTCTGCGTGGGTTTCCTCCGGATGCTCCGGTTTCCCCCTGCAGTCCAAATATGTGCAGGTTAGGTGACTGGGCCGTTTCTAAATTACCCGTAGTATTAGGGGTGAATGTAATGGAATGCGTCTGGGTGGGTTGCTCCTCAGAGGGTCGGCGTGGACTTGTTTGGGAGAAGAACCTGCTTCCACACTGTAGGGAATCTAATCTCATAACAGTTGGGAGACATGACCTTCCCTTGACAAAGTCATGTTGACTGTCTCATAATATCCTATTTTTCGCTTAGTATATATTTAACTTACCTGTATTCTGACTTCCATCAGGTTTCCCACTTTTGCTGACAGCTTCATCAGTAAAGTGATGGAAGGGATCATCAACATTGCTATCAAGCAGCACATGCTCAGCAATAATCTGCTCAGTGACGCCCAGTTTTGGTTTTGCCAGGGTCACTCAGCTCCTGATCTCATTACAGCTTTGTTTGGAACATAAACAAAAGAGCTGAAATACAGTGGTGAGGTGGGAGTGACAGCTCTTGACATCAAAGTCACATTTGACCAAGTGTGGGATCAAGGGTCCCTGGCAAAACTGGAATCAATCGATATCGGGGGCAAAATCTCCACTGGTTATAGAACAGAGAACATAGAAAAATACAGCGCAGTACAGGCCCTTCAGCCCTCGATGTTGCGCCGACCGAAGCCTACCTAACCTACACTAGCCCAATAACCTCCATATGCTTGTCCAATGACCGTAAAGAGGGAGAGTCCACCACTGCTACTGGCAGGGCATTCCATGAACTCACAACCCGCTGAGTAAAATATCTACCCCTAACATCTGTCCTATACCTACCACCCCTTAATTTAAAGCTGTGTCCCCTAGTAACAGCTGACTCTGTTAGCGGAAAAAGGTTCTCACTGTCAACCCTATTTAAACCCCTAATCATCTTGTACACCTCTATCAAATCTCCCCTAAACCTTCTTTTCTCAAATGAGAAAAGCCCCAAGTCCCTCAGCCTTTCCTCATACGATCTTCCTACCATGCCAGGCAACATCCTGGTAAACCTCCTCTGCACTCGTTCCAATGCCTCCACATCCTTCCTATAGGATGGCGACCAAAACTGCACACAATACTCCAGATGAGGCCGCACCAGAGTCTTATACAACTGCAACATGACCTCAGGACTCTGGAATTCAATTCCTCTACCAATAAAGCCCAGTACACCATATGCCTTCTTCACAGCATTATTTACCTGGGTGGCAACTTTCAGAGATCTGTGTACATGGACACCAAGATCCCTCTGCTCATCCACACTACCAAGTAGTCTACCATTAGCCCAGTAATCCATCTTCTTGTTACTCCTACCAAAGTGAATGACTTCACTCTTAGCTACATTGAACTCCATTTGCCACCTTTCTGCCCAGCTCTGCAACTTTTCTATATCCCGCTGTAACCTGCCACATACTTCTTCGCTGTCCACAATCCACCGACTTTCGTGTCATCCACAAACTTGCTCACCCAGCCTTCAAGCCCCTCTTCCAGGTCATTTATAAAAATGACAAACAGCAATGGTCCCAAACCAGATCCTTGTGGAACACCGCTAGTAACTGCGCTCCAAGATGAACCTATACCATCAACTACTACCCTCTGTCTCCTTCCAGCCAGCCAATTCCTAATCCAAATCTCTAATGCACCCTCAATACCATACCTCCGTAGTTTTTGCATTAGCCTGCCATGGGGTACCTTATCGAACGTCTTGCTAAAATCCATATACACCACATCTTCTGCTTTACCCTCGTCCACTTCCTTGGTCACCTACTTAAAGAACTCAATAAGGATTGTGAGGCACGACCTGCCCTTCAAAAAACCATGCTGACTATCCTTGATCACATTATTCCTATCCAGATGTTCATAAATCCTATCGCTTACAATTCTCTCTAAGACATTGCCCACAACAGAAGTGAGACTCACCGGCCTATAGTTACGAGGGCTATCCCTACTCCCCTTCTTGAACAAGGGGACCACATTCGCTATCCTCCAGTCTTCTGACACTATTCCCGTAGACAACGACGACATAAAAATCCAGGCCAATGGCTCTGCTATCTTCTCCCTGGCTTCCCAAAGGATCCTAGGATAAATGCCATCAGGCCCAGGGGATTTATCTATTTTCATCCTTTCCAGTATTCCCCAGACCTCTTCCCTACATACCTCAAGGTCATCCATTCTAATCACTTGTGACTCAATATTCACATCAGCAACAGAGTCCTGTTCCTGAGTGAATACTGGCGAAAAGTATTGATTTAGCGTCTCTCCAATCTCCTCCACCTCCACGCACAACTTCTCAGGGTGGTCAGTCATCTCAGCTCCAGGACATCTCAGCAGGAGTCCCTCAGGACACCCCAATGAGTCCCTCATGTGACCCAATAATCTTCAAATGGTTCAACAATGACCCTCCCTCTTTCATAAGGTCAGAAGTAGGAATTTTCGCCGATGATTGCACAGTATTCAGCACCATTCGCGGCTCCTCAGTTACTGAAGCAGTCTGTGCTCACCTGCAACATGATCTGGATAGTATCCAGGCTTGGGCCGACAAGTGGCAAGTAACATTCATGCCACACAAATGCCAGACAATGTCCCACACCAAAAAGAGACACTATAATCAAAACCTCTTGATATTCAATGGTATCCCCATCACAGAATCCCCCACTGTCAACATCCTTGGTGTTTCATTGCCCAGAAACTCAGTTGGATTCACCACATGAACACACCGGCTACAAGAGCAGGTCAGAAACTAGGGATACTGTGGAGAGTAACTCATCTCCTGACACTCCAATGTCTATCCACCATAAACAAGGCACAAGTCAGGAATGTGATGGTATACTCTCCGCGTTTCTGAATGAGTGCAGCTCCAACAACACTCAAGAAACTCAACACCATCCAAGACAAAACAACCGGCTTGATTGGCACCACATCTTCATACATTCAATCCATTTCACCATAGTATGGCGCTCAGGAGCAGCAGTGTATATTATCTACAAGATACGCTGAAGGAATTCACCGAAGAGCCTTCGACAGCATCTTCCAAACCCACGAATACTTCCATCTAGGAGGACAAGGGCAGCAGGTATTTGGGAACACCACCACCTTCAGGTACCCCTCCAAGCTGCTCAGTATCCTGACTTGAAAATATACCGCTATTCCCTCATAGACATTGGGTCAAAATCCTGGAATTCTCTCTACTGGCATTGTGGGCCAACAAACAGCACGTGAACTGCAACGATTCAAGAAGATAGCTCACCACCACCTTCTCAAGGGCAAATAGGGTTGGGCTATCAGTGCTGGCCAGCCAGTGACACCGAAGTTCCACCAATGAATTTTAAAAATCTGTAAGGTCACCCCTCAGCCTCCGACGTTCCAGCAAAACAGCCCTAGGCGATTCATCCTCTCCTTATAGCTCAAGTCCTCCAACTGGGGCAACAATCGTGTAAAATTTTACTGAATACATTCAAGTTTCACGATATCATTCCAAAGACCAGAATTGCACGAAATATTCCAACAGTGGTCTAATAATGTCCTTTGCAGCTGCAAAAGTACCTCCCTATTCCTGTACTCAATATTCTGACCAATAAAGGAAAGCATACCAAATGCCTTCTTTGCTATCCTATCTACCTGCAACTCCACTTCCAAGGAGCTATGAACCAGCACTCCAAGGACTCTCTTTCGTACCTTCCCATTAAGTGTATAAGTCCTGCTGTGATTTGCTTTTCCAAAATCAGCCGTGAAGCCAGCCATTAGATTGACTCATATTCAAACACATCCAAACTATTACCATGGACCTGGGTCAAATCCAAACATGACAGGTGCCAGAACTGCAATTTCAAAAGGTATTATGACTCTAATATTGACTATGAAATCATTGTCAATTTTCATTAAAATACATCTCTTTCACTAAAGTTCTTTAGGGAAAGAAAATTGCTCTCCTTAAGTGGTCTGAGCGACATGTGACTTCAGACCCACAGAAATTGGTATTTTGTTGAAGGTCAGCTATCTAAGCTCCACGTTTTCACTTCAGGATTTCCTCAAGATTGCGCCCTGAACTCAGAAGCGAGTATTTCAGAAACAGGAAAAATCAGCTGCTCAATGTTATCATCTTGTCCCTCCATTAATTGGAGATAACAGAAGCACTCTCTTCGAGAACCAGTTCCAAAAAGCGCAACAGGGTCCTAAAGCAGAGCCTGGTCTTCAGTTCTCTCGGATTTTCACTGCCATTGGCTCCAGACTTTCCTCCGTTGGGACCATGTAGTGGTTGGTGTGCAGTGACCACTACACATGAAAGGAATTCTCAAACAGGTAGCTTCCATCCCAACACTGCCCCACTCCCAAATGAATCTAGGAGCTGGAACATCAGGAAACTGATGGATAACACCAAAACCAATAGACCTGAATGATACACTGCTGCCATCGTCCTGACACACCCTGGGCCAAAAGCAGGACATCACAACCGTCAATGCCTCTGCCCTGAATCGAGACAGAATGGAGAAGACAATAGATTCATTCCCCTCCAACCTCGAACTATCGGTATTTCACTGAAAGAAGTGTTTCTCAGGCAGTGCTTTGTAGGCGACCTGATGTTGACCAGGATACCTGAGTCACAGAGTGCCCTCAACATCTGGTCCACCCTAAACCCCTCCCCAGTCAGCATCTATGTGGAGATCCATGGCCCTCGACAAGGATTTTCCAGGTCTGGCTCAGTAAGAATAAGCAGGAAATTCAGGATCTCTGAGACCGCAAACTTGAGGTATTCCTGAACTGGCAGCTCCACCATAACTGCAGCTAAAAGAAACAAGCAGCGACACAGCTGAAGGCTGAGAAGTAACAAACAAGCCGTGATCTATCTGAAGGTGATGAGTGGAGAGAGTCAGCAGGTGAGTCACTGACTCATTGACAGCCACAAAGTGTGCGACTTATTCAGTTCAATCAAAGCATCTACAATCCGAGCACCCAGGGAGTGACCCCACTGAGAACCAAACGCCGACAGTCGCTCATCGAAGACCGAGAGGCACCTGCTGGGAAGAGCACTTTGAAATATTCCTCCACCATTTCACAGCCTTCAGCACAAGTGGTCCTGACACCATCCTATAACACACTACCCACCGCCATCTCAGCAAACCTCCAACCCACCCTGAGGGCAAAATCACCTCCAAAACAGAACAACAAGGCCACCAGCACAAATGGAATCCCTGGTGAAGGACTAAACTATGGCGAAGAGTCAATCTTGGTATAAATCCATCTCACCATCCTTTTCTGGAATGAAGAGTGCATGCTGGGAGATGTCAGAGACGCCTTTATTGTGACCAACTTCAAGAAAGGAGACAGATCCAACCGTACAGAGAGATTTCCCAATTCCATCTTGTAGAAGGTTACCATGAGAATCCTCCTCAGTCCTTCCTCCCAGGGGCTGAAGATCTCCTCCCGAGTCTCAGTTCAGGTTCATCCTACCAAGAGGCTGAACGGCCAGGATTGTCCATGTGTAACAAATCCAAGCAGAGGGCAGAGAATAGCAGCAACCTCTGCACATGGCCTTCTTCTGTCTCCGAGCCTTTCACTCTCTGGACCATGATGGATTATGGGATATCTTCCCCAAATGTGGGTGCCCATAGAATTCTGTCACCATTCTCCGCCTGCTTCACAATTACTTCCAAGTGTGGTATTCACCAACACATTCACCACATGCATGAGCAGGATATGACAGAAGAACTAAGATATCACACAACCAACATATTAGATCTAAGCCCAGCAATCCTGTCACTTCCAGTCATGAAGGATAGTGATGAAACATGGCATTGCAGGAGGAGGAGGCTCAATATTTACGTGGAATAATCAACAGTAGGTGCCCCAATAAATCAATGCAAAGATAAGGTTAATCACATTCACTAAGCTCTTCAGACAGAAATGCTGTTGGATTGATTCATCTTGGCCTCCCCTCGTGGGTAAAGTTTGGGGACTTGACAACATCCTAGCAATGGGACAGATGGCATGAGTTCCAGTACATGCTGTACCCCAGGGCAAGCAGTTCCTGCTGAACTGTGGCACTGACATCTGCCTGAGAGAATGGAAATGTGCCCTGTTGTGTGCAGTGCATAACTAGCAGGACAAAGCCAACGCAGTGAATTCCCACCCCATTTATGTGATATCAATCATGAAAATGTGAGTGAAAGCTTCATCAACAGTGCTATGAAGCAGCACCTACATACCAACAACCTGCTCAGTGAGCTTACTCAGCTCCTGACCTCACTCCAGTCTTCGTCCAAACATGGAGAAAAAGGTGCTGATTTCCAGAGGTGGGGTGTGTCTGACTGTACTTAACATCAAGGCTGCATTTGGTGTGGTGTGGCTTCAAGGAGCCTGAGCAAAGCTGGAGGCAATGGAAATCGGGAGAAACTCTCCCACTGGGTGGAGTCATCCCTGGCAGAAAAGAAGAAAGTTGTGGTTCTTTTATTTCAATCGTTGCAGCTGCAGGACAACTCTGCAGGAGCTCCTCAAAGGAGGGTCTTAGGCCTGACCATCTTCAGTAATGTAATCAACGAACCTTCTTCCATCACAGGGTCAGAGTCATTGCTCTGTGTTCAGCAGCATTTGCGACGACTCAGGTACTGAAACACTCCTTGCCCAATTTCAGTGAGTCTTGGACAATATGCAGGCTTGGGATGAAATGTGCTAAGTAGCATACACAACACATAAATGCCAGACAATGACCAACTCTAACAACAGATAATCAACAATCATCCTCTGATATTCAATGGGGTGACAATTGCTGATTCCTCAACTATCAACACCTTGAGATGACTATTGACCAGAAACTGAACTGGAGTATCCATTTATATACAATGGTGATAAGCCAGGGTAGAAGATAGGAATACTGTAGATAATAATGCACTTCCTGACTTCCATCTCTCCACCCTCTGGAAGATCCAAGTTAGGAGAGTGCTGGAACATTCCCGTTTGCCGAACTGAGTGAGGCTGCAACAACACTCAAGAAGCTTGGCAAGATCCGGGATAAAACAGCTCACTTTATGGTCACCAAAACCATCTTATTTCCACCACTGACTCTCAGTAGCAGCAATATGTAGCAACTACGAGATGCATTGCAGAAATTTACCAAAGTTCATCAATCAAAATTTCCAAACGCACAATCATCTCGAAGGACATGAGCAGAAGGTACATGGGATAACCATGCACCACAAATTCCATTCCAAATCAATCATCAATCTAATTTGATAATATGACACCATTCTGTAAGTATCACTGCTTCATACTCCTTCATTAGAGACAAAAAAAGTTGACATCTCCACTTGCTGATCGCCCAGTCCTGAAGCAAATTTACACAAGAAACATCGACTTCTCCCACTCTTGATGCTGCCTGGCTTGCTGTGTTCTCCCAGTCTCCTTCCTGTCTATTTCACAGCTCTTTATTACGGCATTATAAGTCTGTGTACTGTACGTAGACACTGAGATTCATATCCAGGATTACACACGTGTGAGATAGATAAAACCAACTTGATATGCACTCGTATCTGGAATATTTGGAAACATAGTTACATTATTGTCATGAAAATAATTCGGTGTGGAAATTCTGCGGAAAAGTAGATGGACATTTTCAAAGTGCTTGGGCTAAATAATAATTTGCGCCTCGGTGCGATAACCAGAGTCATCATTTGGGTGCTATGTTTTCATGAGATTTCAGTCTTTGAATTGAACTAAACAAATGGGTGGATTTGTTTACTGGTCAATCAAGTGGCTGTGATAAAAAGGTTCATGATCTTCACTAATGACACTTTCTTGTTAATGATCAATACAATTTTGAACACATCTGCATGAAATTTCAAATTTGAGTCACACACAATAATGTTAATTGGGATCATGCTGGTCACCAATGTAGAAGCACAATTCTGTTTGGACTCTGGAATTATGGAGGTGACATGCACAAGGTATTGTTGATGAGGGTTTCAATGCAAGATGCCATGCAATTAATCACTTTTCTAACACTTTAAATAAAGATCTGCTTCAAAGTAGAGTATTATAAGACTTATGTGGCACACTAGATGTCATCAACATGGACAAACTTTTGACACATGTTCGTTAGCAGCGTATTTGTATCAATTGAGAAATTGCACTGAAGCCTTGTGTTGGTCCATTGGCCAATTTATTCCATGCACTTTCCCCTTGATCAAGGATGAGTCTAAATTGTCTGTTGTGAGGAAATGTTTGAATGACTGTCCAGATTCAGTTTAGGAGCTGTCTGGAGATATCTAGGAGCAAGTCAGTCTTTACTCTAGGTGTCAGTGTATTCCAGCAAGACAATATTTAAATTGAGCACTACAGTTACTAAATCTAGTAATAATTAGTTGTGCATTCTGATTATTGAAGTGAATAATCTTCAACTGAAAACAAAGAAAAATTGGTTTGATTTTAAGCTTCAAACGAAAAAAGTCGGATTAACTCTTTATTGTAAAAAAAACCTTAAACTTGACCTGCAGTACATTTCGCACAGTATAATCCAGCAATAACAGAAAATAGTCACACTCACAGACAATGTCCCAGATAAAACTGTCATCATCTCTGCGCAGGTCCTGTCCCACTGTGAGGACAGAGCCAGCAGAGAGAGACGCCCCGTGGGATACAGTCACGGGGGGTGTACCCTGGAAGTGCTCAGCATTGATGCCTGACCCATGTAGCCTCATGGCATCAGATTAAACATAGGCACGGAAACATTCTGCTGATTATCAATAACCACATCCATCGAATTTCCCTGTTTGAACAGAACATTGAAGATGGAAAATATAGAGATTGACTCTGTGTGGGAGGCTTCGGTGTGCATCACCAAGACAGGCTAAGCACCATCACCTGCTGATTGTCATGAATCTGCCTGCCACACATTGTTAAGACACTGCTTCATGTGGTGTGGCAGGATCTCTGTGCAAAATGAGGCAGACTTCAAACAGATCGATCAACTTATTATGAATGGTCCATGAAGTTCAGTGAGCTATCTGCAGCATCAGAATTATACCTTGCACAACCTATCATAGACTATCTGCCCAACATCTAACTGGAGGGTTTGGGTTATACGGAGAAGTTGGATAGCCTGGGTTTTTTTCTAACTCTGGGGAGTTAGAGGCTGAGGGATGAATTTAAGAGGCTCATAAAATCATGAGGAGCATGGATAGTGTAAATAGTCAAGGTCTTTCCCAGGGTAACAGAGTTAAAAACGAGAGAGCATGGATTTAAAGTGAGAGGGGAAATATTTCAAATCTAGCTGAGGGGCATTGCCTTCATGCAGAGTGTGAAGAATGTATGGATCAAAGACGTTTGGGTGGATTAATGAATAGGAAGGTTTTGGTTGGATATCGTTCAGTAGCAGGTGGGTGGGATCAGTTTAGTTTGGGATGACACTTTGCTTGGACTGGATGCATCGAAGGGGTTGTTGCTATGCTTCCACCCTATGGGTCTATGGTGGAAGCTGGTACAATTACAACATCGAACAGGCATCTGGGTGAGTATATGAATAGGAAGCCTTCAGACTGGTTCAATTAAAAATACAACAGCACATACAAACAGCAGCACCAGAAAACAATATATTAGGTTCCAACCTGTCAAAGCTACAAACCAGGAAGGCCTTTGTCTGCAAAAAGTGACAGAAAGAGCTAAGCGATCACATAACCAATGAAACTCTTCTTTCCCTACACTGATGCTGCCAGATCGGCTGTGTTCCACCAGTAATTTCTATTTTTGCATCGCATCTAAGTTCTGCAGTTCAACGCGCTGGCACATTTAGTCACAAAAGGTGATGGAAAATTAAACCACTGGGTGAGAAGGCTGCTCTCCAACAACTAAATCCTCACTTATGAGGGAGTCCAGGACATCAGTGCAAAAGATAAAGCTGAAGCATTTGCAACACTCTTCAACCAAAAAAACCAAGAGAGTGATCTTTTCCAGCCTTCTCCTGAAGTTCCCCGTGTTCAGAGGTCCCAGTCTCCAGCTAATTCCATTCACTCTCCCTCATATTATGGAAATGCCGGGGGATCTGGATACTGAAAAGATTGTGCGTCCTAACAGCTTATATATAGAAAACTTGTTGCCTGCCAAGCCAAAGTGTTCTGATGCAGCAACAACACTGGCCTGGGCCAAGAATGTGAAATATTACGCAGGCACGTTTTGCACAGAAGAATGAGGGCAAATCTGATGTTGTTAACTGATGTTGCATCTGTCCATAGAAATGGGAAGGTGGGTGTCATTAACAGGGCTCTCAAGCAATACCTGGTCAGCAATATCCTACTTACTGATGGCCAATTTGGTTGCCACAAGGGCCATTGGTTACAGCCTTAGTTCAAAGAAGTGGAACTCTGGAGAAGTGAAACTCCTCTTAAAACCAAGGCTCTATTTGATCGAATGTGATACTTGGAAGCCAAGGAAAAACCATAGTCAATGAGTATTCCGAGAAAACTCTCTGCTGGTTGCAGCAATAACTACCAAGAAGGAAGACTGTCGTTATTGTTCATGTCAGTAATATCAACTTGAGGACATCTCTGCAAGACCTCCTCAGGAAACATTCTAGGTCTAAGCATCTTCACCTGCTTCATTCATGAACACGCAGAGGTTCATAGAGGAGCAATGTTAATATAGTGTTTTGAGCATAGCTGCTTTCCAAGGAGTTGACGCAGGTTCGATTCCCGACCATTACAAGATTCCAATTTTATATTGACCACTGAGAGGATAGTTGAGGGGTAGGGCACTGGAAGTTGTCTATATGGAGTTTAATAAGGCCTTTTACAAGATCCTCCATGGCAGGTTAGTCCTGAACTTTAGGTCACATGGCATACAGAGAAAGCAAGCTAACTGCATTCAAAACTGACCCAATGGTAGCAAGCAGAGGGTAATTGTTGAAGATCCTTTCTCGGACTGTTGGCCTGTGGCTAGTTGTGAGCCACAGGGTTCGGTGCTGGAACCTTCAGTATTTGTTATTTACCTAAATGCATGTGAATGTACAAGGCATGATGAGTAAGTTTGCAGATGATCCAAAATTAGAAGGTACCGTTGATAGCGAGGTAGATTGTCAAATATTGCAGGGAAGTGTGCTGAGGAGAGGAAAATATAATGCAATTCAGATAAATGTCAGGTGTTGTACTTTGGAAAGTCAAACCAAGGTAGGATTTATACCGTAAATGATAATGTGAGGAGTGCTGTGGAACAGAGAGACCGAGAAGTACGAATATACAGTCATTTTAACGTGGTGCCACAGGTAGACAGGGTGGTGAAGAAGGCATTTAGCATGTTGCCCTACATCATCAAAGCAATGAGCATAGCAGTTTGGACATTATGTTACAGCTATATCAGTTATTGGTGAGGTTGCACTGAAAATATTATGTTCAGTTTTGGTCACCCTGTTAGAGGAAAGACACAATTAATACTGGAAAGATTTGTGAAGATGTTACCAGGATTAATAGGCCTGAGTTATAGGGAGAGGTTGGCCAGGATAGGACATCATTCCTTGGCTTGAGTAGAATGAGCGGTGATCTTATTGATGTTTATTAAAACATGAGGGACAGACATAGGATGAATGTTTATAACCTGCCCCTCAATTCCCTTTTAAATCTTTCCCCTCTCACCTTAAAGCCGTGCCCTCTAGTTTTGGCGCCTCAAACTTGGGAAAGAGACCTTGGGTCTTCACCCTATCCATACCTCTCATGGTTTTATAAATGTCTACAAGTCTCTGCTTCAGCCTCCGATGTTCCAGGCAAAATCGCCTCCAACCAATTCAGCCTCTCCCCTGTAGCTCAAACCCTTCAGCACTGGCAACATTTTGGTAAATCTTTTATGAACCCTTTCAAGTTTCTTAATATATTTCCTATAGATGGGAGACCAGAAATGAACATAGGATTCCAATTGGCCTAACCAATGACCTTTACAGATGCAACATGACATTCCAACTCTAATCCTCAAAGCAATGACCAACAAAGGCAAGCATGCCAACTCCCTTCTTCACATTCGTGTTTATCTGCGACCGACTTTCAAGGAACTGTGAATCTGCACTCCAAGATCTCTTTGTTTGGCATCACTCCCCAGGACCTCACCATTAAATGTATAAGTCCTACCCTGATTTGCCTTACAAAAATGGAACACCTCACATCTATCTGAATTAAACCTCTCCTCAGCCACTCTTCAGGTCATCAGCCCATCTGATCAAGGTGCATTGTAATCTAAGGCAACCTTATTCACTATCCCGTACACCTCCAATTTGGTGTCATTTGTAAACGTACTAACCATCCCTCTGATAATGACACAAAGGGGTTTGCAGGAGCAAGAGTGCATAGGCATTAACGGACTGATGGCACCAATGGACAGGCATGGATAGCACCTCATTGAGAACACTGTCTCCTGAATCTTGATCATAGTGACAGAGACTGCGAGAGCAATAAGGTGTTCTTTATGCGATTGGAGAGGGGTGTGGTAGACAGCATCAAGTCAATGGTTCAGTCCGGGGCTGTCCCAGCCTGTCCCTGTCCTTCCCCCATCCCCACTGGACCTAGACTTGGATTGCACACAGATACAAAGCTGCAGTTTCAAACTCAAAGCGGCTACTGAACACAGGTTATTTCCACAAATGAACATAATATTACTACACACGAAGACACACAGGTAGTCAACAATCGTAATGACCTCAAGGTATATACAAATGATGATAAATGCATTATAAAATTGAGCACACTGTATTTACAATGTCACACAAGATTATTATACAAATGAAGATTTTTTACAGAATTCAACAGAAATATGTGATAGAATTGAGTGCAAGACGATGAAACAAATGTACTTCACTCCAAGCAGGGGATTTTCCAAGGCTGTTCTGCCTTCTCATCGATAGTTCATCTGTCAATGCTAGGAAGAAGCTGCTTGACACAAATTTTATTGAAGATGTTTCTACCCAGCCCATTGTCAGTTACTGCACTCACCAACAGCAATAGCCCTCTGTGAATATCACACACACACACACACACACACACACACACACACACACACACACACACACACACACACACACACACACACACACACACACACACACACACACACACACACACACACACACACACACACACAGTTATTGTATGATCGCCCTCTGCTGGGAATTGTAAATGTTACACACAATCACTCTGAAAGTCCTACCGCTTCTACCCATTTAAATGAAGGCCTCTTTGTCGATTCTTCTTGAACAATATCGTACTCTACTTGCTGCTGTCTATAGCCTGGAGGATCGCGATCAGGAAAAGGCAGCTGAGATCCGTTAACTCCAGGGAAAACGACAGACTGTGTCAGAGGGAGAGCTCTTCCACAAGGAACCGGGCAGAAAGTTGCAGGAAAGCTTCCATCACACGGGACAGCTCCATCTCTAGTTGGAAAGTGCCCATTCCAGTGAGAGGAAGGCCATTGGGAATCGGGAAACAGCCTCAGGATACAGTGACACTCTGGAAGAGGAGTGTAGGGAGCTCCAAGCAGCTGCATGTGTCCTGTCTACCTGCAACACTGAGCAATGTACAACAGGCCCTGGTAGGAAGGGCCAGGACCAAATACAAACCCGAGATATCTAGATCTCTACCCCTAATGGGATAATGTGGGACTTCGGGGTCCAACGATCCCTGAGAGATAGCGAGAGGCCCCAAACTAACAGATCCACACCTGAAGCAGTTTGGTTCTGTTCAGGAGCATAAGAACGAACAAACACTGGAGATTAACTCTTCACGCCAAACAAACCAAAGGCATCTCTTACTTGTTCAAGATTATATTTACCTACATTTGAGACACTGGGTTGCCCAATAACTAATCAGTCCCCGATTTAATTTCAACAGAAAGATCTTTGAGGGTTTTGAAGCTGAAAACTCTGACTGATCTGTCACTTCTGGATGATGACTGCCTGATGTGACCATATATCTGACCTCTGACCCCACACGCCCTGCCTGCCAGTATCAAAGATGGCGCCCTCCGCTGTAGTATCTGCACAGCACCGTCTCCATCTTTGAAGCTCGCAGCTCAATCAACGTTGGCCGCTTCCATCACCAACGGTCCCCCGTTCCTTCCTGCCGAACAATCCCCCTCACTGGCCCCGCCCCCTATCCCAGGGGCTGGAGCCTGCCCTGGGGAAGGAAGAAAGCCCCATCCCGGAGCCGCTCCGCCAGGAGCTCAGTCCCTTCAGTCAGAGCGTCTTCAGTAACAACAACAACAACAACCCAAGCGCGCAGTGACAGGGGACACTGCCCGATCTGGAACACCGGGGGAGGGGGGGTGGGGGAACAGTTCCCGGCAGTGTGGGCAGTCCAGTGATCACCTTGTAAAGGGGGAGTGGGATAGTTACAACCACTGACAGTAATCACTCACCTGGCTAACATCCCTAACCACTGACAGTGATCACTAACCCGGTTAATATTCCCAACCTCCGATGTTCATCACTAACCTGGTTAATATCCCAAACCACCAATGGTAATCGCTAACCCAGATACCATCTCTAACCACTGACAGTAGTCCCTAACCTGGTTAACTGCCCAAACACCGAAAGTAATCAGTAAACCGTTTAACATCCCTAATCGCTGGCAGTATTCACTAACCTGGTTAATGCCCCTAACCACCGGAAGTAATCATTAACTAGATTACCACAACTAACCACCGACAGTAGTCACTAACCCGGTTAATATCCCTAACCCCCGATGGTAATCAATAACCCGGTTACCATAGCTATTCACCGACAGTAATCGCTAACCCAGTTAACATCTCTAGTTTAGTGTGTTATCACTTTGATTCTCCATATTACCAGTTCAGTATGTTTGCTGTTTGCCTCTTGGCTTTCCCATTTTAGTGAGCGAACTCTCTCTCTCTCTCTCTCTCTCACCAGTTCAGTGCATTTTCTCCCTGTTTATATTCCTAGATCACTGTGTTGTCACTCTGTCTCACTCTATTGCCACTCTGTAGCTTCTCACTCTGTCTGTGTCTCTTTCTGATCCAATATTCAATGGGTTTTCACTCTGTGTCTCTGTATTTGAGGTCCAGTATGATATGTTTCTGCTTGTCTTCGTTCTCATTTCAATGTGTTGTCCTCTCCATCTCTCTCTCTCTGTTACTAGTTCAGTGTGTTGTCACACTCTATGTCTCTCTCTTAACTGTTCACCACGTTTTCACTGTGAGTCTCTCCATTCCCTCTTCAGTGTGTTGATTCCATCTCTCTCATTCCCAGTTCACAGATTCGTTACTCGACCTTGCTCCATTCCAAGTTCAGTGTGTTGTCTAACTGGTGTGTGACTATTCCAAGTTATGTGTGTTCTCACTCTATCTCTTTCTCTATGCTCAGTTTAACGCCTAGATTAAGCTGTTCTCACTCTGTAATTCTGTATTTGTTCTCTCTATGCTCAGTTTTGTCCGTTGTCACACTCTCTGTCTCCATCTTTTCCAAGGTCATTGTGTTGTCTGTTTGTTTCTCTCCATTCCCACATCAATGAGTTGACTGTTTATCTCCCTGTATTTTTAGTTCAGTGTGTTGTCTCTCTGCCTCTCTATATCAGTTCTCACTCTTGACACTGTCTATCTGTATTCCCAACTCAGAGTGCTGTTTCTCTGTCTTTCTCTTTTCCCTAAACAGTGGGTTGTTTCTCTATTTCTTTCAATGCCCTGTTCAATGAGTTGTCCGTTTATCTCCCTCTATGTCCAGCACAATGTGTTGTCTGTCTGTCATTTTCTGTGACCAGCTCAGTGTGTTGTCGCAATCTTTGTCTCTCTCTTCGCTCTTTAGTGTTTGTTGCTGTGACACTCTCTACTCTGTATTCGGTGTGCAGTCACATTTTGTCTTGCTTCCCAATTCACTGTGCTGACTTTCTCTCTTTTCCACGTTCAATGTGTTGTCAATCTAACTAGTTCTGTTTCTGATTCAGTGTATTCTCAAATTACCTGCCCCTCTCTCTCTATTCATGGTATACAGTGTTGTCATTTTGTCTCTGACTATTTCTGGTTCACCGTGTTGTCTTTTTTGTCTCATGCTGTCCTCAGTTCAGTGTGTTGTTTCTTTATCTGTACTCAGTTCAGTGTGTTGTTTCTCTATCTGTACTCCCAGTTCAGGTATTGTTTCTCTATCTGTACTCACAGTTCAGTGTGTTGTTTCTATATCTGTACTCACAGTTCAGTGTGTTCTTTCTCTATCTGTACTCAGTTCAGTGTGTTGTTTCTCTGTCTGTACTCAGTTCAGTGTGTTGTTTCTCTATCTGTACTCCCAGTTCAGTGTGTTCTTTCTCTATCTGTACTCACAGTTCAGTGTGTTGTTTCTCTATCTGTACTCCCAGTTCAGTGTGTTGTTTCTCTATCTGTACTCAGTTCAGTGTGTTGTTTCTCTATCTGTACTCCCAGTTCAGTGTGTTCTTTCTCTATCTGTACTGGCAGCTCGATGTGTTGCTTCTCTACTGTACTCGCAATTCAATGTGTTGTTGTCTCTCAGATCATAATGTTGTTTATCCATCCGTTCTCGAGTTCAGTGTGTTGTTTCTCTATCTGTACTCACAGCTCAATGTGTTGTTTCTCTATGTGTATTCCCAGTTCAATGTGTTTGTCCATCTGTACTCGCAGTTCAGTGTGTTTCTCCATTCTCATTTCAGTCAGTTGTTTCTCTATCTGTACTCTCAGTTCAGTGTACTTTTTCTCTGTCCGTTATCGCTGTTCAGTGTGTTTTTTTCTCTATCTGTTATCGCAGTTCAGTGTGTTGGTTTTCTTTCTATTCTAACAGTTCAGTGTGGTGTTTCTCCATCTGTACTCTCATTTCAGTGTGTTGTTTCTCCATCTGTAATCTCAATTCAAAATGTTGTTTCTCCATTCGTTCTCAGAGTTCAATGTGTTGCTTCTCTCCTCCACTCGCAGTTCAACGTGTTGTTTCTCTATCTGTAATTGCCATTCAGTATGTTTTTTTCTCTATCTGAACACTCAGATCAGAATGCTGTGGTTCCATCCGTTCACGGAGTTCTGTTGTTTCTGTAATCTGGAACACAGATATTTGGATGGATACATGAATAGAAATGGTTTGGAGGGATATGGGGTAGGAGCGGGCGAGTGGGACCAGTTTCGTGTGGGATTACATTCAGCTTGGACCGGATGCAACGAAGGGTCTGTTTCCATGCTGTATGTCCCTATGGCTCTATGGTGGAAGCTGGTACAATTATAAAATTGAAAAGGCATCTGGGTAAGAATATGAATAGGAAGCCTTCAGAATGGTTCAATGAAGAGTATAACAAGACATACAAACAGCAGCACAGAAAACCGATGCATGAAATTCCAACCTGTTGAAGCTGCAAACCAGGACAACTTTTCTCTGCAACAGGTGACAGACAGAATAAAAACAAATACACAACCAAAGAGACTCTGCTTCTCCCCACTGATGCTGCCAGCCCTGCCGTGTTCCACCAGTAATTTCTGTTTTTGCATCACATCTCATTCTGCAAATAAATGCTCTGGCACATTTAGTCATCAAAGATGGTGGACAATTAAACCACTGAGTGAGAAGGCTGCTCTGCAACAACTAAACTAAACCCTTAGTTATGGGGGAGTCCAGGACATCAGTACAAAAGACAAAGTTGAAGCTTTTGCGACAATCTTCAACTAAAAATACCAGACGCTAATCCATTTCAGCCTCCTCCTGAGTTCCCCATGTTCACAAATCCTAATCCCAATTCACTTTCCCTGATATTAGGGAATTACAAGAGGCACTGGATACTGAAAAGGTTGTGCAACCTGATGACTTAAATATCGAAAACTTGTCGCCTGCTGAGCCAAATTGTTCTGATGCAGCAACAGACCTGGCCTGGCCCAAGAATGTGAAAAACTACCCAGGCACGTTTTGTACAGAACAATGAGAGCAAATCTGATGCTGTTAATTAATGTCTCATCTGTCCATTCTCTAACATGGAAATGGGAACGGAGGTGTCATTAACAGAGCTAACAAGCAATAAATGGTCGGTAATAACCTGGTTACTGATGTCCAGTTAGGGTGCAACAAGCTCCATTGATTACAGCCTTGATTCAAAGAAGTTTAACTCAAGAGGAGAAAGGAGAGGAACTCCAGTTAACATCAAGACACCATTTGACCGAGTGTGACACTTGGAGGCAAGGAAAATCACAGTTAAAAAAATACAGAGAAAACCAACCCCTGTGGTTCACCACTAGCTGTAGTCAACCAGTCCGAGAAACCTCCTTCAAAAAATAGTCTTTGCTTGCTACCATTGGGTCAATCTTGAATCCAGTTATCTAGGTTTCACTGTATGTCGCTGTATTGCTCGTTGCAGCAATAACTGGCAAGAAGGTAGACAGTTATTGCTATTCATGTCAGCAATTCCACCTACAGGACATCTCTGCAAGAACTCCTGTGGAAACGTCCTAGTTCTAACCATCTTCACCTGCTACATCAATGAACACCCAGAAGTTCATCAGTGAGCAGTGTTAGTACAATGTTTTGAGCACAGCAGCTTGGCAAGCGGTTGATCAAGGCTAGATTCCTGGTCATTGCAAGGTTCCAATTTTAAATTGACCACCAATAGGATAGATGAGGATAGGGCAGTGACTGGGGTCTATATGGAGTTTAGTACGGCCTTTGACAAGGTTCTGCATGGTAGGCTAGTCACGAATGTTGGGTCACATGGCAAAAGGGAGGGCGAGTTAATTGGATTTGAAGTTGACTCAATGGTAGCAAGCAGGGTGTAATTGTTGAAGGTCGTTTCTTGGACTGGTGTCCTGTGACTAGTGGTGAGCCACAGGGGTCGGTGCTTGGACTTTTGATATTTGTTATTTTCATAAATGATCTGGATGTGAATGTACAAGGCATTATGAGTGTGTTGTAGATGATACAAAATTAGGAGGTATTTTTGATAGCGAGGAAGTTTGTCAAAAATTATGGGAAGTGGGCTGAGGATTGACAAATGCAATTCAATACAGTTACATATGAGGTGTTGCACTTTGGAAAGTCAAACCAAGGTAGGACTTGTACAGTAAATGCTGAGGTACTGAGGAGTGCTGTGGAACAGAGGGACCTAGGGGTACAATTACATAGTCCTTTGAAGGTGCTGCCACTGGTAGACAGGGTGGTAAAGAAGGTATTTAGCATGCTGGCATACTTCGGTCAAAGCAACGAGTATAGGAGTTGTGGCATTATGTTACAGCTATATAATCACTGGTGAGGTCGCACTTCGAATATTGTGTTCACTTTTCGTCGCCCTGTTATCGGAAAGACATAGTTATTACTGGAAAGAGAGCGAAGAAGATTTACAAAGATGTTACTAGGATTCACAGCCCTGAGTTACAGGCACAGGTTGTTCAAGTTAGGAACATAGTCTTTGAAATGGAAGAGATATGCCTTATTGAGATGTATAACATCATGAGAGGCAGAGATAGGATGAATGCTTATCGCCCTTTTTTTTCCAGGGATGGACAATTGTAAACTAGAGGGCATAGGTTAAAGTTGAGAGGGGAAAGATTTAGCAAGGACCTGATGCGGCAACGCCTTACATAGAGAGTAAATGGAATGAGTTGCCTGAGAAAGTGGTTGCGGGAGCAACAATAACAACATTTGCAATTTATTTGGATAGGTACTTCGATGGATAGATTCTACAAGGATATGGACCAAATGCAGGCAATTGGAACGAGCACATGGTCAGCATGGAGCAGTTTGGGCGGAAGAGCCTGTTTCCATGTTAAAAATATCCAAGCTGAAAGAATGTTGACTTGCCCTGTTACTACACGAGTATGTCATTCTATGAAAAATACATCACACAAAATTGTTCTGTATTTTACATAATGACGGTTATCTGAGGCATCCATTGTGGAACTGGGAAAGTAATACTTAAAAGAACAGTGGATGCTTGAAATCAGAAACCAAAACAGCAGCTGAGGTGGATATGATCGAGAACGTCAAATTCCTGGGAGTGACGATAACCAACAATCTGTCCTGGATCACCCACGGAGATGCGAGTGTCAAGGAGGCATAAAAATGCCCCTTCTTCCGCAGAATGCTTGGGAAATTCGGTATGTCCATAAGGAGCCTCACCAACCTATTCACATGTACCACACCAAACATCACATCTGGGAGCATCACGGCTTAGTCCGGAACCTTCTCCGCCCAGGACCATAGGAAAGTTGTGAACAAAGCCCAGATCATCACACAAGCCAACCTCCTACAGATTGACTGCATTTGCACTTCTCGTTCCTGAAAAGGCAGCCAATATCATCAAACCTGGATATAATTGCTTCCAAACTCTTCCACCAGGCAGAAGATGGAAAAGCTTAATCACACGTACCATCAGGTTCAAGACCAGCATCTCCCTTGTTGTTATTAGACTGTTGAATGGAGCTCTCAAATTTTAAATCTGATGTTGATCTTACTTTTGTACCCTCCTGTTCTAACGTAACTTTGTCTGCATCACTCTGTTACCTGCATGTTATTGTATGCTATGATCTACCTGTTCCGAACATAAAACGAAACTTTTCACTTTACTTAGGTGCATATGCTAATACCTGAAAGTGTGTTGCTGGAAAAGTGCAGTCGGTCAGGCAGTATCCGAGGAGCAGGAGAGTGTACGTTTCCGGCCTGAGCCCAATTCCTGAAGAAGGGCTCAGGCCCGAAACGTCGACTCTCCTGCTTGGATGCTGCCTGACCGACTGCGCTTTTCCAGCAACACACTTTCAGCTCTGATCTCCAGCATCTGTAGTCCTCACTTACCCTTTGCATATGCTAATAACAAATCAAACCAAATCAAATTGCTGGGAAAGTTTCCGATCTAGTTCTGAGGAAGATACTGGGAGATGAAACATTATCTCGGATTTCCCTGTCACGATGCTGCTACACCTGCTGAGTGTAATGAAGCTGCTCCTTTAACAAGGTGATATTGTCCGTGGGTTCTTCTTCAGAAAGGTCGTAAAAGACAGTCTCTGAAAAGTCTAATTTGAAGGGTTTTACCGCCAGTTTGATTGTTGCTAAGTGATACCGCTTCAGGAAACAGGTTTTCAACTTTTTGAAAATAAAACCCTTGTACAATTAAAGGGGGATGGCTCGTTCTCCCAGCTCAACTTCTCTCTGGTTTGGTTTGGGTTTTAGCAGTGGTGTTCTGACGCTTCTTGGCCCACAGACACATGTCCGGACTGGTCCTCTCACTCGGATTTCACTCCTGTAAGATTCTGGGTTTGATTTTCCCTTTTATGGGGAGTGTTTATGGGGATTGATGCAGTTATTGGAACAACATTATTAAGCTAGGATAACCTGTTGCGTTTTCCAATACGATAAGTTATTCTGTATTCTGTTCTCTTTTGTTTGTGTTTTATTTGGTAATCTTTTAAATAAATTCTGTTTTGTTCGAAACTAAGTGACGAGGCCAATGGCATCTCTCGTGGAATATCCACCTCACACCTGCTTAAAACAACTAGCAAAGAGAGGATCTGGGATACCTTCTTGAAATGTTTGAAGGACTCTGGCCTGATCCATAAGAGATTGGGGGCTCGTACAGGATTTGTTTTCTAGTTTTGATTTGGGATGAGGGTTGTTGGCCTCGAAGGCAGCGAGACTTGGTGTCATTATCTTTTGTTCTTGGTGTTGAACTCAGTTGGTTTAAGCAGTGCTTGGGATAGCAGTGACTCTTTCAGTTACCACGAGTTTTCTAGGTGTGGAAGAGGTGCCCTTGGGTGTTTTACAAAATGTGAGCAAGCCCAAGCTGCTGGAATTAGCAGACAGGCTTGGGTTGGAGCTGCGTCCTTCTCTGAGGAAAGGAGAGACAATTACAGCAATAGCTCAGCATTACATTTCCTGGAAACACCATTAGAATCTTTAGAGATGGCTAAAATTCAACTGAAAAAAGAGCAGCTTGAATTAGAGGCAAGAGACCAGGAATGGGCAACAGAAGTGAAACAGTTTGAATTATGATTGAAAGCAGAGGAAAGAGCAAATGAACGAACCACTCAAGCAGAACAAAAAGTAAAAAACAGAAAGAGAAGGGTGAGAAAAGGAGAGACAGGCAAGGAAAGAAGAAAGAGGTGAAATTCAAACTTTAGAAATTGGCACTGAGACAGAAAAGTCAGCTGAAAAGGATGGAGACGATGGTAAATTTATTGAAGATGAGCAAATCCATTGGGGGCCAAAGGCTGGGCGATAAGCTGTTTAACTATATTCAACCATTGTCTAAATTTAATGAGAAGGATGTGGAAAACCTTTTCATCTCATTTGAAAAGGTAATGAAACAAGTATGACGGCCAGTGACCATGTAGGTTTTGTTGATCCAAATAAAACTTGCAAGTAGAGCGAGTGACCTATCAGAGGAGGTATCTGGGGTGTACGAGGAGGTGAATAAAGCTATCTTCAGTGCATGTGAGCTTGTGCCAGACACCTACAGACAACATTTCAGAAATCTAAGAAGGGAGCCTGGTCAAAACTACAATGACTCTGAAAGGATCAAACAAATCAATTTGGCAGGTGGATATGGATATTAAAAATAGTGCAATCTTACGATGTTCTTCGAGTGACAATTATGTTGGAGCCGTTCAAAAATTCACTTCCTGAAGCAGTGAGAATGCATGAGGAAGAGCAGAGATTTGAAATGGCAAGATCAGCAAATGAAATGGCTGATGAATGTGAGTTTGTCCAGAAATCAAAGTTTGGCTTCGGGAATTATTTTCAAACGGTGAGCGAGTGAAATTGGGGAAAAGAGAAATCCTCACGTGGAAAGGGAATGGTAGATCTCGGTGATCATCATAGGGATAACTTACGACAGGGTAAAAAGGAAACCCTTGCAGGATACAGGGAAGTTGAAAAACTCCAGCGTTTTCACTGCAATGATGCAGACCAATTGAAATCACAGAGTTGGTGGGTGAGGAAAAGCACTGGGAAGCAAGATGCAGGAACACAGGATAAAACAGTGAATTTTGTTGATTTGGTAATGGAAAGCATAGTGGAAGCTACACAGCTGCACCAGAATGTACAAGCTGCTTGGAGGTTGGTTAAGGAGGAAGTGTCAGATATTCTGAAACCATACACCAGCGAAGGTAAAGCGTGGAGTAGTCATGGTAGGAGTACTGGACAAACTCTAAGCTCCAGGAATACAATTTGTCCTTGCTAATGATTTGGCGGATTCACTCGTAGGAGTGTTGTCTACTGTGCTTGAAAAGCCAGTGGAAAATCAGGCAACTGATCCATTGCAAGACCCATTCTGGGATTTCTTCTGACTGCGTGGTAAAGAGCTCAGAAAGTCACCAGTTGAAAGAGGAGAAGTCAAAAAATACTGATAAGAGAGTTGAATTGGAATTAGCAGAGACCCTGGCTGATCAGACGGTTGAGACAGATGACGCAGAAGCCATCTTTAGCTCAGACAAATGAACTGATTTATAGCAAAACGATGAAAAAATTAAAGGAATTGTATCAAAAGGCACACACGGGCAAAGAATCCTAATGTATCCCTAAATGTTCTATCTTAACAACGAGGAGAAATGGGCAGATGTTCATCAAGTCCTCTTGCCAGTGGGTTATCGAACGGAGATGTTGCATTTGACGCATGGGTTACCACTAGGGGGCATTTAGGAGTGAGGAAAACACAATCTAAAATACCAAAACATTTGGACTAGCCTAGACTGTACAAGGATGGAGTTGAATTTTGTCAGGAGAAAGTGAGGACTGCAGATGCTGGAGATCAGTGCTGAAAAATGTGTTGCTGGAAAAGCGCAGCAGGTCAGGCAGCATCCAAGGAGCTGGAGAATCAATGTTTCGGGCATGAGCACTTCTTGTTGAATTTTGTCAGACATGTCATCCATGTCAAGTAATTGGACAACCACAGGCAGAAATAAAACCCACATATTGAATGCATATTGCTGCATTTAGGGAGAAAGAGAGAAGGAGGGAGGGGAGAGAAAAAGCAGGGGAGACTGTGATGAAAGACAGGGTGGGAGACAGGGAGGGAGAGAGAGAGATGGGAAGAGACATTTTTTGGATAGACAGTGCAAGTTGGGAGAGAGAAAATGGGGAGAATAGGGTGTAGAGAGAGAGAGCTAGAGAGACAGGAGAGGGAAAAGGTGATGGAGGGGAGCATAGAATGGAATGAGGGTGGTGACAGAGAGCAGAAGAGAAAGACAAATGAGAGAAAGAGACGGGGATAAAAGGGGAGAGAGAGGTAGAGAGAAAACGGGAGGAGAGAGAAAGGGGCCAGCGAGAAATGGAAGAAGGGAAAAGAGTAAGGTAGGGAGAGAAAGAGAGTGCGAATTGGAGAGAAAGAGAGCACAGAATAGAGTTAGGGGGAATAGAGAGAGGGCAGAGAGAGAGGGGGAAGAGAGAGATATGTTAGAGAGACAGTGAGAGAGATTGGGGAGAGATTTCAGTGAGAAAGGGAGGGAGAGAGAGGAGATAGAGAGATGTGGGGAAGAGATAGAGAGAGTAGAAGGCGGACTCACCACTACCTTCTCAAGGGGAATAAGGAATGGACTATAAATGCTGGGCCCAGCCAGCCGTGCCCACATCCCACAAATGAATCAATAACAGAAAGATGCAAAGGGGAAGCCAACAAACTACGGAGCTGTTGGTTGGACATGAACAGTGAGAAAACTGATGGAATCCAAAACACGAGAGAAAAATAAATTCTTTCTGGACGGCCACCTTGGCTGAAATCGTCCTTCTGCTCCTATTGCTTATGTTCTTATGGTCACTTCACAGGAATATCAAATAACTTTGCTTTCGCTCTCTCCACAGATGCTACCAGACCTGCCGAGATTCTCCAACTAGTTCTGTTTTTGTTTCTGCTACGTTTTGTTGTGACAATGAAACAATTTGTCAGTTTTATTACTTTCTGATACTCTCTGGGGGCTCAATGGTTTACTAAAGTCCACCTTACAAATGCGACCACACAGAGGGGAATAATTTGAGAGACATGCCATATGAACATTATCCGTCTTTATGCACAGCAGCTTCACATTGTCCTACATTGTGTTCCGATTGTGAATGGAATCCAGAATGGAACCCATTCACAACCCAGACACTGTCTGTCCTTTAAGAGCTGAACTCTACAACACATCAAAGTTTAGATTAATTTCAATAAATGTTCACAGTTAAATAATTACCAGTGAAGGAAACCCATGAATCAGTATAAAATCTGGAGCTGTATTTGAAGGTGTCTGAGTGAATAACATCATTACTGCCAATTGTCAGTTGTTTTGATATTGTGATTCGATTGTTCACTTACATTTCAGAGACCAATGCATTCAATGTCAAGAGAGACTTAATTTCAGATCATCCTTCAGTTATTAACAAACCCCTGCAAAACAGCGTCAGCGTGTCTCGACAAAGATGCAACTTAATGTCGCGAGATGTGAGACATATCAGTGGGAACATAGAAAGAGTGAGTTTTGGCGTATTAAATGCTGACACGTTATGAAATCTTGAAACATCAAAATGAAAAATGAACAATAAGGTAATTGTGAATTTCTGTTCACTGCTAAGGTTTCCAAATCAACTCAGCAACATTTTAATATCCACGTTCCCTGGCCAGTCCACACTTCCAGACCAGTGACATTGTTCCTCTGTGTGAGGGCAATTTTCTGACTGGACACCGCAACATGAATGTACTAACTGTAACAGAGTTTGCTACATCCCATCATATAATTAATTTGTATTGGTATGGTGTGAATTATATGTAAAACAGTGGCCAATGGCATATAAAGTGGTGAATTGTGGCACCGTGATAGTGTCCCTCACCCTGGCCTGGGAAGGTGGGAGTTCAGTCCCTTCTGCTCCAGAGATGTAGAGAGTCACAGAATCATACAGATGTGCAGCATGGAAACAAACCCTTCAGTCCAGCTCAGTGACCAGATATTCTAAATTAATCCAGTCACATTCACAAGAATTTGGCCAATATCCCTCTCAACTCTTCCTATTCGAATACCCATTCAGATGCCTTTTTACGTGGTGCAATGTACCCACCTTCTCCACTTCCTCTGGCACCTTGTTCCGTATAGACACCATTCTCTGAGTGAAAAAGTTGCCCTTCAGTTCCCTATTAAATCTTTCCCCTCTCGCCTTAAAGCTGTGCCCTCTAGTTTTGGATGCCCCTATTTTGAGAAAAAGACCTTGGCTCTTCATCCTATCCATGCCCTCATGGTTTTATAAATCGCTATAAAGACCCTCCTCAGCATCTGATGTTCCAGGCAAAAATCACCTGCAACCAATGAGGCCACTCCTTTGTAGCTCAAACCCTCCAGCCCTGGCAACATGCTGGTCAATCTTTTCTGAACCCTTTCAATTTTCATAGCAACTCTCCTGAAAAAGCGAGACTAGAATTGAACGTAGCATTCCAAAAGTGGCCGAACCAATGTCCTGTACCGCTGCTACTTGACATTCCAACTCTTATACTCAATGCAATGACCAAGAAAGGCAAATTGAAAAATACCAACTTCACTATTCTGTTTACCTGCGGCTCCAATTTCAGGGAACAATGAATCTGCACTCCAAAATCTCTTTGTTTGCATTACTCCCCAGGACGTCACCATTACATGTATCAAAATCCTGTGTGAATTTGTGTTTTAACGGTGTGTTGTGGCTGCTCCACGTTTGAAACTGCAGCTTTGTGTCTGTTCGACCTTGATTAGCCTTACGAAAATAGAACAACTCACATCTATCTGAGTTAAACTCCATCTAACACTCCTCAGCCCTTCAGCTCATCTTATGAAGGCGCATTGGGCTCTAAGGCAACCTTATTCGTTCTCTAGTGCAACACCAATTGTGGTGTCAATTGTAAACATGATAACCATCCTTCCAATAATGACACAAAAGGGTTAGCAGGAGCAGGAATGTGCAGGCGTACATGGATTGATAGCAACAAAGGACAGGTGGAGAGAACATTTCATGAAGAACACTGTCTCCTGGATCTTGTTTATCGTGACATGTTTGCTAGTGCAATGAGATGTACTGATTCAATCTCATGAAAAACACTGTCTCTGGATCTTTTTCATTGTGACAGAGACTGCGAGAGCAATGAGATGTTCTCATTGACCTTTCTTGAAGAACACTGTCTCCTAGACCTTGTTCATAGTGACAGAGACTGTGAGAGCAATGCCATATTATTAATCGGATTAGAGAGGGATGTGGGAGAAAGCAGCAGGTCAATGGTTCAGCCCAGGGCTGTCCCAGCCTGTCCGTCTCACTGCCCCACCCCTACTGGACACAGATGTGAATGCACACAGACACAAAGCTGCAGTTTGAAACAGGGAGCAGTCACAGCACACGGTTAAAACATAAAATTCATACAGGACGTTTTGAATAAACTAACCCAATGTCTTTGCACAAATTAGTGCAAGTTTATCCCAGAAATTGACACAAGCTGTTTGAACGAATTAACACAGGTTTATTCGACAAATGAACACACTCAGAGAAATAGATAGTCAGCAGTCTGAACGGCATTGAGATATATGTAAATGATGATAAATGCATTGTACAATTGAGAACAATGTATCTGCAATTCTACGCAAATGAAGGCATTTTTACAGAGTTGAACAGAAGTGTATGATAGAATTGAATGCAAGATTATGAGCAACGTGTCAGGGGATTTTCCAAGGCTGTTCTGCTTTCTCACCCATAGTTTATCTGTCAATGCAAGGAAGAAGCTGCTTGACACAAATTGAGTTGAAGATATTTCCACACAGGATAGTGCGAGTTGCAACACACATCAACAGCAATAACCTGTTATGAGACTCTGTGAATATCACCCACTCACACAAGGACACAGTCACTGTATGATCGCCCTCTGTTGGAGATTGCAAATGTTACATATAACCACTCCAAAACTTCTGCAACATCCTACCATCGAAATTAAAGGTCTGTTTATCGATTCTTACTGAAGAGCATCGCACTCTGTTTCTTCTGTCAATGGACTGCAGGACCCCAATCAGGATAACGCAGCTGCCATCCAGTCACTCCGGGGAAAACAACAGACTCTGACAAAACGAGAGCTCTTACACAAATAGCAGGACGGAACAGTATAGGAAAACCTTTCCTACATGGGACAGTTCCAGTTCCAATTGGAAAGAGCCCATTCCAGTGAGAGGAGGGACATTGCAGACTTGGAAGCAGCCTCAGGATACAGGGTCAAGCTGGAAGGAGATTGTAGGGAGCTCCATGTAATTGCACGGTTTCTTTCTGCCTGCAACACTGAGCAATACATATCAGGCCCGAGTAGGAAGTGCCAGGACTAAATTCAATCCCGAGGAACCAGGTCGTTGACTAGAATGGGATAGTGTGAGCCTTTTGGATCCAAACTCGCCAGGAAGATAGCAAGAGGCCCCACATAGAAACAGCCACATGTGCCCACACATGTGGACCCCCTACTGCCTTTCTCCCAGGTAAATGCACCTGTAGCCCCGACCCCTGAACCACAATCCAAACCAAATCCCATAAATTCTGTAGTTACCCAGTGTCAAACAGCTGGTGGTCACATTACACACCGAACGCCCATTGCAGCCAGCCAGCTGGTGGGTAGCACCAGAAAGGGGATCCACCTTGATTCCACCTCAGACCCTGATAATTATTGGATTTGATCTTCCGACAGTTTGTCATTCACAGATTGGACACTGAGGAACAAACCACATTAATAATCATGTGCCTTATTCCAGTGGGCAATTCAGCTCTCCCTGAGCGCCAGCAGCGAGGGATGGGGCAATTGATGAGATGGCGACAGTGGTCCTCACCGTTGAAGAGTCAGATATGCAGGCTCCATAGAGGAGCTACAGCAAGGCGAACACCCCCATCAGCTTCACCTGGAGACTCTTGGTCGAGTTTATCTGCGATTTCGGGGACATGGCTCTCATTCTCTTAGCGATAAGAATCTGGGTCCAATCCCTTGTCTCCCGTGTCTCAGAAAGAGGGAAGGACACATGTCTGGGATTTAAATCCTCTGACCCGTCTAAAAATGAAAAGGGTCCTCCACAAATTAATCACTATATGGGAAAGGGAGTTCTGCAGTCCGGACTTCTTATAGCCTCCACTTCAGCTTGGAGGACCAATCAGAGGATCAGGTATACAGCACAGAGCCCAGACGAATTCATCCTCCATCCATGCCCCATGCCACCCCAGACAAAGATAATTCCCACACATGAACTCGAAACTCAAACTGTGATCTGTGGAAATCCCAACATTTCATTTATGACTACCGGGTACATTAAATTCCCACCTAGCAATGGGAAGTCTGGGAAAGGGGTAATCTCATCGGCTACCATTCTGGCAGCAACAGCTGGACTGGAAAAAGCCTGTAGCATTCACAGTGAGAATGACAGGGTCAACACTGCAATGCAAATAGCTTTAAAGTTCCCCAGCCACATGAGGGCACACGCTGCCACATCGTAGCCAATCATGGACAGCACTTGACTCTGGGAAACATCCAATTACACCCTGGGATGGGTAACCCAGCCTTTCCTTGCACTTCCTGCACACAGGACGTATTCTACCCTGGGTTTGGGAGTGAAGGGGAGTGGGGCAGGAATGGGTGACAATTGGATAATCTGAACATTTTTATGGACAATAGGTGCAGGAGTAGGCCATTCTGCGCTTTGAACCAGCACCACCATTCATTATGATCATGTCTGATCATCCTCAATCAGTATCTCGTTCCTGCCTAATCCCCCTAACCCTTGATTCTACTGTCCTTAAGAGCTCTATTTAACTCTTCCTCGAACATATCCAGAGACTTGGCCTCCACCCCCTTCTGAGGCAGACTATTTCATCCACCCACCATTCTCTGGATGAAGAAGTTTCTCCTCAACTCTGTTCTAAGTGGCCTACCCCTTATTTTTAAACTTTGTCCTCTGGTTCAGAACTCCCCAATCAGTGGAAACATGTTTCCTGCTGCCAGAGTGTCCAATCCTTTAATAATCTTATGTGTCTCAATCAGATTCCCTCTCGGCCTTCTAAACTCAAGTGTATACAAGCCCTGTCACTCCAAACTTTCAGCGTAAGCAAGTCCCGCTATTCTAGGAATTGATCTCGTGAACCTACGCTGCACTCTCTCAATAGTCAGAATGTCTTTCCTCAAATGTGGAGACCAAAACTGCGCACAATATTCCAGGTGCAGTCTCACCAGGGCCCTGTACAGCTGCAGAAGAACCTCTTTGCTTCTATACTCAATTCCTCTTGTTATAAAGGCCAGCATGCTATAAGCTTTCTTCACTGCCTGCTGCACCTCATGCTTGCATTCATTGACTGATGCACAAGAACACCTAAATCTCGTTGTACTGCCCCTTTACCAAACTTGACTCCATGTAGGTATTAATCTGCCTTCCTGTTCTTGCCACCAAAGTGATAACCACACATTTATTCACATTAAACTGCATCTGCCATGCATTCGCCCACTCACCTATACTGTCCAGGTCACCCTGTATTCTCCTAACACCCTCCTCATATTTCACCCTGCCACCCAGCTTTGTGCCATCAGCAAATTTGCTAATATCACTTTTAATACCTTCACTTATATCATTAATGTACTCTGTAAAATGCTGCAGTCACAACACTGATCAGTGTGGCATACCACTTGTCACCCCCTGCCATTACGAAAGGTAGTCATTTACTACTATTCTTTGTTTACTGTCAGACAACCAATCTTCAATTCATGTCAGTATATTGCATCTAATACCATGTGCCCGACTTGTGCTCACTAACCTCCTATGTGGGACTTTATTAAAGGCTTTCTGAAAGTCCAGGTATATTACATCCACTGGATCTCCTTTGTTCACCTCCAGAGCCACATCCTCAAAAATTCCTGAAGATTAGTCAAGCATGATTTCCCCTTCATAAATCCATGCTGACTCTGACCTATCCTGTTATTGCTACCCAGATATGTCGTAATTTCGTCCTTCATAATTGACTCCAGCATTTTTCCCACCACTGAGGTCAGACTAATTGGTCTACAATTCTTTGTTTTCTCTCTCCCTTCTTTCTTAAAAAGTGGGACAACATTAGCCACCCTCCAATCTGCAGAAACTGATCCTGAATCTATAGAACATTGGAAAATGATCAATTATGCATGCACGATTTCTAGAGCAACCTCCTTCAGTACCCTGGGATGCAAACCATTCGGTCCTGGGGACTTATCAGCCTTGGACCTAACAGTCTCTCCAACACCATTTCCTGCATAATATAAATTCTCCTCAGTTCAGGTCCTTCAGCCGCTATTACATCTGGGAGATTGCACGTGTCTTCCTCAGTGAAGTCAGATTTAAAGTATCAATTCAACTCTTCTGCCATTTCTTTATTCCCTGTAATAAATTCACCCGTTTTGTCTTCAAGGCTCCAATTTTAGTCTTAACATTTTTTTTTCTTTTCACATACCTAAAAACGCCTTTACTATCATCCTTTATATTTTTGGCCAGTTTACCTTCGTATCTTATTTTTTCCTTTGTGTATTACCTTTTGTGTCTGGTATTGGAGGAAGATATTTATTGAACTTACTCTTGTTTTGAGTGGAGCGGCTAACTCAAGACAGTGATGTGACCTTCTGGATTGTTTATTAAGTGTTGTGTATGAGCTTTAAAATGACTGTATGGAAAGGTATAGCACGGGCCCAAAGGAGAAAGATGGACCGAAGATCCCTGTGGTATGACCCACCAGGCACCACAATGGGTTGGTCAATGGGGACCTGTGGGATTCACATGTAATCATCAGCTCGTGCTGTACAGGCAAACCCATGGAATTCCCACGTTATATTGCAGGAACGCAGGGATGACAGGCGACTTGTGGGGGTTCCCTGAGAATGGGTACTTTGCAGCCTAGACAAGGGGGGTCAGAGTTCAAACAGCGATGTCCCAGGAAGCCCTACCAGGGAGAATTCCTCGGGAACAAAATTACAAATGTGCTGAGACCAGGAGAGAAGATTCCTCCCCCAGCTTATCCCACACACACTGGACTCTCGCAAGGGACTAGTCATTAAACTTACAGGGAAAACCCTGTTCAATAACATTCACCACAGACTAATAACAATCATAATCATAACGTCAGCAATAGAGTTACTGGAGTGGGGTCCTTCCCCGTTAAAATGATTACATCACCCCCTGACCCACGGGATAACAGGGATGAGTGACAGGGAAATATGAGGGAAATCTCGGACCAGCGGTTAACAGATGAAAGAAAAAGGAACTCCTCAATGATCTAGTCACAGCACACAGGGCAGGAATGTCACCAGTCAATACCCTTGACTTGGCTAATTTGGAAAATAAATTCAGAATCCTGATCAACAAGTTAACGAATCCTAGAAGGACTGAACACAAATAATCAACAGAAGACCATGGGACAGCCCATGGAGAACCAGACTAGAAATCACTTAGTGACCATCCTGGAGGGTCACTGCAAGCCGATTAACCAGATCACCCAGGGCCAAATCAGGGACGATGGTGAGCAGTGCAGTAAATCCGGTAACAGGATGACAGAATAGCTGAGGGAGGACTTCAGGCAGGCTGGCCAAAGGAAAGGCCCATCCCGGAACAGAAACAAACACTGTAACCATTTGTTCAGGAGAAGACCCACATGACCATCTCTCATTGCCAGTTACAGCAGCTCACCAAGGTCTGGTTTAATGACAGCTGTAAGGACACTCTCGTTGAGGCACTGGGCTTGGTGCCAATGATTCAAATTATCCCAAGATACAAAGTTGGGTTGGGGACCTTTTAATTTGAAAATGTCGGAATAATATGAAAAAAAAGTGTCTGTGGATAGGTTACCATGACACCCTCCCATGTGTTGTAGAGAGAGAGGGGACATTGACAGGGACTAGCTCGAAGTAAATCAGAATGAACAGGGGCCACACCATCACATGCCCACAGCCTGTCATCCATGAACTCTCAAATCAAGCTGTGTTACTAACTGCACTCAACTTGATATATCTCAGGATATTGATGGTTATGGTGGTAGACTGCAAAAGGTAGATAACCCAACCAGCAGGTACGGTAACTATGAATCAGGCCTGGATATACACCCAGGGACTAAAGATAATGGCTGGAACACCCAGGATTATCACAGTATTCTTATTGGTGGGATGTCGGTGTCTCTGGCTGGGCAGTATTTATTGTGCATCCCTATTTGTCCCAGAAGAATGTGGGGCTGAGCTGCCTTCTTGAACCGCTGCAGTCCATGTGCTGTAAGTAGACCCACAATGCCCTGAGGGAGAGAAGTCCAGGACTTTAATCCAGCAGGTCTAATTCCCTTGTATTTATTCTGATAACTGAATGTTGTCTATGCACCAGAATTCTGTGTACCATATGCCTCTGCCATTTGAAAAAAGAAATGCCATCTCAAAAACTAATTTCCTTAAAAATATATGATGCACAATAAAATTAAAACTCTGAACTGCAATCTATTTATTCTTTCTCCCTCTCACAAAGTTATAAAATGCTCGCATTCCTTACACCTTTCACTTATTCCAGCATTTGTCACTTGGGACAATACATCAGCCAATATTTTAAGCAATTACTTCCACAAGAAGACTCCATGAAAATAGTCCCGTATTCTTCGTTTGAAACTTTTTTAATGAAGCCCAGGGGATAATGATCAGTGTCACTTCGCATTTCATTGCTCTCTGTCAGATACAGGCTTCAAAGCATTGAAGATCCAACAGCAACCCCAACGCCCCCTTTGTCTATCGGAGAGCTATTTTTTTTTACAATGACTTGCTCTGTTTCTAAGAGAATTACCCTCTGGTTTTCTCTATTCCTGATTTATTATTAAGACAGTACACAGCCCAAAGTCACCAGCATCGACTGACATTCTGAAAATTCTGGAAAGCTCAGGGGTGGCCAACATTAGTTCATTTACTTAAATTGCCTTCACCATTTCAGAGACAGCCTCGTGTTCTGCTACCCAGACCACTTTTACGTGTTTTCTTCACAAACTTGTTAAAGGCACATTCCTCCAGCTACAATTATATACAGATTCGCAGTAAACTCACACATTCCTAAAAATCTATTAATTTTTCATTTAGTTTTAGGAACTATGTGTGTGTGTGTGTGTGTTTTTATATGTATATATCTGTGTCTCTGAATGTGAATCTGTCTCAGTGTGTGTATGGGTGTCTGTGTATGTGAGTGTCGAAGTATTTGTGTGTGCGTGTATCTGTGTATGTTTCTCTGTTCGTGTGCCTGTCTGTCTATAGGTATGTATGTCTCTATATTTGTGTTTTTGTTGAGTTATATATGTTTCTGTCTGTGTATCTTTGTAAGTGACTATCTATGTGTGTCTGTAGGTATACGACTTTATGTTTGTGAATATTGGTGTATTACTATGCTTGTCTGTATCCATTTGTATGTCTCGGTGTGCATCTCGGTGTGTTCATGTCTATTGTGTGTTAATGCAACATTATGTATATCCCTGTGTCTGTATCTCTGCACAATGGGGTCTGCAATGTTTGGTGGGTGAAGCCATTGAAATGGGGTCAAGCCCTGCTGTCTCAGTCTTTCCTTCTTGGTTTAACAGTGACAATGTTGATGCTCATGTTGATGTGTGTCTCTGTTTGAGTGTCTGTGTGTGTGCATGTGGGTGTCCCACCCTGCCTACTATGGGAAACACTTTGTCATTAATGGAAGTTTGAATGAATGAATTCAAATGTCGGATTTCAAAGAGACCTTCTCTCTTTCTGTCTCTCTTGTAATTAAAACGATACAATGCCACCCTCTGCTGGACGCCTCACGCCAATGCAAAGCAAAAGATTTTTGCACAGAAAACATTACATTCTGAATCTTTCACATGGCTGGAAACACAGAGCGGTTTTGCTCGATCCTTTATGAAGCTATCCCAAGATATGAGAAGAAGGAGGTGATCATGCCCAGCGCTAATCCCTTCACCTTTCAATCCTTTCTCATTTATAATTTGCAAAAGTACATCAGAAAACTTTGTAAGCTGCAAAACGTGCAGTAAAATTCATCACGTCTCGTCATGAACTGATTCACCCGGAGTGGCGTGGATAGAACTGCGATGGAAACATTCTATTTGATGTGTATAATGTTGGGAATACTGTTCAAAGACACATCATTTCCACATTGCAGAGGGAGCCCAAACTTTCTCCACATGAATGTGTTACACGCTGAAGAATCCCAGTCCAGTTGCAAAACTCTCCACACCAGCTTTGTGTGTGCGTGTGTGTGTGTGTGTGAGAGAGAGAGAGAGAATTGATAGAGATGTCAGTTTGATGATGCTCTGAGATGCTACCCTCTCTTCATCTCTGATTGAATCCTTAAAGGGTTCCCCCCTCGACAAACTCCTCTACAATGGTGTGGTGTGGCCAGCAGAGGGTGGCATTGTATGACTTCCACTACAAGGGAATTTCGTTTAACTTTTTTGACTCTTCACTCCATGACAGAAATTTTCTATTCCGAGAATGACTGGAGGAGCAGTCCATTAGCATTAGGAAGGTTAATGTTGGAAAATAGGAAACCCAGCCATTTGTAATAAGTTATATTTATTCATAATACAAGGAATTAATACAAGTTGGTATTTTCGAATCAACTTGAACTTTGTTCTGAATCCAGACGCTGTTGTTGCAGAAATGAATGTTTAGTGGCTGCGTTCTGATAACATGATTAGATTTTTTTTTAGATTACTTACAGTGTGGAAACAGGCCCTTCGGCCCAACAAGTCCACACCGACCCGCCGAAGCGCAACCCACCCAATACCCCTACATATACCCCTTACCTAACACTACGGGCAATTTAGCATGGCCAATTCACCTGACCTGCACATCTTTTGGACTGTGGGAGGAAACCGGAGCACCCGGAGGAAACCCACGCAGACACGGGGAGAACGTGCAAACTCCACACAGTCAGTCGCCTGAGGCGGGAATCAAACCCAGGTCCCTGGCGCTGTGAGGCAGCAGTGCTAACCACTGTGCCACCGTGCAGCCCGATAAATTGATGTAATTGCCTGTCACAATGTCTCTCATCAAAACAGCTCATAGGTAGTTGCTTATGATATTAGTGTGGGGTATGTTGAATTGTACTATGTAGTGAGACTATGTATTTGGCAGTGGAATATTTTCTGAGTAACTATTCTATTTATTTTCATCAGAAACATCTGAAGGATTTGATTTTGATAGAGAATTAGAGAGAGTTCCAAGCTGATAGGAATTATCCAACAGGAAATTCCATTTCCCTGAAAAATTTCTTTGGATTGTGCTATGATGAGGAATCTGCAAGGTCCCTGCACTGAGATAGGACTCTCCGTCAGGAGTGCGACAGAATATTCCCACTTGCCTTGATGGGGGCAGCTCCAACAACACTCAAGAAGCTCAACAGCATCCAGGACAAAACAGCTGCTTGTGTATCTCCACATCTACAATTCGCCACTGCCTCCTCCTCCACTGATTAGCAGCAGTCTATGGTATTTTGAAGATGCACTGCAGAAATTCACCAAAGATCCTCAGATAGTACCTTCCAAAATCACAACCACTTCCATCTAGGAGGACAAGGACAGCAGATACATGGGAACATCACCATCTTGAAATTTCTCTCCAAGCCTCACAAGCATCCTGACTTGGAAATACATTATCATTCCTTCAGTGTCACTAGGTCAGCATAATGGAATTCCCTCCTTCAGAGCATTTGGGTCTGCAGTGATTCAAGAAGGCAGCTCACACCCACCTTCTCAAAGGGATGGGTAATAACTACTGATTCAACCAGAAATGCCATATCCCATGAGTGAATGAAAAAAACATGGTCTGGAAACAACAGAACCCCACCGCATTGTTCACTCAGGAGATTTATTTTTTCACAACACAAGGAAATCGTGTAACCAGGTATTTTACTGCGTTACTGAACTTTAATCTGAACCGGGGTAATATTGCTGTGTAAATAAATGTGTTTGTACAACAACTTAGGTTCTGCAGCATGAACCCAACAACAGGCAAGTAAATTACAAGAGGCGAGTAATTATCAGAATTGATTCCTTGAATGATATAATATAAGAAACTTACAACAACGATTGACCACAGGAGGATGAAGTTCGCAGAGATGGTAAAGAGCAAAATCACAGCCTTTCTTCTGCTCTCCATTTCTGGGTCTCTGTGATTCTCTGCTTTGCTCTCAATCTTTAGCCTCTTCCAAACTCGACTGGTAAATAAAACCTGTCTGACTGTCAGAGCATTGAACGACAGAATCAAAGTAAAAGGCACTAAAGGGGTCAAAACCACATCAAGCCAATCGAATGTCACCCACCAAGTCTCAGTAAAGTAACTTGACTTTGTTTTATATTAGAATGGAACATCGTTGATTATCCTCGGATGCTCATATAAAAAATAGAAGGAGATTTTTTTTTCAAGCAGAAAAGGGTGCAGGTTGTTGCTAGAACCACAGTCACAGTTTTCTTAGTACAATATTTTGTTTTCAGCTTCAAACAACAAATGGTCACAAATCGATCAAAGGAGAAAGTGATCGTGAAACAGACAGAGCAGTCAGTCGTTGCACAACCCACAGCCCCAGCAGTAACACTACACACAGGAGTGATGTCCAGGAAACACGGTGAGAAATAATAAGTGCAAAATCTGCTCAATATTGTCTAATTTATAGTAACCATCGGATCTGCAGCTCCCATACCCACAAGGTAGCGAGTAGTGCAAGGAGAGACACCGAACTTTCCCCAGGAATAGTTAACACTCGACAGTAAATTAACTGTGGAAGACAAAAAAGACATGAAGCAGTTGATTAAGGTTTAGAAATTCACCATTCCTGGTCCAGAGAGCAACCATGAAAATTTTACCACTAAAGTCAATTCACTCTGTGACAGCCAGTGGTTGGAATTGAGTGAGTTTGAATTTTAAGAATTTCACACCCACTCCAGATTACTCTCTAGCCCAATCACTGCCGCGATGATGGCATTTGGACAGAAACTGAGCTCATGGCTCCTCCTGAGGCCACCAGAAGTATGTGATTTCATTTGGTTGCAAGGTAACGATCTGAATGATAATGGATTCTTTCAGTTCTCAGCTCCAACTCTAGCAAATACAGAACCCAGTTAAAAACATTGATCCCAACTGCATCATTGTAGTGTTTATTGTACAGTCAAGAATCCAAACTCTTCCCTTCTCCACGGATCAGCTCAGCCACTGTGCTTAGCATTCAAACAAATCCTGATCAGAGGCACAACAGGACCAGGAAACAGGTCATGAGAACCTTTGTAAGATTTCTAACAAGACTTACACAAGTGCAGCGTAAGAGAGCATACAGGGCTCGCTAAGTCATATTGTGTGAGGGTTCTGATTGCTGTGGTATTTACACTGTAAATCGACAAATCCGTACATCACAAACATCCCAATGTGCAGGGATCAGGAGGGAAATCTGTTAAGGATTCAATCCACCAACCAGAGAAGGTGAGGAGGATAAATGATGATCCATTGTTCAGAATTCCCAACCAATTTACAATAGTTTATCTTCCTTTTTCTTGTAGGCCATCACTCAGATTATGACTTAACTTTTACATTTCTTGAGATAACAGGCCTCATTTTTATAACAAAAAGAGAAATAGCTCAGCACGATTGGCAGCATCTGTGGGAGAGAAAGCATGGTTAATATTTTGGGACCAATGATCCTCCTTTGGAAATAACTTGCCTAATCTCTCCTCATACTGTCACTCTATATGAAAGCAGAACAGATATCAAAACTATCAGCGATCAGAGAATGCTGCAGCAGCAGTGACGTTGGGTGTTTCTCTCAGTGGAGAATTGTACCGAGAATGCTGCTCAGTGAATTGCTGTCACTGTTCCGGTGTCTGGATAAGACTGACCAGTCAGTGGGCTGGAGGCATTATTGTTCAAAAGATAAAACCAGACAGCAGATGAGCAGCATATTAAAACATTTTCAGTTGTTGTAAACCCATACCACGGATACCAATAAAAGCAAGGATGAATACATTATCTATTTGATCAGTTGGTCGTCGCATTTTTCCGTGAGAGGTGATGTGTCCCTTCAAGCAGCTGACAAGCCCCTTGTTTGAAACTCTGAGATGATACATTCCCAGAGACGCTGCCTTATACTGTGTGGGGGCTCTTTGGGGAGAGTGAGGTGACAGCATTACTCAGCTTTGTTGCTGTTTTTCAAATTTCTGTCAACGTACAAACTAATGACAATAACAAGTTTAATCCCAATTATGAAGGAGTGTTGCTGCTCAGTACATCATAAGGAAATTACAAAAAAATTAGAATCTAGAATCTGCCAGCAATAATACTGTCCACCCAAACACCATGGGCCCCATGCCGAGATCAGACAATACTTCAACTGATGTTGCGTTGCAGTTTGAAAATGTGTCACAGAGTTGTCCGTCTGCTCTCTAGGGTAGGAGCTGTACTGTTTAAACAACTACATTTCACTCACTGATTGAAATGTGAATCTTCTCACAAATTGGGTTTGTGCATTTCTGCTGAGGTCAGCATTTATTTTCCATTTCCTATTTCCCAGGATCTGGAGTCACATGAAGGACCAAGTGAGGAGACCACACTGCCTTTACTGAGGAAAGGGGACTCAGTGAATAAGATCAGTTTCCAACAATGGAGACATCACTGACCTCACTCTTACTGATATTGTCCACCTCAATAACCACTGACCTCTCTCACCTTATTGTCGCTATCTATCCCCACTCATTCTTGCCTTTCCGTGTTTATAAAGCTAATATTTGTGCTGTGCTATCATCAAATGGCTGCTTTGTACAAACCTACAATGGATGACTGACTTACACCTTTGGAATCCATTGCCCCCGCTTTGCACCTCACAGTTTGTACATGATCACATTTCAGCATCCTGCAGATGGAATACAGTGAGCTAGGAAGCAATGTTAGACTGAGGAGGGACAATAGAGACTGAATGGTACAATGTTAACCTGGGGCAGGAACAGAGAAGGCTTCAGTTATGGATCTGGAATTCAGTCAGCAAAGGAGAGCGAAGATTTGTCAAATTTGGGCACACTGTCACATTTCTGTGATTTGTGTACAATGTTATGGACTAGGCTTAACCACTCAAACCATCTTTAAACAGGTAGCCAGACTGTAACTTTGACAATTGTTTAGATAGGTGTATCATGAATATTCCTGGAGTCAATTAGTATCGGAAAGGCTGAAAGCTTCAGTATGTGATTCACGCCTAACCTTCTCTGAAATCTTTCCCAGGATATTGTTCCCTCTGTCCAACGCCTTATCTTCACAATGGATACATGTTTTTCGCTTCCCCGGTCCCCAACGCCTTATCTTCACGATGGACACCAAACCATCATCTCCCAGACCAACAATAACCTCATCACTTCAGGGGATCTCCCATCCACCGAGTCCAACCTCATAGTCCCACAACACCGCACCGCCCGTTTCTACCTCCTGCCCAAAATCCACAAACCTGACTGCCCCGGCCGACCCATTGTCTCAGCCTGCTCCTGCCCCACCGAACTCATCTCCGCGTACCTCGACACGGTTCTGTCCCCTTTAGTCCAAGAACTCCCCACCTACGTTCGGGACACCACCCACGCCTTCCACCTCCTCCATGATTTTCGCTTCCCCGGTCCCAACGCCTTATCTTCACGATGAACATCCAGTCCCTGTACACCTCCATCCCCCATCACGAAGGACTCAAAGCCTTCTGCTTCTTCCTTTCCCGCCGTACCAACCAGTACCCTTCCACTGACACCCTCCTCCGACTGACTGAACTGGTCCTAACCCTGAATAACTTCTCTTTTCAATCCTCCCACTTCCTCCAAACTAAAGGAGTTGCCATGGGCACCTGCATGGGCCCCAGCTATGCCTGTCACTTCGTAGGATATGTGGAACAGTCCATCTTCCGCAACTACACTGGCACCACCCCCCACCTTTTCCTCCGCTACATCGATGACTGTATCGGCGCTGCCTCGTGCTCCCACGAGGAGGTTGAACAGTTCATCAACTTTACTAACACCTTCCATCCCGACCTCAAATTCACCTGGACTGTCTCAGACTCCTCCCTCCCCTTCCTAGACCTTTCCATTTCTATATCGGGTGACCGACTCAACACAGACATCTACTATAAACCGACTGACTCCCACAGCTACCTGGACTACACCTCCTCCCACCCTGCCCCCTGTAAAAACTCCATCCCATATTCCCAATTCCTTCGTCTCCGCCACATCTGCTCCCAGGAGGACCAGTTCCAATACCATACAGCCCAGATGGCCTCCTTCTTCAAGGACCGCAGATTCCCCCCAGACGTGATCGACGATGCCCTCCACTGCATCTCCTCCACTTCCTGCTCCTCTGCCATTGAGCCCCGCTCCTCCAACCGCCACCAAGACAGAACCCCACTGGTTCTCACCTACCACCCCACCAACCTCCGTATACAGCGTATCATCCGCCGTCATTTCCGCCACCTCCAAACGGACCCCACCACCAGGGATATATATTTCCCTCATCTCCCCTATCAGCGTTCCGCAAAGACCACTCCCTTCGTGATTGCCTCGTCAGGTCCACACCCCCCACCAACCCAACCTCCACTCCCGGCACCTTGCCCTGCAACTGTAGGAAATGTAAAACGTGCGCCCACACCTCCTCCCTCACTTCCCTCCAAGGCCCCAAGGGATCCTTCCATATCCGCCACAAGTTCACCTGCACCTCCACACACATCATCTATTGCATCCGCTGCACCTGATGTGGCCTCGTCTATATTGGGGAGACGGGCCGCCTACTTGCGGAACGCTTCAGAGAACACCTCTGGGATGCCCGGACCAACCAACCCAACCACCCCATGGCTCAACACTTTAACTCTCCCTCCTCCCTACCTTTTTTTCTTAGCCTGCCTGGCACACTCTCCTCATTCCTGTTGAAGGGCTCTGGCCCGAAACGTCGAATTTCCTGTTCCTTGGATGCTGCCTAACCTGCTGTGCTTAAACCAGCAACAGATTTTCAGTATTGTTCCCTCTGGCCTGACAGAATCTGTGTTTGAATTTCCTTTTTCACCAAACACCTTATGGGATGTTACTGAATTGCAACAATTAATTAAGTATTGTGACGGTTAACTTTTCCATCGTCAAGTTACTCTAAATTCTGCTCTCTTTTGCTCATGTTTCACCATGCTTTGACCAGCAGCATCAGACCAGGAACACCTACTTCACATCTGTCTTTAAAATAAGAAAAACGTTAAGGTCTAGGCTACCTTCTTCAATTATTTGGAGGGAGTCTAACCTGGTCCAATACAGTGTGGAGGCTCTTCCACATGAGGCAAAAGTGAGGACTGCAGATGTTGGAGCTTAGAGTCAAGAGTCTGGCGATGGAAAAACACACTAAGTCAGTCAGCATCTAAGGAGCAGGAAAATTAACATTTCCAGCAAAAGCCCTTCATCAGAAATCATTTTGCCCGAAACATCGATTTCCTGTTTCTTAGATGCTGCCTGACTCGCTGTGTTTTTCCAACACCAGACTCTTGACTTTTCCACATGAACAGAGGTTGCAGAGGCAGAGGTGCTGAAAACTTCAGGGTACTACAAGCTAAAACAGTTTAACAATGGAAAAAGAGTGGCCAGTTCTCCAAATTCAGGGTTATCTCGTTTTTCATAACAACAGAGGTTATTTCAGTTGGTGTTTAGGGTTGTTGGACTCAAAGGCAGTGAATGGTATGTGTTAGTGTCTTGTGTTCCTGGTTTTGGATTCGGTCAGTTTAAACAGTGCTTGGTTAGTAACAGCTCTTTCCGTCACTAAGAGTTTCCTGGAGGTATAAGAAGTGATTTTGAGGGGCTTAAAAAAAATAGCATTGCAAACATGTTGGAATTGGCAGATAAATGGGTTATCTTCTTCTGTGAGAAGAGGAGTGGGAATTACAGCTCAACATTGGAATTTTCCTGAAATGCTATCAGAATTTTGGAAATGGTTTGAATTCAATTGCAGATAAAGCAGCTTAAACATGAAAAAAACCCACCGAAACAGTTTTAATTACAACTAAGAGTTGAAAAAAGAGTCAAGGAAAGAATAGTCCTGGCAGAACGAACAGAAAAGGAGGAGAACACCCGAGCAGAAAAAAATGGAAAAAGAGAGAGAAGAAAAGCAAAACGAAGGAGAGATTGGACTTCAGAAGTTGAGAATTAGACAGGAAAGTCAACTTAAGAGGATGGAGGTTTAGATACAAGATAAGTGTAGTGAGGAGGATAGTGATGATGAGCAAACCCATGAGCCAAAGACTTGGTTGACCCGTTTAAATATATCCAAGTATTGCCTCCATTTTATGTGGAGGATGTTGAAGTCTTTTTCATTTCATTTGAAAAAGTGACTAAAGAATGAAGTAGCCAGTGACCATTCGGGTTTTGTTGGTCCAGACCAAGCTGGCGGGTAAATATAAAGGAGCTATCTAGAGCGTATGAGGAGCTGAAGAAATCCATTTTAAATGCATATCAAGTTTGTGCCAGAAGTCTACAGACACCGTTTCAGGAATATCAGGAGGGACTCCAGTCAAATATACATTGAACTTGAAAGGGTCAAACAAAGTAATTTTGAGAGGTGGATGAGGGAATTAAAAATAGATCAAACATATGAAACTCTTAGAGAGTTGATTATTTTGGAGGAATTCAAAAATTCGCAGTGGGGTATTAGAGCTCATGTGGAAGAGTCAAGAGTCTGGTGCTGGAAAAACACAGCAATTCAGGCAGCATCTAAGGAGCAGGAAAGTCGCTGATTCGGGCAAAATGATTTCTGATGAAAGGCTTTTGCCCGAAACATCAATTTTCCTGCTCCTCGGATGCTGCCTTGACTTGCTGTGTTTTTTCTGCACTGGACTCTTGGTTCTCATCTCCAATATCTGCAGTCCTCGCTGTTGCCTCATGTGGAAGAGCAGAGATTTAAAATGGCAAGACTAGCAGCTGAAACGGCTAATGGTCAAGAGTTGATTCATAAAACAAATTTTGGATTCCGACATCAATTTCAATCCTGGAGGTAAGATACTGTGGAAAAGAGACGTCTTCGGGTGGGAAGGTAAAAGTAGATCTTGGTCAAGAGAATAAGAATACTTTACCTCAAGGTAAAACAAAACTGATGAAGGGGAAAGAGAAGTTCAAAAGCTGCAGTGTATTCACTAATAGTGTAGGCTGCATGAAGTCGCAGTTTTAGTGGGTTAGATAAAAGCACAAGGATGACAGATGTAGGAAAACAGGATAAGCCAGTTAATTTGTTAATGTGGTTAAAAGAGCACAGTGGAAGCTAAAAAGGTGCACCAGAATGTCCAAACTGGCTGGAGTGTGGCAGAGAAGAAAAAGACAGATGTTCTACAGCAAAGATATTATGTAACTTCAAATTTTGTGGGATGACCGTATAGCGGTTAATAAACTCATGAGGAGCAGGGATAGGGTAAATAGAATCATAGAATCATTACAGAGTGGAAACAGGCCGTTTGTCCCAACACCGACCCTCCAAAGACGAAGCCACCCAGAACAATTCCCCTTCTCTATTGCTCTACATTTCTCCTAACTAATTCATCTAATTTCCACATCCTTAAACATTATGAGCAATTTAGCATGGCCAATTCACTTAACCTGCACATCTTTGGACTATTTGAGTAAACGGGAGCACCCACAGGAAACTCATACAGACACGGGGAGAATAGGCAAACTCCACACAGACAGTCACCTGAGGCTGAAATCGAACCAGGGTCCCCGGCGATATGAGATATTTTCTCTGGGGCGAGTGAGTACAAAAGTCGGGAGCATAGGTTTAAGGTGACAGGAGAAAGATATAAAAAGGACTTATGGGGAAACCTTTTCATGAAGAGAGCTGTGTGTGTATGGAATAAGCTGCCAGATGAAGACAAATAAGATAATCAGAGGGTTAGATAGGTAGGACAGTGAGCGCCTGATTCCTCGATGGTGATGGCTCACACGAGGGGACATAGTTTTAAATTGAGGGGTAATAGATATAGGGCAGATGTCAGATGTAGTTGCTTTACTCACATTGCCTGCAACAGTAGCAGACTCACTAACTCTAAGGGCATTTAAATGGTCATTGGATAGCACATGGATGAGAATGAAATAGTGCAGGTTAGTTAGGCTTCAGATTGGTTCCACAGGTCGGCGCAACAAGGGCCAAAGGGCATTTACTGCGCTGGAATTATCTATTTTCTGTGAAGTGGTGGAGATTGGTACAATTACCACATTTAAAATGCATCTGGATGGGTACATGGACAGGAAAAGTTGAGAGGGATATGGGTCAAGTGCTGGCAAAGAGGACTAGAATAGGTTAGGACAACCAATCAGCACAGACAAGTTGGACCGAAGGGTCTGTTTCTGTGCTGGAGAACTCGATAACACTATGACTAAATGTACTCAGTGATCTGACGTCCAGCATATTCTTTGGGATTCACCATCCTTTGGGAAGTAAGTCCTCCTCATCTCTGTTTTAAATCTGCCATCCCCTTATCCTAAAGTATATCCTCTCTTTCCAGATTGTCCGCTGAAGGAAGGAGTCCTTTCTACCTCGTCAAACTTCATGCGCAATCCGTGGACACAGTGATGGAAAATGGCAGCTACAGTTATTTTACACCAATACATATCGTGAAAAATACAACATCCACAGTACAACCCTGGAGGAGGCAATGGCCTAGTGGCATTATCACTGGATTGTTAATTGAGAGACCCAGAGAATGTTCTGTGGACCTGGGTTTGAATCTTGCCATGGCAAGCAGTGGAATTGAAGTCAATAAAATGTCTGACATTTCGAATATAATAATTAACATGAAGTTATTGTTGGGAAAAAAAAACCCATCTGGTTCACTAATGCCCTTTCGGGAAGAGGAAGCTGCCATCCTTACCTGGTCTGGCCATGTGACTCCATACCCACACCATTGTGGTTAATTATGAACTCCTCTCTGGGCTATTGGGGGTGGTCAATAAACGTTGCCTAGCCAGTGATGCCTTCATCCTGTTAATGAATAAAGGAAAAATAATCCTCATCCACTGTCCGTGACCCACTTCATCAATGTCAGACATAATCTGCCCTTGGAGAAAGAGAGAAATGCAAATGTTGAAGAGTCAGAGTCAAAACGTCTGGTGCGAGAAAAGCAGATCAGTTCAGGCAGTATCCCAGGATCAAAAATGTTGACTGTCTAGTCTTAAATTATTTATTTTACCTGCAAAGTTAACTTACCTTGCATTATGTCCTCCATCTGGTTTCTTATTACTGATGTCAAACCAACAGATCTGTAGTTATTGGAGTATCCATTCCCCCTTTCGTGAACAACAATTTCACATTTGCAATCTCTCAGACTCCGGGAACAATCCTGTGTTCAGATAACCTGGAAAAATGTCTGTCATTTACTGCCTGCAAATGTCTCGCTGAACTCACTCAGCAACGGTCTCATCAGGGCTCTGAATCTTCTCTACCTGGAGTGCTGCCTGCCTTTTCAGCACCTCTTCATTATCGCTCACTGCACTGCTCAGATGCTCAACACTCATTGTCTTGGTTATCCCACGAAGTCTAGGATGATGGTTTTCATTCCGTTGATCTATTTATGGGCTCTCAAGACTCCAACCTTGCCTTTCAAAGTTCTTCTGCATTCAAAACAAGTCGTTCCAGATGCAGATCAGGCTTTGGTTGTTGCTGCCTCGCTTTCTGTTCTCTTTTCTTTTGTATTGGTTCAGCACATCTGTTTCTCTGTCAGAAATCGGATTTCTCTGTTAGCAACAACTATAAAGATCCTCACCCGTGTCATGACATGATAGCTCTAACCTTTAGCCGAGAAGATCCTTTCAGAAACACAACCTGGTTTTCGAGCATCACGTTGGACAATTGACATGATCCTCACTATGCAACCACAAGAGAAATGTGACGTGAACAATATCAACCTTTGTATATGGCATTCATCGACCTCAGTAAAGGCTTTAACTCGGTATCAAGGGACCTCCTGTGGGATGTCCTAGCCACCTATGGATGAGCTGAAAAATAATTTCGAACTCTGTGACACCTCCACGATGGCATGCTTGCGACAGTTATGATCAGCAACAGTAACTGCGTACCTTTTCAAGTCAGATCAGGAGTAAAAAAGGGATGCGTGACTGCTCCAACTTTGTCCACCATTTTTATTGCGACAATCATCCACATCATCAAGGACGCCCAACCCCCTGGAATTGAAATTGTCTATAGAACAGATGGCCGACATTTTCAATCTTGTCCGTCTCAAGTCCAATAACAAGACATCGATGAGTTCCCTCATCGAGTTCCAATACACAGGTGTCAACAGTGTTGCAGCTCTCTCAGAAAACAACCTCCAACAGATTCTGACTGTCTTCAACCGTGCATACATGGTACCTTGAATTACCGTCAATTCCAAGAAGACCCAGATAACCTACCATCGTTCACCAACTGAGACACATCCAGTAGAAACATTGATGTAACTTGGCGAAACAACCCTGGAAAACGTGGACCACTTTCCACATCTTGGAACTTATCTGTCCTCCAATGTCGACCTTAATGATGAGATCCAACCTCATCTTAGATGCGGTGGAACAGCGTTTGGGCGTCTCCAAACAACCGTCGTTCATGATTGGAACACCAGAAAGACGCGAAAATGTTACTGTACAATGCAGTAGTGGTCCCAATGCTCCTGTATGCATCAGAAATTTGGACAACATACCAACAACATCGGATGGCACTTGAAAAGTTTCATCAACGTTCCCTTTGAAATATCTTAAACGTCAGCTGGGAAGAGAGAAGAGCCAACGTGAAAGTGCTGAATGAAGCATGAACAGCAAACATTGAAGCATGCATCATCAAGAATGAATGAAAATGGAGCAGTTACATTGCTCGGATGAAAGACAAACCTCTGCCGAAACAAATCTCCCACTCCCAGACAAAATAATAGAGGTGGAGAGCAGAAGAGATTGAAAGACTCTTAAAAGCCAATCCGGAGAAATGTAACGTCGACATCAACAGTTGGGAAGCCAATGCCAAGGACAGGACACTCTGGCAAACCATCATCTGAGATGGAACAGCAACTTTAGAAACCAACAGATGGGCAGAACAAGAAGATAAGATAAGAGAACAGAACGCGAGTCAGCAGCAACCAAAGCCCAATCTGCATCTGGAACAATCTGGATCTGAATGTGGCAGGACTTGAAAAGCTAAGATTGAACTCATAAACCACCTGAGAGCCTATAAATAGATCAACAGAATGAAGCCCATCATCATCCACATCCAGGGATTGCCAAAAAGGTGATGACAGATGTAGATGGTGGCAGATTTCTGAGGTAAGTCAAAATTAATCAGTTTGTGTCAGAAGATAGTCAGTTCAAAGGCTAGTCAAGTCTGGTGAAGGATCACATTTAGAATGAGGATTCATTTAATTGGTTTGGCTGTTGTCCCCAGCATCTGGTGGTTCATTCAATTTTTGGTCATGGTTAACTGAGCTTTACACCAGTTAGAGGAAAACCAACATGGAGCTGAATAAAATAATCAATGCTTGGGATCTTCTCTGAAAGAACCCATCACTCCTTATCCCTGTCAGCTTCCTCCAACCATCTCCTGTGGGTCCCCAACCTCCATTTAAACTTGATTTATTTCAGTTCATTGACACAGTTCTGTTAGAATTCCTCTGTTGAACAGCAGCTCTGGTCCGAGAGTGAATAGCATGATGTTTGCTGCTGCTAGCCAATATGCTGTTGGAAGGGATGTTTGTGTGAGTGCTGGTTATAGACACTGGTGCAATCACACTTAAACCGTGGTGTTGGTATGAAAACCTCTCGAAGTGCTGCTGATGCTGCCTTTGTGTATTTGTCTCTGTTCCAGTCTTATTCAGCTGCCTTGCTACAGCCAGTACTGTGATGGCTGTCTTTGTACCATTCCCTTTGATCAGCTCGATGTGGAGTAACTTCACCAACTTGTCTAAAGTTTCCACAAATTTCCGGTATTCAATGGACATTCATTAGCATTTTTCTCTCTTCTTCAATTCCTTCAATTCCATTTCAGGCAATGAATGTTGTCAGAGGTCGAGGGCTTACGTTATAAAAAGCAGACAGGAGAGGCTGGGACTGTTTTAGACAGAGCGTAGGAGTTTGAAGAATGACCTTTTGGAGATTTATAAAATCATGAGGGGCATAGAAAAGGTGAATAGTAAAGGTTTATTCCCCAGGGTGGTGGAGATTAAAACTAGGCGCTACATTTTTAAGACGAGAGAAGAACATTTTAAAAATGATATGAGACGCATATTTTAAAGGCAGAGAGCTGTTTATATGTGGAATGAACGTCCAGAGGAAGTGGTGGATATGGTCACAATTACAATGTTAAAAGACATTTGGATAACTAGAGGAATAGGAAAGTTTTGGAGGAATATGCGTCAAATGCAGGCAAGTAGGACTAGTTTGGTTTGGGAAAATTGTCAGCAGAGACTAGCTAGACTAAAGGGTCTGTTTCTGTGCTGCGTGACTCGATAACTCTGTGATAAGTACTAAACTAACGTTCTTTATTCTGTCCAATATATTAGTCAGTTTAATATTTTAGTGTAAGCCACACTGTGAAGTAGTGTTAATTGTTATTTTACGTTACCCAGGAGTTTTCAATAACAGGAGTTTATTCAGATGGTTTATTAAGTTTAAATCTCCCAATATATAATGAATGATCTCCTCAAGCTTTACTCACTATCAAAGTGGCTGCATTAATTTCAAGCCAAATTATGACTCCATTTTGGGATAATTTCTGGATGTTCCAAGATTTCATAGACCCTCAGACACAAAGACCTAATGACCAGTCAGTGACTATAATGGGTTGTTTTTATTTTACCAACCAGTGTTTGTGGAAACCGTCAGAAATATGGACTTGTGGAGATCTCCCCAGTTATTCCATACACGTCTGCCAAATAGGATGCAACTCTACTAGGTCTCCAAAGAGTCTTTAAATTGGCAGATTTCATTATTCAAAAATAATTGAGAAAAATTTGATTAAAAACTTCTTTGACAACTCCTTTCACTTAATTTTCTAAGTCAAAGTTCATGTGACCACATATGTTATATAGCGCTTAATTTATCTCGTTTACAGTTTATAGAAGCTATTGTATGAGAAATATTGTTATTTTATGTTACTGCATCGATACTTGAAATTCCTAATATGCCCGTGCGTTGTTAAAGCATGTAAATAAAATAATTGATCATGATTTCATGATGAATTTCTTCTAAAAGCTGGGAGGATTTACAACATTTACAACAATTGTTTGTGAAGGTTCCATTCCCAACCCTGCCAGGCCATGGTACCATTATCCAATGCTTCTTCAGTAAAGCTTTGTGCCTCTGGCTTTATTCGGGTGAAGAAGACGGTGCTTTCCCATGATAGCGGAATATGAGTTTGGCTAATCAAATTCAACACTGGAATAGCAACTGCAGAAACCAACATTTCATTACCTCAACACTTGGCATTTGGGAGTCAGGTACTGCAATCCTTCAGAATGAGTGTAGCAGTCACCTACATCGAGGTGTTTGAGTGTGTCATAGAACTCAGTGACATAAGACATGATTGCACGGTTCTCAGTCCATTAAGCTTAAAGCCATTTAGATATCCCAGTATGAACCCATCTAGTGCTTTGATCTGAGGCTTAAACAGATAATGCTATGTTCTCAGGAGTTTGGATTTATCAATTTCACATGCTGTGTTTGCAATTTGTTCTTGAACCTTCTCCTTCACCGAATCACTTTGCAGGTTGTTTGATGAAGAAATTGATTCTTCACTGAGGAGATTTGGGATGTCCCTGGGTTCTGCAGTCAGGAACTGTGCAAATGAAGCTACAAACACTTGGATGGTGAGATGTGGGAATGTGTAAACCACACTGCAGACAGAACTATCTCTCTCCAAATGTCCTACCATGAACCCAGACAGGAGCTGGGACGTTTTCAGGTTTTACAAGATCAAATCTCCATTCCAAAACACAAACTTCTTCTCAGTGATTCCTGTGAACGCCATCTCACCAAGCTTTAGTAACACATCACGAGGATCTTCAATCTCTTGGCCACGGTTTTGCAAAATGTCATAAGTATAGTAGAAATAGAGCTGGGTGATGGTCCCTGTTGCTGTTTCCTGGGTTTTCTGTGAGAAAGTGACAGACCGACAATCCAGCAGTATGATGGGTTGGATCACACGGCATACATCATCTCGTTCTCCTCCACATATCTGAAAACAGTTGCTGCCATCTTCTGTTCCGCAAAAAAAACTGTTGAAATAATCCTTCAGCTCATCTCCAACAAATCCCAGGATTTCACACGAGACACTGATCCCAGCCTTTTCCAGTAAATGGAATGCAGTAGGATGGCTGGTCACTAGCACTGAACATCCTGGGAGCAGCTTGTGCTGGATTAAACTATACACAATGTCTGACAATTCACACCAGCATTCAGGATCCGTGCACATGATCTGAGGTTCTGTATTTCTCCAACTCTTAGAAAAATCAATGTTGTCTTTGGATTCAGCGAATCCTCTGGGTTCTTCCAGTGCTCTCCCAGAACATTCCCAAAGTGAGGATATTGATCCAGTATCAGGTTCCTCAGGTTTACACAACAGTTAACAGTGCTCAAATCCTGTAATTTAAAACTGAAAACCAATTGAAATCCTGGGTATATTTTCCCAGTTGCCCAGTCATAAACAATATTTTGTATCATTATTGGTTTTACAATCTCTGGGTCACAATCACTGCTACCGTACTTCCAGATATGGAATTTCTCTGAGGGATAAAAAGTGGTTTGGAACAACAGATGATTTTATATTTTTCCAGGTCTGTCCGGAGATGTTTGTCTCTCCATTTTTCAGATTGTGGCCTCTTACCAGCAGATCACCTTCTTTCAATGTCTGATCTCATATATTAGCGATGTGCGGTAACTCAGTGTTTCGATCAGCCAGCGAGGAACTGTTCACCACCTCATTTATTAGGACGGTGTTCACTCAGTTTCTCAGTTTGTACCTGAAGCATCTCCTTGTGTTTCTGCTGAACACCAGCAAACCTGGGTCAGAGTAAAAGCGGTTCTCAATGTTAGTTGTCTTGTCATTACATCAATTTCTCAAAATCACTTCATGATTTAGTATTTGCTATTGAGTTAATTGTTGCAGATTTTATTTACAGCTTCAATCAATTTGTGTGGAGCAATTCAACCTGTTAACACAAACACTTGATAGTGGACAATGTTCAAGAAATTTTGCAATAATTTGCTCCTTTTACTTTGTAATCAACATGAAGATTTCAACACTGGTGATATGTTCTCTTGGATCTTCAACACTAATAATCCACCCCGTATTCAAGGTATCACATTGTAAATGCCGTAGTAGATATGAACAAGGAGCCAACTGATCCCTCAGGCTGTGCTGCTGTTCAGTAAGACCATGTCAGAGTCATTCTCAGGTTGACAAGCTGTGCGCAGAAGGATCAGTGTTTGGGCCCGGCTGTGGGGACTGATTGTAACATTTCCAAATTTGCATATGATGTAAAACTTTGTGGGATTGCAAATACTGAGGAGGGTTCCAAGAGCCTTCAGGTGGATTTGCATGGGCTGAATGAGTGAGAAGCGCAAGGGAAATTGAACTGAATGTGAATAAGTGTGCGATTATCCCCTTTGATTGGAGGCTTGACACTGCAGAGCATTTCGTACACGATTAAAGTTAGAAAATGTTGCGTTCAAAAATGACCTGGAAATCCCTTTTCGCAAGTCATTGAATGTTAGCATGCAGGTGCAGAAAGCAATTCAGAAGTTCAATTTTATGTTGGCTGTTGGGCGTTTTGTTTATGTAGGGAAGATCTCACCTGGAGCATCTCTCCTCAATGAGACATTGAGAAGACTGGACATGTTTTCTCTGGAGATTAGATTAATGAACAATGTTCTCAGAAAATTTCTTAAAATGTGGAAAACAGACTAGATGTAAAAAGCATCCACCATCTACAAGGTCCAAGTCACGAATGTGATGAAAAGTTCTCCAACTTTGCCTGGATGATCAACGCGCAAAAAGCTTAATATCTGACAGGTCAAATCTCCGTCCTATTTTGCATCCCGTCCACTACCTTCAAAATTCACTCCCTTCACCAACAAAAGGAGCAGTGTGTGCCATTGACAGGAATCACTGCAATAATGTATCAAGGCTCCTTAGACAGCACCTTCCAAATCTGCGACCTCTGTGATGGTGAACGTCAAGGGCATCAGATACGTTGAACCATCGACAAGATCCCCTCCAAGTGATATACCATGAAGACTTAGATTGAAATTGCTGTCTGTGCTCTGTTGCTCAGTCAAATTAGTGCTTGGCAACCAGGAGCAGTCGCCATCAAGCAACTGCTTTCTTTAGAGGCTGAGAAGATAGAGAAACATCAAGAGTAAGAGCTACCCAACACGTGAACAATAGACTGTTGCCACAAACTACGCAGATCACTGTGCCTATATGTTCTGCGAGAACAGTAAACTACTCTCAACTGGCACAGATCATACATTTTTCCTTGATGCATCAGAACTGAACAGTATCTTTGTCATGAACATAAAAAGCTAACCTAAAATTACTTGCCAGTTCTTAGTCGTTTTCTAAAGTGATTCCTAAAGTTCCCTTTCACATACCACTCTCACTCCTACACCTTTGCTTCCATATGCATTCAAACTCTATCTCTATCAAGGTGCCTCCCCCCACCCCCTTCCCTCCGGTGACTCAGGAAGACCACACAACCATATTGACAGCAGTCCTTCAAAGGGCAAGCATCTGTATGTGGACAAATACATTCAACCACTCACTGCCTCCCAGCGTCCCCCTGCTCGCTAAATCCCAAGCCCGAGCTCACAGCTCTGCCAGGCCTCAATCATTCTCTTGGACCTCCCTCTCACTAAGGATGAACGGTCAGTCCTCAGTAAAGATCTCACCGTCATCCCACTACATTCCCTTGTCGACAAATTCCATATATGTTGTGATATTGAACATTTCTTCCACCACCACAGTGCTTACTTTCTCACCGTGATACCCACCCAACATTGGAGGAAACCATCCACTTAGACACCCAGTCCTGGTCTGTTTCCCACGACCTGAACTTCTATCTCCAATTGCTGCTGTGAAATTGACCGCCTCAACTTGTCCACATCCCCAACCAATCCAACCTCTCACTCTTGCAAAGCGCAGCCCTCCACTCCAACTCCAACCCCTCCATCAAACCAACGGTTAAGGGAAAGGGGGCACAGTGGTAGCTTGGCGCATCTACCTCTGCACCGCTGATGCCAGGCATCAACTCGTGGAAACCTCCTCTTACTGCCCCCTCGATCGCGACATCACCTACCACCACCAAGCCATCATCTGCAAGACCATCCGAAACCTCATCACAACAGGGGACCTCCCACACACAGCCTCCAAACTCATAGTTCCGGGAACCCTGCATCGCCCGGTCCTACCTCCTATGCAAGGTTCACAAGCCTGACTGCCCCATTTGACTCCTTATCACCGCCTTCTCCTGACCCACAGAACTTATCTCCTCACATCTCGACACTGTCCAGGATCTCCCCACATACATTCATGACGCACCCACACCGTCCTCCTGCTTCATGACTTTCGGTTCCCCAGCCCCTCCATTGTCTCATCTTCACCATTGACATCCAGTCCCTGTACATGTCCATCCACCTTGACAAAGGGCTCCAATCACTCCATTTTCTCCTCTCCTCCCAACCCAACATATACCCCTCCCTGACACATTCAGTCAATTGGCGGAATTGGCCCGCCAACTAAGAAACCTTTCCTTGAGTCCTCCCCCTTCCTTCAGACCATGGGCACCCACATAGGACAGTCCATCTTCGGCAGCTACACCAGTTCCATTCCCCACCCTTTCCACTACTACATTGATGACTTTACCGGCACCACATTGTGCTCTCACGAGGAGTTTGAACAGTTCAACAGCTTCACTAACACCTTTTTACCGTGACCTGGACTATGTGGGGGGTTGGATTTGATTGGTTTAAACAGGGCTTGGTACAATAGTCGCCCCTCAGTCACGAAGAGTTTTCTGGGGATGGTCAAAGTGTCAGGGATTTTACAGAAGGTGATCCAGACAATAGCAGACAAACTGGAGTTGAGATCCCCTTCATCTGTGAGAAAGGGAGAGATAATTTCAGCAACAGCTCGGCACTTATATTTGCTGGAAATCTCTGGAAATGGCTGGAATTCAATTGCAGATGAGGCAGCTTGAACATAGAAAAGAATGGAAACAGTTTAATTTCCGCTAAAAGCAGATGAAAGAGAAAAAGTACAGATGGCCTTAGCAGAGAAACAAAACAAAAGGAAAGGAAGGGTCAAGGAGAACAAAAAGAAAAGGATAGAATCACTTCAGCAGAACAAAAAGAAAAAAAGAAAGAGGAAAGGGAGAAATAAGGAGGACCTTCAGAAACTGGCACTTGAACAGGAAAGTTGTTTAAAAAGAATCGAAGTGAAGGTAGAAGGTAGGCTTAGTTAGGAGAATAATGGTGATGTGCAAACCCATTGCAGACAACAGCTGGTGGGGATCTGTTTAAATATATCCAAGCCTTGCCTTAGGTTGAGGAGAAGGATTTAGAATACGTCTCCATTGCATTTGAGAAAGTGGCTAAAGAAATGAAGTGGCCAGTGACCATGTGGGTTTTGTTGATCTAAATAAAGCTGGAATGTAAAGCTATCAGAGGAGGTATCTGGGGAATATGAGGAGGTGAAGAAAGCCATTTTAAGTGTAAATGAGCTGGAGCCAGAAGGCTGCAGACAAGGTTTCAGGAATCTATGGGGGGACCCTGGGTCAAAGATACATTGATTTAAAAAGGATCAAATAAAGCAATTTTGACATGGGAATAACGGCATGAAAAATAGATCGAATATATGACTCACTCAGACAATTAATTTGTAAGAGTTAAAAAAATTCACTTCCTGACAGAGTGAGAGCTCATGTAAAAGAGCAGAGAGTGAAAACAGCAGATTAGCAGCTGAAATGGCTGATTATTATGAGCTGATACATAAATAGAATGTTGGCCTCCAACATCAATTTCGATTCGTGAGGGATAGAAATTAGGGAAAAGAGAAATCCTCATGTGGTAAAGGTTCATTAGATCTTGGGAATAATGGCATGAAAAATAGATCGAATATATGACTCACTCAGACAATTAATTTGTAAGAGTTAAAAAAATTCACTTCCTGACAGAGTGAGAGCTCATGTAAAAGAGCAGAGAGTGAAAACAGCAGATTAGCAGCTGAAATGGCTGATTATTATGAGCTGATACATAAATAGAATGATGGCCTCCAACATCAATTTCGATTCGTGAGGGATAGAAATTAGGGAAAAGAGAAATCCTCATGTGGTAAAGGTTCATTAGATCTTGGTAAAGATCATGAAGATAGGTTATCACAAGGTAAAAAGGAAACCCTTGAAAGGGACATAGAAGATAATAAGCTCCAGTGTTTTCACTACAATAAAGTAGGCTGCATAAAATCACAGAATTGGTGAGTTAGGAAAAGAAATGGGAAGACGGATGTAGGATAACAGGTTAAGCCAATGAATTTTGTTGGAGTGGTAATGATAAGCACAGTAGAAGACAAAAAGCTGCATCAGAATGTACAACCTGCTCAGAGGTTGGTTAAGATGAATGTGCCAGATCCTAACGCATTTACTTGCAAAGGTTAAGTTTACTCACAGAGCTCAGAAGCAGGAGGAGCATTAGGTTAGAGTATTAGGAGATACAGGAACATGTCAATGTTAAGAGGTGTGGAGATATGTAACTCAGAATGACTATTGCCAGAAAAAGTGTTGCACGTGGAAATCAATTGTGTCGTGTGAGGTTCGCATGTCCAGTGAAAAGTGAAGTGGTGGTAGGAGGAGTGGATGAACTCTTGGCTCCAGGAATATCATTTGTCCTTGGTAACGACACAGCCAGGTCACAGGTATAAGCGCTGCCTATTGTGGTGAAAATCCGGTGCAAAATCAGGCATCTGAGGTATTGCAGGAAGCATATCCTGGGATGTTTTTCTGACAGCGTGGTAACAAGATCACAGTTACCAGCTGAAACAGGAGGTGAAATCACAGAATACAAATAAGGGAGTTGAAATAGAATTATCAGAGACCGTGTTTGATCACATGGTTGAGACAAAGCAAGTTTTTGGGGAGTTTTCCATAACATCAACAAAGACAGAGTGACTACGCTTCCTGGGATTGAGTGGGTTTTTTTTCCATTTAAGGACTAAACATTTTATTGGAGCTTGTTATTGCAGCCATTCAATTTGAAAATTATACATGTGTCAGGATGAGAAACTGTAATTGCCGATTCATTGTTGAAACTTGAATGAATAAACGAAGGCATTCAGTGCCCGGAGTAAACAGACTGAAATAGATGTAGTAGGGCATGTTTGCATGGTTATAGTCAATATAATGCAGCGTACTAACAGAATAAGACCAAGTGGTTTAAAATAACACTATTTTGTATTGGAGATATAATGATGCTATCACTTTAAAAAGATTGTTTTCTCCGTAGTTTTTTTAAAGAGAGTTTGTAAAAGCAGAGGTGCCAAGATGTCGGGGTTAGAGCCTAGTTTAACAACGGCAGTGGAGTTCTCCCAGTTCTGTTTTTTTCTAGGTTCTTTTAATTTCAACAGTAAGAAGGTGCCTGCAATAGCAGAAAGGTTCCAAACTTCAGTACTGTATTCCTGATTGGCTTTCTCTCTGAAATCTCTCTTACCTTTTAGAATCTGTGTTTGAATTTACTATTTGCCAAATGCTGTGTTTATGGTATGTTACGCAAATTGGAACAACTCCTTCATTACGTTGCTGTACCCAGTTGGATGGTTTTCAAATAGTTAAGTTATTCTAAATTCTGTTTTTCTTTGTTTGTGTTTCAACTATAATGTTTAAATAAATATTGTTTTGCTTAAAGTCGAGTGGTTTCACCAGCTGCATCACACCTGGAATATCCTCTTCACATGTGCCTTTAAAATAATTGTAAGTAAGGCTCTGGGTGACTTTCTTGGAATATTTTTGAGGGACTCTGTCCTGGTCCATAACAACCTGCTCTTATGGTTAGATGAGGATTCCCAAAAGTGTGGTCCAACTATACCCATGAGGATTAGTAGCAATGTATAATCCCTCCATCTGGGGCATCATCAGCCTGTGCCATTTTCCAGTAAATAACGGAGAGTTCTGCCCCTTCTCTAGTAGTGACATCTACGTGTTGATTCAAAAATTTTTTTGAGCACAAAGAACAAATTCTTCCCCATTCAAGTCTTTAAGAGTAACAAGAAGATGGAGTACTGCGCTAATGGTCGGATACTTGGTAGTGTGAATGAGCAGAGGGATCTTGGTGTCCATGTACACAGATCTCTGAAAGTTGCCACCAAGGTAAATAGTGCTGTGAAGAAGGCATATGGTGTACTGGCTTTTATTTGTAAAGGAATTGAGTTCCGGAGTCCTGAGGTCATGTTGCAGTTGTATAAGAAGGATGTGGAGGCACTGGAACGGGTGCAGAGGAGATTTACCAGGATGTTGCCTGGTATGATAGGAAGATCGTATGAGGAAAGGCTGAGGGACTTGGGGCTGTTTTCATTGGAGAAAAGAAGGTTTAAGGGTGACTTGATAGAGGTGTACAAGATGATTAGGGGTTTAGATAGGGTTGACCATGAGAACCTTTTTCTACGTATGGAGACAGATATTACGAGGGGGCATAGCTTTAAATTAAGGGGTGGTAGGTATAGACTGATGTTAGGGGTAGATTCTTTATTCAGCGAGTCATGAGTTCATGCCCTGCCAGTAACAGTGGTGGACTCTCCCTCTTTATTGGCATTTAAATGGGCATTGGATAGGCATATGGAGGAAAGTGGGCTAGTGTAGGTTAGGTGGGCTTGGATCGGCGCAACATCGAGGGCCGAAGGTCCTGTACTGTGCTGTCTTTTTCTATGTTCTATGTTATATGTTAACACTGTGGCAATCCCAGTCTAAGTTTGGAAAGTTAAAGTCCCAGACTATTACAACGTTGTTCTTCTGTCAGCTGTCTGCGATCTCCCTTTATATTTACTCCTTAATTTCCCACAGACTATTGCGGGTGATTTAGTACAATCCCGTCAAAGTGATCACCACCGTATTTTAGTACACTTCAACACATACATCTTCTCTATCTTCAACAGAGTGAATAAACAATAATTCTCTTTCCCTATAGGACATTAGTGAACCAATTGGATTCTTACGACAATTAACGATAGTAACCTGGTTGATATTAGAGTCATATTTGTTATATTTATTAAGTTGACATTCTGTCATAATAGGATTTGTCCTGGGTCCACAATAATAGTTCTGAAGTGTTTTGATATGGAGTTGATTCAGTGTTTGGCTTCCTGGCTCATTTAAGAATTCAAGATAAAATTTCTGTTCCAATTACTCAATAAACCTTAATGTTCTCATTTATCATTTAGTGAAATATCAATTTGTCCCTGTTTGGTTCTTAGTAAATCGGAATACAGACAGGCGAAGTGGGAGTGGTGGACTACATTAATTTGAAATCGCTGATAAATTGTGAGATCGTCCAGTTTGCTTGCGATGGAGACAGGTTGGCATACTTGCGCTGTGGGGAAGGTTGAAGGAACTATGGAGTCAATTGTGTTTCCAAGCAAAGAAAGGTATTCCGGAAAAAGGTATCAAATTATTTATATGTGTGTGTGTGTGTGTGCACGTGCGTGCGTTGCGTTTGCCTGTGTTTGGTGTGTGATTGTGTGTTGCCTAGTGTGTGTGTCGAGTGTGTGATTGTGTGTGGGTTTCTGTCTGTACGTGTGTATGTGTTGAGTGTGTCTGTGTTATTTATATACTTCTGTAATGTCACCCCTCAATCTTTCGTTCTCCAGGGAAGAAAAGTCCCAGCCCATTTAACTTCTTCTTATAAGGCAAACCTTCCAGTCCAGCCAGCGTGCACATAAAACTTTGCAGCACTATTTCCAGTTTAATAATATCCTTCATGTATTAAGGCGACCAGAACTGCATGCAGTATTCAAAATGTAGCCTTACCAATGTCTTGTACAGCTGCAACAAGACGTCCCAATCCAAATACTCAATGCTCTGACCGATGGAAAAAACTAACTGTTCTGTCACACTCCCCAGAGCGCTACCACTGATTATGTACGTCCTGCCAAAATGCAACACCTTTCATTTATCCAAATTAATCTCAATCTGCAACTCCTCAGGTTAATGGCCCAGTTGTTGAAGATCTTGCTGCATTTCCAGATAACCTTCTTCAATGCCACTGCACCATCAACCTTGGTGCCATCCAGAAACCTAATGGACCTCTGAAATTTCCATTCAATTCATTGATATAAATGATAAGTAACAGTTGACCCAGAACCTGTGGTACACCGCTGGTCACAGGCCACCAGTTTGAAAAACAATCGTCTCCCACCCCCTCTGCGTTCTACCATCAAGCCAATTTTGGATCCAATTGTCTAGCTTTCCGGGATCCCGTGAGATTTAGAGTCGAGAGTATAGTGCTGGAAAAGCACAGCAGGTCAGGCAGCATCTAAAGAGCAGTGGAATCGACGTTTCAGGCAAAAGCCATTCATCATTCCTGATGAAGGGCTTATGCCTGAAATGTCGACTTTCGTACTCCTCAGATGCTGCCTGAGCTGCTGTGCATTTACAGCTCTACATTCTCGACTTTGATCCACAGTCCTCACTTTCTCCCCGTGAGATTTAATCTTACTCAATAACTGATCTATATGATACCTTGTAAAGGCCTTCCTTAAGTCCATGTAGACAACGTCTACCATACTGCCCTCATCTACTTTCTTGGTTCCCACTTAAAAAAAATTGAATTATTCAGGCCACAGTTGGAGAACTACGTGCAGTTCTGGTTACTGCTCAAGAGGATGGACGTGATTGGACTGGAGGGAGTGCAAAGGAGATTCACCCAGAATGTTGCTGGGGGTATCACAATGTAGCTGTGAATAGGGTGGCTCATTAGCTCGAGCTGCTTTCTTTAGAGCAAGAATTTGGGTATATAATACTATGATGGGCATGGACAGTGCGGATAAAAAGTCATTGTTTCCCCTCTGTTGAAGCACCAATAACAAGGCAGGATAATTTTAAGCTGAAAGGGTTAGGGGGGACATCAGGAAAACTCTTCTCACTTCGAGGATGGAAGGGACCTGCAATACACTGACATGGAGGGAAGTTGAGACAGGAAACCTCACAACCCTTAAACAATACTTGGTGAGCACTTGCAATGTCATAAAATTCAAGGCTGTGGCCCAAGTGATGGAAAATGGGACGAATGGAGATTCAGTATACTTTTGGTGGGGCAAACATGATGGGCTGACCAGCTTCTTCTGTTCTATGTGATTCTGTCTTTCTATAATTCTGAAGGTAAGGTTCTGAATTAGTTTCTTTTCTCATATTTGGTTGAGTATAAGTTCCAGTTCTTGTTGTGATTGGTATCAGCTTCAAGTTCTGTATTAGAGTGCTCGTTCACAGGTAGAATTTCCTAAATGAGTTGTGTAACTGAATGAACAACTGAGATAACAGTGTGCAGTAGAACAGCTCACAAGGAAGTCGACAGCATGAAGTACTGAATGACTGAATATTGTCAGCACATTTAGGGGCTTCACGGAAAAGAATATCAGAAGATATTTACAAATTTATTGCATTGATAATATGTGAAATAAAATAAGTATTGTTGTTTGGAGGCAAGTTGAAATTAATTTTGATACCTAACAGGATCCGCTTAATCCAAGCTTTGGGGTATTCAGTTACAGAGACAAATCTCAATGATATCACATCATTAAAATAAACCCGTTGTCATAATATATTTGTTTAAAGTGATATTAAAATATTGAAGATATAATCCCAGTTTCCCAGTGGAGATGACATACTGTATAAAAATAAATCACTGGAACTGTGTCAGTTCCAATTTTGAGAGAATTCTCCCACTCCGACAGTTTACCAGTATCAGGGAAAAGTTGTTTCACAAAAACAAAATGCATCTTCCGATAGAGAAAGTCACTAAAGTATACCACACCATCCTTGCTACTGTTGGTCTTCCTGGTAAGTCTTAAATCAGATTAATTTATATTCTATGACTCTTAATCATTTTATTCAATTTAGCAAGGTAAATACTGATGCCAGATACCAGTCTCCTCACTTACTGAGTCTAAAGAAAATAGTTGTTTGATTAGAAGTTTCCACAGTAATGTGAAGTATTGTCTGTTTCTCTATACTGTGCAGAATGGGTTGGCCCTCAGGCCACGTTGATGGGTTTTGGCTGAGCACCGGCCCTGGCTGGTCATGTAGGTGTTCGGCAAGACGACTCTCTCTGTGGCAGTTCAAAGCCTGCTATTTGTCGGATGCGTTTCGTAACAACCCACCATTTAGTGATAGCTGCTGTTTCCCATTCCTTGATGTGAAGTGATGAGGTTGGTGTATCTTGCTCAGGCTGCTCAATCTAAATGGGCGCCCAAATGCAACAGGTGGGCAAAGATCGAATTGAGCAAGTCATTACAGGGTTCGAAGTGGATGTCAGCACGGATAGATTTGACCATCTTGTCAGTTTTTTTTCAGTCAGTGGTTGTATGCGGGCGTGTTATTTTGGACGACAGTTCACTGGGAGGGGCTTTGAGCACAGGATTCCAATTATGATGCGAAATATTGAATCATTTGATTGTCAAAAAGACGAGAGAGCCATTTATAAAATGTTGGAAAGTGCTGTTTATTAGGACAAAAGCTGAGATCTGGAATATAGTGTTAACAGAGGATCAAACAACTTTGTCCAACAGGATGTTTCCAACGTTGCCCTTTGTTGCTGTTACCCTTTGATGTTTCTGGAACAGTACTGGGCGATGTAAAATGGCTCACTTGTACATTCATTTAGGATTGCTATTTCGTCTTTGGTTACCTGTCTGGATAAGTATTATCATGATTATTTTGATTATTCTTATTGTTATTTCGTTTTTACTGACAGACGGGTCCTCTGGGTATATTTTAAAACCGATTCAATGTGAGGCCATAGTGTTATACCATGGAGTGCAGTATTCCATCAACTTTATGAAATCTCTGTTTTTCTACCTGGTCCACAGGGCACAGAACAGTGGAGATTGGGTGGTTCAACAGGATTTTTCACAAGTGAAAGACAAGTTGGTTTGGGGTAACGTGTGCAATTTAGGATATTTGATGTTATTGTGTTTCTTCGAGGGTCCAATTTGGATCAAGAACATCAGGCCATATGGACTGAGAGTTAGACCTGCTGTTAGGACCTTCAGTTGACCTGATGACCAGGACTCAGGAAGTCAGTGAGTTGGATACAAATCTGGTCTCCAGTTGATTCATGTCCATCAGTAGCACACTGTGAAAAGATTATGAATTATGATGTGCATTGTTGAATTCTTTGATTGTCAAAAAGACATGGGCGTTGTACTGTCCCTGGTTTGCATGATGTCCTTTGCCCATAGCATGGGACAGAATGCACTGACTGTCAGATGGGATGTCTGTCCAAACAGTGATTGTGGTTTCAGAGTGGGGTGGTTTATTGGAGATCATGTTTAGGTGCTGAGTAACCACAGACTGTTTTGTGGTTATTGCGGGATGGAAATGGCATTGGGGGATGGAAGTGAGTTAGTATTGAAGGGACTTGTTATTGCCAGTGAGCACTTGGAAGTTTAAAAGTGTTTACAGTAATGATAATACTGAAATGTTCATTCACACAGCAGATTGTAAACGTCATATCTGCCACAGTGTGTTTTACATCAGAGGAGTAACACATTGGATCAAACGCTGTGATTCAATAACGTCCCCTTTCTTCAATTCCAAATAGTTCACTTGACAGAAAATGTTATTGTTGGAGTGTTGAGTGGAAAAATATCAAATAAATTTCATGTGGTATCTGATAAGACTGGAAGAATCAGAGAACATGACTGCCAAAGTGCTGGATGTTAGTGCAATACAGAAGTCTGAGTCAACAACAATAACAACAAAACACAGATATTGCTGGGAAAGGTCAGCAGGTCTGGCAGCATCTGTGGGGAGAAATCAGAGTTAACGTTTCAGATCCAGTAACAGTATGCAATGGATTACAAATGAGAAAATGTTTGCAGCTGGCTGTATATGTTTGGTGCTCTGTTTGTAAATTGAAATGTCCCAGTGGACCAAAACAGATGTGATATTTTTATGAAATTAACCTGGCAAACCAACAATGGCAATTCAAGAAAATGCCCTGTCGACATATTTTGTTGACTCAAATAATATTTTTGGTACTGAATAATCTTCCAGCAAGGTTAAGACAAGCTGTGTGATGTGGCAAAATTAATTTATTATTCATACTTTAGTAAGGATAGATATAGAGCTGGACTATTTCATTCGATTTGGGTGAATAATTGTTATATCTGCAATTCATGATCTGCCCACAGTTAACTTTCATGCAATCACTGCTCTTCACTTTGAGATGTGTGTTCTCCTTGGGTGGACGAAGTGAACCACAAATCAATAAGCCTTAAGGAAAGTATGAAACTAACCAAACCAATAAAATAGGAATAAAGATGTCTATTTCACCAAATAACTAACTTTACGAACTGCAATATTAAGACTATGGTTTATAATTACTTTTGGAGAACATCATCTCAAATTAACAGACTAGAATGCAGAACATTTAACATGGTGCTTTTATATACCATATAAGCCTCCGCATACCAAGTGTTCTAACCCAGAATAACTATTCCACATTAATGAAATTCAGTTGCAGTTTCTCTCACTAATGTAGATATTATTTCCACATCTGTGTCACAAAGTCCTTTATATCTCTATATATCTCTTTACTGTATGTGAATAACATTGCTCCCAAGTCCAGTTTACAGCATTAGGAGCATTCCTCTTCTTTTAGTGTGATAATGACAAACATTCCAACTCTGCCAGGAACCCAAACTCTGTCACGTTGCTTGTTTATCGTCCGTAACCTCTGACCTTCCAACACAGCCATGTGTTGCCTGGTCTGCTGTCCATTTCCAGCTCCACATTCTATCGAATCTGACTTCCAGCAACTGCTGTCCTTCCTATCTTCACATGTTAACTCTATAATGCACCAGACTCAGAATTGTTGGCCTTGCATGTACAGAAGGATTGATTATCTATTCCTCAATCGTTTTTTTTTTACAGTTGAATATTAAATACTGAAAATAATTCTTAAGCTCTTAAACATATAAGTTATGAACACATGTTGACAATAAGGAGCCGTTGGAAAACTAAACTCAGTGAGATTGCAACTCTCATTAGTTTCATCCTGACTCCAGGTGAAAATGGTTTACCGCTTTTGGAGGTCAGTCATCTCAGTCTCCGTACATCTCTGTTGGGTTCTGCATGGTTGGATCTTGACCTTAAATTCTGCAGATGCCCTTCCTTTCATCATAATTTCAAAATTAGAGATGGAGATGTAGCTTGGATCCCAGCATCTGCAGTTTTCTGTCTTTATCAATAACCTGGACCAACCATCGACAAGAAAATTACCTGGTCCAGCCAGACAAGTGCTGTAGCTGTTTCAGTATGTCAGACACTCTGATTACTGTGACAGTAAGCTCCCAGCCTGCCTCTCCAATCCATGTCCAGCATTCAGAAAACACAGCTCAGACCTGGGATGGAATGCTGTCCACACATTAGCTGAGTGCAGCTCAAATGCAGCACTGAGTGTAACATTCATAGAGCTCCACATTTTACAGGACAAACAGCCGGTCATGGTGATTGGCACACAGATCAGTCAGAACGCAGAGTCTCCACCAATTACACCATGACCATCAATGAATATCACCAACACGACACAAACCAGGAACAGTGCAAGTCTCTCCTTAATACCACCTTCCATAATCTCTTGGAAGAACAAGGACAGCAGATGCAGAGAAACGCCATCAAATGCAAGTTCCCTTTCAAATTGGATTTCATTCTGACTGAAATATATTGTCATTCTTTCACTGTTGCTGGGTGAAAAAGATTAGATTAGATGATTACATGCCCTACAGTATGGTAACAGGCCTTTAAGCCCAAAAAGTCCACACCGACCCTCCAAAGAGTAACCCACCCAGACCCATTCCCCTAACACTATGTGCAATTTAGCATGGCCAATACACCTGACCTGCACATCTTTGGATTGTAGGAGGAAACCAAAGCACCCTGAGGAAATCAACACAGACACAGGTAGAATGTGCAAAGTCCACACAGACAGTGACTAAGGCAGGAATGGAACCGAGGTCCCTGGTCTGTGAGGCAGCAGTGCAAACCACTGAGCCACTGTCCCACCCTATTTCTGCAACTGTACCCAGAAACACTGTAGGCATTCCTCTATCTCAGACAATGAGGATGTTCAAAAAGGTAGATCTCCAGTCCCATAACAAAGCTATTTTGAGCTGGGCAATGACTACTGTCCTGGCCAAGAAAGCTCAAATTCAGGTGGTACTGGTTAAAAATAACTCCCATTCCCAAATCCGCAAGAGGATATTTCTGAACCGAAGGGGTGGTTAGTGTCAAAGGGAATATTTTGTTTGGCAGAGCGAAGGACAAATGCTGAAAGTGTGGTTGTGTGGTGCTAAGTGGATAGTCTCTATCATAGCTAATTTTACCAAGTCCAATAAATTTTCAAATTCTCCATGGTTTCAAAGCCAGGAGACCGATCTTGTTGGCTCGGTTGTCTGTGCTGGGGACTGGTCTGCGTGTTGATGTTTCAAATTCTAAACAACTACGCTGAATTGAATGGAGAATCCCTTGTCTTCGAAAGTGGATCAAATTAGGTGTGGATCATCTCATATTTGCGATAATGGATTCAGTATGGGGATATCAAACCCCAGATAAATATCAAAAAAGTGCAGAGTTGACTGTAAATGAGGTGTTCCATTTTCTTTTTTTCATTGAAGGGATGTAAGTGTGGTTGGTTAGTTCAACATTTTCTACACTTCCGTAATTGCCCAGAGGGTAGGTAAGAGTCAATCAGGATGTCATGGGTCCAGAGTCACGTGTCGGCGAGACGAGGTCAGAATGACAGATTGCCTTCCATAAAGGACATTAGTGAATTAGATGATTTTTCTTCTTGACAACTGCCAACTGTTTCATCATCATCATTAGACTCATTGAGATTCCACAATCTGCCATGGAGAATGTTGAACTCAGATCACCAAATCACTACCTAAGTTTATGAGTTAACAGTCTAGTGATAGGCCCAACATCGTTAATGATGGTGTGAATCCACAGAGATTTACAGAGATGGTGGCATGGTGGCACAGTGGTTAGCATTGCGGACCCACAGTGCCAAGGACCTCGGTTTGATTCCATTCTTGAATGACCATCTGTGTGAAGCTTGCACATTCTCCCCGTGTCTGCATGAGCTTCCTCCGGGTGCTCTGGTTTCCTCCCACAATCCAAAGGTGTGCACATGAGATGGGTTGGCTAAGCTAAATTGCCCCATAATGCCGAGGATATCTTGTTCGGTGAGTTAATCATGATAAAAGCACATCCATTTGGTGGGGTCTGTGTAGGATGCTCTTCAGAGGTTTGCTGCAGATTCGTTGGGTCGAATGATCTCATTCTGTAAGGTAGGGTTTCTATGATCCTATCACAGAAACATTCTCTAATGATTGCCATGGAGAATGCTGGTTAGGTGATGGGGATTCCAAACTCCACTGTGTTTTCAGAATCTGGGAGGGTGGACCCTATTCAAAAGGACAGGGGTTTGGAAGCATGAGCCTGGACATCTGGCAGGAAACTTCACTTATTCCCTGGTAAAATGTATGATTCCTCAACCAGAAAGTTGCAAAGAAAAATGCAGCATGGCTTCAGCTTTTATTTGCGTGGAGGCTGTGGTGTACAGTGTTGGACCTGTGAGAGAGTCTGTGTCAAATGTTTCAGTGCTTATAATTTCAGTGGGTATCCAGTTTGGGACATGGTGGTTGGAATCACTGCTGAATGCTTGCATGGTACAGATTGTTCAATCCTGTCCATGAGGGAGGGACTCAATGGCTGATTATTTGTTGATCCACATCGTGGTCAGCATTCATTCCTGGACACTGTGGAGTGATTCAATGCCCTCTGCTGTCATTCATACAGTGTGCATATACAATTATGCGGACAATCTGAGCTGTGGAGGCTGCAAAGCCAAATACTGAAATTTTGCAATCAATGTCCATGTTAGGTCTATCCCATTCATTGTTTTACTGATTCGATTTGTGTCATGGTGTGGATGTTGTGGTCTCAGGGGAATATCCACCCAGTCTGAGTAATCTATAAAGGAGGTGAAATCAACTGCTGCCAAATTAAAAAAAAAACTCATTGAGTACATGACTGTGTTTTTTGTGAGCAATTTGCTGGTCATGTTCTTTCCCATGTTTTTTAAAAGTGCAAATGATTCAGTTAGAGAAAGGCTGCTGTGGTTCAGATTATTTAAACTTCATATGATACGGTGCAACAATTATCTTTGTGTCATTATTTTAAGTCTGGGCTCAGGATGGGGAATGTTTGATCAGTAACTTAAAGTCTGTTTATTCCTTTCTCTCTCTCTTACAGTTAGTCTAGTGGTGATTGTAATCTTAGCTTGGCAGAAGTGTGGCCTGTTTACATGCACCACTCGCTATCTGATGGCCATGGCAACATCTGATCTACTGTTCACCATTGTTTATTTCATCCTACGCCGATGCTCTTTCTATTATTATCCACAGTGTTTCCTGCACATCACTCCTGTTTGTAGTGTCATCTATGCCCTGGTCCTTTTCACCATGGATTGTTCTGTCTGGTTCACTGTTGCTTTCTCTTTTGATCGATTCGTTGCTATTTGTTTTCATCAGATGAAAACTAAGTATTGTACAAAGAAAACTGCCAAGAGGGTTGTAGCAACAATCTGCATTTTCTTTTCATTAAAGAACATTCCCAACTACTTTCGATATGAACCTAGGAAGATAATCAACAATGTTCCATGGTACTGTAAAACGAGGTCCAGTTATTATTGTGCTCGGTGGGAAAGTTTTAAATTCTTTGAACCCTTTTTAACACCAATGTTACCATTTACTTTTATTCTCTTTCTCAATATTCTGACTGCCAGACACATCTTCGAGGCTGTGAAGATGCGTAAGGGACTGAGGGCCCAGGGAAAAGTAGAGAGTGACCCAGAGATAGAGAGCAGAAAGAATTCTGTGATTTTACTCTTTGCCATTACCACCAGTTTCATTCTGTTGTGGTTGACATATGTTTTACTGTTCTTTGAAGCTGGTCATTCCTTGGATTTCTATGATTTACGTCTGTTTGAAGAAGTCGCATATATGTTACGGAACCTAAGTTGCTGCACAAATGCACTTATTTATATGGTGACACAAAAAAAATTCAGAGACCAGTTAAAGTATGCAATTAAATATCCATTTATAAAAATAATTCAATTGGTGAACAATTCCAAGTAACTGAGAGCCAACATTAGCTGCAGCAGATAAGTCGGCGTGAGGTATGGTCAGAGGGGGAAGGAGGAATACCAAGGTGAGAACACTCTTTGTCAAATGGGCAAGGAATGACTCCATCTGAAGAACAAAACAAAAGACACTGTAGGAGCAAAGCAAGTGTAAGGTGCTATCAGCAAGGAGCAACAGTTAGTAAAAAGATGAACAACAAAAGTGTAAGCGAAAGAGGAGTTAGACATGCACGAAAGATACATTCCTCCCAAGCAATCAGTTCACAGTGGGTGACACGGATACATAACTGAATGAGCTGGAGGAAAGGATCATGATTCACTACAGGCCCAGAGTGGGGAACACAGCACAGAGTCTTCTGCACTCTTCCTCCCTGAATTCACTGATCAACGCATCCTGACTTAAAGAAAAAAGAACAGCTTCTGTTCTAAAAAATAAACTATATACTGTACAAAATTCTGTGTCTTCTGATTGCAAGTTTATTTTCAACAGTAATTTACTTCATTTCCATTCAATCCCTGGTATCATTCCGTTTCTTTCTTCCCTCCTTTCCATGAACAAGCTGATGGGTTGGTGGGCAATTCAAGCCCAACCAGAAGGGGACTTGGACTCTCTTTCTGCATCTTCCAATGACCAAGCTTATCCTCTGATTTAAGATGCTCCTTCAAATCTGCCTCTTTATATCAGTTGCTGTCACCTGACCTAATATCACCTTCGGGGGTCAACATCAGCTCTTAGTTTAATTTGTCATGATACAGGTGGTCTGGACTAAACTCTTTACCTACTGCTTTCTCTCACACCTCCCTTCCTCCCTTTCTCCCTCTTATGCCACAAGAATGACCCTGGTTGTGGTCCATCTCTACAGGAGGTTTACTGCAGGGAGAGGGAGTTGACGGGATGAACTGGGTCTTGGGTGGAGAGAGGGTCTTTGAGTGACAGACCTGGGGGTATTTCAAACAGGTTCTGGCAGTCACTGTCCCTTTCACCATGTGTGCTGAGTGAATATCTGCGTGGTTCTGTCGATCTCTGTCTGTGAGGGTGTGGGAAGCGTTTGAATCTCAATCCCAGTTTGATGGTTAAATATCCCACATTTCCTCCCTTACCCAGCCCTTCCTAAAGCAAGCCCCTGGAGCAGGGTCTGTCCCCAATAGGAAAGAGGGAGTGTGAAAGACCATCGAGAGAGCTGGGACCAAGCCGAATGAAGAGTATAACCGCTTTAATTTCATCATGTCTTTCCTTAACTCCTGTTTATCTCTGAGTTTTCCTCTTTTCTCTCTCTTTACCTCTCACACATTCCACATCTCTCTCAATCATTTTTTTGTTCTTTCTCACACTCTCTTTTTACTGACACCGTTTCTTTTTGTCTGTTTCTCTCTGATTTCTTTCTTCAACTTTGTGGACATATTTCCCCAGTCTCTTTCATTCTTTCTTCTGTTTCACATTCCCTCTATCTTTCTTTCCTTCCCTATTTTTGACTTTCAATCCTAAAACTGCAGCCTTTCGATACCAATTTTGCACACCCCACCTTGGCAAATTTTGTAGTCCCACAAACTGAGCAACTCCTCCTTCCATGGTCCCTGTCTAATTGCTCTGCCCCGTGTCTTTATTCTGTCCTGAAACGCCCATTCTGTCCATCCATCCACAATACTTCCCATGCCATGTACCAGCCCCTGAGGTGGATGACAAACGGAGCATGTGAAGAGATTAACATGTCTTTTATCTGTCTGCTGTAATGTTAGAGAGTTATAGAGTGATACCCCACAGAAACAGACCATTCAGGCCACCCTGTCCACACTAACCATCTTCCAAAACTAAAAAGACCCACCTGCTTGTGCATGGCCTGTATCCCTCCAAACATTTCCTAGTCATTAAATTATCCAAATGCATATCTTGGGAAGGCAAATCTGGGCTGGGTCTGTACACTTTAATGGTGAGGTTCTGGGAGTGTTGCTGAACAAAGAGACCTTGGAGTTAAGGTTCATCGTCCCTTGAAAACAAAGTCGCAGGTAGATAGGATAGTGAAGAACACATTTGGTATGCTTTCCTTTATTGGTCAGAGAATCGAGTATAGGAGTTGCGAGGTCATGTTGCAGCTTACAGGGCATTGGTTTGGCCAATTTTGGAAAACTGCATTCAATTCTGGAGTGCCTCCTATAGGAAGGATGTTGTGAAACTTCAAAGAGTTCAGAAAAGAACTACAAGGACATTGCCAGGGTTGAAGACTTTGAGGCTGAATACGTTGTTTTCCCTGGAACATTGGAGGCTGAGGGGTGACCTTACAGAGGTGCATAAAATCATGAGTGGCATGGATAGTTAAAACAAGAAGGGAAAAATTTAAAAGGGACCAAAGGGGCAACGTTTTCATGCAGAGAATGATGGGAATATAAAATGAGCTGCCTGAGGAACTGATGAACGCTGGTGCAATTACAGCATTTAAAAAATGCAAGGAGAAAGTGAGGACTGCAGATACTGGGAGAACACTGTCGAGGGTGTGGTGCTGGAAAAGCACAACAGATCATTGCTGATTAAGGGCTTATGCCAGAAACATTGATTCTCCTACTCCTCAGATGCTGCCTGACCTGCTGTGCTTTTCCGGCACCACACTCCTGACAACATTTAAAAGGTATCTGGATGGGTATATGTATTGGAAGGGCTCAGAGGGTTGTGGAACAAGTGCTGGCAAATAGGACTAGATTTAGGTGGAATATCTCGTTGGCTTGAACGAGTTGGACCGAAGGGTCTTTCTCATGTTTTACATCTCTATGACTCTCTGCCTTTTAAACATTGTAACTGTACCTGCATTCATCACTTTCTCTGGCAGTTATTCCAATACGAAAACCAACTTCTGTGTAAAAACTATTTGCCCCTTATATCCTTTTTGAATCTTTCTCATCTCATTTTAAAATATGGCCACTACTTTTGATTGGGAAAAGACCCTCATAATTTCCCTTCTCTATGCACCTCATGGTTATATAAACCTTCATAAGGTCACCCCTACAACTCCAATGTTCCAGTGACAGAAGTCCTAGTCATTCCAGTCTATTTCTACATCTCACACCCCCCATTCCTGGCAACGAATTGGTAAATCTTTGGTGAACTCTCTCCAGTTTAATTCTTCCTTTACAGGGCAATCAGCATTGCACATGTTATACCAGAAGACGCCTCCCAACACTCTGTAAAACCTCAAGGTTAACAAACCAACTGTTGTATTCAATGTTTTGAGCAATGAAGGCAAGCATGCTGAATGCCTTATTAACCACCCTGTCTACCGAGAACGCACATTTCAAAGAATGACGTACATGAACCCCGAGGTCTCTCTCTTCTACAGCACTACCCAGGGCCCGACCATTAATTCCTGTCCTTGTGTGTTTTACTAAAATGCAATTCCTCACACATTTCCAAATTAAACTCCATCAGACACTCCTCAGTCCATTGACCCAAGTAATCAAGATCTCTTTGTAATCTGTATCAACATTCTTCACTAACCACTTTACCACCAATTTTCGTGCCATCCACAAACGTATAACCATGCCTTCTATGTTCTCGTCAAAATCATTTATATAAATGACAAATAAAAGTGGATTCAGTAATGATCCATGTAGAACACCGCTGATCACATGCCCCAATCCAAAACATATACCTCCACCATCACTGCATGTTTCCTGCCATGAAACCAATTTTGTACCCAATTGGCAAGCTCACCCTGAATCCCATGTGATCTAATTTTACTAATTTGATTACCAAAGGTTTTGCTGAAGTCCAAGTAAACAATATCTACCGCTCTGCCCGTATCAATCTTTTTGACCACTTCTTAAAAAAAACTTCATCAAATTTGAAAGATATGATTTTCCTCACAAAAAACTGCACTAACTATTCTTCTCAACCATTACTCCTCAAAATACATATAAATCCTATCTTTCAGAATCACCTCTAACGACCTATCCACTACCAAAATCAGACACACAGGACTATAATTTCCTGGCTTCCCCTTCCATCCTTTCTTACGCAATGGTACAACATTGGCCACCCTCCAGTCCTCTGGTATTTCAACACTGTTTATAGATGATACAACTGATTTTGTTGCTTCCCACCCCGCCCCCCTCTCCACACCCAATTTCTTCCCCAATGCCCCACCATGTATGAGGATACACTAGATCAGGTCCTAGAGAATAATTTACCTTTATGTTTTCTAAGACCTCCGGCACTTTTTCTTCTGTACTGTAATCCCTGTTTTAAAAAAAAATCAATATTTATTTCCCTGAGCTCGCTTGCCTCCATTTCTTTCTCAACAGTAAAACCTGCCGCAAAAATATTAATCTCCTGCGGTTCAACACAACGATAATCTTGTTATTCATTAAAGTGTCTTGCTGTCTCTGGAGTTGCTGTTTGGCTCCTAATGTCTTTTTAGCATCTTTTTGGATTATCCTGAACATTATCTGCCAGCACTATCTCGCATCACTCTTTGCCGTACTGAGTTCTTTCCTAAGAATGCTCCAATACTCTTCATAGCCTTCAAGAGATTCTGTTGATCCCAATTGTCAGTATCTAATCTATGATATTTTTTATTATTTTTGACTAGAACTTCAATATCTTTATTCATCCATTGTTCCCTAATCTTACCAGCCTTGCCTTTCCCTCTGACAGGAGCAACATGCTCGGAACTCACCTTACCATACTTTTCTAAATGGTACCGGATTAGGAAAATTAAATTGCCCTGCTATTACAATGTTATTATTCTTACATACATTTGAGATCTCAACATATTTCCTTCTCGATTTCCCTCAGACTACTGAGGGGGCTTGTAGTTCAATTCAAGAAGGATGATTATCCCTTTCTTATTTTTAATTTCAAACTGTAGATTTTCACTGAATAGTCCCTCGATAATAGTTACACTAAATACAGTAGTAATTGGGTATCTGTGATCCCATGTCTAAACACTCTAAACTCCCCATTTAGATTCCAGTCTGTCGTTCACTCCCTGTACTGGTTAATCAGTTGTGAACCACACCATATCCCTCGGATGTACACCAATCTGTAACTCACTCCCTGTTACCTGTTACTCTCTATATTGATCCTCCTCCTCTCTTCGTCAATCAAGAATGTTACTTCTCCTTCTCTCTTGCCTCTCTTTCTCTCCTTCCTGTAACATCTAAAACTCAGAATATTGAGCAGCCTATCTCGTCGTTGCCTCAGCCATGTTTCTTAATAGCTCTGACAGGAGAGTTTGATGTTGCCATACACACCCTGAGTTCATCAGCCTTATCTGTATAGGCATAAATACAGCTTAATTCTTCAGAGTTCCTTTGGGCTCTGAATTGCTGGTGTCTGCTTTTTCTAACTAACTTGTTCTTTTTCAAAGTTTGGGAGAAGATTTGTATCTCGGTTGCTCTTTGTTGTGGTTCTGTTCGCCGAGCTGGGAATTTGTGTTGCAGACGTTTTGTCCCCTGTTTAGGTGACTTCCTCAGTGCTTTGGAGCCTCCTGTGAAGCTGCACAGGAGGCTCCCACGCACTGAGGATGTCACCTAGACAGTGGACGAAACGTCTGCAACAAAAATTCCCAGCTCCGCGAACAGAACCACAATAACTTGTTCTTTTCTGATTCAGAACCACCCCCATATTTCTGTCCATTTCACTGTTACACAGGAAAGCCCCTCCATCACCCTCCCCAAAACAAAGGGTTCACAGCCTCTCGAAATAGAACCCAACTGGATATAGGTCCTTTCCCAGTTCAGGTGAATCCCTCCCTTTTTGATCAGGTCTTTTCTGTCCCAGAAGAGATCCCAGTGATCCTGGAAATGGAATCCCTGCACATTGCACCACCTCTTCAGCCATTGATTTATCTGCCCTATTCTACCCTCATTTGATAGGACTGGAAGTTAAACCAGAAATTACGACTTGTGATTTTGTGTTTCTCTAAATTTCCACTCAAGCTCTTCTATTCCCTCTGCAAATCCCAAATCCTGTCTCTGACAATGTCATTGCTCCCAAAGTATGCATCAACTTCCGGCTTCTCACTCTCCCTCCCTTTTATCAATACCCTTCAAATGTTTTGGGATATCCTTCACCCTGGCACCAAAAAAGCGGCTTACCATCCTAGGTTCACACATACTGCTCAAAATCTCTACTGTGCTCCTGACAGGAGGTTCCCCTGTAACAATTGTTCTTTACATCTTCACAAACCCATTTAACATAAGATTCATTCTTAGTGCCCAAGATCTGATGAGTACTTCTGTTTTCCTCTGCGGGACTTTCTATTTCAACAGTACACAAAATTAAATATCTGTTTGAGAGAGGAATAAGATACGTCTGAACTACTCTCTTCTCTTTCCTGGCAGCCAATCATCTACCTAACTGACCCTGCGTTGTAAATCTATTTGTCATCACACTCAGTGTCTCCTGTATGCCCTCAGTAACATTCATACTAATAAAGCAGCTCTCTACAGTACCTTGTATATAAAACTAAATGTAACCAATAGATTTGGTATGAATCATGTAAAAAATGTAGAGAAAATATTAAACATAAAATATTAAAACAAAATCAAACACTGAAAAGAACAAATAAAAAGAATACTCCTCCTCAAATAATCCAACAATCAGCTTTTAATTAAAATAAACTTCCCAAAGCCATTCATGTGCAGGCATCTCTGGAAGCTCTCTGTGTAAACTGTCTCGCCTTCTCTATTTTTTTTGTCCCTCAATTTGTTTTTGTCAAAATCTACCCACCACTGATGATGTACTCACAGGTCTATAGTTTCCTGGCTTTTCCTTACTTCAATAATAACACCATGAGGCACCACCCCGTATGTGAGAACTTTAAACCGTGGCTTTCAATGATACAACTATCTCAGCAGAAGGATCAGCAAGCTCTTCCTCATAGGCTGAGAGTATTGAAGATCCAAGAATTGTTCAATGCTGAAGTGTGTGATGTGAAGTCCCCAAACAGCACAGCTGCCCTTCCACTCGCTACCGATATCTTGGAGACCATCTTGGACAATGCTATATTGGAAGGTCTGGGCTAATCACTAACACTGGATAATCCTTTGAGAAGAATAAACCTCGCAGAAGCAATGACCCAATAAGTTGTATTGGCCTCGAAGGGACTTGATCATCCATGACTCGCTCGTGGTGGGTGAGACCATAACTCTGCCTGGCAGCATGTCTAAATCCACGACGAAACGGATCGTCATTCCTGTTCACACGGGGAAGGGGTAAGGAGACCAGACTAACCCCACTGTGTCCCTGTAACTGACACAGGGGAGAAAATACTGACCGCACTGTGTCTCTGTCACTGATCCAGGGGAGAGCAGACTGACCCCACTGTGTCTCTGTCACTGACCCAGGGGAGAGCAGACTGACCCCACTGTGTCTCTGTCGCTGACCCAGGGGAGAAACACTGACCTCAATGTGTCCTTGCCACTGACCAGAGGATACCACATCGACCTCAGTGTCACTGTCATTGACCCAGGGGAGACCACACTGTCCTCACTGTGTCTCTGTCATTGACCCAGGGGAGACCACACTGACCTGACTGTGTCCTTGTCATTGACCCAGGGGAGACCACACTGACCCCTCTGTGTCCCTGTCCCAGAAACAGGGGAAACCACAATGATCCCTCTGTGTGTCTGTCCATGATCCAGCGGAGACCACACTTACCTCAGTGTGTCTCTGTCCCTGACTGAGGGGAGACCACACTTACCCCACTGTGTCTCTGTCACTGACCCAGGGGAGAGCAGACTGATCCCACTGTGATTTTATCATTGACCCAGCTGCCATAGCCCTGGAGAGTCACTCTTTCACTAGAGAGAGGCAACTGTCGGTGAGTTTAACTTGGGGCTACCATAGGGTTGGGAAGCCAAGACCTTCGGGTGACCTCAGCTGATATGGGCAACACAACCCCTGCTGTTAGCTCTGCATCATAAAGCAGCCATCCAGCTTACTGAGACACATAGAATCTCTGCAGTGCAGATGGAGACCATTTGGTCCACTGAGTCTGCACTGCCCCAATGAGGATCTTCCCACATAAACTCACCCACCACCCTGTCCCTGTAACCTGAATTTTCCATGGCAAACCCACTCCAGCCCCCCACTTCCCTGGACACTGTGTATAATTATGTTAAATGTTTTCATCCTTCTGTATTTCCTTATGGGTACACTTGTCCTATATTATTGTGGTCATGATTTGGAGGTGCCAGTGTTGAATTGGGGTGGACAAAGATATGAATCATACGACATTAGGTCAAAATCTGGTGTTGTGTTATTTTAACTTTATTGTATTGTAGTAATTCATGTTAGTATTTCAGGGAGTAGGTGCCTGCCTTGCTATAGAATGATAAAAAGAGAATAGTGAACCCAGTGGGTCATTTCTCTGATAAAAAAAACTTGTTTCATTCATTCAGATGATTCATCCTCCTCGCCACCAGAGGGAGCCACTCTGCCTTCTCTCAGAGCCTGCTTGTTCCTTGTCAAGTCCATCAACATAGGGGCAGCCATCTTGGGCTGACATCACCCCGCATCCCCTTGCGCCTTTGATATGGAGATGCTGATGTTGGACATTGTATCACTTTAAACACAAGAGAGACAGACACAGACCAAGAGGTCAATGTAGCTAAGTGTGAAGTGATTCACTTTGGTAGGAGCAACAAGAAGATGGGGTACTGGGCTAATGGTCGGATACTTGGTTGTGTGGATGAGCAGAGAGATCTTGGTGTCAATGTACACAGATCTCTGAAAGTTGCTACCCACGTAAATAGCGCTGTGAAGAAGGCATATGGCGTACTGGCTTTTATTGGTAGAGGAATTGAGTTCCGGAGTCCTGAGGTCATGTTGCAGTTGTATAAGACTCAGGTGTGGCCGCATCTGAAGTATTGTGTGCAGTTTTGGTCGCCATACTATAGGAAGGAGTGCAGAGGAGGTTTACCAGGATGTTGCCTGGTATGGTAGGAAGATCGTATGAAGAAAGGCTGAGGCACTTGGGGCTGTTTTCATTGGAGAAAAGAAGGTTTAGGGGTGACTTGATAGAGGTGTACAAGATGATTAAGGGTTTAGATAGTGTTGACCATGAGAACCTTTTTCCAACGTATAGAGTCAAATATTATGAGGGGGCATAGCTTTAAATTTAGGGGTGGTAGGTTTAGGACAGATGTTAGGAGTAGATTCCTTACTCAGCGAGTCGTGAGTTCATGGAATGCCCTGCCAGTAGCAGTGGTGGACTCTCCCTATTTATGGGCATTTAAACGGGCATTAGATAGACATATGGAGGATAGTGGGCTAGTATAGGTTAGGTGGGCTTGGATCAGTGCAACATCGAGGGCAAAGGGCCTGTACTGCGCTGTATTTTTCTATGTTCTATGTTCTAAGAGAGAATCACAGATATTAGACGGGCGGCACGGTGGCACAGTGGTTAGCACTGCTGCCTCACAGCGCCTGAAGACCCGGGTTCAATTCCCGACTCAGGCGACTGACTGTGTGGAGTTTGCACGTTCTCCCCGTGTCTGCGTGGGTTTCCTCCGGGTACTCCGGTTTCCTCCCACAGTCCAAAGATGTGCGGGTCAGGTGAATTGGCCATGCTAAATTGCCCGTAGTGTTAGGTAAGGGGTAATGTAGGGGTATGGGTGGATTTCGCTTCAGCGGGTCGGTGTGGACTTGTTGGGCCGAAGGGCCTGTTTCCACACTGTAAGTCTAATCTAAAAAAAAAAAAATATTGATTCATCAGGTTTTAATTAATTAATTAATTCAAGCTTGTCTCCAAGACAAACTGTGTCCAATCGCATATAGAGGTGGGCACAAAGATAGATCAGCATTGTTTCACTCTAACTAGAATAACAAGCACAGAGACATACAGTGGGAAGTTGAACCCCATTTTAATGAATACTGCCCCCAAATCAACAGAGAGCCAGTTGCACAGAGATACAGACATACAGAGACACACACTGAGACACGGACACACACATACAGTTAGACAGATACAAAGACAGAAACAAAGGAACGTCCATTAATATCGTACAGGAAGAGGTTGATCTTTTTAATTTCTGTTCATTTTTCAATAAACTGCTGTCAATTTGAACAGTGTGATCACTTGTACATTTTGTAAAATACATTGAAGCAATCATAGAGGAAATGTTGAAAAACTGGCATAGTCACGTGATGACCCTCATTTCATGACACCAAGTTATAGTCCAACAGGTTTATTTAAAATCACAAGTTTTCAGAGCACGGACTCCTTTGTCAGATATGGGGGAGGCGATCGATGTGATGGGGTATCGATCCATCCCCCTGGACGACTGGTCCCTGGGATACTTACTCTCCCTCTGCTGCTGCTCTGGCTCTCAGGGCAATTCCTCTCAACTATATGTTCTTCAGCCACTGGAGGTGAGACAGAGACATTTATTCATCACTTTTTAATTCATTGATTCAGACTTCCCTCTGGGACAAACTGTACCCCATTGCAGACAGCGATAGACCCACACACACACCTATATACATGTGGAAACTCACATCGTCATGACCATCAGCATTATGTCATTTTAAACACCAGGGGGACTGACGGCTTAAAGGGGTTGAACCACACTTCAATGTATACAGTCCCCAAAAACAACAGAGACTCCATTGGACAGAGACACAGACATAGACCCACACACACAGATATATACTAACACACACAAACACATCAATAGACAGGGAAACAGAGATACTGGCGTGTATATATATAAGGTCTAACACAAACGTATACTGACACACACGTACAGACTGATACATGCATACAGACCATCCCACAGACAGACACACACACAGTCCGACACACAGAGACTCGCATTTACAGATTTACATACACACATATATAGACACACACGCACACAGGGACTAACACGCACAGACACAACTCACATGTATACAGATCAACACACACATAAGAGAAGGAAACAAATTAAGACATTTGTTAGGTAACTTGTCAAACACCTTCTACTAATCATCTACTGGTTCTCCTTTATCCACACTGATTGATATTTTCGTTGAAAATCTGTACTCATTTGCACTCATAGACACATGCATGCATAATAAACACACGTGCAGGGATACACACAGACAGACAAAGAGGTACAGCTGCAAAGATGCACAGAAACACACATCAGGAGATGCAAGTGCATATGGAAACATATACATACTGATCCTTACACGCAGACAGAAACACACAGAAATGTACATACAAACACAAAGGCATACACAGAAGAACGTGAGGATTGCAGATGCTGGAGATCAGAGTCGAGTGGTGCTGGAAAAGCATAGCAGATCAGGCAGCATCTGAGGAGCAGGAGAATTGACGTTTCGGACCTAAGCCCTTCATCAGGAATTATTATCCTGCGCCTCGGATGTTGCCTGATCTGCTGTGCTTTTCCAGCACCACACTCTTGTCTATGAAGACATTCATAAACAGAGAGACAGTTATGCAGAGACAGACACAAAGACAACATATATGCAGGCACATACATACATACAGAAACACATACATGCTGACATACAGAGGACAGGCTGTTTATTTAGGAACCTCCACTGCCCTGAGTTTAACCAATTTTAAGACAAATGGCCAGAGATCAATTAAGTGTAAAATTGAATTTGGATGGTACAGACCAGTCACAGGCTGCAAATAATGATTTCAACAGAATGGACTGCAGGAAATAAAACTGTTGCTGAGAAAAGAAAATCGAATGTGTTTCAATATCAGATCGAGGAATATAACCAGTCAGTCAATCCTCCACTGTCACCGTCGCCAGCTGATGCATGTGTAGAGACCATACTTTCTTTGAAACAGAATCACCATTATCAATGTATTAAGAGTGGAAGAGAGAAATAGGCAGTGAAAGTTAGCATCAGACTGCCAGGTGGAGAAGGCAGTCTGATTCGGGACACTGAGGTTTTCAGATGTTGAACATTGTCAAGAGAAAGAATAGTATCTAACTAATATGAAAAGCCAGCAAGATAAAACCATAAACCGTGAAGATATGGAGAAGGAGGAAGCAGAAGGAGTGAGAGACGACTGGCTGATATCGGAATGAGCTGGAGTTTTGGATGGAACTTCGCAAAACCGAGCAAAATAGGCATTGATTCTGACTTCTTTAAACTCAGGGAGGCTGATTTTCCCCAGCCCTGAGGCAATCTGTAGGATATTCCCTTCAAATGTTTCCCAAAGAAACTGCACAAATAAAATTATATAGTCCAATTGAAATGAAATTTATTCAAACCATCGCTGGACAGGAAGTGGGTGGGCCACCATCTTTGTGAGAGGCATATGATCAAAAATGTTTCTGCTTCATTATGGATGATTCACTGTTTGAAAATTAGTTTATAGCTGTTGATTAGTGACTTCAATGTGAACGAGATTGGTTTTCATGTTCTATTTTTTCAGGCGATGCTTTTATTTCCATTTTCTCTTTTTGCAGAATGATGGCACCTGGCAATTGGTCCCAAGGATAGGGCAGCTCCTATACTCCATGAGAGGGTGCAGTGCCAGCAAAAGAGTACCAACTTCTGCTTCCATCGACCTCCATGCACAGCGCCACCATCAGACTTGAGGCCTGGCATGGAAGGCTCCAGATGCCGAGTTCAGAATGTGTTCAGCAGTGGTACTATGAGGAGACCATTTTGCCCCACGAGGTCATTCTAACATTCAGTAAAATCGTGGGTGACCAAATTGTGAGCATGACGCCACTCTATTGCCGATGATGCACAATGATTCATAGCGAAGAAAGCAAAAGACAGATTAGCCTCGCATTTATCGTTTGGAAAATACCGGAATCAATTATTAAGGAAGCAACAGCAACAAATTTCGAAAGTAATAATAATATCATCTAGCAGAGTCAGCATGGCTTCATGAAAAGGAAATTACATCTGTCGAAATTTATTATAGATTTTCAACAAAAATATCAATCAAGGTGGATAAAGGAGAACCAGTAAATGATTAGTAGAAGGTGTTTGACAAGTTACCTCACAAATGTTAACCTTAAAATAAGAACACGTTCCATTAGAGGTAGTTTATTGGTGTAGGTAGATAATTGATTAATGGGCAGGAAACAGCGAGTGAGGATAAGGGTGTTCCTTTTCAGGTTGGTGACCTGTGTCCAGGAGGGTTCCACAGGGTCATTGCTGGGACCGTTATTATTTCCAACACATGTTAAAATATTGGATGAAGGAAGTGAGTGTACTACAGGCAGATTTATAGACGACACAAAAATAAGCAGGTTGTGAATAGAAAACACAGAGTTGACAGGCAGCCACTGATTATTGGTTAACTAAGTGGACAAAAAGTTGCCAAATAAACTATAATGTAGCAAAAGTTGCACTTATTAATTTGTGAAGTGAGAACAAAAGAACAGAATTGCAAGGTTTGTGAAGGTTTGTAGCTCAAGTAGAGGTTTAGGGTGTAGGTTTGCTCGCTGAGCTGTAGGTTTGATATCCAGACGTTTCATTACCTGGCTAGGTAACATCATTAGTGGCGACCTCCAAGTGAAGCGAAGCTGTTGTCTCCAGCTTTCTATTTATATCTTGCTCCTGGATGGGGTTCCTGGGGTTTGTGGTAATGTCATTTCCTGTTCGTTTTCTGAGGGTTTGATAGATGGCATTTAGGTCTATGTGTTTGTTTATGGCGTTGTGTTTGGAGTGCCAATCTTCAAGGAATTCTCTGGCATGTCTTTGCTTAGACTGTCCCAGGATAGACGTGTTATTCCAGTCGAAATGTTGTTTTTTTTCAACCATGTGTAGGGCTACGAGGAAGAGAGGGTCGTGTCTTTTTGTGGCTAGCTGGTGTTTGTGTATCCTGGTGGCTAACTTTCTTCTTGTTTGTCCTAACTTGTCTATTCACTGTGTCCATGCCTCTCATGATTATTATATAACCTAAAATGTCACCCTCAGCCTCCAACGGTCCAGGGAAAACACCCCCAGCCTATTCAGCCTCTCTCTATAGCTTAAACACCTCCCTACACTGTCCCCATGACGTACTCTCAGGAAAGGGACAGGATGGGGTTAGATACACAATAAGGCTGTCTTTACTGTATCTCTATCAAGCAATCCCAGGAAGGGACAGCACAGGCTTAGATACAGAGTCAAGATCCCTCGATAATATCTGAATCAAAACTTTAAAAGGCAGGTCTAATCTGACAAGAGATTCTGATTTAAGCTGTGTCCTAATCCCATGGTGCCATGTTATGCTCCCAAACACAGCATCTGATTCCAATCTGGAGTGTGATACAGGAGCCTCTCAGTGTCAGAGGGAGGTGAATCCTGAATCTGACCCAGGTGGATGAATGTCCTGTGTTCATCTGACACCCAGGGATTGTTCAGTGGAGCTTTAATATTTGTCAATCCCAACATTATTTTGTCATTCTATTTTCCCTGTCTCACTGTGTGAGCGACTATGTGTGTCCATTGTGTGCCCATGTGAGTGTGCCCTTGTGTGTGTGTATGTGTGTATATCTCTGTGTGAGCGTTTGTTTGTGTGTGTGCATCTGTGTGTGCATGCGTGTGTGTCTTGTGTGCATGTATGCGTATGTGTATGTGTGTGTGCGTGTGTCTATGTTTGTGTCTGTGCATGTGTGTCTGTTAGTGAGTGTGTATGTGCGTGTGTGTGTGTGAGTGTTTGAGTCTGTGTGTCTGTGCGTGTGTGAGTGTGAGTGTGTGTGCGAGTGTATTTGTTTGAGTGTGTGTAAGTGTGCATGTGACTATATGTGTGTCTGTGAGCGATTGTGTATGTGTGTGTGTGTGTGCATGTGTGTATGTAACTCTGTCAGTGTGCGTGCCTAATACTAGTGTCCTGCAATATTAGTCAAGTCTTCCTTCACTCCAGGACTTAGGTATTCAACATTATTTTCTGTAAGCTTGTTCACAAATCACAGTAAACTTGTGTCACCAAATATGAGGCTTGTTTGCCGATTATTCCCAGGGAAAGGGATTAAGGAATTGAGGAAGCCTTGCTTCGCCTGCTGACCTCCCCTTCAGGAGCAGCGGTTGATTAGCAAGGTGAAGGGATTTTTCATGTTCATTGGTTCATGGGATATGAGCATCACCAGCTGGGCCCAGCATTGATCCCCCATGCCCATCAGCCACTGAGTGGCAGTGAGCTGCATTACTGAACCACTGTGCTCCATTAAACTAACATTTTTGGAGAATCAGAATGTGACAGAAATTAAATTCTAGCTTTCTGTGTTTTTGCTCCCAAATTAAAATTCAACCATTTGGTTTATACTGAGTTAGGGAATTTCATCGATCGTCTCAGTGATTTTATGTCTTGCATAGTACACCGCAGAGTGAATTTCAGTTTGAAATCTAATGCAGGGATGGGTTGATTAATATACAGAGTAAGAGCTACCAGTGAATAAAATACAAATAGGAGCATAGTCAAGGGTATGTTATCGTTCACATTTGATTAAACCAATACTGGGGAGTGAAGTACAGACTAGACTCTAACTGAGGAGTTTATGGCGTTTAGACATGGAATCGCAGATGCTCAGAAGTGAGAATCTAATGGAGAGTTTTGGAGACTGGTGTTATGTACAGAATAACAGGTCAATGAATATCAGTTAGAGATCGGAATTTTATCAAGGGGTTTGGAGCATTTATTTATAGAATAATGGACACTCAGGAGTGAGCTTCAGGCTGGAATCTTATGGAATATTTCAGTGTAGTTTATATACAGAGGAACCCCACACAGATACACCATCCCTGCCCCGAACATCCAAACCCACCCCATCCAACGCCCGCCCCATCCCCATCCAACCCTGAGCAACACAGGCAGAACACAGAATTAAGTAGCATAGATAAGTAAATAATAGGTAAACAGTGGCAAAAACAAAAACACGGGGATAGGCAAATGCTGGGAGTTTGTGAGTCCATTCAGTCTTCTAACAACAGTAGGGTAGAAACTATTTCGAAACCGGCTGGTGCATGCGTTCAGGCTTCTATACCTTCTCTCCGATGGTCGAGGTTGTAGAAAAACATTATAACGGTGGGATGCATCTTTGAGAATGCTGGCAGCCTTTCCTTGACAGTGGTCTGGTCGATGGATTCTATTGATGGGAGGTTGGCCTTTGTGATTGTTCGGGCCGAGTTCACCACTCTTTGTAACAGTATCCGATCTTGAATGGTACAGTCGCCACACCAGGTAGTGATACCTCCAGACAGTATACTCTCAATGGCGCACACATAAATGTTGGCAAGGGTATTCAAGACTCTCAGTGGAAAGCAGAAGTAATGGTCAGATCTTGATACGAATAATGAATCTTATGTCCAATGTGTTTGTCAAGATTTAAAAGAAAAATTGTTACAGGAGACTGTCCTGTCAAGGGCACATAGAAGAGATTTCACAGCAGTAGGCGTGAACCTAGGATGGTATGTTGCTTTTCTGGTGCTCGGGTGAAGGACATCTCAAAACATTTGAAGCAGATTCTCAAAGGGGAAAGTGAGAAGCCGGAAGTTGTTTAATACATTGGGAGGAATGACATCGTCAGGGCAAGGGTTCGGGCTTTGCAGAGTGAGTATAAGAGTTTGGGTAGAAGGTTAAAGAAACAGAACATTAGAAGTAGTAATCTCTGGTTTACTTCTGATCCGAATTTCAAATTAGGGAAGAATGGGACTGATAAATCAATGGCTGAAAAGGTGGTGTAATGTGCTGGGATTCGGTTTCGAGGATCATTGGGATCTCTTCTGGGACAGAAAAGGCCTGTTCAAACTGTGAGGGTTCAACCTGATTTTGGAAGGGAGCGATATTCGGGAGGGTTCTATTCTGAGAGGCTGTGAACCCTTTGTTTTGGGGAGGGGAAGGGTGTGGATTTCCTATGTAATAGCGAAAATACACAGAAAGATGATGATGGTTCTGAATCAGAAAAGAGCAAGTTGATTAAAAAGGATAGACAAAAGCAATTCAGAGTCCGAAGTAATTCTGAAGCATTTATTTCTATACAGATAAGGCTAATGAACTCAGGGTCTGTTTGGCAAAGTAATACTCGCCTGTCAGAGCTCTTACAGAGACTTGGCTGAGGCAAGGACAAGACAGGCTGCTGAATGTTCTGCGTTTTAGATGTTACTGAAAGAATTTGACTGGGAACACACCACTATCATAGGACAAGCCAGACAGAGAACAGCCAGAGAATTCCTAGAAGCATGGCATTCATCCCCAAACTCCATCAACAGACACATTGACCTGGACACCATATACAAACCACTACAGCTGAAACTGACACCCGGAAACGGCAAGAACATCCATCAACAGACACATCGACCTGGACCCCAGATACAAATCACTGCAGCTGAAACTGACACCCGGAAGCGGCAAGAACAAACCAATATAAATACCGGAAGAAACATCAAAGCAGCGCTTCACACGAGGCTCCAACAGCACTGATGATGTTCCCTAGCCAGGGAACGAAACGTTTGCAGCAAAAACTTCCAGCTCGGCGAGCAGAACCACAACAACGGATACCCGAGCTACAAATCTTCAATCAGATTTTAAATACTGAAAGAGAGGCAAGAGAGAAGAGAGAGGATCATTTTTGATTGAGGAAGAGAGGAGGGTGCTTGATATACAGAGTAACAGATACCAGGGAGTGAGTTAAAGATTGGAGTATAGTCGAAGGATACGGTGTGGTTCACGACTGATTAACCAGCAAGGGGAGTGAACTACAGACTGGAATCTAACTGAAGAGTTTAGGGTGTTTACACATGGAATCACAAACACTCAATTGCTACTGTACTTAGTGCAGCTATTACTGAGGGACCAATTCGTGAAAATCTATGCTTTGAAATGAGAAATAAGAAAGGGATGATCACCTTGATGGGATTGGACTACAGGACCCCCAGTAGTCTGATGGAAATCGAGAAGAAAATATGTTGAGATCTCAAATGTATGTAAGAAGAATAACATTGCAATAACAGGGGAATTTAACTTTCCTAATCCGGCGCCATTTAGAAAAGTATGGTAAGGAGAGTTCAGAGCACGTTGCTCCTGTTAGAGTGAAAGGCAAGGCTGGTAAGATTATGGAACAATGGATGAATAATGGTATTGAAATTCCAGTCAAGAATAAAAAAAAAATCATATGTTTAATACAAATAACTAGGATCACTGGAAGAATATAAAGAGTATTGGGGCATTCTTTAGAAAGAAACCAGGAAGGCGAAGAGTGATATAAGATTGCCCTGGCAGATAAAGCTCAGGATTATCAAAAAGGATTCTCCAAAGACATTAAGAGTCAGACAGCAACGCCAGAGCGAGCAACACCCCTTAATGAATAACAAGGTTATCTTTGTGTTGAACCTCAAGAGATGACTATTGTGCATCAGATTTTACTGTTGAGAAAGAAATGGAGGCTAGAGCACTCAGGGAAATAAATTTGGAAAACAGCGATGACATTACAGAAGAGAAAGTGCTGGAGGATTTTGAAAACATAAACGTAGATAAATCTCTCGAACCTGAACAATCGTATCCCAGGACATGGTGCGACGTTAGGGAGGAAATTGTTGGGCCCCCAGCAGAAATATTTGTATCGTCTATAAACACAGGTGAAATACCCGAGGACTGGAGGGTGTGTCAAGTTGTACCATTGTTTAAGAAGGGGTGGAAGGAGAAGCCATGGAGCTATAAACCTGTAAGTAAGACTTCGATGTTTGATAAGTTGTTGAAGGTGATTGTGAAAGATAAGATTTACATGCATTTTGAGGGACAAGGATTAAATGAGGATAGTCAGCGTCGTATTGTGTGAGGAAAATCATGTCTCACAAATTTGATTGAATTGCTTTAAAGAAGTGACCAAAAAGATCGATGTAGGCAGAGAGGTAGATATTGTTTACTTGGACTTCAGCAAAGCCTTTGACGTGGCTTTGCATGGGAATCAAATTAGTTAAATTAGATCACATGGGATTCAGCGTGAGCTTGCTGATTGGATACAAAATTGGATTCGTGGCAGGAAACAGACTGTGATGATGGAGGGATGTGTTTTGGATTGAGGCCTATGACCAGCGGTATTCCACAGGGATCGGTACTGGGTCTACTTTTGTTTGTTATTTATATAAATGATTTTGATGAGAATATAGAAGGCATGGTGAGTAAGTTTGTGGATGATACCAAAATTGGTGGTGAAGTGGTCAGTGAAGAATGTTACCTGAGATTACAAAGGGATCTTGATTAATTGGTCAATGAACTGAGGATTGGCAGATGCAGTTTAATTTGGAAACATGTGAGAAATGCATTTTGTTAAAGCAAATAAGGATAGGACTTAATGGTAAGGTCCTGGGCACTGTTGCAGAACAGAGAGGCCTCAGGGTTCAACTACATCATTCTTTGAAATGTGCGTTAGAGGGCAGTTAGCGTGCTTGCCTTCATTGCTCAGACCATTGAATATAGCAGTTGGGATGTTATACTGAGGTTTTACATAGTGCGGGAGAAGCCTCTTCGTATTGGTTGGCCTGTTACAGGAAAGATTAAACTGGAGAGAGTTCAGGAAAGATTTACCAAGACGTTGCTGCGAATGGAGGGTTTGAGATGTGAAAATGGACTGGAAAGGCAGGTACTTTTCTCACTGGAACATTGGGGATGGAGTGTGGACCTTATTGAGGTCGATACAACCAGGAGAGAAGGGAAACGACAAGGTCGTTTCCCTCAGGTGGGGTAATATCACAACAAGGGGTCATATTTAAAGGTGAGAGTTGAAAGACTTAAAAAAGGACATGAGGGGCAACTTTTTGTACACATAGAGTGGTTTGTGTATTGGAATGAACTGCCAGAGAAAGTGATGAATGCAGGTAAAATTACAATGTTTAGAAGTCATAGAGGCATAGAGATGTACAGCACGAAAACAGACTATTTGGTCCAACTTGTCCATGCTGACCAGATACTAGAAATAATTCCTGTCCCTTTTGGCAGCAATTGGCCCATATTTCGCTAAACCCTTCCAATTCATATAACCATTTTCAGATGTCTTGTACATATTACAATTGCACCAACCTCCACCACTTCCTCTGGCAGCTCATTCCATACACACACCACCCTCTGTGTGAAAAAGGTTGGCCTTTAGGTCCGTTTTAAATATTTCCCCTCTCGCCTTAAGACAATGTCCTCTTGTTTTATTCTATCCATGCCCATCACGATTTTATAATCCTTTACAATATCTCCCCTTAGCCTCCAACGCTCCAGGGAAAACAGCTCCAGCCTATTCAACCTCTCCCGAAAGCTCAAACCCTTCAACACTCCCAACATCCTTGGAAATCTTTTCTTAACCATTTCAAGTTTCACATCATCCTTCCTATAGCAGCGAGATCGGTATTGAATGCAGTACTCCAAAAGTGGCCTCACCAATGCCCTGTACAACTGTAACATGACAGCCCACGTCCTATACTCGATTCTCTGACCAATAAAGGAAACCCTTTATTCACTATCCTATCTCTCTGTGACACCAATTTCAGGGATCTGTGAACCTGAACTCCAAAGTTTCTTTGTTCAGCAAACACCCTCCAGACCTTACCATTAAGTGTATAATTCCTGCCTGCAATTGCTTTCTCAAGGTGCGCATTTGGATATGTTCATGAAGAGGAAAAGTTTGGAAGCATACGGATCAAGCATAGGTAGGTGAGACTTTTTAGTTTTGGAGGATAGTTAGTGTGGATACGTAATCCCGAAGGGTCTGTTTCTGCGTTCTATGACTCTATGACATTACAGAAGGCAGTCAAAAGAGAGAGGTTAGTCTGTGCACATGCTCCCTTTTTCATCGACCCCAGGGGCTGGGACACAGCATGGGGAAGATTGTGAATGGATGGAGATACAGAGGGTCTCTGATATTCAGTGGGTATAAATGGAGGAGCATGGGCGGTTCAGGGGAGGTGAAGACACACAGCGGAGGGCAATTAGACAGGGACTATGGAGGGGGGAGATGCTAAGTTCGTGAGACTGCAAAACATGCTGGAGTGGAGTGTTTAAAATTTGGGTGTGAGGGCTGCAGTTTCAGGATTAAAAGACAGAAATAGGAAGGAAAGAAAGATAGAGAAATGGAGAGAGAAAGTGAAACAAGAAGAAAGAAAGGAAGAGAGTGTGAAAAATATCCACAAAGTTGAAAGAAGAAGTAGGAGAGAAAAAGACAAAAAGAAAGGTGTTCAGTTAAGAAAGAGAGAAAGGTACAGGGCGAGAGGGAAAAAGATTGAGAGAGAAGTATGGAATGTGAGAGATAGAGAGAGAGAAAACAGAAAAACTCAGAGAGAGATAAACAGGAGTTAAGGAAAGACATGACGAGATTGAAGTGGTGACACATGCCATTCTGGTTGGTCCCAGCTCTCCCGATGATCCCTCACACTCCCTCTTTCCCAGTGCAGAAAAACCCTGCTCCAGGGGCTGGCTTTAGAAGGGGATGGTTCAGGGAGGGAACGGGGGGTATTAAAGGAGCAAACTGAGATATAGATTCAAACACTACCTACACTGTCACACACAGAGACAGGCAGAACCACCCAGACACTCACACCCTGTTCAGTGCACATGGTGAAAGGGACAGTGACTTTAAGAACCTGTTTGAAATACCCCAGGTCTGTTCCTCAAAGAAACCCTCTCCACCCAAGTGCCAGCTCATTCAGTCAGTTCCCAGCTCCCTCTCCCTGCTGCAAACCTTCTCCAGAAATGGAGCACAGCGAGAGTCATTTTGGTGCGATTAGAGAGAGAGAAGAAGGGAGGGAGATGTGAGAGAAAGCAGCAGGTAAATAGTTTATTCCAAACTGCCCTCTGTCGGCTCCTGCTTAGCATTTTACTGTCTTTGAATGGAAGCTGTATATATTCTCATCCTGATCAAATTCCTTTTGTCTTTGGGTTTTCCGATTGATCAATGTCAAAATGATAACTTGCAATTGCCGGGAATCAAACCCACATTAACTGTTTGGAAAGCAGCTATACTCACCATGATATCACCATCATTGTCCACTTTAACTCAACGTAATCCCCGAACACATTTAAAAAAGACCCTTGTCATGACAAATTAAACAGAGCTGATATTGACCCACTGAAGCTGATATTAGGTCAGGTGACAGTAACTGATATAAAGAGGAGGATTTGAAGGAGCATCTTAAATCAGAGAGGAAGCTGGTTCATTGGAAGGTGCAGAGAGAGAGAGATTCCAGGAGTCCCTCTAGTTCGGCTTGGATTCCCCGCCAGCCCATCAGCGGTTCATGGAAAGGAAAGAATAAAGAATCGGAATAATACCAGGGATTGACTGGAAATGAAGTAAATTAGTGTTGAAAATACACTTGCAATCAGAAGACACAATTTTTTTACAGGACATGATTACTCTTTGTAACACTTTTTTCCCATTTGTCGAGATGTGTGGATCAGTGATTTCAGTGAGGAAGAGTGGTGAGGACCCTGTCACTGCATTTCCCACTCTGAGCCTGTAGTGAACAATGATCCTTTCCTCCAGCTCATTTATTCATGTATCCGTGTCACCCACTGAGAACTGATTGCTTGGGATGAATGGATCTTTCGTGCATGTCTAACTCCTCTTTCGGTTTTGCTGTTGTTATTCAGCTTTCTATTAACTGTTGATCGTTGTTGACAGCACTTTACACTGGCTTTGCCCCGCCAGTCTCTTTCGTTTTGTTCCTCAGACGGAGTCATTCCTTGCCCATTTGAAAATGAACGTTGTCACGTTGGTATTCCTCCTTCTCCTTCTGACCTTGCCTCACGTGGACTCCTCGTTCCATTATCTGCTGCAACTAATGCTGGCTCTCAGTTACTTGAATTTATTCACCAATTGAATTACTTTTGTAACTGGATATTTCACTGCATACTTTAACTGGTCTCTAAACTTTTTCTGTGTCACCACATTAATAAGTGCACTTTTGCAGCAACTTAAGTTCCGCAGCATACATGTGACTCCTTCAAAGAGGCGACGATCATAGTAATTCAAGGAATCAACAGTTCAAAAGAAGTCTAAAACAGACATAAACCACAGAAGCATGAAGCTGGTGGTTAAAGCCAAGAGTAAAGTCACAGAGTTCTTTCTGCTCTCTATCTCTGGGTCATTCTCTATTTTTCCCTGAGCCCTCTGTCCTTTTCCCATCTTCACGGCCTCGAAGATGTGTCCGGCAGTCAGAATGTTGAGAACGAGAATAAAGGTGAATGGTTACAATGGTGTTAAAAAATGTTCAAAGTATTGAAAACTGTCCCACCGGTCATGATAAAAACTGGACCTCGTTTTACAGTACCATGGAATAGTATTAACAATCTTTTCAGGTTTATATCGAAAGTAGTTGGGAATGTTCATTAAAAAAAAGAAAATGCAGATTGTTGCGACAACTATGTTTGCAGTTTTCTCTGTACAATACTGAGATTTCATCTGATGGAAACAAATGGCAACAAATCGATCAAAAGCAAAGGTAACAGTGAACCAGACAGAACAATCAATGGTCATGCAGACCTGGGCATAGATAACACTACAAACAGGAGTGATGTCCAGGAAACATCGTGGTTATTAATAGTAAGGGAATCGGCGAAAGATGAAGAAAACAACAATGAACAGTCGATCGGATGTTGCCATGGCCACCAGATAATGAGTGGTGCATGTCAAAAGACCACATTTCTGCTGAGCAAATGTTACAATCACCACAAGACTAGCTGTAAGAGAGAAAGAAAGGAATAAACAGACTTGAAATTAACAATCAAACATTCGCTCATGTACTCGCTGTTTTTTTTTCAGGTTGGCAGCAGTTGATTTCACCTGTATTATAGGTTACTGAGACTGGCTGGAGATTCCCCTGAGACCCCAACATCCACACAAATTACATCTCGAATCCATAAAACAAAGAATTGGAGACAGCTAACATGGACATTGATTGAGAAAGTTATGGCTTTGGTTTTGGAGCCACCACAGCTCAAATTACCCCCAGAGTTGTATATCCACACAGCATAGGGCATTGAATCACTCCACAGTGTCCAGGAATGAAAGCTATCCAAAATGTGAATGAACAAATTATTGGGCATTGAGTACCACCCTCATGGACAGGTTTGAACATCCTGATGAACCGTGCCATGAAAGTATTCAACAGTGAATCCAACCATCATCAAGCTGCATACTCATTGAAATCAGAAAACACTGCAACATTTGACACAGACTCCCCCATATGTCCAACACTGTACACCACAGCCCCCACCCAAATGTTCTTTGCAACTTTCTGGTTTTGAAATCACATATTTTATTAGGGATAAAGTGAATTTTCCTGCCTGATATCCCAGATTCAGAGCTCAGACTGGGGCTAAGAATCCCCATCACCTAACTGGCATTCTCTATGGCAATCATCCAAGACTCTTTCTGTGATAGGATATAGAAACCCTACTGGGCGGAAAGAGGTCATTCGGCCCATCGAATCTGTAGCAACTCTCTGAAGAGAGACCCCACAAAATGGATGTGGTTTATTTTATCATGACTAATTCACTTAACCCAAACTGTGGGACAATTCAGCTTAGCCAACTCATGTAATGTGCACACCGTTGGATTACAGAAGGAAACCAGAGCACCCAGAGGAAATCCATGCAAGGGTGGAATTGAACCCAGGTCCTTGGCACTGTAAGGTCGCAATGTCAACCACTGCGTCACCGTGCCACCCTTAAATGTCTCTGGATTCACACCATTACTAAAGCTGTTGGCGGACAATGGCCTAATGGACCTATCACGAGATTGTTAACATATAGCCTTAGGTAATGATCCGAGGAGAAAGGTTCAACATTCCCCATGGCAGATGGTCGAATCTCAATGAGTATAAGCAAGATGATGAAACGGTTGACAGCTGTCAGGAAGTAAAACCATCTCATTCTCTAATGTCCTTCAGGGAAGGCAATCTGTAATCCTTACCTCATCTCTCCGATATGTGACTCCAGCCCCATGACAACCTGACTAACTCTCACCAGCTTAGAGAATGGTGGTAAATGTTGACCTAACCAGCGACACCCACAACCCTTCATTGAAAAAAAATGAAGTTCCCCATGCAAAGCCAACTCATACTGCAGACAACTGCTCCCTTTTTAGACCATTCTCAGGGAGTGCATATCCCATACTGAGTCCACTATCACAAATATGAAATTATTCTCTCAAAATTTGATCCAGTTTCAAAGACACGAGATCATCCACACAATTTAGCGTAGTTTGTGGAGTTTGAAACATCAACGCACAGACAATCGAGGCAGTAAGATTGGTCTCCTGGCTTTGAAACTATGAAGAATTGGGACATGTATTGGATTTAGTAAAATAAGCTGTGACAGGAAGTATCCAGTCAGCACCAAGCATCCCCCCTTTAAGCCAAGACATTTCTCCGTATCTCTGGCAAATGAAACATTCCCTGAGACACTGACCACCCCTCAGGTTCAGAAATATCCACTTGTAGGTTTCGGATTTTTGGTTATTTTAAAATATGCCACTGGATTGTGAGCTTTGTGTCCAGGCCAAATTTATTGCCCAGCTCTATTCAGCTTTGTGATGGGACTGGAGATCTACCTTTTTGACGCCTACATTGCCTGTGATACAGTAAAACCCACAGAGTTTCTGGGGCACAGTTGCAGAATTTTTACCCAGTAACAGTGAAGAGAGTGTGCACTGAATGATCCCTGTGCCAATCACAACGACGAGCTGTTTGTCCTGCACAAGGTGAAGGTTTGTGAGTGTTACACTCAGTGTTGCATTTGAGCTGCACTCAGCCCAAACATGAGAGCATTCCATCCCAGCTCTGTGCTGTGCTTCCTGGGTAGTGGGCATTGATTGGATAGGCAGGCAGGGAGCTTACTATGACAGCAATCAGAGTATCTGACATACTCCTCTGACTACAGCACTTGTATGGCTGGACCAGGTCATTTTTTCAACAATGGTTGATCCAGGTTATTGATAGAGACAGAAACGTCCAGATGCTGGAATCCAAGATACATCTACATCTCTAATTTTGAAATTATGATGAAGGGAGCTACAGATGAGGCAGCTACAGATTGTAGGGTCAATGTTCATCCATGCAGAACCCAGCAGAGCTGTAAGGTGACTGAATGACTGACCTGCAACAGCATTAACCATTTTCAGCCGGAATCAGGATGAAACCAAGAGTGTCGCAATCTCAGTTGAATTTTTCAAAGGCTCCTCATTGTTTACATATGTTCATAAATTATATGTTTAAGAGCTGAAGATTTATTTTCATTAATTTAAATTTGACTGTAAAAATAACTGATTGAGAAACATATCATCAATCCTTCTCTAAGTGCAAGACAAATAATTCTGAGTTTGGTGCACTACAGAGTTAACATGTAACAGATAGTAAGCAGAGCAAATGGTGGAAGTAACAGTCGATGGAATGTAGAGGTGGAAAGGGACAGCAGGTCAGGCAACATGTAGCACTGTTGGAAGGTCAGAGGCTACGGTACGATAAAAAAGCAATGAGTGACAGAGTTTGGGATCTTGTCAGAGTCAGAATGTTTGCCACTATCACATGAAAAGAAGAGAAATGGTACTAATGCTGGAAACTGGACTTGTGAGCAATATTATTGAAATAGAGTATGCTGAGGTGTACAGAGCATAAAGGATTTTGTGACACAGATATGGAAATAATATCTGCTCTAATGAGACAGACTGCAACTGAATTTCATTAATGTGGAATTCTTATTCAGGTAATGGGAGAGGCTTGTATGATATATTAAAGCACCATGTTAAATGTTCTGTATTCTGGACTGTAAATTCGAGGTGACGTTCTCCAACTTAATTATAAACCATAGTCTTAATATTGCAGTTAGTGAAGTTAGCTATTTTGTTGTGACAGGCTTTTTATTTTCCCATTCTGTTGGTATGTTTACTTTTATACATTGCCTTAAAGCTGATTGATACATGGTTCACTTCCTCCTCCCAAGGAGGTCACACATCTCAAAGTGAAGAGCAGTGATCGCTGTAAAACTTACCGTGGGAAGATTATGAATTGAATATTCAAGAATTATTTCTCCAAATCGAATGAAATACAGATGTGAAATAGTCCAGCTCTGTATCCATCCTTATGAAAGTGCAAATAAAAAAAAATAAGGTGGCCATGTCCCCCAGCTTATCCTAATATTGCTGGAAGATTAACCATTAACAAAAATATTATTTGAGCTAACAAAATATGTCTACAGGGCATTGTTAATCTGCCATTTTAATTTCATGAAAAATAGCACATCTGTTGATGTCCGCTGGGACATTTTGATGTGTAAACTGCACACCAAACATATACAACCAGCTGCAAAGATTTTCCTGTTTGTAATCCATTGCATGCTGTTACTGGATCTGAAACAATAACTATCATTTCTCTGCACAGATGCTGCCAGACCTGCTGACTTGTTTATTGCTGTTGACTCAATCTTTTGTGTTGCACTATCCTCCGGTACTATGGCAGTCATGTTCTCTGAATCTTACAGTCTTAATGGACACCACATAAAATTTGTTTAATATTTTCCCACACAATGCTCCAACAATACCATTTTCCCTCAAGTGAACCATTTGAAATTGAAGAAAGGGAAAGTTATTGCATCAAAGAGTTTGAACTACTGTATTCCTCCCCTGATGTAAAACATGCTGTGCCAGATATCTCCCAGCCAGCAGCTCTGGCATTTACAATATGCTGCGGGAATGAACAACACTGTGTTATCATTACTGCAAATATTAATAAACTTCGAAGTGCGAGCTGGTAATAACAAGTCCCTTGAATACTAGGTGACACCCCCCGCCAATTAAATTTACATCCATCAATAACCACAAAACAGTCTGGTTTTACTCACCACCTAAATGTGACCTTCAATAAACCACCCCACCTAGAAAACACAATCACTGTTTAGACAGACATCCCGTGTGACAATCAGTGCAATGATGTCTCATGCGATGAGACAAAGAACGTCATGCAAACCAGGGTCAACAAGTAGTACAACGCACATGTCTTTTTGACAATCAAAGAGTTCCACTATACACATCAAAATCCATTGTCTTTTAGCAGTGTGCCAATGATGGACATGAATCAACTGGTGACCCAGATACATTATCCAACTCACAAAGTCCCTGAGTCCTGAACATCAAATCAACTGAATGTCCCAACAGCAGGGCTAACCATCAGTCCGTAAGGCCGAATGTTCTTGTTTGAGATCCCGATTGGACTCTTAGAACATCACAATAATATCAAAAATCATAAATTACAAATGAATCAACTTGTCTTTCATTAAAGAAAAATCTTGTTGAACCACCCAATCTCACCATTCTGAGCCCTGTGGACCCGGTAGCTGAACAGAGATTTCACAAAGTTGACAGCTTACTGCACTCCATGGTGTAACACCACGGATTCACAGTGAATCAGTTTTAAAATATGTCCAGAGGATTAATCTGTCATGTACCAAAAAATAATAATAATAACAATAATCAAAATAATAATAAGAATTATCCAAATTGGTAGCTAAAGACTAAATAACAATCCCAAACGAATGTAGATGGGAGCCCTTTCACATTGACCAGTACTGTTCCAGGAACATCAAAGGGTAACAGCAACAAAGGGCAACGTGGGAACTATCCTGTTGTACAAAGTTGTTTAATCATCTGCTACCACTGTACTCCAAATCGCAGTGTTTGTCCTAATAAATTCCACACCACAGTACGATCCAATGTTTTACAAATGGCACAACTCACTCATCTTTTTTTTTAAATCAAATGATTCAATGTTATGCACCAGAACTGGAATCTTGTGCTCAAAGCTCCTCCCAGTGAACTGTACTCACAAATAGCATGCCCCCACACAACCACTGGCTGAAATAAACAAACAAAAGGGTCAAAACTATCCGTGCTGACATTCACTTCACACTCTGTAATGGCTTGCTCAACTGGATTGTTGCCCACCTGTTGTCTCTGGGCTCCCATTTGGTGCGAACTGCCTGAGCAAGATCCACCAAGATAATCCCTTCACATCAAGGAATGGGAAACACCAGGAGTCACGAAAAGGCCATCTGACCAAAACTGGCTTTGAAGTCTCACAGAGTGCGAATATGGTCTTACTAAACACTTTCTAGGCCAGCCAGGGCCAGTACTCAGCCAAACCCCATCAATTTGGCTTCAGGGCAAACCCATTCTGCACAGTACAGAGAAACAGACAATGCTGCACTTTACAGAGGAACCTCCGAATCAAACAACCATTTTCTTTAAACTCAGTACGTGAGGATACTGGCATCTGGCATCAGTAATTGCCTCGTAAATATAAATAAATTGTTTAAGATTCATACAGTGGAATAACTCTGATTAAATGCAGAATTGTATACAACCTAAGTTTTTATAAGACTTACTAGGAATACCAACAACAGCAAGAATGGTGTGGTATGCTTTGGCGAACTTTTGTACGAGAAGATGCATTTTATTGTTTATGAAACAACCTCTCCCTGCTGCTGGCAATCTGTCGGAAAGGGATAATTCTCTCAAAATTGAAACTGACGAGGTTCCAGTGATGGATTTTTATATACTGTATGGTATCTCCATTGGGAAACTGTAATGACATCTTCAAATTATATACGTCATTTTGAACGAACAGATTATGATAGCAGGTTTATTTTAATGATGTGATATCTGTATGATTCTGTAATTGAATACATCAAAGACTGGATTAATCAGGCATCAAAGGTAATTTCAATTTGTCTTCAACCGGCAATACAAGTAATATACAAGAATACATGTATTATTTCATATACTATTAGATTAGACTAGATTACTTACAGTGTGGAAACAGGCCCTTCGGCCCAACAAGTCCACACCGACCCGCAGAAGCGCAACCCACCCATACATTTACCCCATTACCTAACACTACGGGCAATTTAGCATGGCCAATTCACCTGATCCGCACATCTTTAGACTGTGGGAGGAAACCGGAGCACCCGGCGGAAATCCACGCAGACACGGGGAGAACGTGCAAACGCCACACACACAGTCGCCTGAGGCGGGAATTGAACCCGGGTCTCTGGCGCTGTGAGGCAGCAGTGCTAACCACTGTGCTACCGTGCCGCCCACAATGCGTCTTCAATGTTGCAATTGTACCAGGCTTCAGGACTTCATGTGGGAGCTCATTCCATACACGTACCACCCTCTGCTTGAAAAAGTTGTTCATTCGACCTCTTTTGTATCGTTCCCCTCTCACCCTAATCCTATGCCCTCTAGTTCTGGACTGCCCGACACCAGGAAAAATACTTTGCCTATTTACCCTATCCATGCTCCTCATAATTTCTAAACCTCTATAACGTCACCCCTCAGCCTCCGACGCTCCAGGAAAACAGCCCCAGCCTGTTCAGCCTCTTCTTATCGCTCAAATCCTCCAATCCTGGCAACATACTTGTAAATCTTTTCTGAACGTTTCAAGTTTCAAAACATCTTTACGATAGCAAAAAGACCATAATTGCACGCAATATTCCAACAGTGGCCTAACCAATGTCCTGTACAATCGTAACATGTCCTCCCAAATCCTTACTCAATACACTGAATAATAAAGGAAAGCATACTAAATGCCTTCTTTACTATCCTATCTACCTGCGATTCCAAGAAGCTATGAACCTGCACTCCAAGGTTTCATTGTTCAGCAACACTCCCTTGGGCATTACCACAACGTGCATAAGTCCGGCTAAGATTTTCTTTCCCAAAATGCAGCACCTCGCATTTATCTGAATTAAACTCCATCTGTCACTTCTCAACCCATTGGCCCATCTGGTCCAGATCGTGTTGTAACCTGAGGTAATCCTCTTCGCTGTCCACTACACCTTCAATTTTGGTGTCATCTGCAAACTTACTAACTGTTCCTCATATGATCACATCCAAATTATTTATGTAAATGACAAAACATAGAGGACACAACACCAATCCTTGTGGCACTCCACTGGTCACAGGCCTCCAGTCTGATAAACAGCCCTCCACCACCACCTTCTGTCTTCTATCTTTGAACCAGGTCTGTTCCCAAATCGTTAGTTATTCCTGTATTCTATGAGATCTAATCTTGCTAACCAATTCACAATGGGGAAAATTGTCGAACGCCTGACTGAAATCCATATCGATCACATCTATTGCTCTGCCCTGATCAATCCTCTTTTTTACTTATTCAAAAAATTCAATCAAGTTTGTGAGACATGCTTCTCCAAGTACAAGGCCATGCTGACTATCCCTAATCAGCCCTTGCCTTTCCAAATACGTTTACATTCTGTCACTCTGGATTCCTTCCAACAACTTGCCCACCACCGTGATCAGGCTCTCCGGTCTACAGTTCCCTGGCTTGTCTTTACTGCCCTTTATAAACTGTGGCACCACGTTTGCCAACCTTCAGTCTTCTGGCACTTCACGTATGACTATCGATGGTACAAATATCTCAGCAAGAGGTCCATCAATCACGTCTCTATCTTCCCACAGAGTTCTCGGGTACACCTGATCCGGTCCTTGGTGACCGCACTTGAAGAATTTTGTACGGTTCTGGTCACAATATCATAGGAAGGATGTACGGAGGAGGTTTACTAAGATGTTGTCGGGTTTGCAGGGAAGGTCTTATGATGAAAGGCTGAGGGACTTCAGGCTGTTTCCATTTGAGAGAAAAAGGTCAAGAGGTGACTGATTTGAGACATTTAAGATAATCAGAGGGTCATATAGGGTGGACAATGAAAGCCGTTTTCCTCAGATGGTGATGGCTAGCTTGAGGAGCCATAGCTGTAAATTGCAGGGTGATTGATATTGGACAGATATCGGAGACAGTTTCTTTACTCAGAGAGCAATAAGGACGTGGAAGCTCTGCCTGCAACATTAGTAGACTTGCCAACATTAAGGGCAATTAAATGGTCATTAGATAGAGCTATGGATGAAAATGCAATGGTGTAGGCTCGTAGGGCTTCAGATTGGTTTCACAGGTCGGTGCAGCATTGAGGGCTGACGGGCCTGTACTGCGCTGTAATGTTCAATATTCTTTCTCCAAACTCATCCTCTTTTCCCATACTGTCACCACCTCTCGAGCACACACACACCACACACATACCAACACACACACGCACAAACTTTCTCTCGCTCAGCAAAATCATTTATGAATACCACAAACAATAAGTTACTCAGCACTGATTCCCTGGTACGCCACTGGACATTAGCTTTGGAGCCAATTTATTTTGGATGCCACCTCCCCTCTTGCTGAAATCCATGTAAACTGCATCAATGGCCCGATCATCATCTATGGAACTGGTCTATATCCTGAAAACCTCCAACAGGCTTGTTCGGTACGACACCCCCCACCACCCCGACAAAGCCATGTTGGCTATGTATGATCAACTCTTGCTTCATTATTTGAAGGTTAATTCTCTCCTTCAAAACATTCTCGAATAGCTTCCTAACACTGTTGAGGCATCCACTGGTCTGTTATTCCTAGTCTAAAACTACCAGCCGTCTTGAAAAGTGGAAGCACATCAACTGTCATGTCATCTTTTGACATCTCTCCTGTGGCCAGAAAGGAGTGAAAGATTTGAGTCAGAGTCCATGTAACTTCCTCCCTTGTCTCTTTGGTCACAACTCCTCCTGCCCCTCAGGATTTGTTCACTCTTGCACTCGCCAATTCTACAATACCTGTTCACATCAATAAAAATATACCCAGGACAGGTTGGTTTGCTTTTTTCAATGTTTCCTTCCCAGTGCCGTTCCCATCCTTACTCAGGTGGGACAGAATGTGCTCACTGAATCCTGACTTTCAAATTCTTGTTTTCCAAAACAACACACACACACACACACACACACACACACACACACACACACACACACACACACACACATAGCTGTAAGATGCTTTTGTACCATATTACTGAACAGCTTCCTTTGGGAACAAAATTGACTTGGCTCATCCATAGTTCCTTCAATCTTCCCACAGAGAAAATATGCTAACCCATCTCATTAAACATGTTGGACTATAATCTGGTGTTGTGAGCTTTTTTAACTTTGTACACCCCAGTCCAAAACTGGCATCTTCAAAGCAAACTGGACAATCTCACATTTTATCAGTAATTTCAAGTTAATGTAGTTGACCACTCTCACTTCGCCTGTCTGTATACCCACTTTCTAAAGATCAAACAGAGACAAATTAGGATTTCACTAAATGATAATTGACAAAATTAATGTTATTTGGGTAAATGGAACAGAAAATCGATCTCGTGTTCAGAAATAAGCCAGGAAGCCAGGCATTGAATCATCTCATTTCAAGATACTTCAGAAGTATTATTGTGGACTCTGGACAAATTCTATCATGACAGAACTCAGTTTAAAAATCCTATGGAATGTCTCTAATGTCAACCATGAAACTATTATCAATTGTCGTAACAGGCCAATTTATTCAGTAATGCCCTTTCGGGAAAGAGAACTGCTACCTTTACTTGCTCTGTTGATGAAACAGTGAAGATATATGTGCCGAACTGAAACAAAAGAAGGTGGTGATCACTTTGACGTGATTGTACTACAGCCCCTGCCAATAACCATTGGGAAATAGAGGAGTAAATAAATAGGGAATCACAGACAGCTGTAATAATAATCGTGTTGTGATAGTCTGGGACTTTAACTTCCCAAACAGACTAGGATTACCACAGTGTTAAGGACTTGGATGGAGAGGAATTGCTTCATTCTACTCAAGAAAACTTTCTCAATCAATAAGTAGATGACATTACTAGAGATAGAGCAAAACTCTTCCTAATCTGCTGAAAAATGTAACAGGCTGACGACACCCCAAATGGAGGATCATATATTGCTACAAACACTCATAGGCTACAGTTGGACCATAGTTCTTGGAATCCTTATTTAACCACAAGATCAGGATATAATGGACCAGGCTAGACCCCCTCGAAATATTCCAAGAAGGTAGCCTATCACCCTTACTTTTGTTTATTTTTAAAGTACATGTAAGGTGCCTACTCCAAATGTGATGCAGCTGGTCAAACCACTCAGCTTTAAGCAAAACAGCATTTATTTAAACACTACAGTTGAAACACGAACAATGAGAAACAGAATTTAGAATCACTTAACTATTTTAAAGCCATCCAACTCGATGCAGCAACTAAACAGAGGAGCTGGTCCAATTGCCACAACATTCCATAAACATAACCTTTAGCAAACGGCAAATTTAATCACAGGTTCTTACGGCTAAGAGAGTTTTCAGAGAGAAAGCCAGTCAGGAACTAAGTACTGAAGCTAATGCAGGCAGCTTCTTACTGTTACAATTAAAAGAAGCTAGAAAAAACAGAAATGGAAGAGCTCCCCTGCTGTTGTTAAAACTAGGCTCCTGCCCAGCCATTTCAGCGCCTCTGCTTTTACAGTCTCTCTTGAAAATAAAACATAGAAAAAACTAACCTTTTAAAAGTGACAGCATCGTCACACCTTCTCTACAAAGATGGCTTCATTTTAATCCAATTTATCTGACTTTGTGAGTACACGACAGCACGTATATATTACATTGACAATAACCATGTAAACATGCCCTACTACATTCTATTTCAGCCTGTTTACTCCTGCCATTGAACACAGTTGGTAATTCATTCCAGTATCGACAATGCAAATGCAATTACGTTTTCTCATCCTGCCACATGTATAACTTTCAAATTGAATGGCTGCAATAACAAGCTCCATCTAAACAGGCTTACAATGTTGTCATTGAATTTCTTCCCAAACTTTAATGGATGATGGTCAACATATATGATTGTCTCAGACACATTACTAGCTACATAAGTGTTGAAATTTTGTTATGCCAATACCAATCTCAAGCTCTCATCTTCAGTTGTGGAATATTTCTGTTGATCGATGCCCAATCACCTGGAGAAACATCCGATAGGTCTTTCTATTTTAACATCGTTTTCTTGTAAAAGTGCAGCACCTGCATTCACATCATCAGCAAACTCGAATTGCTTTGTGTAATTAGGTGTGGTTAATACTGGGGCAGTGGTTGACACAGCTTTCAGCCTGTCCAATGCTTTCTGACAGTCTGCCGTCCACTGAAACTTTCTGCATTTCTGCAGTGTTTCAATAAAATAGCCAACTGCTAAAATTCAGTATGAACTTCTGGCAAAACTCACTCAATCCCAGGAAACGTAGCACGTCTGTCTTCGATGATTTCATGGGAAACTTCCCGATAACCTGTTTGTCTCAACCATTTGATCAAACACGGTGTGTAATAATTCTTCTTCAACTCCCTTATCTGGATTCTGTGATTCCTCCTCCTGGTGACTTTGTGGCAAAACTCCCATGTGTGACCCAGCTATATCGTTAGCAAGGACAAATGCTATTCCTGGTGCCGAGAGGTCATCCATTACTCCTACCATCCCTTCCCCACTTTTCACTGGACACTCTGAACTCACTCAACATAAATTCCACGTTATAGAACTTTTTCTTATAATAATCTGATTTAATATCTACTCATCTCTCAACATCAAAGACGGCCATGATCCTGTACCTCTTAATACTCTAACCTGTCTAACTTGCTGCTCATGAGCGATGCGAGTAAACTTTACATTTAGACGCAAAAAGGTGAGATCTGGCACTTCCTCCTTAACCAATCTCCGACCAGCTTGTACATTCTGGTGCAGCTTTTTAGCTTCCACTGTGCTATCCTTACCATTTCAACAAAATTACTGGCTTATCCTGTTATCCCACATCTGTCTTCCCTGTGCTTTTTCTGGCCCAAAAACACTGTGATATCATGTGGCCTTCTTTATTGCAGTGAAAACATCGGACCTTTTTAACTTGTCTTTCTCCTTCAACGGTTTCTGTTTTACCCTGTGGGAAGTTATCTTTATGATCTTCACTGAGGAGAAAATGAGGACTGCAGATGCTGGAGATCAGAGCTGAAAAATGTGTTGCTGGAAAAGCGCAGCAGGTCAGACAGCATCCAAGGAGCAGGAGAATCGACATTTCGGGCATAGAAAGAAGGGCTGATGCCCGAAACGGCGATTCTCCTGCTCCTTGGATGCTGCCTGACCTGATCTCCACTGAGATTTAATATTCCTGTACCACATGAGGATTTTTCTTTTCCCGAATTTCCATCCCCTGTCTTTTGAAATTGATGTTGGAAACCATATGCTTATTTCTGAACCAATTCATAATTATCAGCCATTTCAGCCGCTAATCTTTTCATTTTCACTCTCTGCTCTTCCATATGATCTGTCACTCCATTAGGAAGAGAGTTTTTTTAACACTTCAAAACTAATTGCCTTGAGAGCATCACATGTTTGATCTATTTTTAATGCCCTTATTTACCTATCAAAATTGCTTTGTTTGATCCTGTCAAATTCAATGCAGCTTTGACCAGGGTCACTCCTTAGATTCCTGAAACCTTGTCTGCAGGCTTCTGGCTCCAGCTCATATGCACTTCAAATGGCTTTCTTCACCTCCTCATATTCCCCAGATGCCTCCTCTGACAGTGAGACAAATACCTCACGAGCTCTACATTCCAGCTTTATTTGGATCAACAAAACCCACGTGGTCAATGGTCACTTCATTTGTTTAGCCTATTTCTCAAATGCGATGAAAAAGTATTCTACATCCATCTCCTCAATTTAAGGCCATGCTTGCATATATTTCAACAAATCCCCACCAGCCCTTGGCTGCGATGGGTTTGCACATTCTCACTCTTCTTCTCACTCAGCCTTCCTTCTACCTTTACCTCTATCCTTTTAACCAAAAGTTCCTGTTTAAGTACCAGTTTCTGAAGGTCAAACGCTTTCTCTTTCTACCTTTCCTCTCTCTCTCTTTTCCTTTTTATTGTGCCAAAGAAATTAAGTCCTTTGCTTTTTTTTTCTCTGCTTGGCGGCTCCTTTCCTTTTGTTTTTCTTTTTCTGATACAATTTTTCTCTTTTGTCTGCTTTTAATTGTAATTTAAACTGTTTCCATTCTTTTCTATGTTCAAGCTGCCTCATCTCCAATTGAATTTCAGCCATTTTCAGAGATTCCGATGACATTTCCAGAAAATGTAAATGCCGAGCTGTTGCTGGAATTATCTCTCCTTTTCTCACAGATGAAGCGTTCAATTCCTCTCCCTCCCTAGCATGTGCAAGGATAACAAACCGGTTTGCTCTTGCTCCAAGCTGCTACTCTAGTTCCCTGAATTTTTTTCATAAATCCCCATCCCTTTTCCTACCTATGTCGTTGGTTCCGATGTTGACCATGACTTGGGGCTGCTCCTCATCCACTGCAAGGATCCTGAAAACACGATCTGAAACATCACAAACCCTGGCACCTGGGAGGCAGCACACCAACTGCGAGTCTCTCTTGTTCACACAGAACTTCCTATGTGTCCCCCTAACTATCGAGTCCGCAATGACTAAAGCTCTGCTCCTCTTCCCCCTTCCCTTTTGAGCAACAGGGACACACTACCTGCCAGACATCCCATGTCTTATCCCTTGTAATTCATCTCTCAAAATTATCCGAAATGGTATAGTTGTTACTGAGGGGAATAGCCACAAGGAATCCCTGCACTGTCTGCCGGTTCCCTTTCCGTACATGACTGTAACCCATTTACCTTTTTCTTGTACCTGAGGTGTGACTGCCTCCCTGCGTCTCTTCTTAATAACCCCTACTCCCCTCGAATGATCCAAAGTTTATCCATTCAATTCCAATTCCCTAATGCGGTTCTCAAGGAACTGGATTTGGTGCACTTCCCTCAGATGAAGTCAGTAGGGACACGAGTGGTGAGTGACCCTTACCTCCCACATTCTGCAGGAGGAACATTGAACAGCTCTGACAGCCATTCCCACTATTCTAAATTACAAAACAGACTACTGAAAAGTAGATTTTTTAAAAAATAGTCACTTTATCAATCTGGCGCACAGAACATTTTGCTTGGTTAGCGGAGGAGGATGGGTGAGAGACACTAGCTCAGTAGGGTTTCGTGTAAAGCAACAGTCTAAATATATTACCGGTCTTTCACAAATGTTGCATGTCCACTCCTGCTCAGAGTATACACGAGGTGACTTTATATAATGTAAATATATCTTCCCAGCAGGCCCATTTCCTCACTGTCGTTCCTCCCACTGTTACTGGGAAAATGGAGACCATTGATCCCACGGTTGATAAGTGTGTTTGTGCATGACACTTATATTGGCCAGTTGGTTGACACCTAGGAAAAATGGATTTGGTTACAGGTAGATGTAGACTGATTGGTCAGATAGGTGGAGCAGTGGCAGACGAAATGTAACCCTGATAGTTGTGAGCTGATAGGGACATACAAGATAGCCAGAGGGTTAGATAGGGTGGACAGTGAGAGCCTTGTCCAAGTATGGGAACGGCAAACATGAGAGAACACAAATTTAAAGTGAGGGGAGATAGGTAAAAGACAGATGTCAGACGTTGTTTCCTTATTCAGTAAAGGTAAGGAATGCTTTGTTTGCAACGGTAGTAGATTCGCCAAGTTTAAGTACATTTAAGTCGTCATTGGACATGCATATGGACGTACATGGAATAGTTTAAGTTGGATGGACTTCAGATGAGTATGACAGGGCGGCGCAACATCAAGGGCCGAAGGGCCTGTACTGCGCTCTAATGTTCTATGTTCCTTGTTCTATGATGCACTTTGGCAGAAGCCGCAAGATGAGGCTGTACACAGTGAATGGCAGGACATGAGGAAGCTCAGAGGAACGGCGAAGTTCAGCTGAAGGCAGCAGGACAGGTTTATAGGGTAGTTGAGAATGCATATAGGACACATGCCTTTACAGTCAAGGCATAGTTAGTAAAAACTGAGAGGTCCAGTTGGAGCTGTCCAGGAGTCATAGACTCATCAAGTTCTGCAGCATGGAAACAGGCCTTTGACCCACCTTGCTCTTGCCACCCAGTTTTAGCAATTAAACCAGTCCCATTTGCCTGGGTCTGGTCCAAATCACTCCATACCTATTCCATCCATGTACCTGCCTGGATGTTTCATAAATGATAAAATTGCTCGCTCCCACCACCAACTCTGACTGCCCGTTCTACATACTCAACACTGACGGTGTGAAAACATTGCCCCTCCTAGTCCTGTTGCTTCTCTCACTCTCACCTTAGCCCTATGCCCTCCAGTTTTACTATCCTGGGAAGAACAGTCCCAGGCCAGTTCACCTTTCCATAAAATGCAAACCTTGCAGTCCAGCCAGCATGCTCGGAAATCTTTTCGTCACCCCTTCCAGTTTAATAATATCCTTCATATAGTAAGGCGACCAGAACCGCATGCAGTATTCCAAATGTGGTCTCACCAATGTCTTGTACAGCTGCAACAAGGCGTCCCAATCCCAATAATTAATGCTGTGACTGATGACAGAAAACTGTTCTCTCACATTCCTCCACGACCCGACCATTCACTATGTAAGTCCTGCCCTGGTTGTCCTTGCCAAAATGCAACACCTTCCATTTCTCTAAATTAAAATCCATCTGCCACTCCTCAGCCCATTGGCCAGTTCATCAAGTTCTCGCTGCTTTCCCAAATATCCTTCTTCATTGCCCATTATACCATCAACCTTAGTGTCATCCACAAACCTTACCTCTGAAATTCTCATCCAACTCAATTATATAAATGATAAATAACAGTGGACCCAGAACGTGTATCAAACCGCGGCTTACAGGTTTCCATTTTGATAAACGATTGTCTCCCACAGCATTCTGCCTTCTGCCATCAAGCCCACTTTGGATTCAGTTGACTAGCTCTTCTGGATTCCATGAGACTTCACCTTACTCAACAACCTACCCATGCGATACCTTTTCAAATATCTTGCTAACGTTCATGTAGACAATGGCCATCACACTGCCCTCATGTACCTTTTGGTTACCACTTCAACCAACTGTATCAATCAGGGCTTGGTTTAGGCCAGAGTTGGAAAATTGTGTGTCGTTCTGGTCACGGGATCAGAGGATGGATGTGATTGGGCAGGACGGAGTGTTAAGGAGATTCACGTAGAATGTTGTTGGGAGTGTTACAATGCAGTTGTGAAGACGGTGGCTCATAAGCTCGGGCTGCTTGCTTTAGAGCAAGAATCCAGGTATATAATACTCTGAGGGACATGGATAGTGCGATAAACAGCATTTGTTTCCCCTTTGTCGAAGGGCCAATAACAAGGCAGGATGATTTTAAGCAGAAAAACTTGGGGAGGGACATGAGGAAAACTCTTCTCACCTCGAGGTTCGAATGGGCCTGCAATACACTGACCGGGAGGGGAGTTGAGACGGTAAACCTCACAACCTTTCAACAATAGATTAAATTACTTACAGTGTGGAAACAAGCCCTTCAGCCGAACAAGTCCACGCTGACCCGCGGCTCACCCAGACCAATACCCCTTCATTTACCCCTTCATCAAACACTACGGGCATTTTAACATGGCCAATTTACCTAACCTGCACATCTTTGGACTGTGGGAGAAAACTGGAGCACCCAGAGGAAATCCACACAGACACGGGGAGAACGTGCAAACTTCACATAGTCAGTCGCCTGAGGCGGGAATTGCACCTGGGTCTCTAGCTCTGTGAGGCATCAGTGCAAACCACTGTGCCACCGTGCCACCCACTTGATGAGCCCTTGAAATGTCATAATATTCAAGTCTATGGGCCAACTGCTGGAAAGTGGGGCGAATGGAGATTCAGTATAATTTTGATGGGACAAACATGATGGGTCGCCCAGCTTCTTCTGTTCTATGTGATCCCGTCATTCTTGATGTGGTCAGTATCAGCTTCAAGTTCTACATTAGAGAGCTCATTCACAGAGAGAATTAGCTCAATGAGTTGTAAAACTGAATGAACAAGAAAAGCAGTTGGATCAAAGTGTGCAGTGGAACAGTTCTCAAGGGGCTCGACAGCATGAGGTACTGATTGACGGAATAACCGCATCAAAATGAAGGGCTTCATGGAAAAAAAAATGTCAGAAGATATTTAGATATTCAGGGTGTTGATAGTATTTGAAATAATCCAAGTATTGTTGTCGAAGACAAATTGAAAATAACTTTGATGCCTAATAGGATCAAATTAATCCAATCTTTGGGGTATTCAATTACAGAGGCAAATCTCAATGATATCACATCATTAAAATAAACCTTTTGTCATAATCTGTTTGTTCAAAATGATATTATCACAGTTTCCCAGTGGAAATGCCATACAGTAATTTAAAAAAAACATCACGGGAACTGTGTCAGTTCCAATTTTGAGAGAATCCTCCCGTTCAAACAGATTGTCAGCAGCAGGGAGAGATTCTTTCACAAATAATAAAATGCATCGTCCAGAACAAAAGGTCGCCAAAGTATACTACACCATCCTTGCTGTTGTTGGAATTCCTGGTAAGCCTTGTGACAATATAGGTTGGATATATCTCTGCATTAAATCTGACTTATTCCACTCTTTGACTCTTAATCATTTTATTTCCATTTAGCCGAGGCAAATAGTGATACCAGATGCCAGTATGGTCACTGACTGAGTCTAAAGTTGTCTGTTTCTCGAAACTGTGCAGAACGGCTTTGCCCTGAGGTCACATTGATGGGTTTTGGCTGAGCACCAGCCCTGGCTGGTCCAGAAAATGTTTAGCTGGACCATTCTCTCTCGCGCTATGGTAATTAAAAGCCTGCTATTGGTCAGATGGGTTTTGTAACAATCCACCTCTTAGTGATATCTGGTGTTTCCCATTCCTTGATGTGAAGGGATTGTGTTGGTGGATCTTGCTCAGGCAGCTCTCTCCAAATGGGAGACCAGACACAGCAGGTGAGCAACGATCCAGTTGAGCAAGTCACTTGAGAGTGATCAGTGAATGTCAGTACGGATAGCTTTGACCATCTTGTCTGTTTTGTTTTCAGTCAGTGGATGTCTGGGGGCATAATATTTGTGAGGACAGTCACTGGGAGAGGCATTAAGTGCAAGATTCCAACTATGATTGGTTATGTTGAATTATTTGATCGTCAAAAAGATGAGTGATTTGTGCTATTTGGAAAACGTTGGACAGTGCTGTGGTGTGGACTTTTTTATGACAAATACTGACATCTGGAGTGCAGTGGTAGCAGCTCTCACGTCACGTCGAGGATAAAACAACTCTGTCCAACAGGATGTTCCTCAGTTGCCCTTTGTTGTTGTTATCCATTGATGTTCCTGGAACAGCACTGGTCAATGTGAAGGGGCTCCCATGTACATTCGTTTGGTATTGTTATTTAGTCTTCGGCTACCGGTTTGGATAAGACTTATTATTTGATTATTGTTATTTTGTTGGTACTGACAAATAAATCATCTGGATATATTTTTAACGTGATTCACTGTGAAGCCATAGTGTTACACCATGGAATGCAGTGCTCCGTTAATTTTGTGAAAATCTCTGTTCTTTGGCCAGGTCCACAGGGCTCAGAATGGTGGAGATTGGGTGGTTCACCAGGATTCCTCACTGATGAAAGACAAGTTTGTTTGGGGTGACTGATGGGTGATTTAGGATATTTGATATTGTTGTGTTGCTCCAAGGATCCAAGTGGGATAAAGAACATCCGGCCATTTGGACTGACAGTTAGCCCTGCTGTTGGGACCTTCAATTCATCTGATGTTCAGAACTCAGGGACTTGGTGAGATCGACACTAAATCTGCGTCACCAGTTGATTTATGTCCATCAGTAGCACGCAACTCAAAGAATATGATTTATGATGTGTGTTGTTGAATTCCTTTATTGTCAAAAAAAAAACATATGCATTGTTCTGCCTCTTGATCCTGGTTTGCATGATGTTCTTTGGCCAATAGCATGGGACATCATTGCACCAGTGATTAAACAGGATATCTGCTCAAACAGTGATTGAGGTTTACAGGTGGGGTGGTTGATAGGAGGTTACATTTCGTTGCTGAGTAAACCCCAGACTCTTTTATGGCTATCGAGGGATGGAAATTGAGTTTGGGGTGGGAGGGGAGGTTAGAGCAGGTAGGTGGGAAGGCAGATGGACAGGTAGGATATTTCAAGGGGGCACTGCCGAGTTGGGGGATTAGGCCTGTGTTAAGGTTTAGGGAGGCAAATGAGGAAACTAGTTGAATTTACATTGATTCCGTCTGGTTAGAAGGTCCGAATGCAGAAGATGAGACGTTCTTCCTCCAGGCAGCAGATGGTTAGTGTTTGGAGATGGAGGAGGCCCAGGGACTGCATGTCGTTGGGGGAGTGGGAGGTGGAGTTGAAGTGTTCAGCACGGGGCAGTGGGATTGGCTGGTGTGGGTGACCCAGAGATGTTCTCTGAAACAATCCACAAGTTGGTGTCCTGTCTCCCAGATCTGGAGGACATCACATCGGTTGCAAAGGATACAGTCGATGACATTGGTGTAAGTATAGGTAAATTTCTGTTGGATGTAGAAGCAACTTTTTGGGCCTTGGACAGAGATGGGTCGGGAGGTGTGGGCGCATGTTTTGCACTCCACATCACTGGGACACCTGCACGGACCAAACACACCGCCCCACGGCTGAACACTTCAATCCCCCTCACACTCAACCAAGGACATGCAGGTCCTGGGCCTCCTCCATTGCCAAACCCTAACCACCCGATGCCCGGAGGATATACACCTCATCATCCTTCAGTTCTTGATCGTTGAATTTGTAGCAAATTTGAGGTGGATAATTTTGTCTTTGTGATAATGGACCCAGTGTGGGGATATCAATCGCAGAGAAAGATCTAAAAAGGGAGCAATGGCTGCAAGAGGTAGTTGGCTGTGCAGGTAAAGCTCCATTTTCATTTTTTCATTGAGAAGGATGTGGGTGTGGTGGTGAGGCCAACATTTAACAATCTTCCCTAATTGCACAGAGGGCCGGTAAGAGTTAATCAGGTTGTCATGGCTGTGGAGTCACATGTAGGATAGATGAGGTAAGGATGGCAGATTGCCTTCCCTAAAGGACATTAGTGAATGAGATGATTTTTATGCCTGACAACTGTCAATCGTTACATCATCATAATTCGACTCATTGAGATTCCACCATCCACCAAGGGAAAGTTGACCCAGCTCCCCAGATCATTGCCTATATCTATGAATTAACCGTCTCGTGATAGGTCCATTAGGCCATTATCCTGCAACATCTTTAGTAATGGCATGAATCCAGAGCGGTTTAGGGATGACGCGGTGGTACAGTGGTTAGCAAAGCAGCTTCAAAATGCTTAAAGACCTCGGTTCGATTCCACCATTGTGTGACTGTCTGGATCATATTCTCCCCGTGTCTGCATGGGTTTCTTCTCGAAATCCAAATGTGTGCACATTAGATTGATCGGCTGCACAGAATTGTCCCTCCCTTCCCAGGGTGTCGGGTTAGGTAAGTCTGTCACGATAAAAACCCCATCCATTTGGTGGTGTCTAGGTAGGAGTCTCTTCAGAGCTTTGCTGCAGATTCAATGGGCCGAATGACCTCTTTCTTTCCGGTAGGGTTTCTATGATCCTCTCACAGAAACAGTCTCTGATGATTGCCAAGGAGAATGCTGGTTAGGTGATGAGGATTCGCAGCTCCAGTGTGCGCTCTGAATTTGGGAGGGGGATCTCTATTCTTAAGGAGAAGAGTTTGGAAGCGTGAGCCTGGACATCAGGCAAGACACTTCACTTAATACCTGGTAAAATGTGTGATTTCTAAACCAGAAAGTTGCAACGAATAACGGAATATGGATTCAGGTTTTATTTGGGTGTGGGTTGTGGTCAACAGTGTTGGATATGTGGCTGAGTCTGTGTCAAATGTTGCAGTGCTTATGATTTCGGTGAGTATGCAGCTTGGGTAATGATGGTTGGATTCATTACTGAATGCTTCCATGGTACGGATTGCAACGATGTTCAATACTGTCCATGAGGGATGGACTCAATGCCTGATCATTTCTTTCATCCACATTGTGGACAGCATTCATTCCTGGACAGTGTGGAGTGATTCAATGCCCTGTGCTGTCATTCATTCAGTGGGGATATACAATTATGTGGCCAATCTGAGCTTTGGAGACTCCGAAACCAAATACTGAAATTTTGCAATCAATCTCCAAGGTAGGTGCTTCCTATTCGCTGTTCTACTGATTCAAGATGTCATTGTGTGAATTTTGTGGTCTCAGGGGAATCTCCAGCCAGTCTGAGTAATCTATAAAGGTGGTGTAATCAAATGCTGCCAACCCAATAAAATCATTGAGTACATGACCGTGTTTTTGTGAGCAATCTGCTGTTCATGTTTTCCCTCTGTCTTTTAAGATTGCAAATGATTCATTTAGAGAGAGGTTGCTGCTACTGTTCAGATTCGTTAAACTTCATATGACATGGGGCAACAATTATCTTTGTGCATTGCTCACATCAGGGCTCAGGCATTAGCGAATGTTTGATCAGTAACTTCTCGTCTGTCTGTTCCTTTCTCTGTCTCTTGCAGTTAGTCTCGTGGTGATAATGATCTTGGTTCGGCGGAAGTGTGGTCTTTCTGCATGCAGCACTCACTATCTGGTGGCCATGGCAACATCTGATCTGCTATTCATTGCTTTTGACATCGTACTTGACCGGTTTTCATATTATTATTATCCCCCGTGTTTCCTGGACATCACTCCTGTTTGTAGTGTTATCGATGTCCTCGTCTGCTTGACTATTGATTGTTCTGTCTGGTTCACTGTTGCTTTTTCTTTTGATCGATTTGTTACCATTTGTTTTCATCAGATGAAAACGAAGTATTGTACAGAGAAAACTGCAAAGAGGGTTGTAGCAACCATCTGTATTTTCTTTTCTTTAAAGAACATTGCCAACTACTTTCGATATATACCTAGAAAGATTATCAACAATGTCCCATGGGAATGTAAAATGAGGTCTAGTTATTACAGTGACCGGTGGGAAAGTTTTCAATACTTCGAACATTTTTTAACACCGTTGTTACCATTCACTTTTCTTCTCTTTCTCAACATTCTGACTGCTAGACACATCTTCCAGGCCGCGAAGATGCGTAAGGGACTGAGGGCCCACGGAAAAATAAAGAATGATCCAGAGATCGAGAGCAGAAAGAACTCTGTGACTTTCCTCTTTTCCATCACCACCAGCTTCATACTTCTGTGGTTTCTGCATGTTTTAAACTTCTTTCGTGCTGCTGATTCCTTGGATTACTATGATCGTCGTCTCTTTAATGAAGTCACATATATGCTGCGGACCCTAAGTTGCTGCACAAATGCACTTATTTATGTGGTGACGCAGAAAAAGTTCAGAGACCAGTTAAAGTATGCCGTGAAATATCCAGTTATAAGAGTTACTCAGTTGGTGAACAAATCCAAGTCACTGAAAGCCAACATTAGCTGCAGCAGATAATGGAATGAGGAGAAGGAGGAGTACCAACTTAGTCATAGAGTCTCCCATGGGGAACTTTGTCGAAGGCCTCACTGAAGTCCATATAGATCACATCTCCCGCTCTGCCGCCATCAATCCTCTTTGTTACTTCTTCAAAAAACTCAATCAAGCTAGTGAGACATGATTTCCCACGCAAAAAGCCATGTTGACTATCCCCAATCAGTACTTTCCAAATACATGTACATCCTGTCCCTCAGGATTTCCTCTAACAACTTGCCCACCACTGACATCAGGCTCCCTGTTCTATAGTTCCCTGGCTTGTCCTTACCACCCTTCTTAGACAGTGGCACCACTTTTGCCAACCTCCAGTTTTCAGTCATCTCACCTGTGTCTATCGATGATAAAAAATATCTCAGCAAGAGGCCAGCAATCACTTCTCTAGCTTCCCACAGAGTTCCAGAGTACACCTGATCAGGTTCTGGTGATTTATCCATCTTTATGCATTTCAAGACATCCAGCACTTCCTCCTCTGTAATATGATCATTTTGCAAGATGTCACCATCTATTTCTCCACAGTCTAAATCTTCCGTATCCTTTTCCACAGTAAATACTTATTTAGTTTCTCCCCAATTTTCTGAGGCTCCACACAAAGGCCGCCTTACTGATCTTTGAGTGAACTCATCCTCTTCCTAGTTACCTTTTTGTCCTTAATGTATTTGTAAAAACCCTTTGGATTCTCCTTAATTCTGTTTGCCAAAGCTATCTCATGTCCCCTTTTAGATCTTCTGATTTCCCTCTTAAGTATACTCCTACTTCTAACAATTCATTCCAATTATCCTGTCGAAACCTGACATATGATTCCTTTTTCTTAACCAATCACTCAATTTCTTTAGTTTTCCAGCATTCCCTGTCCCTTTTATGATAACAGACATAAAAATGGCCAAGGGATGATTCCATCTGAGTAACAAAATGAAAGAGACTGGTGGAGCAAAGCCTGTGTAAAATGCTGACAACAAGGAGCGACAGTTAGTAGAAAGCGGAACAGCAAAAGCAAAACGGATAGAGGAGTTAGACATGAAAGGTACTTTCATCCCAAGCTATCAGTTCTCAGTGAGGTACACAGATACATAAATAAATGAGCTGGATGAAAAGATCACTGTTTACTACAGAGTCCTCTCCACGCTTCCTCACTGAATACACTGATCCACACATCTCGACAAAAGGGGGGAAAAAGCAGTGTTATAAAGAGTAAATCATGTTCTGCGTCTTCTGATTGCAAATTTATTTTCAACAGTAATTCATTTCCATTCAATTCTCTGGTATCGGTCCATTTATTTATTCCTTACTTTCCATGAACCAGTTGATGTGTTGGCGGGGAATCCAAGCCAAAAAAGATGGACTCCTGGACTCTCTCTCTGTACCTTCCAATGCCCTAGCTCCCCTTCCGATTTAAGATGCTCCTTCAAATCTTCCTCTTCATATCAGTTACTGTCACCTGACCTAACATCACCTTCAATGTGTCAACATCAGCTCTGATTAATTTGTCATGATAAAGGTCATTTTTTAAATGTGTTTGGGGATGAGGTTGAGTTAAAGTGGACAGTGGTGGTGCTATCGTGGTGAGTACAGCTGCCTTCCAAACAGGTGACCTGACTTTGATTCCCAGCAATCGCAAGTTATCATTTTGACATTGATCAACCGGAAAGCCCAAAGACAAAAGGAATTTGATCAGGATGAGAATATATACAGCTTTCATTCCAAAACAGAAGTGCTCAGCAGGAGCAGACAGAGGGCAGTCTGGACTAAAGTATTCACCTGCTGCTTTATCTCAAACCTTCCTCCCTCCCTTCCTCCCTCTAATCCCACCAAAGTGACTCTAGCTGTGCCCCATCTCTGGGGGATGTTTACCGAAGGGAGATGGAGCTGGGAGCTGATTGGATGAACTGGGATTTGTGTGGAGCAGGTGCCTTTGACTGAGAGAGCTGGGGGTATTTCAAACATGTTCTGGCAGCCACTGTCCCTTTTGCCATGTGCACTGAGCAGGGAGTAAGTATCTGCGTGGTTATGTCTGTCTCTGTGTGTGAGAGTGTGGGGAGCGTTTGAATCTCAATCCCTGTTTGATCCTTTAATATCCCCCATTCTTTCTCTGAACCAGCCCTTCCAAATCAAGCCGCTGGAACAGGGACTCTCCCCAGTGAGAAAGAGGGAGTGTGAGAAATCTTCGAGAGAGTTGGGACCAACCTGAAATGGAGAGTATCACCACTTTAATCATGCCATGTCTTTCCTTAACTCCTGTTTATCTCTGAGCTTTCCTCTTCTCTCTCTCTCTGTCTCTCTCACATTCTGCACCTCTCTCTCAATCTTTATCTCTCTCATGCTATATCTCTCTTTTACTCTCTTTGACTTTTTCTCACCTACTACTTATTTTAACTTTGTTGATTTTTCCCCAATCTCTTGCTTTCTTTTTTCTTGTTTCACTTTCTCTCTTTCTTGACTTCCCTATTTCTGTTTTTCAATCCTAAAACTGCAGCCCTCCTGCACCAATTTTGCACCCCCATCCCTGACAAATTCTGCAGTCTCACAAATCCAGCACTTCCCCCTTCCATGATCTCAGTCTAATTGCCCTCCGCTTTGTGCCTTCATCTCCCCTAAACCGCCCACTTTGGCGATCCTCCATTACACACCAACTGTATGTCGGAGACCCTCTGTGTCTCCAATCCTTCACAGTACCTCCTGGTCCCAGCCCTGGGGTGGATAACAAATTGAGCATGTGCAGAGACTGACCTGTCTTTTGACTGCCTGCTGCAATGTCATAGAATCATAGAGTCATACAGCACAGAAACAGACCCTTCGGGCCAACTTGTCCACACTAAACCTCATCCAAAACTAAGTAGTCCCACCTGCCTGTGCTTGGACAGTATCCCTCCAAAAGTTTTCTGTTCATGAATGTTCCCAAATGTGCATCTTGGAAAGGCAAGTCAGGGCAAGACTTACATGCATAAAGTAAGGTCCTGGGGAGTATTGCTGAACAAAGAGACCTTGGAGTCCAGTTTCATAGTTCCTTGAAAGTGGAGTGTTGCTGAACAAAGAGACCTTGGAGTCCAATTTCACACTTCCTTGAAAGTAAAGTTGCAGGTCGATTGGATAGTGAAGAAGGCATCTGCAATGCTTTCCTTTATTGGTCAGCACTTCAAGTACAGTGGTTGGGATGTTAGGTTGTGGCTGTATAGGACATTGTTTCGGCCACTTTAGGAATGCTGCATTCAATTCTGGTCTCCCTGCTATAGGAAGGATGTTGTCAAACTTGAAAGCCTTCAGAAAAGATTTACACGGAAGCTGCCAGGGTTGAAGAGATTTTGGGAGAGGGCAAATAGGCTGGGGCTTTTTTCCCTGGAGCATCGGAGGCTGCGGGCTGAGGTTTATAAAATTGAGGTAGACATGGATAGGGTAAAACAAGAGAACGTTGGCTTAAGGTGAGAAGGGAATATTTAAAGCAGACCTAAAAGACAACTTTTTCACACAATATGTGTTATGTGTATGGACTGAACTACCTGAGAAAGTGGTGAAGGCTGGTACAATTTCAACATTTAAAAGGGATCTGGATGGATATATGAATTGGAAGGGTATAAAAGTATATCGGCAAATTAACGGCAAATGGGATCTGTTTGAAATGGATGAATTGGACCAAAGGGTCCATTTTCGTGCTGTACGTCTCGATTACTCTCTGCCTTTTCAACGTTGTAACTGTACCTGCATTCATCACTTTCTCTGGCAGTTCATTCCAATACGCCAACCACTCTCTGTGTAATATTTGAATATTATCACCTTTGAATATGACGCCCTGTTTTGATATTCCTATTCCCTCACCTGAGGGATAAACCTTTTCATTTACTTTCTCTATGCACCTCATGGTTGGATAAACCTCAAAAACTAAACACTCCACCTCCAATGCTCCAGTGAAAAAAGTCCCAGCTTTTCAGGTCTATTTTTATACCTCAACCCTCCATTCCCAGTAACACCTTGATAAATATTTACTGAACCCTCTCCAATTCAATCCTTCCTATAACAGGGCAACCAGATTTGCACACATTAATCCAGAAGAGGCCTCTCCAACATTCCATAAAACCTCAGTACAACAACCCAACGCTACATTCAATGGTCTGAGCAATGAATGCAAGCATGCTGAATCCCTTCTTGACCACCCTGTCTACCTCTAACACACATTTCAAAGAATGATGTAACTGAACCCCAAGGCCTGTCTGTTCTGCAACACTGCCCAGGGCCCTACCATTAAGTACTATCCTTGTTTGTTTCACCAATGTGCAACCATCACACATTTCCAAATTAACCTCCATCTGCTACTCCTTAATCCATTGACTCAATTGATCAGGATCTCTTTGCAATCTTAAGTAACATTCTTGACTGACAACTTCACCACCAATTTGGGTATCATCCACAAACTGACTCACAATGCCTTCCATATTCTCATCCAAATAATTTACATAAATGACAAATCAATCCTTGTGGAACACCGCTGGTCACAGGCCCCCCATGTAAAACATATACCTCCGCCATCACTATCTGTTTCCTACCATGAAGTCACTTTTGTATTCAATTAGCAAGCTCACCCTAAATCCCATGTGAACTAGTTTTATTAATTTGATTGCCACGCAGATCCTTGTCAAAGGCTTTGCTGAAATCCAAGTAATCAATGTCGTTCGCTCTGACCACATCAATCTTTTTGATCAGTCCTCAAAAAAAACTCAACTAAATTTCTGAGACTTAATTTTCCTCACACAAATCCATGCTAACGATCCCTACTCAGTCCTTGCCCCTCAAAATACTTATAAATCCGATCTTTCTGAATCACCTCCAACAGCTTATCCATCGCCAAAGTCAGACTCACAGGTCTGGAAGTTCACTGGCTTCTCCTTCCATCCTTTCTTAAAAACTGGCACAACATGACCCACCCTCCAGTCCTCTGGTATTTCACCCGTGTTTATAGATGATACAAATATTTCTGCTGTGGCGCCATAGTTTCCTCCCCAATTTCCCACCATGTCCTGGAATACACGTGTTCAGGTCCTAGAGATTTATCTAACTTTATGTTTTCTAAGACCTCCAGCACTTTCTCTTCTGCAATGTCATCCTTGTTTTCAAAACATCAGTATTTATTACCCTGAGTTTTCTAGCCTTCATTTCTTTCTTAACAGTAAAAACTGATGCAAAATATTCATCACCTGAAGTTCAACACAAAGATAACCTTGTTAATCTTTAAGGGGCCTTGCTCTATCTGGAGTTGCTGTCTGGCTCTTATCGTCTTTGTACAATCTTTTTGGATTATCCTGGACCTTATCTGCCAATGCTATCTCATAGCTTTCTTTTCCTTCCTGATTTCGTTCCAAAGAATGCCACAAAACTGTTCATAACCTTCAAGAGATCCAGTTGATCCTAATTGCTTGTATCTAATTCATGATGCTTTTTGATTATTGACGAGAAATTCAATCTCTTTATTCATCCATTATTCCCTAATCTTTTCAGCCCTGCCTTTCACTCTGAGAGGAGCAGCATGACCTGGACTCACCTTACTACACATTGCTCATCGGCAGCCGGATTAGGAAAATTAAGCTGGCCAGCTATTAGAACATTATTATTCTTACATTTGCGATTTCAACATATTTTCTTCACAATTTCCCTCTGAGTAATTGGCGGGGGGAGGGGGGGGGGCGGGATGCTGCCGTCCAATCCTTTCAAGGTGATCATACCTTTCTTATTTCTAATTGCAAACCATAGATTTTCATGAAATGGTCCTACAGTAATAGCTACACTTAGTACAATAATAAAGTACAGGGTAATGTTTACCTAATCAAAAATGCTCCTCCCCCTCCTCTCTTGCCTCTCTTTCTATCCTTCCTATAACATTTAAAATCCTGAACATTGAGCTGCCTGTGTTATCCTTGCCTCAGCCACATTTCTGTAATCGCTCTGACAGGCGTGTTCTATGATGCCAGGCATACCCTCATCAGCCTTCTCTGTATAGAAAAAAATGTAGTTTAATTCTTCCAAAGTATTTTCGGTTCTGAATTGCTGGTGTCTACCTTGCTCTTTTCTGATTGGAACCATTCCCATCTTTCTGTTTATTTTCACTGTTACATAGAAACCGCCCCCCTCCCCCACCGCTCCCCAAAACAAAAGGTTTACAGCCTCTCGAATTAGAACCCACAAGGATATAGGTCCCTTCCATTTCATGTGAAACCCTGCCTTTTGGAACAAGCGTTTTCTGTCATACAAGCGATCCCGATGATAGTAGAAACAGAATCTTTGCATATTGCACCACCTCTTCAGTGTGATTTATCTGTCCTGTTCTTCCCTCATTTGAATTTGGGACTCGACGTAAACCAGAAATTACTACTTATGATGTCCTGTTCCATTAACCTTCTACCGAAGTTCTTATATTCTCTCTTTAAACCCTAATCCATTCCCTAACGATGTCATTCCTCCCAAAGTATGCAACAACTTTTGGCTTCTCACTCTCCCCTTTGACAATCTGCTTCAAATGTTTTGAAATGTCTTTCACCCTGTCTGGCACCAGAAAAGCAACATACCATCCGAAGTTCACGCCCACTGCTGCTCAGTCTCTTCTTTGTACCCCTGAAGGGATGGTCTCCTGCAACAATTGCCCTTTTAAATCTTAATAAATCCGTTTAACAGAGGATTCATTCCTAGTGTCCAAGATCTGATAAATAGTTCTGTTTTCCTCTGAGAGGCTTTCTGTTTTTACAGTACACAAACGGAGTACCTGTTTGAGAGATGAAATCTGCAGGAGAGTTCTGAACTACCCTCTTCCCATTCCTGACAGTCAATCATATATCTGACTGATCCTGCTGTGTCATCACATCTCTTAATCAACTCGTCATCACACTCAGTGTCTCCTGTGTGCCCTCAGAAACATTAGTCCGAAAAAGAAGCTCACAATAGCACATTATATATGAAACTAAACATAACCACAAGTTCAATGTGAACTATGCAAAAATATGAAGAAAATATTAAACATACAATAATAAAATAAAATCAAACACTGAACTGAACAAATGAAAAGAAATATATGACTACTCTGTAAATAACCCAACAATCAGCTTTCAGTGTCTGGATTAAAATAAACTTCCCAGAGCCATCCATGTACAGGCCTCTCTGGAAGCTCTGTGTATAAACTGTCTGTCCTTTGTTTTTCTGTACATCATTTTGTTTTTGTCAAAATCCACCCACCACTGAAGACACGCTCACAGGTCTATAAGTTCCCTGGCTTTTCCTTACTTCATTTCTTCAATAATGGTACCATCAGGCACCGTCCAGTATTTCAGCACTTCACCCGTGGCGTTCGATGATACAACTGTCTCAGTAAAAGGACCAGCAAGCTCTTCCTCACAGACTGACATTATTGAAGATCCGAGAATTGTTTAAGTGTGTGATGTGAAGTCCCCAAACAGCCCAGCCTCCCATCCACTCCCTACCAACATCTTGGACAGCACAGACAATGTCATATCGGAGTGTCTGGATCAATCACTGACCCTGGAAAATCCTTTGAAAAGAATAAAACTCCCAGAAGTAATGACCCAGTAAGTTGCATTGGCCTCGATGGGACTTGACCATCGTGGTGTGTGGTCCTGAACTCCGTCTGAATCCGAAAGGAAATGCATCGTCATCCCTGTCCACACATGGAAGGGTAAGGACAGCAGACCGACCAACTGTGTCTCTGTTACTGAAACGGGGACACCACACTGTGTCTCTGTCACTGACCTGGGGACACCCCACTGATTCCACTGTGTCTATGCCACTGACCCAGGGGAGAGCAGACTATTTCCACTGTCACTTTGTCATTGGCCCAGACACTATTGCCCTGAAGGGTCACTCTCTCACCATAGAGAGGCAACTGGTGGTGAGTTTAACTTGGGCCAGCACAAGGTTGAGAAGGCAAGGCCTTCTGATGACCTCAGCTGGTATGGGTAACACAGCCCCTGCTGTTAGCTCTGTATCACAAAGCAGCCATCCAGCCAAGTGAGAATCAGAGAATCTCTGCAACGCAAATGGAGACAATTTGGCCCATTGAGTCTACACTGCCCCTCCGAGCATCATTCCACCCAAACCTACCTCCCTACCCTGTCCCTGTAACCTGTATTTCCCATGGTTCCCATGGCCATCCCACTCCAGCCCACATCTCCCTGGACACTATGGATAATTATGTTAAATATTTCACCCTTCTGTGGTTTCTAGTAGGTACACTTGGCCTATTGTATTGTGGTCATGGTTTGGAGGTGTCAGTGTTGGACTAAGGTGGACAAAATTAAGGATCACACAACATTAGGTTATAACCTGGTGTTGTGTTTTTATAACTTTATTGAAATGTAGTAATTCATGTTGGTATTTTAGGGAGTGGGTGCCTGCCTTGTTACAGAACGATGAAAGGAGAATAGAGGACCCAATGGGTCATTTCTCTGAAAACTTTTTTCATTTATTCAGAAAGTAGCTGTGGATTTCTCCTCCTGGCAGCCAGAGGGAGCCACTCTGCCTCTCCTCATGACCTGCTTCTTCCTTGTTAAGTCCTTCCATATAGGAGCAGCCACCTTGGGGTGACATCGCCACGCAGCCCCTTGTAGCTTTGATTTGGTGATGCCAGTGTTGGACTGGGTGTACAATGTTAGCAATCACACAACACCAGGTTATAAACCAACAGGTTTAATTTGGAAGCACTACCTTTCGGAGCACTGCTCCAGAAATCACAACTATCTGATGATGGAGCAGCGCTCCGAAAGCTAGTGCTTCCAATTAAACCCGTTGGACTATAACCTGGTGTTGTGTGTTTTTTAACCTTGCGTCTTTGGGTCAATCAGGTCATTGTGAGACTGTCAGAAATAACAGTGTGAACAGGGACACAGGGACCTACACACAGTCCCAAGCACACATATATACAAACAAACACACACATACAGAGACAGAAATAAATTAAGACACAGACATATGCAATCATAAACACATACATATGCACACGTGCAGGGATACACACAGCCAAACAGTGAGATACAAAGACACAGACCCACAGAAACACACATGTGCAGGTGCACAAGTCCATACGAAAACATATACATACTGATCCATACACACAGACAGAAACACAGAGAAACGTACATACAATCACAAAGACATATATAGAAGAAAGTGAGGATTGCAAATGCTGGAGATCAGAGTCGAGAATGTGGTGCTGGGAAAGCATAGCAGATCTGGCAGCATCTGAGGAGCAGTAGAATTGACATTTTGGGCATAAGCCCTTTATCAGGAAGTATTCTCCTGCGCCTCGGATGTTGACTGACCTGCTGTGCTTGCCCAGCACTACACTCTTGACTATGAAGACATACATACACAGAGAGACATTTATTCGCAGACAGACACAAAGACACACATATATGCAGGCACACACATAAATACAGAAACACACACACACACATGCTGACAAACAAAAGACAGACTCTGTGTTTAGTAACTCATACTGCTCTGAATTTAACCATCTTTAAGATAAATGGCCAGAGATCAATTCAGGGTGAATTTGAATTTGGACAGGTCAGACCAGTCATAGGTTGCAGATAATGATTTCAACAGGGTGGACTTCAGGAAATAAAACTTGCTGAAAATAATCGAATGTGTCTCAACATCAGGTCGAGGAATATAACCAGATAATCTTCCACTGTCACAGTCACCGGATGATACATTTGAAGAGACCACACTTTCTTTGAAACAGAATCACCGTTATCAATATATTAACTGTGGAGCAAGAAACAGTCAGTGAAAGTTGGCATCAGGCTGCCAGGTAGAGCAGGCATTCAGATTCGGGACACTGAGGTACTCAGATGTTGAATATTGCCAATAGAAAGAACAGCATCTATTCAATATGTAAAACTAGGAAAGTAAAACCAGAAATAGTGAAGACGAGGAGAGGGAGGAAGCAGTAGGAGTGAGCGATGACTGGCGGATATCGGAGTGAGCAGGAGTTTTGTGGGAAGAACCTGGCAAGAACTTATATTTCCCAATGGAAATGAATTTTATTCAAACCATCACAGGACAGGAAGTGGGTGGGAGAGGTACACAATCAACAATGTTTCTGCCTCATTGTTGGAAAATGAGTTTAAAGCTGTTTGTTAGTGACTTCAGTGTGAACGAGATTGGTTTTTATGTTCTATTCTGTCAAGAGATGCTTTTATTTCCATTTTGTCACTTTGCTGAAGGGTGGCACCTAGCACTTGCTCCCAGGGCTACCAGGGTTCAGTTCCAACCTTGGGCTATTGTCTGCGTGGAGTTTACACATTCTCCCCGTGTCTGAGTGTGTTAACTCCGGGTGCTCTGGTTTCTTCCCACAATCCAATGATGTGCAAGTTTGGTGAATTGACTATGCTAAATTGGCCAAAGTGTTCATTGCATTAGTCAGTGGGAAATGAGTCTTGGTGGGTTAGTCTTCAGAAGGTCGTGTGAACTTGTTGGGCGAAATGGCCTGTTTCCACACTGTAGGGCACCTAATCTAATTGTGGAGTGGAGGAAGCATCGACCGAGTCCCATTGTGGTAACAAAGCGAATGGGTGATTCCCAGAGCAGCAGCGTAATGAGTCCTGGCATGCAGGCCAGAATGTGGAGGCCAGGTAACTGATGGTCAAATCTGGCACAAAGCAAACATTAACAAGAGGCCTCAAGCAAAAAATGACAGCAGCACAAATGGAGCTGAGGACGGGTAAACAGTAGGTTTAAGCAGGGAAAAAGAAGAGAAAGAAGCAAAAAAAAAAGCAATGGGAGAAAACAAGGAATGCAAAAAGTCATTAAACATTCTGGAATTAAAAGCTTTAATGATGACCATGTAACCATTGTCAGTTGTCTTAAGGGAAAGAAATCTGCCATCCTTATTTGGTCAGGCCTAAATATGACTCCAGAACAACACAAGCGTGGCTGACTCTGAGATGCCCTCTGAAATGGCTTGGCAAGGCATTCAGGTATATCAAGCTTTACAACGTTAGGCAACTGTTGGAATATTGCATGCAATTCTGGTCTTTTTCCTGTCGGAAGGATGTTGTGAAACTTGAAAGGATTCAGAAAAGATTTACAAGGATGTTTCCAGGGTTGGAGGTTTTGAGCTGCAGAGTGAGTTTGAATAGGCAAGGTGTTTTTTTTTTCCCAGGAGTGCCGGAGGCTGAGGGGTGACCTCATAGAATCAGATAAAATCATGAGGGGCATGGATAGGGTAAATAGACTAGGCCTTTTACGTGGGGTGGGGGAGTCCAGAACTAGAGGGTTTAGGGTGAGAGAGGAAAGATGTAAATGAGACCTAAGAGGCAACCTTTTCATGTAGAAGGTGTTGTATGTCTGGAATGAGCTGTCAGATGAAGTGGTGGAGGCTGGTAAAATTACAATATTTAAAATGCATGTGAATGGGTATATGAAGAGGAAGGGAATGGAGGGATATGGACCGGGTGCTGGCAAGTGGGACTAGATTAGGTTGGGATATCTGATCGGCATGGACAAGTTGGACCAAAGGGTCTGTTTCCATGCTGTACATCTCTGTGACTGTGACTCTGTGAGTATGGTGAAGAGAGGAAAGGTGACCACACCAAATGGCATTCAGCATAAACTCATAATACCAGAAAAATGCATACCATGATAAGGAAACCATGTTGAGGAGGCTGGACAGATTGTTGTGGTGACAAGGAATGGGAAGAGACACAGATAAACACTGCGTAGATTTATGGTATGTGCTCAGTATAACCTGGGAACAGCAATCAAAGCTCCCATGTTGCACCAGCCCTGCCGAAATGAGCAGTTACAAATATATTCCTGAGGCCACACCACCGAATCAGAGAAAGATTTATTGTTTGTTATTATTGACCTACTTACAGTTTTGATAAAGCCCCTTTGACATGAGACTGTTCACCCTCAACTGTCATTCAAGTAATAGAAGAGGTAATCCCCGAGATGGGGGAACTATGATTACAATGGACTCAGATCACCATGAAGTTTAAGTGATCCAGGAGTTATTAACAGACTACAAGTAATTATAAAAATGAATAGAATTTTGGTCTTCATTGCTGGGGTGATGGATAGAGTTTTGTACCTTGTATTTAAGGAAGGAGATAACAGCATCAGAGGGAATTCAAGAGAAGTTCAGTCGGCTGCATTGGCGACTGATCAAGGATGGTAAAACCAATTATGCTTTCTTCTTTTATTTTGAAAGGTTGTGGGAAGATCTGCTAGATTTTGGGTACGGGGTGAGCTTGATAGTAAATGTTGAGAGGAGGAACCTCAAACTAGAGGACATCGTCTCAGAGTAGGACACATTTATTTAAAACTATACACGAATAATTTATTCCCAGAGAAAGTGAATGTTGGGAGTTCTCCACCCCAGATAGCTGTGGAGGGTAAATCACTGAAAGGATCTGAACAGGAAGTAGGTAGAGTTGAAATATCAGTCAGTTAAGGGCTATGAGGAGCAAGCACAAAATGTATTTCATTTCCCAGGGTAGATGAATGGCGCGGCAGTCGTGAGAGGCTAAGTGACCTACTTCTGCTCCTATTTGTGAAGCTTTTATGAAGTTTGTTAGTTGCAAGGAATCAAACAAAGGTTTCACAGCCTCTACCACTTGCAGATCTTAGGAATAGTCATGTGACTGAATAGGACAGTGAAGAGAACATTAGCCAAAGCCATTCAGAAAACAGGGCAGAGATGGACAGATCTGCTGCCATGTACCTTAGCGCAAATGGATTAACTTCATAAGAGTGAATGACATCAGGACAATGAGATTGCCGGGCATGTTGTGGCAAGAAGCAAGGATTGAGGATCCACAAATTAAACAATTTGTGAGAAAGCTCTGCAAGCAACAGCACGTATTAAGACAAGAGGGAGAGAATCAGAGTTACCATTCAGACTGCCTCCACTGTGTTACTTTGTCTTTATACAAAATTGTGACTGCCGTGTGCCGCCAGTGTCACTGAATGACGTTACATGTCACAATGCATGCCAGTTGCAAGACTGACCTCACACACAGATTCAGCTGCAACATGATGTCCCAATTCCTATACTTAAAGCAACGATAAATAAAGGCAAGTGTACCGAAAACCTTTTTCACAATTCTGTCTACCTGTGACACCAGTTTCAACAAATTATACACCTGCACCCATGGTCTCTTTCTTCGGTATTAGTCCCCAGGATCCTACCATTAAGCGTATGAAACTGGCTTTGATTTGCCTTATCAAATTGCAACATCTCACATTCATCTAAATGAAACGCCATCTCCATCCCTGAGCCCATTAGATCAAGGCACTATTGATACCTTTCTTCACTGTCCACTACACCACCAATGTTGGTGTAATCTGCAAACTTCCTAACCAGTCCTCCTATATTGGCAAGCATCTCATGTTTATAAAGTAGGAAAACAAATGGACCCAGCACTGAACCTTGTGGCACAGGCCTCTACTACAAACAAAAACCCTCGACAACCTTCCTGTCTCCTACCTTCAAGCCAATTTTATGTCCAAATGGCTAGCACTCCCTGGAGTCCACGTGAGCTAACCTTGCTAACCAACTCACTATATGGAATCTTGTCAGATATCTTGCCTAAGTCCAGGCAGACAATGTCCACCACTCTGCCTTCATTAGTCCTCTTTGTCGCTTTTTCAAAGAACTCAGTCAAGTTATTGAGATATGAATTCTCGTACATAAAGCCACATTGACTATCTGTAATCAATGCTTGCTTTTCCAAACACAGGGTAACCTTGATTATCCGAAGGAGATGGGCTGGCAGTATTTCTTTCGGACAATCGATTAATCAATTAATTGATTAAATGCCTGTCCTCTGGGGCCCGGAGTTTTTAATGTCTGTGTCCGGTTCAGGAGACTGCAAAAGCACACAGCGTGCGAGATCCCGCCACGAACACAGGCCCTGGCCAACACTGCCACCCCAACCTCCTCCAAAACCGACCACCCATCTGCCCCCACTCCCTCACCGGACAGCAGGACTGCACACCAACAAGACTGCTGCAGCTGCCATTGTGGAGTACGTTTCAACATAGCACACGCACAGAGAAGATTTTACTGCAACATTTGACAGGTTCCACCTCTGCCTTGTTTAGGACAATGTTGGAGAGATTATCTGGGAAAGAGGGTGATTAGGGTGCATACCTTTGTAGAACTCCAAGGAAAGTATGCACAGAGAGAGAGGGCTACCATTCGGAGATGGTGCCTGTTTAAGCACAGTTAAGAAAAGACGCGATCACAGCTGGAAACACATGATTCTATCAGGATCTCGAGATCGGCTTTGGATAATCTGATTTTCAGATAATTCATTTTTGGATAATCGAGGCTCCTCTGTCCATGAAAATCCTGTCCCTCAGAATCCTCTCCAACATTTTACCCATGTTTTTTTCTTACCACTTCGTTTAAATAATTAACCACCTTCCAGTCTTCATTGATAATACAAATATCTCAGCAAGGGCCCAGCAATCACTTCTCTACATTCCCACAAAGTTCTGGGATATACATGATCATTTCACGAGGAGTTATCCACCTTGGTATATTTTAAGCTGTCCAGCACTACCTCCTCTGTAATTAATTTAGATTAGTTTGGATTCCCTATGGATTGGAAACAGGCCTTTCGGCCCTTGCAATTGTCAAGATATCACTATTTATTTCTCCAAATTCTCAAGCTACTATATCCTTCTCCACAGGAAATACTGATGTGAAACACTCGCTCAGTGTCTCACTCATCTCCTACAGTTCCACACATATTTGCTCGAGCTACTGTTTTGTCCTTAATGTATTTGTAGAATCTCTTTGGATTTTCATTGACCTTATATACCAAAGTACCGTAGTGCACAAAGCTGCTCTGGAGGGGAAAAGAGAGGAAGGCTGGTAGGCAGCTTCAAAAGGTGGTAAGGTGAGTGATTCCATAGCTTGACGGATAGACAGTAGTAGCCGAAATCATGAGTCATATATGGTCTGTTGCCTCTCAGGTGTATGGGGTCAGAAAATAATAGAATATAAGAGAACAGCTGGATAAACACTGGAAAGAGAGGGTGAAAACCAGCAATAAAGTCGGTAGCTGCAAAAAGCACAGCTGGTTAAGCAATGTCAGAAGAGCAGGAGAGTCAAAATTTTGAGGCAACATCCTTCATCAGGACTGGGTAGGAGGAAGGGGGCAGCAAAATAAATAGAGGGAGGGGATGGAGCTGGGGGAAGACCGGTGGCATGGTGTCAGGTGGATGCAGGAGGAGGTGATTGTGAGTAGTCAGTGGAAAAGGTGGAGTAGGCAGCTGGGAAGGAGGATGAACAGATGAGGTTTGGTCAAGGAGGCAGGAGGAGGTTAAGGCTGGATCTGGGATGAGGTGGGGGGGTGGAGAGATTTGGAAGCTCGATAATTCTATGTTGAGGCCTTATGGCTGTAAGCTCCCATAGTGGAAGATGAGTTGCTTTGCCTCCAGTTTGCGTGTAGCCTTATTTTGACAGTGGAGGAGGCCCAGGATGGGCATGTCTTTAGGAGAATTGGAGGGCGAGATAAAATGACTGGCAACCAGAGGTAGGATTGATCGGAGTGTACGGACCAAAGATGTTCCCTGAATTTGTACCCAACTTTGCACTTGGTCTCCCTGACGTAGAGGAGACCACATGAGGAGCAACAATGCAATAAATTAGGAAATACAGGTGAATCTCTGCCAGACCTTAAATAATTCCCTGGGGTTTTGGATGGAGGTAACAGGGGAGGTGTGAGGGCAGGTATTCTACGACTGCAGCAAAATGTGACAGATGTGAGAATCATGTTGGATGGAAGTGTGGAACTGACGAGGGAGTTGCGGAGTGAGCGATCCCTACGTCAAACAGATAGGGGTGGGGAAGGAAATATCATTCTGGTTGTACGGTCAGACTGCAGGTGGTGAAAATAGCCGAGGATGATGTGTTGGATTTGGCGATTAGTGGGGTGGCATATGAGGACTAGGGGACTCTATCCTTGTTGTGGTTGTGGAGAAGAGGGGTTTGAGAGTAGAGGTATGGAAAATGGAAGAGATCCAGTTGAAGACATTGTGGATCACTGGGGTAGGATAATATACATTCCTTAAAGTAGGAAGACACGTGAAAAATCCTGGAAAAGAATAGCTCATCCTGGGACCAGATACAGCAGAGGAATTGAGAGCATGTGAATGCATTTTTGGAAGGAAAAGGGCTGGGAGGAGGTGTAGTCGAGGTAGCTGTGGGAGTTAGTGGATTTGAGTGCTAAGCCAGTTGCCAGAGGTGAAGGCTGAGAGGTCCCAGAAGGAGAGTGAGGTGTCAGAGATCATCAGGATGAATTTGACGACAAGGATAAAGGGTATGGGTGATGTTTGAGCTCCTTGTGGGAACATGAGGCTGCGCCAACACAGTCATCAATGCAGTTAAGCAAAAGGTGGGGAATGGTACCGGTGTAGCTGCAGAAGTGGGATTGTTCCACATATCTACCTCTACCAAGGATGCCCAACTTGAAGAGGTTTCCCTCCTCAATCTACAAAGATCTCAGTAGGTCACTCTCCCTGGTCATGCCCGCCACTCTGAAGCCCTTCAATTACTTTGTAAGAATAAATATACCTCCCAGACCTCCTTGACCACTCTAAACCATACACCCAAACTCCTCCTGAATCCTCTAGATGCCATTAACCACACCGTCACTCCAGCCACCCCATTGCCACAAACCATGCCTTACTCCTACAGATGCCGTTGACAATGTCACATCTGCGAACCCCACATCCGCTGATCCTACCAACCCCAATGCCCCTGCAGAGACTAACCACCGCTTCTGCTTCTGACACTGACCACGTCACTTCTGCAAATGTCAATCCTGGTGCCATTCTGACACCGCCTTGCAGACTCCACTGACCAAGCCACCCAATGAATGCCGCAAAACACGCCACTTCCACGTCTGCTGTTGACCTCGCCACTTTCCATGGAATCTGCCAACTGTGCTGCTTCTGCTGTTATCACCACCCATCACACAGCCATTCCTATTCCACAGAACCAATCTCTACCCCAACTTCAAACTCCAGTTCAACAGTAGTCGCCAGTCCCAAGCCCTGCCACGTCTTTAACATTCCCTGAGATTTCTCTCTCATTGAGGACGTACGGTCAGTCCTCAGCAAACAACTCTCCTTCATTTTACTATGCCTACATGTCAACAAATTTCAAGATATCAAACTCTTTTTCTGGCAACTCCACCTCTATGCCTCCTTCTTTGAACGTCATTGCCACCCACTCTCCAAAATCCCCTTCTACCGCATCCAAGCACCATCCTCCTGGACACCTCATCCTGGCCTCCCACCCTCCGTGTGTCACATCATCAACAGCTTCAATCTCTCCACCCTCTCACTCACTCCAACCTCTCTCCCTCTCAATGCGCAGGCCCTGCTCCCTCCACTCCAACTCTAATATCCAACCACCTGAAAATGGAGTTGTGGTAGTAGTTTGGCACTTCTGCCTTAACGTCGCTGAGGCCAGACGTCAACTCGTTGACACTTCCTCATATTGGCCCCTCGATCATAACCCCGTTTTTCATCACCACTCATTTCCCATACCACTGACAGCCTCATCGATTCAGGAAATCTACCATCCACAGCCTCCAATGTTATAGTTCCCTGCACCACTCGTCTCTATCTCTTCATCAAAATCCATAAACTTGATTGCCCCAGTCAAAGGATGGTCTCTGCCCCACTGAACTCTTCTCCTTTTACGTTGAAAGTGTTCTGTCCCCTTTGGTCCAGATGCCGACCAACACTCCACCCCCGCCCCCCCGATATATTCAGGACACCACTTATGCCCTCCATCTACTCCAACACGTTCAATTCCCCGGCCCCCAACACATCACCTTCATCGTGGATATCCAGTCTCTCTACATTTTTATCCCACTCTCCTGCAGACCCAACCAGATCTATCCACCGACACTCTTGGAACTGATCACCACTATTACTAATTTTTCTTTTGAATACTTCCAATTCCTACAAAACAGACGGATAGTAATCGACACCTGCCTCGTGTCCGAGCCACGCCTGCCTCTTTGTAGGATGTGTGGAACAGTCCCTCCTCCACAGCTACACAGGGACCATCCCTCAAGGTATGATGTGGACATGGAAGGGAAGAAAATCATGTCATGCATGAAGGAAACTTTCTGAAATAGTCTATTTAAGTTGAATTTAGTGCCCTAAAAGTTGAACGTGAGCAGATTGACCGAAAATGCATTTTGGCATAGAAAGCAGTGGATGAAAAATAGGAGACATTCAAATGGGAGATGAACAGTTGCAAGCTAGGTACATATTCATGAGAAATAAAGACATAGTATCCAAAGCTAGAAAAACTTGAATAACTAAGGACACTGATGAGAAATTAAGGAAGAAAAAGGAAGCATGTGATGCAAACTGAAATAGTAATAGCAAAAGAAATCAGGGACAATAGTTCAAATGCAGGTGAGGTGCTAAGACTGGAGGACGAAAGGCTGGGAGGAAGCATGATACAGGAGATGGATGGCAGGAGAAAGGGTGGCAAGCTGTGTTAAAACAAAACAGCAAAAGGTTCTTCAAACATATTAGTAAAAGATTAGTGAAGGATACAGTGAGGCCTAAAAGATACAAACCGCGTAATGGCAAACTGCTAACTGAAGCAAAGGTACTGTTCAGGCACTAAATAAGTGCTTTGTTCTGTCTATACCATATTGGAAAATAATGGTAAGGGTCCTGTTGAAATTGTGGGTTTTGAGCAACTGAGCAGTATAATGATAGAGAAAGTAGAGGCACTAAAAAATCTCAGGTAGAGATGTGACCAATGCTGTCTTAAGTACATCCTAAATAGCTGAAACAGGTAAGAGAGAAATCCGAGAGATGGTAAAAGAAATTTTCCAGTCTCCTGTGAACACACGATTAGTCCCAAGGTAATAAATTTGACGTCAATGCTTATAAAAGAGACAAAAGATAATCCAGGACATTCTAGACCTGTCAACTTGACATGAATACTGTGTAAACTGATAGAAGCCATCATACAGTAGAGGGCAAATATGCACAGAAAAATAAGTTAAAACTGGACAGTCAACGTGGTTGGTTCAAGGGAAGTTCAAGTCTGAAATTTAATTGAGTTCTTTGATGATAGGAAAGAAGCAGTAGATGAGGGTAGTGAACTTTCAGAAAACAATTGATACAGTGCCACATAGCAGGTTGGTGAGCAAATTAGAAATGCTTGCGATTGATAGGTCCTGGGCAATGAGTTGGCTAAAATATGGGAAATAGAGTGTAACTACAGAAGTGGTATTTATTCCGACATGAGGTAAACCACTCTCCAATTTAAACCCGACCAGCAAAAAAGCACATCTCGATCCATAATCCGTTACATTTGGAGAGGCAAAGAACTATCCCAGAGGTCAATATTTAAAGTAAAAATCAACAATTTTATTTTTTAACACCAAAAGAAAACACTAAACAACTATTTACAACTCGATTCTCTTAAACCTATCTTTTACCTCCCACTCTACAACACTGGTCTGTTAAAAAACCCAATTAAGATATTTTAAAAAATCAAATTTCAAAACCAGCCTGCTGTCGAATCTTCCCGTTGTACCTTCCTCTGCAGATTTTCCTATGTCGTCTTTTCTTCACTATTCTGCTTCACAGGTATTTCATATGAACAAATACCTTTCAGATAGCTATTCGGTTAATGATCTATGTTGTTGGTTTCTTAGCAGTTCTCCCCCTATCTGTTCAAAATGATCAGTTTTATATCCCAAAACATTGGATCGTTTCATTGGTTTGATGTTATCCCAAACAGTAATATTTAAATTTGTTTGGATTTTGGAATCTGGGGCATAATTTAAACTGATTTACAGAATTTGAATTCGTTTTTGTTCCATGACCACACCACTCCTACCATTGGCTTCGACCAAGTGTTATATTTGAAATTGCTCAGGGCACTATGTGCTTTCAGTCAGTCCTTGCTAGCTTCCTCTCTCTTAAGGATATAGTTCTCCTCTACTCCTTCATGACACATTTCACAGACTGGTGAGGCATTGAAGGTGGTGAGCCCTTCTTAGCACTTGCTTTTTCTGATTTATATAAATGATTGAGTTGGGTTTTGAGAGCAAAATCTGTACATTTTGATATTATATGAAGCCAAATAAAATAATGAATTATGACGATGTTGCTGAGTGACTTAACAAGGTCATTGACAAGTTGGTTAAATTGGCTGGCACTTGGCAGATAAATTTCATCACAGAGAAATACAAGGTAATGCATTCTGGTCAAGTTAAAATGATGAGGAAATATTGGCTCAATTGTACAACTTTGGGACAGGAGTGTACAGGAGTGGAGAGACATCAGGGTTCACATGCATGTGTCTCTGAAGATGGCCAGCCAGGTTGAAACAGTTGTTAAGGTGTGTCACAGGATCCTTAGGTTTGTTAATGAAATGGGATTCTCTTTTTCCGAGTGGGCTAAACGCCAGCTCGCGGACACCTCCTCCTACTGGCCCCTTGACCATGACCCCACCTCCCACCACCAAACCATTATCTCCTGGACCATCCATAACCTCATCACCTCAGGGGATCTCCCATCCACCGCCTCCAACCTCATAGTCCCACAACCCCGCACCGCCCGTTTCTACCTCCTGCCAAAAATCCACAAACCTGACTGCCCCGGCCGACCCATTGTCTCAGCCTGCTCCTCCCCCACTGAACTCATCTCTGCATATGGTCCTGTCCCCCTTAGTCCAAGAACTCCCCACCTACGTTCGGGACACCACCCACACCCTCCACCTCCTCCATGATTTTCGCTTCCCTGGTCCCCAACGCCTTATCTTCACCATGGACATCCAGTCCCTGTACACCTCCATCCCGCATCATGAAGGACTCAAAGCCCTCCGCTTCTTCCTTTCCCGCCGTACCAACCAGTACCCTTCCACTGACACCCTCCTTCGACTGACTGAACTGGTCCTCACCCTGAACAACTTCTCTTTCCAATCCTCCCACTTCCTCCAAACCAAAGGAGTTGCCATGGGCACCTGCATGGGTCCCAGCTATGCATGTCTCTTCGTAGGATATGTGGAACAGTCCATCTTCCGCAACTACACTGGCACCACCTCCCACCTTTTCCTCCGCTACATCGATGACTGTATCGGCGCTGCCTCGTGTTCCCACAAGGAGGTTGAACAGTTCATCTAATTTACCAACACCTTCCACCTCGACCTCAAATTTACCTGGACCGTTTCAGACTCCTCCCTCCCCTTCCTAGTCCTTTCTACTTCTATCTCAGACAACCGAATCAACACGGACATTTACTATAAACCGACTGACTCCCACAGCTACCTAGACTACACCTCCTCCCACCCTGTCCCTGTAAAAACGCCATCCCATTCTCAATTCCGTCGTCTCCGCCGCATCTGCTCCCAGGAGGACCAGTTCCAATACCGTACAGCCCAGATGGCCTCCTTCTTCAAGGACTGCAGACTCCCCCCAGATGTGATCGACGATGCCCTCCACTGCATCTCCTCCACTTCCCGCTCCTCCGCCCTTGAGCCCCGCCCCTCCAACCGCCACCAAGACAGAACCCCACTGGTTCTCACCTACTACCCCACCAACCTCCATATACAGTGTATCATCCGTCGTCATTTCCACCACTTCCAAACGGACCCCACCACCAGGGATATATTTCCCTCCTCTCCCCTATCAGCGTTCCAAAAGGATCACTCCCTCCGTGACTCCCGCGTCAGGTCCACACCCCCCACCAACCCAACCTCCACTCCCGGCACCTTCCCCTGCAACCGCAAGAAATGCAAAACTTGCGCCCACACCTCCTCCCTTACTTATCTCCAAGGCCCCAAGGGATCCTTCCATATCCGCCACAAATTCACCTGCACCTCCACACACATCATCTATTGCATCCGCTGCACCCGATGTTAAATGTGAACAAGTATGTGGATGTACCAACTGGGGAATTTGCAAAACTTGACCTACTCTTTGGAAGTAAGACAAGACAGGTGACTAAGGTGTCAGTGGATGGAGGTGGGGGGCAATTTGTGGCTTGTGACCGCACGTTCACAAGTTCTTAAATGGTGACGGAAAAAGTTAGACAGGACGTAAAAGTTAAAGCACTAAATTTTTAGGAAGGCCAACTTTGACAGTATACGCAAGAAATGTCAAAACTTGGTTGAGGGCAGATGTTCGCAAGTAAAAAGGAAGGTTGGAAAATGGGAAGTTTTCAAACATGAGACGAGGAGAGTTTGGAGACAGTATGTTCCTATTAGGGTGAAAGGCAAGCCTGGAAAGTGTAGGAACTGCTTGATGGCCAGAGAAGCTGAGGTTTTAGACGTGAAAAAGAAGGAAGCATAAGGCAGGTATAGTCAGCAGAGATTGAGTGAATATTTGGAAGAGTATAAAAGCAAAAGGAATATACCTAAAAGCAACATCAAGAAGTACATGAGATGGCTTTGGCAAATAGGGTTCATGATAATCCAAAATGATTTTATGAATACACGAAGGACAAAAGGGTAACTAGGGAGAGATCAGTGCCCCTCAAAGGTCAACAAGTCAGCCAATGTCTGGAACAGCAGGAGATGGGGGAGATACTAAATGAATATTTTGCATCAGTGTTTCCTGTGGTGATGGGCATGGAAGATAAAGAATGTTGGCAAATTGATGGTGACATCTTGAAAGATGTCCATATTACAGCGGTGGTGGAGTTGGATCTCTTGAAACACACAAATGCAGATAAATCCCTGGGACCTGATCAGGTGTACGCTAGAACTATGGGAAGATAGGTAAGTAATTGGTGGGCCCTTGCTGAGATATTTGTTTCATTGATAGTCACAGGGGAGGTGCCAGGAGATTTAAGTTGACGAACATGGTGCCATTATATAAGAAAAGTGATAAGGATAGCCAGCGAGCTATAGATCGGTGAGCCTGGCATCAGTATTGGACAAATTGGTGGAGGTAATCCTGAGGAACAGGATTTACACGAATATAGAAAGGCAACGAGAGTCAACTATAGCTTATGTGTGGGAAATAATGTCTCACTAACTGGACGCCGTTTTTCTTTGAAGATGTAACGAAGAGGATTGATGAAGACAGAGTAGTGGATATGATTTATATGGTATTCAGTAAGGCATTTGACAATGTTCCTCATGGTATACTGGTTAGCAAGATCATTTTACATAGAATACATGGAGAACTAACCATTTGGAAACAAAACTGGCTCTTAGATATAAGACAGAGGGTGGTGGCAGAAGGTTGTGTTTTCAGACTAGAGGCTTGCGACCTGTGGTATGCCAACCTTTGGCATTGCTTTTCGTAATTAAATAAATGATTTGGATATGAACATGGGAGTCATAAGTTAGTAAGTTTGCAGATGACACCAAAATTAGAGGCAGAGTGGACAGTGAAGAATGCTTCCTCAGAGTACAACATAATCATGATGAAATGAGAAAATAGGCTGAGGAGTACCAGATGGAGTTTAAATTAGATAAATATAAGGTACTGCACGTTGGCCAGGACTTATTCATTGAATGGTAAGGTCCTAGGGAGTGTTGCTGAACAAAGAGACCGTAGAATGCAGGTTCATAGTTTTTTGGAAGTGGAGTTGAAGGTAGATAAGATAGGGATGAAGCCATTTGGTATGCTTTACTTTATTGGTCAGAGTATGGAGTATATGAGTTGGGAGGTCATGTTGCAGCTGTACAGGACATTGCCTGGTCCATGTTGGAGATTGGAATATTATACGCAATTCTGGTCTCCTTCTACTCGGAATGGTATTGTGAAAAGATTCACAGGAGCCCACCACCAGGGATATATTTCCTGAAACGGGAAACTGAAACGGGAGAACCATTCACAAAAGAAAGTACAATGCTGGTCCAATGCTGTGGAAGAAACTGCATGGAGATTGTGGACTAGACTATGCTCAAGAACTCAGCAGAAACCTTGGACGAGTATACCACCACTGTCACAAAATCATGAAATCTATTTCTTACTGAAGACCACAGGGAAGCATTCAATTCAGATAGAATCATAGTCATAGAGATGTGCAACATGGAAACAGACTCTGCAGTTAAACCTATCCATGCCGACCAGATATCCCAACCCAATCTAGTCCCACCTGCTATCACCCCGCCCAAATCCCTCCAAACCCTTCCTATTCATATACCCATCCAAATGCCTCTTAAATGTGGCAATTGCACGAGCCTCCAGCACATCCCCTGGCAGATCATTCAATATACGTACCACTCTCTGTGTGAAAAAGTTACCCCTTAGGTCTCTTTTATATCTTTCCCAAATCATCCTAAATCTATGCCCTCTAGTTCTGGAATCCCTGATCCCAGGGAATAGACTTTGTCTATTTATCCTATCCATGCCCCTCATAATTTTATAAACCTGCATAAGGTTGCCCTCAGCCTCCGATGCTCCAGGGAAAACAGACTCAGCCTGTTCAGCGTCTCCCTGAAGCTCAAATCCTTCAACTCTGGTAACATTCTTGTTAATCTTTTCTGAACCCTTTCAAGTTTCACAACATCAGCAATGTACAAGCCAACCTTCAATCCAATAGATTCCATTTACACAGCCCGCTACCGCAGAAAGGTGGCAGACATCATCGAGGATCCATCACACCCCGATAATGATCTCCTACAACCTATTACATCAGCCAGGAGTTGCAGAAGTCTGATCACACACACCAGCAGGTTCAGGAACAGCTCCTTCCCAGCCCTTATGATGATGAATGGTCTCTCTCTAACCTCATACAACGTTGCTCTCACCGAGAGCATGCACTGTGCAATGTAACCTGTATGCCTTTTTGTACGTCTTTGCGATCTGTACATCCTTGCTTATGATGGTGGGACTTTGGGTATTGTTGTAAAAGAGGGGACGGAGGCAGTGCAAAACATAAATCTTATATAATTAATGGCCGGGCACTTGAGTGGTGATGTAGGTCAGAAGGACATGGGGGAGCAGGACATAAATCATATATAATTAATGGTAGGGCCTTCGGCAGTGTGGTAGAACAGGTGGACCGAGAGGTTGTAGGACATAATTCTTCTATAATGAATGGTAGGGCTTGTGTAGTGTTGTAGAACACGTGGACTTAGGGAGTGTAGGACATAATTCTGATGTAATTAATGTTTAGTGCCTTGTGTAGTGTTATAGGACAAGGGGAACTAGAGAGTGTAGGGTATAATTCCACTGTAAAGAAAGGTAGTGCAGTGTAGTGTTATATAACACAGGGACCTAGAGTGTGTATGCCATAATTCTTATGTAATTAATAGTGGAACATTGGGTATTGTTGTGGGACTGAGGGTGGAGGTAGTGCAAAACATTAATCTTATATAATTAATGTTCGGGCACTTGAGTAGTGATGTAGTTTAGAACGACTTGGGGGAGCAGGATATAAACCATATATAATTAATTGGAGTTTCCTCCCACTGTCCAAAGATGTGCAGGTCAGGTGAATTGGCCATGCTAATTTGCCCGTAGTGTTAGGTAAAGTGGTAAAGGTAGGGGAATGGATGGGTTGCACTTCGCCGGGTCGGTGTGGACTTTTTGGGCCGAAGGGCCTGTTTCCACGCTGTAAGTAATCTAAATCTAAATCTGTAAGTAATCTAAATCTAAAACAGACCACATCACCAGGGATATATTTCCCTCCCCTCCCCTATCAGTGTTCCGAAAAGACCACTCCCTCCGTGACTCCCTCGTCAGACCCACACTCCCCACCAACCCAACCTCCACTCCCGGCACCTTCCCCTGCAACCGCAAAAATAAGATTCCTGATGAAGGGCTTATGCCCGAAACGTCGAATTTCCTGGTCCTTGGATGCTGCCTGACCTGCTGCGCTTTTCCAGCAACACATTTTCAGCTCTGATACTCCAGCATCTGCAGACCTCACTTTCTCCTTTACAATGATATTGTCAGGGCTGCAGGGAGGGGTGGAATAGGCTGGGGCTGTTTTCTCTGGAGCACAGAAGGCTGAGGTGTGACCTTATAAAAGTTTATAAAATCATGAGAGGTACGGATAGGATAAATAGACAAAATATTTTCCCTGCGGTGGTTTAGGGTGAGAGGGGAAAGATTTGAAAGGGACCTAAGGGGCAGCATTTTTCATGCAGAGGGTGGTGCATGTATGGAATGAGTTGTGGTGGATGCTTGTACAATTGCAGCATTTCAAATGGCTTCTGGATGGGTATATCAATAGAGGGTTGGGGGGTGAAGGGCCAACTGCTGGCAAATGGGACTGGATTAATTTAGGATAACTGGCTGGCATCGACGAGTTGGACAAAAGTGTCTGAATCCATGCTGTACATGTTTCCAACACTTTAACCACAGATCCTGGAAACTGGAAAATATCCTAAAAGAAAAGGTAAAGTTAAAACAAAAGGCTGAAAACTATAACAAAATGTAAAAAGTGATAATTTGTAAGGGATATTAAAATCATCAGCAAAATCATTGTAATTATATTCGGGAAACAGATTGGGCAGGAGCAACTGAAAATTAATAATGCAGATACTGCCCACACAAAAAAAGAAATGATGAACAGACTGAATGATTAGTTTGAATTAGTCTCATATTTATTTACATTTGAGGCAGAAACTAATATGGTTAGATAACCCAGTAAAACTAATATATGGAACAGTGCCACCAAAATTACCATACGTATAATAATAGTAACAAAGAAAATAATAGTGCCAATGAACAGATTGGTGAGAAAATTGTGATGTCCTAACAATAATCTTCCAAAGTTCTCTCAATTTGGAATCATTAGTTAGATTGAATTATATATGTCATTCTGCTATTTAAGAAACGTGAAGCAGCAGAAAAAGGGAATTAGAGATCAGTTAGCCAAACATCTACTGTCAAGAAAGCACTGGAATCTATAATTAAGGATGGGGTGAGTGAACATCTTGAAAATGTTCTGGAAAAGGACTAAAGAGAAAACCTGACAAGTACTTTAATCATATTATGGGCACTACTACCTAGAGTGTTTTCACTACGAGGTTAGTAATGAATTTTATTCCATTGGTCAAAATCTGGTCTAGTATAGTCTGCTGTTTGTTTGATGCCAAAACATGTGGTATCAGAAATTGCCCTAAAAACATCCACAAATTCATCATTCACACTATCTTTCCCTCTCCAATTGTTCCAATCTATGTAGAGCTTAAAAGTCCTCATGCTAACTGTCAAATCCCTTTGGTGAGTTCCAATTATTTATTCTTTGTGACACAGTGCAGCCATGTTGTTATTGTTAGTGGCCCTGTACACAAATTCCTCAAGTGACATCTTGTCTGTACAATTCCTTATCACCACCCAGACTGCTTCTATGTCCACGTTTTCTCAATTTTAGGTATCCCCTCTCGATTGTGCCAATAATACCTCTTCCTCCTCTCTTTCTCATTCCCTTCAATAGTCACATCCCAACATGGGTCACCTACAGCCACATCTCACTTAGCACCACCAGCGTGAACTTACTGCAAAATCCCAATTTGTAGTGCTCGCTCATTTGCTTTGCATTGAATGGTACATGCATGCCTTAAGTTTTGTCAGCTTAATATTTTTGTCACCTCGAATTTTATCTGAGTTGCTCTGAGACCTGCATTCTCTATCCCTTCCTGTTATTTTCTGTTTATCATTCTCGACGTTAATTTCTTTCTCTGTTGCATTTCCCCATTTTGTGATCAGCGCAACTTCCCAAATTTGGACTTATGCTCCCAGTATCTCGCCCATGTTTGGTGATGATGCATAATTGATTTCAGTTTGTTTTAATCCAAAGCTGCTCATGATTTGTTGGAAAACTTCAAAAATGTTGTTAGAACCTTCATTCAACTGTAATTCATCCAGCTGTCCACAACGAGTAGAAAAATACAATTGCCCAGACTGCTGCTTACATAGCAACAGGATTAGGTCATTCAGCCTCTTGAGCCTGTTCCACCATTCAATGAGATCATGGCTGATCTGTGGTCGATTGCCACATATCGAGCCTTACCCATATCCCTTTATGACGTTGCTTAGTAAAAAGTATCTACCTCAAATTTGCAATTAGCAACTGATCCAGCATGTACTGTCACTATTTGTGACTTCCAAAGATTTACTACCCTTTGTCTGTGGAAGTGAACAGTTTGTTCATAATTCTCAGATTATGTTCTTTATTTCCAGAATTCCCCATACAGTGGAAACAGTTTGTCATTATCTACTGTCTTTTCCTGTTAATATCTTGAAGACTTCAAACAGATCAACTTAACCTGCTACATTGTAGAGAATTATGAGGCAATCTCATTGCTGCAGTTCTGGAGTCATCAGTAGGTCACATGAGGTAATCATAGCAGTTTTCTTCCCTAAACGTCAAAATGGTTTCCTGGCAATCAAGAATGCTTTTATGGTCATTATTACATGCAGAATTCCAGTTCTTTTTCCTAAAAAATAGGACACCATGGGCGGCACGGTGGCACAGTGGTTAGCACTGTTGCCTCACAGCGCCAGAGACCCGGGCTCAATACCGCCTCAGGCGACTGATTGTGTGGAGTTTGCACGTTCTCCCCTTGTCTGCGTGGGTTTCCTCCGGGTGCTCCGGTTTCCTCCCACAATCCAAAGATGTGCGGGTCAGGTGAATTGGCCATGCGAAATTGCCCGTAGTGTTAAGTAAGTTGTAAATGTAGGAGTATGGGTGGGCTGCGCTTCGGTGGTTCGGTGTGGACTTGTTGGGTCGAAGGGCCAGTTTCCACACTGTAAGTAATCTAAACAAATCTAATCTAAACAAATTCCATCACCTTCCATGGTGGGATTCGAATCTAGGTCCCCATAATATTACTTAGGTCTCTCAATTAACATTCTTGCAATAATACCACAGATTATCACCTCCCCAAATCAGAATATGGCAGCAGAAAGCACTTTTAGCAATGGGTATGTGAAATGAACCAAGCTGGACAAAATGTTGGCAATAGCTAGTGTAAATTATCATCATCCGTAGCGATGTGATCTGTACATGCTAAGGAATCATTGGACATGGTGGGAGGATATAATCCATACCATTTAAATTTTGGTACAACTATAAATTTCCAGCTTTGGGAGGACAACGAGCAGTTTTACTTGTTCTGAGAATTTGAGCGCACTATGCAGGCAGAAAGGTTATAATTAAAGACAAAGTCTTGGAAAGAATTCAGCAAGCTTTGTGATACAGTGGTGGTGCCCCTGCCTCTGTGCAAGAGGACCCAGGTCTGGGTCACACCTGTTGCAAGGTATGTTGTAACATATCTAAATAGGTTGTTTAAAAACATCTAAGGGAAAGGCAAGAGAAATTAGTGTCAATCTGGGAAAGATGCTCTATTATATAGAGAGGGAAGTTTAAAGAATGCAAAGGGTGAGCAAGGCTTTGGCAGATTTGAAAACAATGACAATATAGCACTGGAAACACATTGGTTAGAAAATCAGGCAGAACAGATCCAGTGTTACTTTGTATCAGCAACCTTATTTGGAAACTATTCGTATTAATCAAAGTCGGCATAAAAAAAAACGTGCAGCAGCTATCAAACTACTGAAATGGAGGAAGTACACTTCAAAAGCTAGTGCTTCCAAATAAACCTGGTACTATAATCTGGTGCTGTGTGATGTTTACATTTATCCTGGAGATGCAACTATCTAACATCAGGGAGATCATAAACCACACAGGAGCTGCCCAGGTCTGTGCAGAATTCTTGTCAATTCTGCTAACTGTAGAATTTGTCACATATAGAATTGCCCTCCTTGTCTGACAGCATTTACAGCACCTCTGAGTCACAGGTTCCATTCCATTTGGGTTGACATCATGGTCCCTGCTCTTATTCTGCAGACTCTGCTCAAAGTTCTTTTCTTGATCCACCTCAACATCAAATATATATCTGACACTTCCAGGATTCCAAGAGCTTCCTCCACGTGTTACTGTCGTGTTACACAAGACAGTCATTCCTTTCCCTGTTTCGATTCAACTCCGGTCTGTTGCTTCTTCCTGCGAAAGTTGAAGGCTGTTGCACAGTAATAGGCTGTTTATCAAAAAAAAACAATATTTAAAAGACTCTGTGAAACCATCAGCATAAATTTCCATTTTTTTAATCAACTGGAACTTCTTCTACATTTGAACTTTCAGCCATGGCGGTTACAGATCTACCAGATTCTGATACTCTGCAATGAGTTAACTAAGGTTCGTCAGAAACATCACAAATGGAAGGGAGAATGTTGAATATATGTTTCATCTTATGTAATGCTGTGCTTCGCATCACTAATCAATTCTTCACTCAGGCTACTATATCAGCATGAACTTCTTTAGTTTTTAAGCTTAAGTATTTATCTTTTTTGTGGCACCTGACAGAATCCTGTTTGAAAAACCAAGCGTCTAACAAAAACAAGTCCCTTCATTTCCCTGATTAGTGTCAGCACCACAAAATGGTAGTTTATCAAATAATCTTTCCCTTTTGTTAAATCATGGTGACATGTACTAATCAGACTATACGTCTCCAAATGTATAAAGATTTTCTTGATAATAGATTCCATCATTTTCCTGATGACACGCCCCTCTGCAGCATATTCCTAGCTTTCAAAAACAAAATAGACGAACTCAGACACAGATTTATCTGCAAAACGAACTGAGAGGTTACCATGTGCACTGCTTGATAAAGACTCAGCTCACCCCTGCATTCCCGATTACACCCACAAGCTAATGGATTCTCTGAATATTGCACGGATCACATTGAGTTCTCGGGTGAGGCTGAAGACGAAGGGGGTATGCTTCCTGATCAACAACTCCTGGTGATCAGATGTAGCGACCGTGGCAAGCCATTGCTTCCCGGACGAGAATACCTCATAGCAAAATGCTATTCCTACTACATTCCTACAACAAGGGTTCACCTCTGCCATCCTGACAGCAATGTTCATACCAACCAGGTCCTCGATGTGATTTACACCTCCACAAGCACTCCAGAGATATAATCCCCCGAGGTCCTATTCATTGTGGCTGGTGACTTCAACCAGACCAACCACAAGGGAGTACTGCCAAAGTAGCACCACATCTCTTCCCTGGCTAGACGAACGACTGGACAAACTGCGACACAACCTTTGCATTCTCCTAAAACACTACAGAAAATCAGATCACAGCACTGTGCTTCTCCTCGAGTTTACAAGCAGAAACTGAAACGGGAGAACCATTCACAAAAGAAAGGACAATGCTGGTCCGATGCTGTGGAAGACATTCTCAGAAACTGCATGGAAATTGTGGACTAGACTATGCTCAAGTGCTCAGCAGAAACCTTGGACGAGTATACCACCACCGTCACAAAATCATGAGATCTATTTCTTACTGAAGACCACAGGGGAACCATTCAATTCAGATAGAATCATAGAGTCATAGAGATGTGCAACATGGAACCAGACTCTGCAGTTAAACCTATTCATGCCAACCAGATATCACAACCCAATCTAGTCCCACCTGCTAGCACCCCGCCCAAATCCCTCCAAACCCTTCCTATTCATATACCCATCCAAATGCATCTTAAATGTGGCAATTGTACCAGCCTCCAGCACATCTTCTGGCAGATCATTCCATATATGTACCACTCTCTGTGTGGAAAAGTTACCCCTTAGGTCTCTTATATCTTTCCCAAATCACCTGAAATCTCTGCTCTCTAGTTCTGGAATCCCCGACCCCAGGGAATAGACTTTGTCTATTTATCCTATCCATGCCCCTCCTAATTTTATAAACTTGCATAAGGTTGCCCTCAGCCTCCGATGCTCCAGTGAAAACAGACCCAGCCTGTTCAGCGTCTCCCTGAAGCTCAAATCCTTCAACCCTGGTAACATCCTTGTTAATCTTTTCTGAACCCTTTCAAGTTTCACAACATCAGCAATGTACAAGCCAACCTTCAATCCAATAGATTGCATTTACACAGCCTACTGCCGCAGAAAGGTGGCAGACATCATCGAGGATCCATCACACCCCGATAATGATCTCCTACAACCTATTACATCAGCCGGGAGTTGCAGAAATCTGATCACACTCACCAGCAGGTTCAGGAACAGCTCCTTCCCAGCCCTTATGATGATGAATGGTCTCTCTCTAGCCTCATACAACTTTGCTCTCACTGAGAGCATGCACTGTGAAATGTAACCTGTATGCCTTTTTGTACGTCTTTGCGATCTGTACATCCTTGCTTATGATGGTGGGACTTTGGGTATTGTTGTAGAAGAGGGGACGGAGGCAGTGCAAAACATAAATCTTATATAATTAATGGCCGGGCACTTGAGTGGTGATGTAGTTCAGAAGGACATGGGGGTGCAGGACATAAATCATATATAATTAATGGTAGGGCCTTAGGCAGTGTTGTAGAACAGGTGGACCGAGAGGTTGTAGGACATAATTCTTCTATAATGAATGGTAGGGCTTGCGTAGTGTTGTAGAACACGTGGACTTAGGGAGTGTAGGACATAATTCTGATGTAATTAATGTTTAGTGCCTTGTGTAGTGTTGTAGAAGAGAGGGAACTAGAGAGTGTAGGGTATAATTCCACTGTAAAGAAAGGTAGTGCTGTGTAGTGTTATAGAACACAGGGACCTAGAGTGTGTAGGCCATAATTCTTATGTAATTAATAGTGGAACTTTGGGTATTGTTGTGGAACTGAGGGCGGAGGTAGTGCAAAACATTAATCTTATATAATTAATGTTCGAGCACTTGAGTAGTGATGTAGTTTAGAACGACTTGGGGGAGCAGGATATAAACCATATATAATTAATGGGAGTTTCCTCCCACTGTCCAAAGATGTGCAGGTCAGGTGAATTGGACATGCTAATTTGCCCGTAGTGTTAGGTAAAGGGGTAAAGGTAGGAGAATGGGTTGCACTTCGGTGGGTCGGTGCGGACTTTTTGCGCCGAAGGGCCTGTTTCCACACTGTAAGTAATCTAAATCTAAATCTGTAAGTAATCTAAATCCAAAACAGACCACATCACCAGGGATATATTTCCCTCCCCTCCCATATCAGTGTTCCGGAAAGACCACTCCCTCCGTGACTCCCTCATCAGGTCCACACCCCCCACCAACCCAACCTCCACTCCCGGCACCTTCTCCTGCATCCGCAAGAAATGCAAAACTTGCGCCCACACCTTCCCCCTCACTTCCCTCCAAGGCCCCAAGGGATCCTTCCATATCCGTTACAAATTCACCTGCACCTCCATACACATCATTTACTGCATCTGCTGCACCCGATGTGGTCTCCTCTACATTGGGGAGACAGGCCGTCTAATTGCGGAACGTTTCAGAGAACACCTCTGGGACACCTGCACCAGCCATCTCAACCGCCCTGTGGCTGAACACTTCAACTCCCCCTCCCACTCCACCAAGGACATGCGGGTCCTTGCCTTTTCCATTACTAGACCATGGCAACACGACTCCTGGAGGAAGAGCGCCTCATCTTCCACCTGGGAACCCTCCAACCTCAAGGAATGAATGCTGATTCCTCCAGCTTCCTCATTTCCCCTCCCCCCACCTTATCTCAGTCCCACCCCTCGGAATCAGCACCGCCTTCTTGACCTGCAATCTCATTCCCGACCTCTCTGCCCCACCCCCTCTCTGGCCTATCACCCTCACCTTAACCTCCTTCCACCTATCGCGTTCCCGACGCCCCTCCCCCAACTCCACCTCCCTACCTTTTATCTTAGCCGGCTTGGCACACCCTCCTCATTCCTGAAGATGGTCTTATGCCCGAAATGTCGATTCTCTTGTTCCTTGGATGCTGCCTGACCTGCTGCGCTTTTCCAGCAACACATTTTTCAACACTATGATCATCTCAGCGCAGGTCCTGTCTCATTGGCAAGGCAGAGCCAGCAGAGTGACCAGCCCAGTGGAATACAATCATGGAGTTGGTGGGAGGGTACCCTGGAAGTGGTCAGCATTGATGCCTCTCCCCACGAAGCCTCATGGCACCGGGTTAAACACGGACACAGAAACATTCTGCTTCTTATCAAATATCATATCCCTCGTATTTCTCTGTTAGAACACAACACTGAAGTTTGAAAGGACTGAGAATGGACTCTGTGTGGGAGGCTTCAGTGTCCATCAGCGAGACAGGCTGAGCAGCACCACCTGCTGACTGAGCTGGGACATTCGAAAAGGCATTGTCACCCATCTACCTGCCACACATTGTAAGGACACTGCATTATGTGGTGTGACACTGTCTCTGTGTGAAATGGGGCAGACTTCAAACAGACCTACCAACTTATAACGAAGTATCCATGAAGTTCAGTGGGCCATGTGCAGCCTCAGAATTATACCTTGCCCAGACAATCATAGTCTATCTGCCCAACATATCTGACTGAATGGGTTGAGTTATCGGGAGAGATTGGATAGCCTGGCGTCTTTTTTACTCTGGGGTTGTCAGAGGATGAGGGAAGAAATTATAGAGGCTCATAAAATCATGAGGGGCATGGAAATGGTAAATAGCTAAGGTCTTCCCCAGGGTAACAGATTCCAGAACGAGAAGGCATGGGTTTCCAAGCGACCTGAGGGACAATTCCTTCATGCAGAGGGTGATGTATGTATGAAACAAAGATTTTTGGATGGATACATAAATAGGAAAGGTTTGGTGGGATATGGGTCAGTAGCAGGCGAGTTTGGGATTATGTTCGGATTGGACTGGATGCTTCCATTCTGTATGACCCTATCGCTCCATTGTGGAAGCTGGTGCAATTAAGATATTGAAAAGGCATCTGGGTGAGTACATGAATAGGAAGCCTTCAGAGTGGTTCAGTAAATAGTACAACAGGACATACAGACAGCAGCTCTGAAAACCAATATATGTGGTTCCAACCTGGTGAAACTTAAAAAACAGGATGACTTTTGTCTGTAACAATTGACAGACAGAGCTAAGCGATCACACATCCAATGAGATCCTGCTTTCTCCCCACTGATGCTGGCAGACCTGCTGGGTTTTGCCAGTAATTTCTCTTTTTGCATCACATCTTAGTTCTGAAAATCTATGCTCTGGCACATTTGGTCATAAAAGATAGTGGACAACTAAACCACTGGGTGAGAATGCTTTTCTTTAGAAACTAAACCCTCAGTTATGGGGAGAGTCCAGAACATCAGTGCAAAAGATAAAACTGAAGCATTTGCAACAATCTTCAACGAAAAATACATAGACGTTCATCCATTTCAGCTTCCTCCTGAGGTCCCCATGTTCACAGATCCCAGTCTCTGGCCATTTCAATTCACTCTCCCTGACATTACGGAATAATAGGAGCTACTGGATACTGAAAAGGTTGTGGGTCCTGACAACTTAAATATCGAAAACTTGCCACCTGCCGAGCCAAAGTGTTCGGTTGCAGCAACAACACGTACATGGACCCAGTATGTGAACAATTACCCAGGCACATTTTACACAGAAAAATGAGGGCAAATCTGATGTTGTTAATTAATGTCTCATCTGTCCATTCTCTAACATGTAAATGGAAAGGAAGGTGTCATTAACAGGGCTATCAAGCAATGCCTGGTCATCAATAACCTGCTTACTGATAGCAGTTTGGATGCCACTAGGGCCATTGATTACAGCCTTTGTTCAAAGAAGTTGAACTCTAGAGGAGTGGGGAGAGGAACTCCCCTTAACATCAAGATACCATTTAACCGAGTGCAACATTAAGAGGCCAAGGGAAAAACACAGTTAACGAGAATCCAAAGAACATTCTTTGTTGGCTGCAGCAATAACTAGCAAAATGAAGACAATTATTATTGTTCATGTCAGCACTTCCACCTTCAGGACACCTCTACAAGATCTCCTGAGGAAACATCCTAGGTCTAACCATCTTCACCTGCTCAAGGAACAGTCAGAGGCCCAGCAATGAGCATTGTTAGTGTTTTGAGCACAGCTGCTTTCCAAGCAGTTGATCTTCCTTCGATTCCTGGCCATTGCAAGTTTCCAATTTTAAATTGACCAGGATTGATGAGAAAAGGGCAGTGTATGTTGTCTATATGGTGTTCAGTACGGCCTTGACAAGGTCACGCATGGCAGGTTAGTCATGAATATTGGGTCACATGGCATACAGGGAGAGCAAACTAACTGGATTCAACACTAACTCACTGGTAGCAAGCAGAAGGTAATTGTTGAAGATCATTTATCGAACTGGTGGCCCGTGGCTAGTGGTGAGCTACAGGGATCAGTGCTGGGAACTTCGGTATTTATTTAAATAAATGATCTGAATGTAAATGCACAATGCATGCTTAATAAGTTTGCTGATGATACAAAAGTCAGAGATATCATTGGTAGCGAGGAAGGTTTTCAAAAATTACAGGGAAGTAGGCTGAGCATTGGCAAATACAATTCAATAACGATACGTGTGAGGTGTTGCTCTTTGGAAAGTCCAACCAAAGTAGGAGTTATTCCATAAATGCTAAGGTTCTGAGGAGATTGTGGAACAGAGGGACCTAGGAGTACAAGTACATAGTCCTTGGAATGTAGTGCCACAAGTAGATAGGGTGGTAAAGTAGGCATTTAGCATGTTGGAGTACATAGGTCAAAGCAACGGGTATAGGAGTTGGGACCTTATGTTACTGCTATATAAGTCTTGGTGAGATCGCACTTGAAGTATTGTGCACAATTTTGGTCACCCTGTTATAGGAAAGATATAGTCAATGCAGAAAAAAATTTATGACGGTGTTACAAGGATTACTCAGCCTGAGTTATAGGGAGAGGTTAGCCAAGATAGGACTTTATTCCTTGGAATTTAGAGACCTTATTGATATGTATAAAATCATGCGGAGCAGACATAGGATGAATGTTTATAACCTCTTTTCCCAGGGATGGAAAATTAAAAACTAGAGAGCATCTGTTGAATGTCAGAAGGGAAAGGACTTGAGGGGCCATTTCTTCACGCAGAGAGTGAATGGAATGAGTTGCCAGAGAAAGTGGTTGAGGGAGGTACAAGGAGAAAGTGAGGACTGCAGATGCTGGGCATCAGAGCTGAAAAATGCGTTGCTAGAAAAGCGCAGCAGGTCAGGCAGCATCTTAAGAAGGGCTTATGCCCGAAATGTCGATTCTCCTGCTCCCTGGATGCTGCCTGACCTGCTGCGCTTTTCCAGCAACACATTTTTCAAAGGGAGGTACAATAAAAACATTTAAAATTCATTTGAATACGTACAGGGATGGGAAGTGTTTCGAATGATATGGGCCAAATGCAGGCACTTGGAACATGGTGAGCATGGAGCAGTTTGGGCCAAAGGGCCCATGCTGTATACCTCTAAACCATTTCTATTAGTGTGCCCATTCTGATGCCTTTTACATGGTGTAATGTACTCAACTCCTCCACTTTCTCAGGCAGCTAGTTCCATAAATGCACCACTATCTGGGTGAAAAACTTGCCCCTCAGTTCCCTTTTAAATCCTTCCCCTCTCGCCTTAAATCTGTGCCCTCTAGTTTTGGACACCTCAACCTTGTGAAAGAGACCATGGCTCTTCACCCTCTCCATGCACCTCATGGGTTTATACATCTATACAAAGCTCTCCCTCAGCCTCCGATGGTCGAGACAAAATTGTCTCCAACCAATTCAGCCTCTCCCCTGTCGCTCAAACGTTCCAGCCCTGGGAACTTGCTTGTAAATCTTTTCTGAACACTTCAAGTTTCTTAATATCTTTCATGTAGAAGGGAGACCAGAATTGAACGTAGTATTCCAATTGGCCTTACCAATTACCTTTACAGTTGCAATGTGACATTCCAACTCTTATATTCAATGCAATGACCAATAAGGGCAAACATGCCAAATGCCTTCTTCACAGTCCTGTTTATCTGCAGCCAGACTTTCAAGGAAATGGGAATCTGAACTCCTAGATCTCTTTGTTTGGCATCACTCCCTCATGAACTTACATTAAATGTATAAGCCCTACCCTAATTTGCCTTATAAAAATGGAACACCTCACATCTAACTGAATTAAACCCCATCTGCCAATCATCAGCCCATTGGCCCATCTGTTCAAAATGCATTGGGCTCTAAGGCAACCTTATTCGCTGTCCAGTGTAACTGCAATATTGGTGTCATTTGTAAACATACTAACCATCCTTCTGATAATGACACAAAGGGGTTTGCAGGAGCAGGAGTGCACAGGCATACATGGACCGATGGCATCAATGGACAGATATAGGTAATATCGTATTAAGAACACTATCTCCTGAATGTTGTTCATAGTGACAGACTGCAAAGGCAATTAGATGTTCTCATTAATATCTCATGAAGAACACTGTCTCCAGGACCTTGTTCATAGTAAGGGATTGCAAGAGCAATGAGATGTTCTTATTGACACCTCATGAAAAACTCTGTCTCCTGAATCAAGTTCACAGGGACAGAGAATGCGAGAGCAATGAGATGTTCTCATGGACATCTCATGAAGAACATGGCCTTCTGGACCTTGTACATTGTTCTCGCAGTCTCTGTTACTATGAAATGTTCTTTATGCGATTACAGATGTCTGAGGGATATAGCAGCAAGCATGTCAATGTTTTAGCCAAGGGCTGTGCCATTCTTTCCCTGTCCTTCCCCCATCCCACTGGACCCAGACTTGGAATGAACACAGACTCAAAGCTGCAGTTTCAAACACAAAGCAGCTACAACACAACTTCAAACAAAACTTCTGCATAAATTAACACAAGTTCTGGGCAGAATTTAGTGCAATTTGTCCCAAAACTTAACACAAAATGTTTGAACAAATGAACACAGGTATATTCCACAAATGAACACAATATTACTACACACGAAGACACACAGGTAAAGTCAACAATCTTAAGACCTTGAGGTATATTCAAATGATAATAAATGCATTATACAATCGAGCACACTGTATTTACCATTTCACACAAGATTCTTATACAAATAAAGATTTTTTTAACAGAATTGAACAGACGTATGTTATAGAATTGAATGTAAAATGATGAAACAAATGTACTTCATTCCTCACAACCTGTCAGGGGATTTTCCAAGGCTGTTTGGCTTTTTCATCAATAGTTCATCTGTCAATGTCAGGAAGAAGTTGCTTGACACAAATTGTGTTGAAGATGTTTCTATCCAGGACAGTGTGATTTACTGCACTCACCAACAGCAATATCCCTCTGTAAGACTCTGAATATTACATACACACGGACACACACACACAGTCACTGAATGATTGCTCTCTGCTGGGGATTGCAAATGTTACACACTATCACCCCAAATTCCTACAGCATCTCCCTATTTAAATGGAGGTCTCTTTATCGATTCTTCCTGAAGAGCATTGTACTCTGCTGCTGCTGTCTATAACCTGGAGGACCTCGATCAGGATAAGGCAGCTGAGATCCGGTGTGACAGAGAGAGAGAGCTCTTCCACAAGGAACAGGACAGAACGTTGCAGGAAAACCTCCCAACACAGGACAGTTCCAGTTCCAATTGGAAAGAGCCCATTCCAGTGAGGAGCGCCATTGAGAAAAGGGAAGAAGCCTTGGAAAACAGTGACAAGCTAGAAAGGCAGTGTAGGGAGCTCCAAGCAGCTGCATGTGTCCTGTCTGTCTTCAACACTGAGCAATGTACATCAGGCCCTGGTAGGAAAGGCCAGGACCAAATGCAATCCCTAGGGAACCAGGTCTCTGCCCAGAATGGGATAATGTGGGCCTTTGAGGTCCTACATCCCTGGGAGAGAGCGAAAGGACCCACGCAGACACATCCACACCTGAAACAGTTTGGTTCTGTCCAGGAGCATAAAAACTCTCCGCACCAAAAAAAGGGCATTTCTTACTTGTACAAGACTATACTTACATTCATGTGAGACACTGGGATGCCCAATAACTGAACAGTCCCCTATTGAACTTCAGCAGAAAGATTTTTGAGAGTTTTATAGCTGTAAACTCTGACTGACCTGTCACTTCAGGATGATTCCGGCCAGATGTGACCATGTGTCTGACCTCTGACCCCACTCGACCCTGTCTGCCAGTATCAAAGATGACACCCTCCGCCGTGGCATCCATACAGCACCGTCGTCATCTTTAATGCTGGCAGCTGAATCAATAATTGCCGTTGCCATCATCGACAGTACCCTGTTCCTCCGCCAATCAATCCCTCCACACTGACCCCGCCCCCCCCGGCCTGGGGGTGGAGCCTGTCCTGGGGATGGAGGGCAGGCCCCTCTCAGAGCCCTTCCGCTGGAGGCTCACTGCCTTTAGTCAGAGCGTCATCAACAACAACTGGAGCGCGTGGAGACAGGGTCCCTGCTCGATCAGGAACCCGGGGGCGGGAAACAAAGGCACAGTCCCCGAGAAGGGGGGCATCAGTTCAGTCAGTGTCCGGTACAGGGGGAGTGGGATGGTCACAACCACTGACTGTCATCGCTAACCTGGTTAACATCCCAGACCACTGACAGTAATCACTAACCAGTTAGCTTCCCTAACCATTGACAATAATCACAATCCCAGTTAACGTCCCTAACCACCAACCATAATCCCTAACCCGGTTAACATCGCTAACCACTGACATTAATCACTAACCAGTTAGCTTCCCTAACCATTGACAATAATCACAATCCCAGTTAACGTCCCTAACCACCAACCATAATCTCTAACCCGGTTAACATCGCTAACCACTGACATTAATCACTCACCCGGTTAACATCCCAGACCACTGACAGTAATCACTAACCAGTTAGCATCCCTAACCATTGACAATAATCACAATCCCAGTTAAAGTCCCTAACCACCAACCATAATCCCTAACCCAGTTAACATCCCAGACCACGACAGTAATCACTAACCAGTTAGCATCCCTAACCATTGACAATAATCACAATCCCAGTTAACGTCCCTAACCACCGATGATAATCATTAACCCGGTTAACATCCCTGACCACTGACAGTAATCACTAACCCGGTTAACATCCCTAACCGTTGAAACTAATCATAATTCTAGTTAACATCCCTAACCACAGACAGTAGTCCCTCACCCGGTTAACATCCTAACCTCTGACAGTAATCACGAACCCAGTTAACATCCCTAACCATTGCTAGCAATAACAAACCCAGACTCTCCCACGTTCTGTTCCCATTCCCAGTCTCTGTCTCTCTCCCTCTCAGACAAGAGAGTGCGACCAATCTGCCTCTACAGATTTGTCTCTACTTTAACCTCTATTTCTTTCCATTTTGGTGGGCGTGTGAAGTCATCATCCTGGAGCTGAAGGTCGGATTGGGGATAATTAGGAAAGATGGGAGGAAAGGAGCCTGATTGTCCCAGAGTGAGGGCCAGGCCAATGGTCTCGGCTTCAGAAGGGCCAGTGGAGAAGCAGAGTGAGGGTTGGTATTCAGTGATGAGTTTATGAAAGCGGGGTGTCTGTGAGAGTTCAAGGAGGTTTTACATTGCATCCAATGGTTGCTATCTCTGCTTCTATTTCAAATTTTGTTTCTGACTTTGCCTCTGCCTCTCCGAATCTTGCCCTCTGCTTTTCCCTCCCCTTCTCTCCGTCTCCTTGCACCTCCCTTCCCCCTCTGTCTCTCCGCCTCTCTAGGATCTCTCTCTCTCTCTGTCTTTTCACTTACCACCTTCCCTCTCCTCACCCCTCCCTCTCAGCAACTCTCCCTCTTACCCCACTTCCCCAGTCCTTTTCCGTCCTCCATCTCTGCACTGCTTCCTGTCCGCTCTCCCCGCACGTTCTCTCTCTCAATGTTTCTGCCTCCCAATCTATTTCGCCATCTCAGTCTGTCTCTTTGTTTTTGTCACTCTCTCTGCACCCTCCTCTCTGCCTGCCCGTCTGTCTGTCTGTCTGTCTCTCCCTCTATCCTTAACCTCTCTGTCTGTTTCCCTTTGTTTTCCATTGTATCTCTCTTGGCCTGTCTCTCCCTCTGTCTTGTTTTCTCTCTCTCGCTCTCTCTCTCTCTTCGTCTCCTGCTCTGTGTATCTCTCTGTCACCCTCTCTATCCATGCCTACACTCTTTCCCTCTCTCTGTCTCTCTCCAACTCCTGCTCTTTGTCTCTCTGTTTCTCTTACCCCATGTCTCTCTGCCCCCTCCCTCAAATCCAGAACCAAGTGCTGAGCAGTTCCTACCACATCGTGCTGTGTGTCCTTCTCACCCTCATCTCTCTGGTTGAAGTGATCCGCCTTTACCTGGGTTACATCGGCACCCTCCTGGAAAAGGTCCACAGGGCACTGAGTTGGAATGGAGAGGAGTTGATGGAGATGGGAGGGATGAAGGGTAATGGGATGGGAGGGATGCGTTTTGGGGATGGGACTGGGAGAGGATGGGGATGGGAGAGAGGATGGAGAGCGGGTGGAAGGAGGGGACAGGAAGGGATGTGTTTGGGGGAATGGGAAGAGGTAGAATGGGAGAGGGAATGGGGCTTCGGGCAACTGGACCCTGCAGAGGGCAGTTGGAGCTGGCCGTGCTGTAATCGCTGTGATTGAGTCTCTCTGGTTTTCTCCTCCACTCCCTGTTCTATCTCCCCCTCCCTGTGCCCTGTCCCATCTCTTGGCTGGTGCCCACAGGTGCCTGAGTTGGCTGGTTTCTGGTTGCTGAGCTTTCTGCTGCAGATCCCAGTGACGCTGTTCGGTTGCTGTGACCAGCAGCTCATGGTGTTGCCCTGAGGTACGGTGTGAACCTGGTCTTTATGGCTTTCCTGTTCATTGAAACTGTGCTCACCGTCAGCAGACTCTGCTCTATGGTCCACTAGCTGGAGATCCGCTTTCACATCACCCACTTCCACAGCCTGGAGGGTCGCAAGGTCAGTCTGACCCCACCATTCCCACCAGGCCACAGCTCGGACACTACCCCAAAAATCAGACACAATCTCCCCAGCTTCCAACTCCAGCGTGGCACAGCCAGCACCCAGATCCATGGCTTGACTGCTCAAGGTGGTATCAACTGGGGAACCCCATCCTGATGGGCACCGGGACAGTCATTACCAGTGTCCAGATCGTGGCAAAAGATGTTGCGTGGGGATGGAAGGGGGAACAGTATCTGGGTGCACCCTCATTGGTCAACATTACTCTGTGACCCCTGACACCCACCAGTCTCAGGCGAAACAAGGTTGTCCTGTATAATTCGGTCTGTCTCTGATGATGAGTGCCTGTTGTCTATTAATGACCACATCATCCTGCCCTTATCCAGAGACATCCTTTCACCATCCAGCGCCTACAACTGTTGAGAACATGGAAGAGCACTCTCATCTGCGAAGTGATGCCACAACAATGCCATCGTGACCACATCGAGTTTAATTTTACCAGGTGCTGTTGGTTATGGAAGAAATAATTGCTGGCGCATCAGGACAAGTTCTCCCTTGCCTCTGACTAAATCTTCCGTCCTTCATCGGCCTGTTGCTGATAGGTTTGGGAAGTTTGTGGTCACAGCTCGCTGACAGATTTATTCACTTCATCAAGAAGTTTCAGATTCAATACAAGAATCAGTAGGATAAAGCAGGACAATTTCCAACAGGACCAGCTGAGAGTGCTTTACTGGTTCTATGGCTGTTGTGTAGAATGCAGGGGAACACCGAAGTGTGGTTGCAGGAGAGGAGTGCTCGTTCCTGATCTCTTCCAGCCTCTGGTGTTTGACATTATTACGGACAGTCTTTGTTCATTAGTCAGCCTCAGAGAGGGGAATCCAGCTCTACTCCTGGGAAAATTGTGGTTTGCTCTCCTGATCTTACCATCTCCTTCTTTGTCTCACAATCTTGCCCTCTGTCTCTGTATCTCACGCACTCACTTGCCCTCTCATAAACTCATCTTCTCTCACACACACATTTTCATCCTCTCTCACACACACACTTTCAACGTATATCTATCTCACATTCTCACCTTTTTTCCCACAAACACAGTCTCTGTTTCTCTCTCACTCGCACAATCTCACTCTCTCTGTCAAATTCTAACCATCTCTTTTTCTCACATTCTGATCCTTTCTCACGCACACTCTCGCACTCTCTCTCTCACATTCTCACTCACACACTCACCTTCTTTCTCTCTGTCTAATTCTCATCCTCTACGTCCTTGACAGTACATCAGGGGATGGCACTCTTGGCAGTGTCCATCACTTACCTGAACCCTTTCGGTCAATGACCACGGGCGGATGCTCATGTTGCCAGGATGATGCCCGCCTTCACTGAGGTGCTGTTTGCCGTTCTTCCAAGAAAGCAAACCGCTTCTTTTCCCAAACAGTGCACTAAGGAAAGGGTGCATGTAACACCAGAGAAATTGTTGATAATCGTCAATGGGGCATCTTGCCCTCAGTGATTCTTGTGATGCTTCCCTTTTGTTTTCATTCACACACACACAGGGAGCGAGCGAGGGACAGTGGGGAATTAGATAAGAGAGGGTGAGTGTGTGTGTGTCTGCGTGTGTGTGTGTGATTGTTTTTGTGCAAAATGTGGAGGGTTCATCGCTGTTGTATTTGCAATTAGATGCACTCTCATGCTCCTCAGTCAATACTAGGAAATTTAGTTTTAAACTGACTCCAATTTCCAACAGTGTCCACTTTGAGATGGAAATAGCCTGACTAATCCATAACTGACTTTTTTATTTCAGAAGGACAAGTTTTGTTCACTAATTTCTTGCTTTGATAGAGTCAAACAGCATGTAAATAGACCCTTCAGTCCATCCTGTCTGTACCGTCCAGATATCCTAAACTGAAGTCGTCTCATATGCCTGTCCTTCGAATCCTAGTAAAAGCTTCCTCTCATGTACACATCTAAATGACTTTTAAATGTTGTCATTGTATCAACCTCCACTACTTCCTCTGGAAGCTCATTCCACAGACGCACCATCCTAACCATGAACAGGCTACGCCTTCAGTCCCTTTTAAATTTCTACCCGTTCAACCTATGCTGTCTATTTTTGGACTCCCCTATTCTGGGAAAAAAAGACCTTGCCTATTTATCTTATCGATACCCCTCATAGTTTTATATACCTCACGTAATAAAGCTACTGAAACAGTTTGTATCGAACTACAACAGCCAGAGTCTATTTCCCAGGTTAGAAATTACTAACACGAGGGGTCATAGTTTTAAGCTGGTTGGAGGAAAGTATAGAGGGGATGTCAGAGGCGGTTTCTTACACAGAGAGTTGGGGGAGCATGGAATGCATTGCCAGCAGCAGTTGTGGAAGCGAGGTCATTGGGGACATTTAAGAGGCGACTGGACATGCATATGGACATGGAAATTTGAGGGTGCATACATGAGGATCAGTGATCTGCACAACATCATGGGCTGAAGGGACTGTTCTGTGCTGTACTGTTCTATGTGCTACGTTGCACAAAGTATAAAGACAACATTCCCGAGCATGTGGTCTGACTGACGGGTTGTGGTTTTGTGGTCGCTATTATCCTGAAGGCTGGGTCGCTTGCTGAAAACAATAGTCTGTCTAGGGTTTGGGGTTGATTGAAGGCCAGAAGTGGAGGTGTACAAATGACCCTGATGAGGTGTTCGTTGTCATTGATGACATGTTGAAGCTGCAAAGAACATGGCGGAGTTTCTTCACTCTAGGAAAATACAGTGATGATGAAGGATGCGCTATTGGTCTAGTCCTCTGTCTGCCTTCTGAGGATACGTTGCTATTTTGGACAAGTCAGAACTGGCGATCGATGTGTTGAGCATCGTATGCTGTGCCTATGAGAGTGTCTTTCAGCATCTTGAGGTGTGCGTGATGTTCCTCTTTGTCTGAGAAGATTCTGTGTATACTCAGCGCTGTGTACCGACCATAGGATATGCCTTCTTTAACATGTTTGAAGTGGGACTTAGAGAAATGCAGCATCGTGAGGTTATCCAAAGATTTGCGATGGAGTGAGGTACAGTGGAGATGTCTGTGCCCAAGAATCAGACCGATTCCGAAGAGTAGTCTATGGTGAGTCTGATCATGGGATGAAAGCTGATGATATGGTGATGCAGTCGTTTCAGTGAATACTGGCATGCGTACAAAGGAAGAAAATGTCGATGTATCTGGAGTATACCGTTGGTTGTAGGTTGCTTGAAATTGTGCATGAAAATGTGCACATGTATTTCCCATGTGTGCCTGGATAAAGAGTTGGTTGTCAAAGGTGAAGATGTTGTGGTCGAGGATTTTCCCGTCCAAAGATAACCAGCGCCTCACTCTGAATTCTTCCAGTAGTACCTTCAACAGAAAAATCCCCACAGCCTACAGGACGGTGCTACCCAAGAACTTCCTCCTGTGGCCACTGTGAGTTGGTCGTTCCTGGGTATGAAGGAGGGGCCCTGTGCCCATTGTCCCAGTTCACTGGCTCTCTATACCCCCTGCTCCCAACGCCTTCCTCAGTTTCAGGGTCGATCACGGGAATCCCCATTGCTGTAACACCTCTTTGGCAGGGAAAACCTCCCAAGGCACTATAAACAAATGGATCGAAAGCGATTAAAATCGGGGAAAGAGGATCAACAGAGCAGCACAGAGTTCTTGGAGCGTTATCGGAATTTACACAGATATGGAGGGGTGTCTGGACCGGAGGGTGCCACAGAAATAGTGAAGCACTTCAGCTCTGGTGGAACTGGCACATAGGACAGGGTGTCGAGGCTGGAGGAAATTACAGCTATTGGGAGGTGTTTAGAAGACTGAAGGAAGTTACTTGGAAAGTGAGGAGTGTCAGGGATGGAGGAGATAGCCGCGGTAGGGAAGGGTGTAAGAGCAAGAGGAGGTATTTAGGGGGCTGCAGGAAATTACAGAGTTAAAGAGGGTGTAAGGGCTGGAGTTGTTACAGTGATATGGAATGGTGTAGGGGCTGGATTAAGGTTACAGAGTCGTGAAAGGTGTATGGGCTGGAGGAGGTTACAGAGATAGGAAGGGGTGTGGGAGATGCAGGAGATTACAGCAAGAGGGTGGGGTGTAGGGGCAGGAGGTGATTACTGAGATAGGGAGGACTGTAGGGGTTGAAGGAGGTTACAGAGATAGGCAGGGTTGTAGGGGCTGAGGGGTTGCAGACATAGGGAGGGGTATGGCGTCGGAGGGGATTACAGAGATATGGAGGGGTGTAGGGGATGGAGGGGGTTACAGAGGTAGGGAGGGGTCTGGGGCCTGGAGGTGGTTACAGAGATACGGATGGGTGGAGGTGCTGGAGGAGTTTATAGAGATAGGGAGGGATGGAGGGTCTGGAGGAGGTTACAGAGTTAGGGAGGAGTGTGGAGGCTGGAGGAGGTTATAGAGACGGGGCAGGGGCTTGGGGGTTACAGAGATAGTGAGGGGTTTAGTGGCTGGAGGAGGTTATAGAGGTATGGAGGGGTTTAGGGGCTGGAGAAAATTACAGAGATAGGGAAGGGTGTAGGGGTTGAGTAAGTTGCAGAGACAGGGGCAGGGGCTGGTGGAGATTACAGAGATAGGGAGGGCTGGAGGTTCTGGATAAGGTTACACAGATAGGGAGGGTGTAGGGCTGGATGAGATGACAGAAATAGGGAAGGATGTTTGGCTGGAGGTATTTGCCATGATAGGGCGTGGTGTATATGCTGGAAGAGCTTACAGAAATTGTGGGGGGTGTAAGTGCTGGTGGAGATTACAGAGGATGGGAGGAGTGTAGGGGCTGGAAGTGGTTATTAAACTGCATCTTGGGTCTTGTTCCGGAGATAGGAATATCCTGTGTGTCATGGGAAGAGATACAAAACTACTTCTTTCAATTCATCCTTTTCCAATCTGGGGATATCATAGAGTCCTGAGAGGGAATCATCAAATCAGTTGTTCCCTTTGTATACATTTATAAATGTTTCAATACTATTTCAAACAAAATCAGTATCTTCATCAAATTACTTCTGCAGCTTTCATCATGTCCTTTCAATCTGGTGCCTCTCGGACTCAGTCTCTCCGTGAGAGAGAACCTTATTCTCCTCTAATACAGCCCCAGCCTCATATCATTTAGTCGACTTCCCTCTGATCCTTCCTCAGCCAATTCTTCCTCAGGAAACCAGCTCCAACTCCTCTAAGCAATGATGCAAACTGAGCATGCTCGTCACCCTGGAGCTTTCCTGTAAACCTGTTTGACCTTGTCTCAACTGTCTCCACAATCCTTCCGACCGTATGGTTTCCACAACGGGAAACAGTGCTCCAGCTGAACATGAACTGGTGCATTATAAAAACACAGCAACATCCATTGATCTCGCAGTCTCTGTCACTGTGAACAAGAACCAGGAGACAGTGTTCTTGATGAGATGTTCTCTCAATCTGCCCTGCCAACATAGATGCCATAAGTCTATGTACATCCTGCTCCTGAAAACTCGTGTTTGATTTGGATGCCGAATTGTCTGTGCTTTTCCAGCACCACAATCTCAACAACTACATCCTTGTAAACATTTTTTCTGAACCCTATCAAGTATCACAACATCTTTCTTGTAGCAGGGAGGCCAGAACTGAATGCATTATTGTAAAAGTGATGAGAGCTGTGGGCCGGGGCGGGGGCTGAAAAATAAATACTAGGGGGTTGGTTTTGGGGGGAAAGGCAGCTGAGGTGGCAGTAGGTAGATGAAGGTGGGGGAGAAGCTGATAAGTCGGAGAGGAGTCTGTAGTAGATAGATGGGAAAGGTGATGGACAGGTCAAGAGGGCGGTGTTAAGTTGGAGGCTTGAGACTGAGATAATGTGAGGGGGAGGGGAAATGAGGCTACTGGTGGAATTCACATCGATCCCATGTGGTTGCAGGGTCCAAGGCAGAATATGAGTTGTTTTTCCTCCAGGTGTCAGGTGGTAAGGTGGAGTGGGTATGTGAATATGAAGGATTTAGAAGGATATGGGCCAAGTGCGGGCTAATGGGGCACCCATTTCAGAAAGATATTAAACTCATGTCTCACTTCAATCTCACAACCAAATTTTAAAAATCACACAAAACCAGGTTATAGTCCAGCAGGTTTATTTGAATGCACTAGTTTTTGGAGCGCTGCTCCTTCATCAGGTGGTTGTATGACAACCAAATGTAATACCTCAAACTAATACACAAACAAAAACAGATAATGCTGGAGAAACTCAGCAAGTCTGGCAGCGTCTGTGGAGAGAGGAAGCAATGTTATTTGATGTTGCTGTGAAGTCAACAAGAGAACATTAGCATTGGGGCAGTGGAAGGTAATTCAGCCCCTTGAGCCTGCTCTGCTATTCAATACAGTCCGGGCTGACCACATTTCGTTTTCAACTCCACTGTCGTGCCCGCTCTCTGTCACCCTCCAACCCATTACCCTTCAAGCACCTGTCCATCTCCTCCTCAAATGTACTCAGTGTCCTGACATCCACTGCGCTCTGGAGCAGTGAATTCCACAGATTCATGATCCTTTGGGAAGTAATTCCTCCTCATCTCTGTATTAAATCTGCCACTCCCTTATATACGAAACTATATCTTGTTCGAGATTGTCCCATGAAATAAAACCTCCTCTCTACCTCATCAAGCCTCTTTCGCAATCTGCAGACAGTGATGGGAAGTGGCAGTCATAAAGTTATTTTATAGCAGTCTTTACTGTAGAAAATGCAACATCCACAGCACGACACTCATCCACCGTCTGTGTCCCACCTTGACAAAGGACTCAATTAGAATTGTTAGACATGACCTTTTCTTGACAAACCATATTTCCTGTCTTGGAATATCTTACCTATCGCAAAGCGTATCTCTATCTTATCTTGTATCATGGCCTCCGTCAGGTTTCCCACTGTTGTTGACAACAAGCAGGTCTGTAGTTTTAGGTTACTCCTGACCCTTTTCTCAGACAGCAGTGTCACACTTGCAATCTTCTAGATCCCGGACTAATCCTGCATCAGAGAAACCTGGAACATTTCTGTCAACAACATTACAGTTTTCTCCCTGAACTCTCTCTGCAACCTAGGATGGATCCCATTGAGGTTCGCAGACTTCTCTACATGGAGTGCTGTCTGCCTTGGAGCACATCTTCTTTATCACTCACTGTACTGCTCAGATTCTCAACACTAACTCAGTAAAACCTGAAGTAATATATTCATTTTGTGCCTTTGCCAAATGCTTAGCTTCATTGCACTGTTTATTCTGTTTGTTTCTTATGGACCCCATTCTATTCTTCAATCATCTTTTATGGTTAATGTATTATGACAACTGAAAGCTCATTGATCAACATTTCTTAATGGATTTATCCCAAAGACAGGAATCAGTTTGGATAGACAGTGAGAATAAGAGTGAGGTCAATGATGTGACTGGATGGAGACTGACAATAAGATGGAAATCAGTTAGATATCCAGTTGAGCAGTGACAATATGAATCAGGTCAGTGATGTTTCTGGATGGACAGTGACAGTTAGAAGAAGCTCATTAATGTATCTGGATCGACAGTGTCAGGAAGCTGCGTGAGGTCAGTGATGCATCTGGATGGACAGTATCAGAAAAGGGGAGGTCAATGATGTATCTGATGGACAGTGACAGTAAGAGGGAGGTCAGTGCTGTATGTGGATGAAGCGTGACAGATCAGAGTTCAGTGATGTATCTGGATGGTCAGTGATAGTAAGATCAGAGGGGTCAGTGATGTATCCGGGTGGACAGTGACAGTCAGGGGCAGGTCAGTAATGTATCTGGTTGGACAGTGACGGTAAGGTCAGAGAGGTGAGTGAAGAATCTGGGTGGATAGTGATGGGCAGTGATGTATCTGAATGGACAATGACAGTAAGAGGGAGGACGGTGATGCATCGATGGACAGTGACAGTAAGAGGGAGTTCAGGGATGTATCTGGTTGGACAGTGACAATAAGAGTGAGGACAGCAATGTATCTGAACAGACAGTGACAGTAAGAGGGAAGACAGTGATGTATCTTGATGGACAATGACAGGTAAGTCATAGCGGTCAGTGGTGTATCTGAATGGACAGTGAAAGGGAGGTCAGTGATGTATCTGAATGGACAGTGACAGTGAGAGGGAGGTCAGTGATGTATCTGGATGGCCAGTGACAGTGAGAGGGAGGTCAGTGATGTATCTGGATGGACAGTGACTGTAAGAGGGAAGTCAGTGATGTATCTGTATGGAGTGTCAGTACGATGGAGGTCACTGATGTCTCCATTATTGGAAACCCCTTTTATTCACTGAGTTCCCTTCCCTCATGATAGGCAGTTTGTTCTCCTCCCTTAGTTCCTCATATGACTCCAGAGCTTGGGAAATAGGGATTTGGCAATAAATGCTGAGCTCGGCAGCAATGCACACATTCAGTGTGTGAGAAGACTAACATTTCAATCAGTGAGTTTAATGTTCTTGTTTAAAAATGTGCATTTCCTACTCGAGAGTGCAGAAGGTACAGCTCTGAGGCATAGCTTCACACTTGGAGTAAACTGTCCCGATTCAGCTTCGGTTGAAATACTTTGAGACCTCGGGGAGTGGACAGTGGCATTGCCGGGAGATTCCAGATTCAATTTTTGTTATTTCTTTTTAAGGTATGAGAAGCAACATTCCTTCATAATCTGGATTAACCATGTTAATGTAATTAGTTTGGTCATTGACAGAAATTTGAAAATACAACAACAAGGCTGAGTAATGCTGTCACCTTGATCTCCCCAAGGAGCTTCCACACAGTGTAAGGCAGCATCTCTGAGAATGCATCAGCTCCGAGTTTCAAACAAGGAGCTTGTCAACTGCCTGAAGGGACACCTCACCTCGCACAAAAAATGCATCTACCAATTCAACACGTGGAGAAGGCGTTCTACACCATCCTCGCTTTTATTGGCATCCCTGGTAAGGCTTTATGACATTGAACTTGCTTTAAACTGCTGCTGATCTGCTCTCTGGTTTTATCTTTTGAACAATAATGTCTCCAGCCCACTGACTGGCCAGCCTTATCCATACACCGGTTTCGTGACATCAATTCACTGAGCAGCATTTTTGGTGCAATTCTCCACTGACAGAGACTCCCAACGTCACTGCTGCAGCAGCATTCCCTGTTCTCACTGTTCTGTCATCTGTTCTGGTTTCATGCGGTGTGAGGGTATGAGGAGAGATCAGGCAAGTTAGTTCGGAAGAAGGATTACATATATCGAAACTTTAATTCTGCCTTACCTCCACAGATTCTACCAGGCCTGCACAGTTCCTCCAACAATTTCTGTTTTGTTACACAAATAAAGCCTGTTTTCTCTAGAATTTAGAAGTTAATGGGGGATCTGAACAAATATATTAACAAAACCAATTGGAAAACATAAACTATTCTCATTGGTGAGGGAGCATTGTTTGAGAATTCGGTTTACAGTGTTCCAGTTTGGGAAGCATTTTGACACACAAAGGGTGGGAACGTGTTGGAAATAATTTTCACAAATGGCAGTGGGTGCTTGATCAGTTTTGAATTTCAAATCTGCAATGGTACTTCTTTTCATAAAGCTCCATGTAACTATCATCCCTCCTGGAAATTCTCTCCTCCTCATTGTCTCTGACCAGTGGATTCAAATCTTGACAGATTTCTCTCCTGATCCCTGTACTTCAAAATATTTATCACGTGCAGATGTGTAGATTTACAGTGGGAATATCAGAACAGTCCTAACACTCAAACATTATCACAAAGGGCGCTGAACTTGTGACATATATATGGAGTAGTGCCGTTTTAGATCTTGCAAAGGTTCCGATGACCTGCTTCCTGATCCTGCTCTGGCTCCCATCAGGATTTGCCCCAATGTTTGGAACCGGGGATGTCCTGATCCAAAAAAGAAGGGAGGAGTTTGGTTTGGAGACAGTCCATTCTCCAGTCCTGTTACTGAGCTGGGGGTGAGGTTACTGATGTGATTCTACACCTGCCAGAGTTGGAGGTGAGAACTGGAAGAATCTATTACACACATTCAGATAGTACCCGTGCAAACCAAACAAAAATCACAGATTTCCCTTTGCTTTCCTAGAAGGGACCGTGACCTCACTCTCTGTCCCAACTCCACAATCTCTGGAGTGATTGGGATGGATGACAATCTGGGGTGGGTGAGAAAATCGTAAACTTTGAACTCATTCAACACTGACCACTTCCAATCTCACAGTACAACTGTTTATTTTTCTCTCTGGGAAAATCATATGTTACACTCTGGAACAGGCGGGGTAGATCTTGATCAGTAATTCAATGAATCTTTTCCCTTTTGTCTCCCACAGTTAATTTGCTGGTGATTGTTGTCCTTTCTCGTGGGAGGTGCAGTGTTTCTCATTGTACTACTCGCTACCTGGTAAATATGGCAGCAGCCGATCTGATGGTCATCATCATTGAGGTCACTGTGAAGAAATTCCACTTCTATTATTACCCGTGGTGTTTCCTGGACATCACACCTGTGTGCAGTGGTACTGGGGTCCTGTTACGTACAGCCAGGGACTGTTCTGTCTGGTTCACTGTCACTTTCTCCTTTGTCAGATTTGTGATCATTTGTTGTCAGAAGCTGAGAACAAAATATTGCACTGAAAAAACTGCAACTGTGGTTTTAGCAACAATCTGCACCATGTTCTGTTTTAAAAACATCGCCTTCTATTTTCAATATGAGCCTCGGAGGATAATCAACAATGTGCCATTCTACTGTAGAACAAAGTCAAGCTACTTTACAGAGACTTCCTGGGTGGTATTGGATTGGTTGGATACTGTTTTGACCCCTTTACTGCCATTCGCTTTGATTCTGTTGCTGAATGCTCTGACAGTCAGACACATATTAGTGACCAGTCGAGTTCGAAAGAGGCTGAAGGGTGAGAGCAAAGAAGAGAATCACAGAGACCCAGAGATGGAGAGCAGAAGGAAATCTATGATCTTGCTCTTCACTGTGTCTGGGAGCTTCATCCTCCTGTGGTTAATCTTTGTTGTAAATTTCTTACATTATGTCGTTCAAGGAATCAATCCTGTCGATAACTCAGGTTTTCTGTATAACTTCAGGAAAGTTGGTTACATGTTGCGGACTCTAGGTTGTTGCACAAACACATTTATTTATGCAGTAACTTTGCCTGGTTTCAGAGCGAAGATCAGTAATACAGTAAAATACCTGGTTACATGAATTCATTGTGTTGTGAATAAATAAAACTCCTCAGTGAACACCACAACAGGTGCCTCTTGCATTCAGACAATAAAATGATGTTTTAAAAGTATTCACTCATGGAAAGTGAACATTTCTGGTTTGGTCAGCATCTATTACCCCTCCCTAGTTGCCCCCTGAGAAGCTGGTGGTGAGATGCCTTCTTGCACTGCTGAAGTCCAGAATGCCCTGAGAGAGGGCGTTCCAGGATTTTGACGCAGCAACAGTGAAAGAACAGTGATACATTTCAAACTCAGGATGATGAGGGGCTTGAAGGGCAACTTGCAGGGGGTGGTGTTCCCAGGTATCAGCTGCTCTTGCCCTCCCAGATGGGAGTGGTCATGGGTTTGGAAGGTGCTGTCTGAGGATCTTTGTTGAATTTCTGCAGTGCGTCTTGAAGATGATATGCACTGCAGCTCCTGAGTGTTGGAGGCAGAGGAAGTGGATGTTTGTGGATGTGATGTCAATCAAGTGGCTGCTTTGTCCTGGAGGGTGTCGAGCATCTTGAGTGATTGTTAGAGCTGCACCCATCCAGGTAAGTGGGGAGTATTCCCTCACACTCCTGATAGAGGATCCTTATCCCATTGCAGGGAGACAGTTGAGCTGGGACTCTAAGGATTTACAATTGTAGCACAATCCATAGGAATTATCCAGGGAAATGGAATCTCCTAATGGGTAATTCATTTCAGCTTGGAGCCCTCTGTAAGTCTCCATTGCAATCAAATCCTTCAGAGTGTGCTGATGAAATTAAACAGTATAGTTTACCAGAAAATGCTCCACTACATGGTCTCACCACTCAGTAACGATCCAAAAGACCCCATAAATCGCACACGGTGAGCTGCTTCGATCTGAGAACAACCCACCAAACATTTATTTATGCAGCAACATTGTTGAGGGTCAGAGCGAAATTGACAGACAATGATGGAAAAGGAATTAGTCAATTGCTGAATAGTGACAGCGACAGGAAGTTAAACCTGATGACACGATTCTACTGTGAGAGATTGGAGGATGCAATATTAGACTTGGTGGAGAGCATTGCCCTGACATTAACAGCAACTGATTCTTTGAGCAATGGAAATTACACTGTAAGTTATATTATAGAATTTTTCCATTATTCTATTATTAATTAGTAAAATGATTGAAGTGGGCATGTAATTGAAGGAACCTTTGGAAATTTAAGGAAAAATAACAAGGTTGTGCATCTCAATACCCAGTGAGTTCAGTTTCCAAATCGATTATGATGGAATTCTTCAGTTTATGTTGTGTGCAGCTTTTGGTCTAAGCCCTAACACTATGGTCATTGTGTCATTCAGAACTGAAAGAGCAAAGTTTGGCTCGACCTAGAAATAAGTGAAACATTGTCACTGGGTGGCACGGTGGTTCAGTGGTTAGTACTGCTGCCTCACAGCAGCAGGGTTCCAGGTTCGATTCCAGCCTCAGGCAACTGTCTGTGCGGCGTTTGCACATTTCTCCCAGTGTCTGTGTTTGTTTCCTCCGGGAGCTCTGATTTCCCCCCACAGTCCAAAGATGTGTCAGTCAGGTGAGTTGGCCATGTTAAATTGCCCATAGGTTAGGTGCGTTACTCAGAGGGAAATGGGTCTGTGTGGGTTACCCTTTGAAGGGCCTGTTTCCACACTGTAGGAAATTTAAAAAAAATAAGAAATGTATTGTCAAGTTTTAAACAGTACACCTCATGAAGTTCAAGTTCAAGAGCCAGTAAGGTGCCACTCATGTCATTGAGGCAGGTAATGTTGAGGGACTCTTGAAGAAGTGTCCTGTCCAGATCATTGAAAGTGAGGAATTACAACCCCTTGTGAAGTTTTCTTGACTTGGTAGAGTTCCATGTTATTCATGTCCGGTGAGTTTAGCTGAGAAATCTCTGGACACTGTTCTAATTACTTTTGCTAATCAATGTGCTCCATAGTATGTTCTATCAAAGTCTGTTCCTATATTTGCCTCTTGTTAATTCTGGATGTTGAATATAAACTGTGCATAAATTCTGGCCCACTATCATAAACGTATTAAGTAAAATTTGTTGTTGTTTGTTGCTGGAGAATTATTCAGCATTTTTCACTGACTAAGTTCCTTGAACTCACTGTGTCTACTTTTCAGATGAAGGTAATTGGTCTCTAGTCAAATCATAATATAGATTTTCCACGTGCTCATGTGTCACATTGTAAAACATACAAAATAAACTGGTAAATGTGACTTGAAATTAACATGCAGAGTTCATTCAAAATGGTTTCTTACAACTACAAAATATTTTTAAACAAAACAAAAACAAGTTACATGTAATGAATACAGTAAATAGTTTTGCCATACTGAATATCCCTGTCACCAGGAATGACCATAGCTTGAAGAAGGGAAGAGCCTTTCATGTTTGGACAGATGACATACATTTACAAAAGTATATCATACCAGCTATTCCACAATAAAAAAACCATCGGGAAAATGTTTACAAATTAAGACCAGAGCTGTGAAGGAAATATTTCATGATTCCAAAAACAAATTATTCCGTGGTGGAAGAAAGGCTTCCTTAGAAACATGAACCATCAAGCTAAGTCAGATAATGAAAGTGAAATATCAAACATCAAAGTGAAATATAATAACATGCAAATTTATCATTTCATTAAGTTTCCTCCCCAGTGGCTCGGTGAGCATTTGCATTGTGACATTAATTGTTCCTGCCAAGTTGGGGATGACATGCTTTCATGAAGCATTGCACTCAATTTGATGTGATCTCGCTGAATTCTCGATAGGATTGGGATCCAGGATTATTAAACAGCTGCAGTGAATGAAAGGTAGAACATTTCCAAATCCAGATTGTTTGTAGATTGAATATCAGGGTGTGGGTTTGGTATGATAGGAATATAAAGACACAGAATAAAGAAATTCAGTGCAGCATGTTTGCACTAACCAGAAAGAAATTGAAAAAGAAAAGTCGCCCAATTTAGTTTTAAGGATGGGAAATTGAGACTGCAGATGCTGGAGATCAGAATCTGGCACTGGAAAAGGACAGCAGGTCAGGCAGCATCCGAGGAGCAGGAGAGTCGACGTTTCGGGCGCAAGCTCTTCATCAGGAATGGGGGTGGCCCAAGGGGACTGAGAGATAGGGTTGGGCTGGGGGCGGGGGAAAGGTAGCTGGGAATGCAATAGGTAGATAAAGGTGAAGGTGATAGATCAGAGAGGAGGGTGGAGCAGATTGGTGGGAAGTAAATGGACAGGTAGGACAGTTCAAGAGGGCAGTGCCGAGTTGGAAGGTTGGATCTAGAAGAAGGTGGGGAAGGGGAAATGAGGAAAATGGTGAAACTCATATTGATTCTGGGTGTTTGGAGGGTCCCAAGACAGAAGATGAGACATTCTTCCTCCAGATGTCAGGTGGTTAGGGTTTGGTGGTGGAGGAGGCCCAGGACTTACATATCCTTGGCGGAGTGGATCACGTTGACACAAGTAGGGAGGATGTGTTGGGTAGGCTAGAGGTCATTAAGGTGGACAAATCCCCAGGACCAGATGGGATCTATCCCAGGTTGCTGAGGGAGGCGAGAGAGGAAATACCTGGGGCCTGGCAGATATCTTTGTGGCATCCTTAAATACGGGTGAGGTGCCGGAGGATTGGAAGGTTGCTCATGTTGTCCCCCTTTACAAGAAGGGTAGTAGGGATATTGCGGGTAACTACAGACCAGTGAGCCTGGCGTCGGTGCTGGGAAAGTTGCTGGAGAAGGTACTGAGGGATAGGATCTATTTATATTTGGAAAATAATGGGCTTATCAGTGATAAACAACATGGTTTTGTGCAGGGGAGATCATGCCTTACCAACTTATTAGAGTTCTTTGAGGAAGTGATCAAGTTGATAGATGAAGGAAGGGCTGTTGATGTCATATGCATGCACTTTAGTAAGACATTTGATAAGGTTCCCCATTGTAGACTAATGGAGAAAGTTAAGTCATATGGTGTGCAGAGTGTTCTAGCTAGGTGGATAAAGAACTGGTTGAGCAACAGGAGACAGAGAGTAGTAGTTGGAGGGAGTTTCTCGAAATGGAGAAAGGTGACCAGCGGTGGTCCACAGGGGTCAGTGTTGGGGCCACTGTTGTTTGTGATATACATAAATGATCTGGAAGAGGGCACTGTTGGTATGATCAGAAAGTTTGCAGATGACACGAAGATTGGTAGAGTAGCAGAAAGCATAAGGGACTGTCAGAAATACAGGAGGGTATAGATAGACTGGAAAGTTGGGCGGAAAAGTGGCAGATGGAGTTCAGTTCAGACAAATGTGAGGTGATGTATTTAGGCGAGACTAATTCAAGAGCGAATTATACAATTAACGGAAGAGCCTTGGGAAAAGTTGATGAGCAGAGAGAGCTGGGAGTGCAGGTCCATTGTACCCTGAAATTTGCTGCACAGGTGGATAGACTGGTCAAGAAGACATACAGTTTGCCTGTCTTCGTTGGACAGGGTATTGAATATAAGAGCTGGCAAGTCATGTTAAAATTGTACAAGACATTGGTTCAGCCACAATTAGAGAATCGACGTTTTGGGCATGAGCCCTTCTTCAGGAATTCCTGAATTACTCAATTGACTTCAATTATTCGAGTTTCATGATGCTATCAGAACTAGTTACCCAAACTGCCCCAAATACCATAATGACCGTTGATATCCTTTCAATTCTTACTGCAATAATTCCTGAAGAAGGGCTCATGCCCGAAATGTTGATTCTCCTGCTCTTTGGATGCTGCCTGACCTGCTGTGCTTTTCCAGCAACACATTTTCAGCTCTGATCTCCAGCATCTGCAGTCCTCACTTTCTCCTCAGCCACATTTAGAACACTGTGTACAGTTCTGGTCACCAAATTACCAAAAGGATATGGATGCTTTGGAGAGGGTGCAGAGAAAGTTTGAGAATGTTGTCTGGTCCGGAAGGTGCTAGCTGTGAAGGGAGGAACTCATTAGAAAAAAGGAGATTGAGGGGGGCCTGATTGAGGTTTACAAAATCATAAAGAGTATAGACAGGGTGGATATAGATAAGCTTTTACCCAGGGTGAAGGATTCAATAACAAGAGGTCATGCTTTCAAGGTGAGAGGTGGAAGGGCAAATACTTCACACAGAGGGTGGTGGGTGTCTGGAGCGCGTTGCCAGCAGAGGTGGTAGAGGCAGGCACAGTAGATTTATTTAAGATGCGTCTGGACAGATGGATGAGTAGGTAGGTAGCAGAGGGATACAGATACTTAGGAATTGGGAGACAGGTTTAGACAGTACATTTGGATCGGCTTAGGCTTGCAGGGCCAAAGGGCCTGTTCCTGGACTGTAAATTCGCTTTGTCCTTTGTAAGCACACGCGTTGATAAGGCAACACTTCATGCAGTTGCAGTGATGTTAATGTTGTGTCTGTTGGTGAGCTGAAGGATATTTATGACTTCAATTATTAGAGTTTCATAATGTTATCAGAACTAATTACCCAAATTGCCCCAAATACCATAATGACCGTTGATATCCATTCAATTCTTACTGCAATAAAATCCTGGCAATTGAAAAGTTTGTCATGTTTCCTACAAAATCTGTAATTTATTGTTTCGGATTTCCTTTTTGTTTCTTTGGATATAGCAGTGAAACCAGTCCACTTTTAATGTAGGAATTCATTGAAGGTGTTGTGCTTCTAGCATCAAAGGCAATGCACAACAAACTATTAAAGTGACAACATGGATCTCATGTTCACATCATAGTTCAAGTGTTATGGAATCAAACCCAAATCCCAAAACTTCCACTTCCAATATTGTAGAGTTCGGTTTTGTTTATCACATGACTTGTTAACTGCAAGTTTCATGTGATATCAAATAGATTCCTCTATTCCTGATGAAGGGCTTTTGCCCAAAACATCGATTTTCCTGCTTCTCGAATGCTGCCTGAACTGCTGTGCTTTTCCAGCACCACTCTAATCTAGAATCTGGTTTCCAGCACCTGCAGCCCTTGTTTTTGCCTACTACTAATGCCTCCCTCATAGTACTTCTTCACAAATGGAGGCAAGGTCTCATCAGTGTGCTGAGATGAATATTCTTCACCAATCGAACATCATTAATGTAACAGCTTTTCACAATTACGACACTGCTGTTTATCATTTTCTCTCTTTCATTGTTTTCCTTTCTATTTCTTCTTTTTCTTGTTTCTTTCTGGTTTATTCCATTGTCCTTCCTTTGTTTGTTTCTTTCCCATCTTTCTTTTTCCCTCATTTCCTCCATCAATTCATTCTTCCATTCTGTTCCTTCATCTATTGTTTCCCTTTCTATTTTGCCTGTTCTTCTCTTTTATTCCAGTATATCCGTAATCTGTCAGAGCATCAACAGAGAAAGGAAGCAACAAAACATCTTCTGAACACAGTGACCAAAACCAATGGCTCCACAGAACGAATATTTTGGGAAACATTGGTGAAAATGCAATAATCAAAGCCAAAACTGAAACTCATTCTGAAAGAAATTCAGAGCAGAGGTATTGTACAGTCCAAGTATTTCTAGCAATCAAACATGGTTGCCTCTTTAATGGGTGAGGCTGCCACACACTACTAATGAAATGAAACATCTTTCCCAGGTTTTGACTTGCTTTATAATGCACGCATTGGAGAGATGGAAGGAGAGCTATTAGATCACCTCAAAGGTATGTCAAAATAAAAGTAATCGTTATTCATAAAAACGTACCGCATTAATTAAGTTCTAACATTTTATTTGTGTCTCACATTTTATCACTGAAAAGAAACAAATCCTCCAAATTGTTACCATGAACTGTTTCTATAAAATGCAGTCAAGAAGTTACAACACAAAGGAAATGAACTGGAACTTGGGCATGGACAGTGTTCCATCTGCCACAAATGATATGCCACATGTGTGATATTGAGCTTTGTTGGAAATTGTTGAATGCTCATTTGGATTTTCCCAGCTGCTCTGGAGCGGACTGAGCCCAACTTTCCAGTTTTAGATGCTGAACCACAAAGTCACATTCAGTTTTGCAAGTCAGTTGGCTTCAAAATCTTCCCTGGTACTTTCTCAGGCCATTATTTCTTTTCCCTTCATTCACATCAGGATCTGAAAAGAAGCCTTGCTTTTACTGTCAATACTAGGCTTTAGGATGCCTTTATGCAAATATAAATCTCAATATCGCCAGAGTGTCGGAGTCTACAATGTCTGTATTGAGCTGGAGTCCCATAGAGCTCCAGAATCAAATACATGACAGACTGAGGAAATATGATGTCATTTATAGGATCACAATTGGTTCTAGACTAGTTAGTGATGAAGTCTGATCTGTTGAATACAGATGTTTGAGTGTGGTCCCATAGTTTGAACAGACTGAACTGATATGTATGGACTGGTTGAAGAAGGTCTTGATTCATATGTCGGCTCCATCCTGGGCAATGACTTGAAACACACATTGACCTAAAGAAGTTGAGGATATGGGTCACGTATAGAAACAGAATCTTTAAACATCCAAGTGTCATATTTCTACCGACTGCATATGTACTCGAGTTCAACATGTATCAGATTGCACGCATGTTGTTTGGACATTGAATGAAGGCACAAATAGGGCTACAATGATATTCGCTTGACCTAATTGATCAACCAGGACTCGATAAGGAATTGTTTTTCAATAAGTCACATATCCCAGAAAAACATTTCTACACACAGTGCTGAAACATTGGATTTGTGAAGAGCGGATATTTGCTGAAATCTTACTGATGTAGAGTGGCTGTGTCAAAGACTGTACTCCATTGTCTGGCTAGGCAATTAGTTGACTTGGAAACATGTTGAGGGTCATATCGAGATAAGGTTTGCTTCATCTATGTCTCGGACTTGTTAAAACATGAAATCAAATATGGGGTCAAGCTGGGTATAGGTAGATTCACATGAAGATTCAGAATAGATAGGGAGTCCATTCACATACAATCTTAGACTGTACAATGAGAGGCTTCAGCTTTTGCACTGAAATGGACAATGAGTTGATAAAATTGGTGGAAGATCCCAATGTGATCCTTATACATCGACAGTGTTATTTTATAATTATGGTTCACATAGCACATTTAATTGTATCACTGGTTTGTCATCTTGTTCCCAACATTAAGTATTGAAAAAGGTGAGTGTTATGCACAGTCCCTCTTCAGCCAGTGGGCCATATGTTTTCATTAGGTATAAATTGTCTGAGATTGAAGCAGACATCAATCTTATAAACACTCTGATACTATCTCCACTGGGGACAACAAACAAAACAAAAATGAATACAGTAAATAATAATAAGTGAACAATGCAATAATATTTGGCTTCTGAGATGTTCCAATGTTAAATTCTCCTCAAATGGAGATGACGATAGAGTGGAGGGGCTTGTCTGTTATAATGTAAAATCTACTATAATCCATCTGATTCTCCCTGATTTATATTTAATTTAATTCAATATTTATTTGGCAAGATTAATTTCTAGCACAGCATAGTAAAATTTGGATTCGACTCACATATTTTGTATTGCTACCCAACTCAAACTCCTCCTTGCTTCTCATTAATTGTTTTAATGTAGTTAATTAACAAATAAGAACAATGCCAACATATATTTGATCATTGTCATGAAAGGTATACAAGATCAACACAAGCAACACCTCCTCCACCAAACCGAGCATGTGGTCAAACGCACTATCAAAGGAGACAGCAAAATAACGACCATTTCCCTCACTGATCGATATACAGAGCTTATCATTATTTCCACTCTGCGTGAATGGAGACTAGTGGAACATGAGCTCCTTTCCAGAGGTAGGGAACATGAAGAATGGCAGCGGAAGTACGTCACCAGTGAACTTGGAAAAATCTGGCATGATCAATTATTCAGGAGCAGTTTTGGCCACTCCAGCCTGTCTGGCACCATGGTGGTTAGCGGAGTGGCTGGCATTGGTAAGACAACAATGGTGCAGAGGATGGTCCATGAATGGGCAGCAGGAAACATCTATCCACAGTTCCAATTTGTTCTACATTTCACATTTCGCAATCTTAATGCCATCAACAGAGCCGTTTCTCTGACCGAAATGGTATTGGATCAGTACCCTTATTTAGAAAAGATAATTGAAGATATCTGGAAGAAACCTGAATATCTTCTCTTGGTTTTTGATGGATTAGATGAATACAAACACCAGATTGATTTCACTGGCCGCGTGGCTGGTGATGTCTCTGCAACTCACTGCGTTGCGCCTGACTGCAGATGTGAAGTTTTTGAAATGGTGCACTCCCTGGTACAGCAACAGCTGCTCAGAGGTTGTTCTGTGCTGGTGACCAGCCGGCCGACTGCCCTTGACTCATTGGAAAAGGCCAACGTCAACCTTTGGGCTGAGATCCTGGGCTTTCTTGCTGATGAAAGAAAAGAGTTTTTCAGAAAGTTTTTTGGCAGTGAGCAACTCGCTACCAATGTCTTCAAACACGTCGAGGAGAATGAGATCCTGTACACCATGTGCTACAACCCTTCATATTGCTGGATCATTTGCTCAACCTTAGGCCCGCTCTTTACACAGCTGAAGTTCAAGCAACCTCTTCCCAAAACCATCACTCAACTTTTCTCCATCTACCTTTCCAATCTCTTGGACAACCACAAGCGAGATGTTGAGGACCAGCGGATGGTTTTACAGCGACTCGGGGAGTTGGCTTACCAGGGAGTTTCGAAAAGGAGAATTGTTTTTAATGAGAATCACTTCATTCAGCATCAGCTGGAGTCCAGCAAATTCATTTCAGGATTCATGATGGAGATCTTGGAAAGGGATGACACAGCTAAAAACATTGTGTACACATTTCTCCACCTTACCATCCAGGAATTCTTGGCCGCCCTGGCTCAGTATTTGAGTCCAAAGCATCAGAACGTGGTAGAAATGCTTCACTGTGCTTTTAAGAAGGATGATGGTCGGTTTGAGATTTTTATTCGATTTTTAGTTGGTCTTTCAACACCCACTTCATCCCGAAATCTGGAACCATTCCTGGGTCCGCTATCTCATCACACGACCTGTCAGGTGATAGACTGGCTGCAGGCCAATGTTCAGGCAGAAATCAAAAACATGGACAGAGTCACTGGAAAGAGGAAACTTCTGAAAATATTCCATTATTTGTCGGAGTCTCAGAATAGAGCTTTAGTTCAGAAGACCATTGGATCTGTGGAACGCTTGAACTTTGGGGACTCCAATCCAAAGAATGCACTGAGATTGAACCCAAAGGATTGTTTTGTAATGTCTCATGTTGTACAACTTTGTGAATCAGTGATGGAGTTGAATTTGGAGAAATGTTATATTCAGGGGGAGGGGATCAAACGATTAACCCCTGCAATCCACAAGTGCAAAGTTCTAAGGTATGTATTGATCCAGGTGAAATTAGATAACATGTTGGCAATGACCCATTGATTTTCTCTTATACATTTCACCTGATATGAATTTCATAGGATCATAGAATCTCTACAGAGCAGAAAACGTTCATTTGGACCATCAACAACCCTCTGAAGTGCATCCCATCCAGACCTCTCCCCTATCCCTGCATTTCCCAAGGGACATGAAAGACTACAGAAAAGATTTAGAAGGAGGTTGCTAGGGTTGGAGCGTTTGACCTATAAGGAGAGGCTGAATGGACTGGGACTGTTTTCCCTGGAGCATTGAAGGCTGAGGGTGACCTTATAGAGTTTATAAAGTCATGAGGAACATGTTTAGGGTAAATAGGCAAGGTCTTTTCCTTGGGATCTGGGAGTGAGAGGGGAAAGATTTAAAAGGGACTTAAGAGGCAACTTCTTCACACAAAGGATGGTGTGCGTATGGAATGAGCTGCCAGAGGAAGTGGTGGAGGCTGGTGCAATTACAACATTTAAAAGACATCTGGATGGGTATATGAATAGGAATCACTTAGAGGGATATGGGCGAAATGCTGGCCAATTTGATTAGATTAATCAAGGATATCTGGTCAGCATGGACGAGTTGGACCAAAGAGTCTGTTTCCTTGTTGTACATCTCTATGACTCTATAACCCATATAGTCTGCAAATCCCTGGACACTATGGGCAATTTAGCACGATCAGTCCATTTAACCTGCACATGGTTGACTGTGGGAGGAAACCGGAGTAGCCAGAGGCAACCCATGCAGACACTGGGCGAATGTACAAACTCCACACAGACAGTCACCCAGGGGTGGAATCAAACCCAGATCCCTGGTGCTGTGAGGAAACATTGCTAACTGTTGAGCCACTTGTCACTATAGTCGCTGAATCACAATTACTATTCCTTTTTTTTCTGAGAGTGAAGGAGTTTTCCATGATTTTTATTTATTTTTAACGCTACTACTACATTGACCTTGATACTGAATGCTCTAACTAAAGCAAAAACAAGCACCAGGCTAACTTAGTTGGTCTTACACTGTGAGCTATTCAAAGCCACAAGGAGTCTGGCAGACTCTTTAACTAGTGCTATGACAAGGAAACAAAGAACCGAGCCAAATCACCGTACCTCTGTGTTCACAACAGAGTAAAATTAAAACCTTCAAAGATTTTAGCCTCAACAATTCCTAACCAGACTTTATAACCAATCACAGACTCTGTTTATAATGAAACCTAGACGGTAGGTTAATAACTGAAACAACAAAAAAAAATTATTACCAATATAGGTACTTTAGCAGAGCAAAATTAAACAACAAAGTTTGAAACCAGTAACCTTGTTTTCAGGGCAATTCACATAAAAGACAGACAGACAGACAAATAAACACAATGAAGGGACAATTAAAACAAAGTAACAAAACTGGCCAGATTAAGTGGTTTTCATATCTTATTCTCAATGTATATTGATAGTTTCTTTGTTAATTTTCTGAAGATATCGATCTGTGCCACCTTTGAATTCACTCTGAGGACTGAAATTCTGAAATAAAGTGGAAGGTTAGGCAGGGAGCATTTACATCTTCATGCTGTAACATCAATAACCAAGTTCATTCTCTCAAAAGCACAGTCCCAAAAACCAACTTAAACCATGATTATGCCTATGTTTGAACATCTTGTTCTCTCCCAGAAACAAATGGAAATTGCTGTTCTGAGGAAAGCTCATTGGACCGAAATATATGTATCCACAGATACTGTCAGACCTGCTGCGCTTTTCCCTCAATTTTTGTTTTTGTTTCTTATGTCCAGTATCCACAGTTCTTTTAATTTTATGTTCTATCCCAGGCTGGTTCGCAGCCTCCGCGATCGCCGCCCAGACAACCGCCTCCACGATCGCCAGGAAGACCATCACCGACAAATTCGCGACACCCGCGACTATCGGGAATAACAGGGTTTTTTCGTCGCCACAGCCATTTCTGCCCCTTGGGTTGCCGTCGCCGCAGCCACTTCCGCCCCCCAGTGACATCACTAACCTGCACGACCACAACGCCTCATGTGTCTCCGCCCTCACGCCGATCTCCGTCACCACACGTAACCCCGCCCCCACGCCAACCTCTGTCACCATGCCTAACCCCACCCCCACGCCGATCTCTGACCCCGGCCCTGCGCCTAACCCCGCCCCCACTCCCAGCTCCAGTCCCACAGCAGGTCCTAGCTCCCAGCCCTGCCGTGTTTTCACTATCCCTCCAGGCCTCCCCCTCTCTGAGGATAAAAGACCAGTCCTCAGCAGAGGCCTCACCTTCATTCCCCTATGCCGTCGGATTAACGAGTTCAACACGCGGTGAGACATTGAATAATTCTTCCGCCGCCTTCGCCTCCATGCCTACTTTTTCAACCAAGACTCACACCTACCTTCTGACGACACCTTCTCCCACCTCCAACACACCCCATCCACCTGGACACCCCGTGCTGGCCTCTGTTGGGGATAATACATTATCAGGATGCCTAGCTTGGGGCTAGGGAGGGTAGTACTATTGCTACAACAGACAGTGCCAGTTCCAGTCCCCAAACGGTTAATCACAGCCATGTGGGGTGAAGCTAGCAGCTGCAGGGCTACCTGTCTGAAACTACATTCTTTGTTGTAGATTATGTCAGCCAGTATCAGACTGTCCCATTGAGAGCTCATGACTGATAAAGGAACCGGTAACTGTCGGACAGTGTGAATTGCGCTATCGGAACACATAATTGATAAAGTATCTGTTAATGTAACTGCTGGAATGGATCCCCATCGAAACCCATGATAAATAATAATGCTTGTTAATTCGCTTACGGAAAACCATTGATTCTGTTACGGAAAATGCCTAGCCTGTCAGACACATAGTAATGAGGTTGATTCTCTAAACAATGGACTATTGATTATGAGATCGGAACTGCCGACCCCAGGATGGCTGTGCCATTGTCCGGCACAGCAGGAGCTGGACAGGCACCTCGAGCGGCCAATAGAAACACAGATCCCCTCGGACACAGATGTACGGACCAATGAGAGAGACGGACAAGGGAGAACTGACCGGGAACTCCAGGCAGCGCGAAGTATAATTGTGCCGGGTCCGAAGGGAAGGGCTCGAACGCCTTCTCCAACGAATTGCATGCTGTATAATTCGTTGTATAGTTTGCCAGTTTCGATTCTGTAATAAACGGTGTTCTGCTCCAAACTAAAGAAGCCGGTGTGGTCTCTCCTTCCAGGGACACGCGGAGATGAGACCCCCGAGGGTCCGTCCCAACACCTCTTACCTGCCCTCAACCTCTTTATAGCCAACTGCCGCTGCGACATTAACTGCCTCAACCTGTCCACCCCTCTTACCACTCCAACCTCTCACCCTCGGAACGTGCAGCCCTCCACTCCCTCCGCTCCAACCCCAACCTCACCATCAAACCAGCAGACAAGGTTGGCGCGGTAGTAGTTTGGCGCACCGACCTTTATACTGCTGAGGCCAAACGCCAGCTCGCGAACACCTCCTCCTACTTCCCCCTTGACCATGACCCCACCTCCCACCAAACCATCTTCTCCCACACCATCCATAACCTCATCACCTCAGGGGATCTCCCATCCACCGCCTCCAACCTCATAGTCTCACAACCCCACACCGCCCGTTTCTACCTCCTGCCCAAAATCCACAAACCTGACTGCCCCGGCCGACCCATTGTCTCAGCTTGCTCCTACCCCACCGAACTCATCTCTGCATACCTTGACACGGTCCTGTCCCCCTTAGTCCAAGAACTCCCCACCTACGTTCGGGACACCACCACGCCCTCCACCTCCTCCATGACTTTCACTTCCCCGGTCCCCAATGCCTTATCTTCACGATGGACATCCAGTCCCTGTACACCTCCATCCCCCATCACGAAGGACTCAAAGCACTCCGCTTCTTCCTTTCCCGCCGTAACAACCAGTACCCTTCCACTGACACCCTCCTTCAACTGACTGAACTGGTCCTCACCCTGAACAGCTTCTCTTTCCAGTCCTCCCACTTCCTCCAAACCAAAGGAGTTGCCATGGGCACCCGTATGGGCCCCAGCTATGCCTGCCTCTTTGTAGGATATGTGGAACAGTCCATCTTCCGCAACTACACTGGCACCACCTCCCACCTTTTCCTCTGCTACATCGATGACTGTATCGGCGCTGCCTCATGCTCCCACGAGGAGGTTGAACAGTTCATCCACTTTACCAACACCTTCCACCCCGACCTCAAATTCACCTGGACTGTCTCAGACTCCTCCCTCCCCTTCCTAGATCTTTCCATTTCTATCTTGGGCGACCGAATCAACACGGACACCTACTATAAACCGACTGACTCCCACAGCTACCTAGACTATACCTCCTCCCACCCTGCCCCCTGTAAAAACGCCATCCCATATTCACAATTCCTTCGTCTCCGCCGCATCTGCTCCCTGGAGGACCAGTTCCAATACCGTACAGCCCAGATGACCTCCTTCTTCAAGGACCGCAGATTCCACCCAGACATGATCGACGATGCTCTCCCCCGCATCTCCTACACTTCCCGCTCCTCTACCCTTGAGCCCCGACCCTCCAACCGCCACCAAGACAGAAGCCTACTGGTTTTCACCTACCACTCCACCAACCTCCATATACAGCGTATCATCCGCCGTCATTTCCGCCACCTCCAAACAGACCCCACCACCAGGGATATATTTCCCTCCCCTCCCCTATCAGCGTTCCCAAAAGACCACTCCCTCCGTGACTCCCTCGTCAGGTCCACACCCCCCACCAAACCAATCTCCACTCCCGTCACCTTCCCCTGCAACCGCAGGAAATGTAAAACTTGCGCCCACACCTCCTCCCTTACGTCCCTCCAAGGCCCCAAGGGATCCTTCCATATCCGCCACAATTTCACCTGCACCTCCACACACATCATTTATTGCATCCGCTGCACCCGATGTGGCCTCCTCTATATTGGGGAGACAGCACGCCTACTTGCGGAACGTTTCAGAGAACACCTCTGGTACACCCGGACCAACCAACCCAACCACCCCGTGGCTCAACATTTCAACTCCCCCTCCCACTCCACCAAGGACATGCAGGTCCTTGGACTCCTCCATCGCCAGACCATAATAACACGACAGCTGGAGGAAGAGCGCCTCATCTTCCGCCTGGGAACCCTCCAACCACAAGCGATGAACTCAGATTTCTCCAGTTTCCTCATTTCCCCTCCCCCCACCTTGATTCATTCGAATCCCTCGAACTCAGCACCACCTTCCTAACCTGCAATCTTCTTCCTGACCTCTCCGCCCCCACCCCACTCCGACCTATCACCCTCACTTCGACCTCTTTCCACCTATCACATCTCCACCGCCCCTCCCCCAAGTCCCTTCTCCTTTCCTTTTGTCTTAGCCTGCTGGACACACTTTCCTCATTCCTGATGAAGGGCTTATGCCCGAGACATCGAATTTCCTGTTCCTTGGAATCTGCCTGATCTGCTGCGCTTTTCCAGCAACACATTTTCAGCTCTTGTTCACAACAGTTCCCAGGTACTGGCCTGATCTCTTATCTGGTTCAATGTGCTGCTCTCCCACTGTGCTGAAATACCTGCAGGATCCTATTGATCAAGAGCTAACCTGCCATTAACTGTGAGGCCCCACCTCACGAACAAACAGCAGCTTGTTTGTTTGTTTTGTTGAAACACAAGTTGCTGTTCACAATCCAAAGATCATTTCCAGCTCATTGCAGGTCACAGCTACAAATCAAAATTGATAAAATAATAAATTAAACTAAAAGAAAAGTTGGCGAAGGTTCAAACACTAATCATAAGAGGCCCTCAATTAAATGAACAGACCTGGTGTGTGACTGAACATAGTTCACTGACAGAGAATAGCCATGAGATCAGGTGGCAAATCAAACTGTTGAACCCAACCTCTGTCACCAATTGTGTGCCATTGCAGAGATGAATATCATCCTTTGTAGTTTACTTTTACAAACGAAAGCTAATCTGATGTTGTATTTGACCCAACCATTCACTAGATAAATAGTAAGTGAATGCTGTACCTAGTTCAATGCAGAATACATTGCTAACACAGCAAGGCTGCCATTCATGTATCTGAAACTGTTACGGGTGAATATCAGGATGGGTTTGAAATAGAGGTTCAACAGTCTGTGATTTACACGAGGCATGATCTGCCCTTTGTGGTAGCACAAAATTCACCATTCACCTCAGCAGCAGGGAGATTGGGCAGCTCATCGCCACATATTTTACATGACTGTTGGGATGAACTATTATCCATTTTGCTTGGAACTGAAAACATGGCTTGTGTATTGTTAAATACATCAGAGAAGCAGGAATTTATTGATTGATTGATGACTATAAGTCTTTTTCTTTGTGTTATCCAAGCAGGGCAATAGTGCCTCACAATTAACCATTTCTTTTACTCTTTGCTGGATCACATATGGATGAGTTCAATAGAATATAATTGCACAAATGTTTAAAAAAACATTTTAAAAAATTGAATATAAGCCAATCAATTTTCTATCTTGCGTCCAACCAGTCTATGCTGAACGTAACCTCAAACTAAACTTGTCCTACCTGCCTGCTCCAGGCCCATATCCCTCCGAACCTTTCCTTCTCATGTATTTATCAAAATATCTTTTAGAGTCATAGGGTCATAGAGATGTACAGCATGGAAACAGACCTTTCGGTCCAACCCGTCCACACCGACCAGATATCCCAACTCAATCTAGTCCCACCTGCCAGCACCCAGTCCATATCCCTCCAAACCCTTCCTATTCATATATCCATCCAAATGCCTCTTAAATGTTGCAATTGTACTCGCCTCCACCACATCCTCTGGCTACACGTACCACACTGTGCATGAAAAAGTCGCTCTTTAGGTCTCTTTTATATCTTTCCCTTCTCACCCTAAACCTATGCCCTCTAGTTTTGAACTACTCAACCCCAGGGAAAAGACTGTCAATTTAATGTATCCATGCCCCTCATAATTTTGTAAACCTCTATAAGGTCACCCCACAGCTTCCGATACTCCAGGGAAAACGCCCCCAGCCTGTTCAGCCTCTCCCTATAGCTCAAATCCTCCAAACCTGGCATCATCTTTGTAAATCTTTTCTGAACCTTTCAAGTTTCACAACATCTTTCCGATAGGAAGGAGACCAAAATTGCATGCAATATTCAAACAGTGGCCTAACCAATGTCCGGTACAGCCGCAAGATGACCTCCCAACTCCTGTTCTCAATACTCTGAGCAATAAAGGAAAGCATACCAAACGCCTTATTCATTATCCTATCGACCTGCAACTCTGCTTTCAAGGAGCTATGAACCTGCACTCCAAGGTCTCTTTGTTCAGCAACACTCCCTAGGACCTTACCATTAAGTGTATAAATCCTGCTAAGATTTGCTTTCCCAAAATGCAGCAACTCGCATTTATCTGAATTAAACTCCATCTGCCACTAATTACACCCATATCCACCACTTCCTCTTCCTCAGGGACTACCCTCGGAGTTTAAAAAAAATTCTTCTTGTGACTTTTTTAACTCTGTCTCCTCTCATCTTAAAAATGTGCCCCTAGTCTTGAAATCCCCCATCCTCAGGAAAAGACCCCTACCATTAAGCCTTTTTATACCGTTGATGATTTTATAGCCCTCTGAGGTTACCTCTCAACCTCTTATGCTCCAGTGGGAAAAAAATCCCAGTCTATCCAGCCTCTCCTTGTAACTCAAACCTTCCATATCAACAGCTTCCTGGTAAACCTTTTCTGAAACTTCTCCACCTTAATAATAATCTTCTTTTACCTAAGTGACTATAGCTGGACACAGTATTCCAGAAGAGGCCTCGCCAAATCAAATTTCAAAGAATGATGCACCTGAATCCTTAGCTCCCTCTGTTGCACAACACTACCCAAAGCCCTCCCATTAACTGATTAACCTCTCCCCAAGTTTGTTGTATCAAAATGCATTTATCTAGATTGAACTCCATCTGCCATTTCTCAACCGATTGACCCATTTTGTCAAAATCCTTAGAAAATCCTCTTCTTTACTGTGCCACCAATTTTGATGTCATTTGCAAACTTACTAACCATGCCTTCTGTATTTTCATCCAAATCGTTTCTATAAGTGACAAACAAAAGACCAGCCAGAACCGATTCCCGTGGAACATCAGTGGTGACAGGCCTCCAAGACTGAAAAACAACCCGCCACTTTGTCTCCTGCTGTTAAGCCAATTTTGTATCCAATTGGCAAGCTCTCCCTGAATCCCATGTGTCCAGTTTTGTGTTAAAATATATATTCTATTTCCAGGTCATAAAATGGGTAGTACACAATAAGGCCATCTGGCCAATTATGTCTGCACTGGCTCCTTAAATGGCCGACACACTTCATCCTATTCCCCTCCTCTTCCCTCAAAGCTATCACATGTTTTCTCCTTCAGGTATATATCAAATTCCTCTTTTCAGAGTTGTGCTGAGTTGTACTGTCAATAGCCTTTCAGTCAGTGAACGAGTAACAGCAATTTACTGAGTAAAATATATGATAAGAACTATACACCTCTCATTTTTCACCATTCAAGCAATTAATCTACTGTTTGAAATATGTGTTCACTGGTCCCCAACTAATTCAGTGAGATAGTTAATGCAAGATTTCCATCTGTTTTCTAATACTGCACAACACTGTTCTATCTGCCCATGCCTCAGTGTGCCAATGAGAAACAATTGGTGGAGTTTCTGTAAGGTGAAGTTTATGTTATGTTAATCGGAGAGATTTCCCACTTCTTGATTGTTTTTTTTCTTGGCTGTTAGGCTGAATGACAATAACATTGGAGATACAGGAGTCAACATTTTGTCTGTATCATTGGCTCATTCGGAATGCAAAACAAAGCGATTGGAGTACGTAATCTTCCCAACATTAACCCCAAATTTTATGTGCAATGATTTGTGGCAAGTCGGGAATTTGCTTTATCTTTGGCATGACCACCATTGAATATATAGGAGAAGGTGAGGACTGCAGATGCTGGAGATTAGAGTCAAGAGTGTGGTGCTGGAAAAGCACAGCCAGTCAGGCAGCATCCGAAGAGCAGGAGAGTCGATGTTTTGAACATTTGTTGTGCCTGACTGACATCATGGCAGAGGCCGGTTCAACTGAAGTGTTCAAAAAGGAATTAAACTTTGGTATGGAAAGGCCCAGTGCACAGGGATACGGGATACAGAGTGGCAGGAAGTGAATTGCTCCTTCGGAGCCTCGAATCACCTCCTCCTGCACTGTAACCTGTTTGATTCTGTGAGGCTGTAGGAACGCATATTCTTTTCAAAATTAACAGTAATGTCTTTCAATTAAGGAATAATAGTGTGAAAGACTAAAAGCATTAAAGTTAATTGATTATTAGTTTGTCATTACTGAGTCAAATAAAATGAAAAGGAGGCTGGTGGTTCAAAAGCTTTCTCACTTTGTTATGCTGCTCCAATTATTTCTCTTCCTTCTCAGTGGAATTTCTTTTATCTTTTTGAGACATATTGAAAATTGATTTGTAATTACCGATCTTTAGTTTGCAGGATAACAATCTGACATTTGCTTGCATTAAAGACCTGAGGACGGCATTTAATCAGAGCAAATCATTGTCAATGCTATACCTGGATGGAAAAAAATTCACAGATGATTGCATTCCGAAAATGAGAAACTTCATCATCAACTGCAAGAATTTGGAGCTGATTCAGTGAGTGCATAAGTAAAAATATTAAACATTTCCATTGTATTGCAAACAATAATTTCCTTAAGTCATGTCCACAGCATGTTCTTCAGGTGTGCTTAACATATGAATTCACCGGAACATAGAAAATCAGAGCAGTATCAGGCCATTCGGCCCATAGACCCTGATCTATCATTAAATATACCATGGATGATTATCCACCTTTGAACCCTGTTCCTGTTTTCTCCCCGATATCCTTGACCCCTTTAACCCTTAAGAACTTTATCTGCCTGGCGTCCTAGAGATGTTCAGCACGGAAACAGGCCTTTTTGTCTAACTGTCCATGCCGAACAGATACCCCAAATTAACCTAGTTCAGATGGAGTTTAATTTAGATAAATGTGAGATGCTACATTTTGGAAAGGCAAATCAGGGCATGACTTGTACACTTAACGGGAAGGTCCTGGGGACTGTGCTGAACAAAGAGATCTTGAAGTGCAGGTTCATAGTTCCTTGCAAGTGGAGTCACAGGTAGATAGGATAGTGAAGAAGGCATTTGGTATGCTTTCCCATATTGGTCAGAGGACTGAGTATAGGAGTTGGGAGGTCATGTTGAAGCTGTATAAGACATTGGTTCGGCCACTTTTGGAATATTCTGGTCTCTCTCCTAGAGGAACAATGTTGTGAAACTTGAAAGGGTTCAGAAAAGATTTACAAAGTTGTTGTCAGTGTTGGAGGCTTTGAGCTGTAGGGAGAGGCTGAATAAACTTTGTTTTCTCTGGAGCGTTGGAGGTTGAGGGGTGATCTTATAGAGGTTTATAAAATAATGAGTCCCATGGTTAGGGTAAATAGACAAGGTCTTTCTCTGGGATAGGGGAGTCCAGAACGAGAGGGTGTAGGTTTAGAGTGAGAGGGGAAACATTGAATAGGGACCTAAGGGGCAATCTCTTCATGCAGAGGGTGGTGCGTGTATGGAATGAGCTGCCAGAGAAATGGTGGAAACTGGTACAATTATGACGTTTAAAAGGCATAGAACATAGAAAAATACAACGCAGTACATGCCCCTTCGGCCCTCGATGTCACGCCGATCCAAGCCCACCTAATCTACACTAACCCGCTATCTTCCATATGCCTATCCAATGCCCGTTTAAATGGCCAAAAAGAGGGAGAGTCCACCACTGTCACTGGCAGGGCATTCCATGAACTCATGACTAGCTGAGTAAAGAATCTACCCCTAAAATCTGTCCTATACCTTCCACCCCTTAATTTAAAGCTATGCCCCCTCGTAATATCTGACTCCATACCTGGAAAAAGGTTCTCATGGTCAACCTTTTCTAAACCCCTAATCATCTTGTACACCTCTATCAAGTCACCTCTAAACCTTCTTTTCTCCAATGAAACAGCTCCAAGTGCCTCAGCCTTTCCTCCTACGATCTTCCTACCATACCAGGCAATATCCTGGTAAAACTCCTCTGCACCCGTTTCAGTGTCTCCACATCCTTCCTCTAGTATGGTGACCAAAACTGCACACAATACTCCAGATGCGGCCGCACCAGAGTCTTTTACAACTGCAACATGACCTCAGGACTCCGGAACTCAATTCCTCTACCAATAAAAGCCAGTACGCCATATGCCTTCTTCACAGCACTATTTACCTGGGTGGCAACTTTCAGAGATCTGTGTACATGGACACCAAGATCCCTTTGCTCATCCACACTACCAAGTATCCGACCATTAGCCCAGTACTCCATCTTCTTGTTACTCTTACCAAAGTGAATCACTTCACACTTACCTACATTGAACTCCATTTGCCACCTTTCTGCCCAGCTCTGCAGCCTATCTATATCCCGCTGTAACCTGCCACATCCTTCCTCACTGTCAACAACTCCACCAACTTTTGTATCATCCGCAAACTTGCTCACCCAACCTTCTAGCCCCTCCTCCAGGTCATTTATAAAAATCTGGGTGGGCACAAGAATAGAAAGGAAATGGGACAAGTGCTGGCAAATGGGACTAGATTAGGTTAGGATGTGGAGCTGCCAGTGTTGGACTAGGGTATACAAAGTTTAAAAATCCCTCAATACCAGGTTATAGTCCAAAAGGTTTAATTGGAAGCACTAGCTTTCAGAGCGCTGCTCCCGACAACCACCTGATGAAGGAGCAGTGCTCCGAAAGTTAGTGTTTCCCATTAAACCTGTTGGACTATAACCTGGTGTTGAATGATTTTTAGATTGGGTTAGGATATCTGGTCAGCATGGACGAGTTGGACCTCAGGATCTGTTTCTGTGATGTACATGTCTCTGACTTGTTATGGACCAGGCCAGACCCCCTCAAAACATTTCAAGAAAGTAGCCCAGACCCTAACTTTGCTCATTGTTTTAAGAAGGTGTAAAGTGGATATTCCAGGAGAGGTGCCGTTGGTCAAACCACTTCGTTTCAAACAAAACCAAATTTATTTACAAGATTACCCAATGAAATAGAAGCAAAAGAGAACCAAATGCAGAATAACCTCACCTATCCAAAAACCAAACAGACTTTACCTGTTGTTCCCTATACTTGCAATAATCCCCATAAACACCTCGTAACGCAAAAGGTAACATCAAACAGGGTCTTACAGGAGAGAGATGTCAGACAGAGAGGATCAGCACGAACCTGCTTCTTTCACGTAACTGTTTCTTGGATCTGCAGCCTCAAAACACTACCTGTCTGCTTTCAATGAATAGCCAGACTTCCAAAAACTAAATCAAACCAGAGAAAAGCTGAGCTGGGGGAAGTGACCATTCCCCTTTCATTGCACAAATGTCTTTTAAAACTAAAACTTCTTGATGGAGGCAGTATGTGTAGCTATAATCAAACTGGCCCTAAAACCCTTCGAAACCCAAACCTTTTGGAACCTGTGTCTTTTACAATCTCTCTGGGGGGGGGGGGGGGGGGGGGGGGGGAAGAAAACCAAGTACAACAGAACCTTGTTAAAGGAGCAGCAGCATCACAGACTTTATTTGACAGCATTTGGCCCTAATCCCCCTCAACCCTTCGCATTCATAAACCCATCCAGATGCCTTTTACATGCTGTAATTGTCCCAGCCTCCACCACTTCCTCTGGCAGCTCACTCCAATCTCATACCATCCCTCTGTGTGAAAACGTTGCCCCTTAGGTCCCTTTTAAATCTTGCCCCCAACTTAACCCTATGCACCCTAGTTTTGGTCTCCTCCAACCCTGGGGAACACATCTTGTCTATTTACCCTACCCATGCCCCTAATATGGTTTTATAAACCTTGTATGGTTTTATAAACCTTGATATAAAGTCACCCCTCAGCCTCCCATGCTTCCAGGGTAACAGCCCCAACCTATTCAGCCTCTCCTTCTAGGTCAAACCCTCCAACCCCAACGACATCCTTGTAAATCCTTTCTGAACCATTTCAACTTCCACAACATCCTTCCTATAGCAAGAAGCCAAGAGCTGCATGCAGCATTTCAAAAGTGGCCAAAGCAATGGCCTGCACAGCCACAACATGGCGTACTAAAGCAAAGAAATGCAAATAGTAGAAACCTGAAACAAAAGCCAAAATTGCTTAAGAAACTCAACACGCCTGACAGCATCTGTGGAGAGAAAGTAAATGTTTCGAGTCCAGTGATCCTTCTTCACAGCTGACTCTGTTTCTATCTCTGTAAACCTGCTAAGTTTCACCAGAAAATTCTGTTCTTTTTGAGAACAATATTTAACTTTTTCTTTTCAACCATTCAGTGTTTTAGCCAACAAACACTCTCTCTGACAGGGAATTTCACAGACTCACCTCAACCTGAGTGAAGAAATTTATCCTCATCTCAGCTCGAAATAGCCTACCCGAGATCCTTAGACATTGACCGCTTGTTCTGGACCTTGGGAATATCCTTCCTGTGTTTACCCTGACCTTTCCTATTTTGTAGGTTTCTAAAAGATGCCCCATATTATTCTAACCTACAGTGAAAATAGTCCTAACTGATCCAGTCTCTCCTCATTCATCAGTCCTGCTATCCCACGAGTCTGTCTGGGAAATCTTTATTATATTCCTTCTATGCATGAATGTCCTTCATTGGATAAGGGACAAAAACTGCACACATGACTTCAGGTGTAGTCTCACCAAGGCACTGCATGTAGGCAACTAGACAGCCCCGCTTCTGTCATTGAATCCTCTTCTCTTTTTCTGTCTCTTTCGCTCTCTCTCTCACACCCGGACTCTCTTCGCCTCAGCATGCTACTCTCTAAGGGGTTGTCGGGGGGAGAGAGACTGTCACACATCTCCTTCTGGAATTTGTCTTTGCAAAGGAAATCTGGAGAAAGATGCAGTGGCCTTTGTCAAGGTTCGTCCTGAGCAGCTCCATGACGCAAGACTCTGTACTCTACAGTCTGTTCCCCAGGACGCACAACGAGACAAACATCAACTGCTCCTGGTGGACCATCACCTTGCTGAAAGACACTCTTTGTTCTGCCTTAAAGTTGTTGATAGTTAGTTCCCACCTGAATCAGACACACTGCTGTTCTCCCTCCCTTTCCAGGGGTTAATCCAGCTGTTCTTTGACACTGAATACTCAGCAATCTCCTTCCCTGTTCTCGTGATTCAACTCCCAGAATTTTCCTGTCACTTCTCACTACCACCCTCTGATGGATGCTCTTTCTCCTGTGAGCCCCATGGCCTCCGCGTTCCCATCTCATTAAGTTGAAACAAGTTGTTATCTCTTATTGGTTCCCTTTGCGCGAGTTTCAGGTCTAGTCTGGTTGACAATGTCCTCACGATATAACGAATTTAGTCCCTTGTGTTGCTCCTGAGAATCTGATGTTCCCCAGTCGGAATCTGTTCTCCGTCCTTGCCATTTGAAGCATGTCTTTGAGGTGGTGTTCAAAGTGCAATCAACATTTCAGTGTGAAGTGATGAAAAATCAGCAGAATAAAAATCCTTGCCCATATCCATCTTGATACCAGTCGTTAGGAAGGAGTCATTACCGTGTTAATTATGCGTGTTGTAAATTTTAGTGCCAAAGTTGAAACCAGATATCCATCCCATTTTCATTCCATATTCATATCTGAAACATACATCTTTAACCACATCTTTATCAGTCAGAACTATTTAATGTCTTCTGAAAATACCTCTGGGCCAGACTAGGTAAGGTTCCCAGATTCCCTTTGCTGATGGACATGAGTGAAGCAGATGTGTATTTACAGCAATCACTGTAATGGTTCTGCAATGGTGACTATGAAACTAACTTTCAATTCCAGATGGATTAATTATTTGAGATAAAATTCAGCCAGTTGCTGGTATTTATACTCTAGGTCACTGCATTACAAGTCCAATGCGATTTCCTCCAGTCCAGCTACATCCTCAATTTACATCATTCCCCAAATATCAATGCCTTAGTTTCTTACAGCACTGTCTGTGTGTGCAGCAGCTCATTAGATTCTCTCTCCCCCACCACTTAGACCAATTTGTTACTGTGTAGCTGCTCACAGTTTGATTTCAAAATTGGAAAATTATGAATGATTCTGTCATTTTAACTTTATGAATTGGTTGGTTATTAATCATTAATTTCTTTCTTAGATTATGGAGGAATCAGTTCAGTTCAGATGGAAAGAAGCAGCTCCGATCACTGAGAGAATGCAGGGCTGGTGTCCGAGTATTTGTGTGATCAAAGGATCAAGAAATTGCCAACTATTTGGACTTGATATTACTGAGAGGTGTATTTCTCTCACCTCCATCAAGTGAAACACATGAGATATTACATTGGCTCAAGAAAAACAATTCGTGGAATTCTGAAATAGAATGGGAATGATGTGGAGTATTCAGTAGAAACTTTCAGTAGCAGCTGGTGAGTGTTGGTGTTTGGGTGATATTCACCGTCGAGCACAGGGAGATGGAGCTGTGACTGTGAAGCTTTTATAAAAGGGTCCGAGAGATCACCATCATAGAAACGGCCTTTCAGCCAACATGCCCATGCTGTCCAGTTTTCAACATTAAACTAGTCCCTTTTGCCTGTGTTTGGTCCATGTACTCCCCGTATCGAACCCATCATTACACCTGTCTAAATGTTTCTTAAATGATGAAATTGCACTCACTTCCACCACCTCTGGCAGCCCATTCCAGACACTCACCATCCTCAGTGTGAAGAAAACTGCCTCTCTATACCCTTTTGTATCTCTCCCCTCTTACCTTAAACATATGCCCCAGAGTTTTAGACTCCCTTGGGGAAAAGCTTCTGGCTACCTACCTTATCTATGCCTCTCATGATTTTATAGTTCTGTATAAGGTCACCCCTGAATCTCCTACACTCCAGGGAAAAATGTCCCATCCTATCTCATCTTTTCTTGTAGCTCAAACCTTCCAGTCCTAGTAAATCCTTTCTGCCCTCTTTCTAGTTTAATAGTTAATTTCTATAGTAGAGCGACTAGAACTGCATAAAGTATTCCAAATGTGACCTCACTCATGTCATAGAGTCATAGGGTCATAGAGATGTACAGCATGGAAACAGACCCTTCAGTCCAACCCGTCCATGCCGAGCAGATATCCCAACCCAATCTAGTCCCATCTGCCAGCACCCGGCCCATATCCCTCCAAACCCTTCCAGTTCATATACCCATCCAAATGCCTCTTAAATGTTGCAATTGTACTATCCTCCACCACTTCCTCTGGCAGCTCATTCCATACACGTGCCACCCTCTGCGTGAAAAAGTTGCCCCTTAGGTCTCTTTTATATCTTTCCCCTCTCATCCTAAACCTATGCCCTCCAGTTCTGGACTCCCCAACCCCAGGGAAAAGACTTTGCCTATTTACCTTATCCATGCCCCTCATAATTTTGTAAACCTCCATAAGGTCACCCCTCAGCCTCTGACGCTCCAAGGAAAACAGCCCGAGCCTGTTCAGTCTCTCCCTATAGTTCAAATCCTCCAACCCAGGTAACATCCTTGTAAACCTTTTCTTAACCCTTTCAAGTTTCACAACATCTTTCCAATAGGAAGGAGACTAGAATTGCATATAACATTCCAACAGTGGCCTAATCAATGTCCTGCACAGCTGCAACATGACCTCCAAACTCCTGTACTCAATACTCTGACCAATAAAGGACAGCATACCAAACGCCTTCTTCACTATCCTATCTACCTGCGACTGCACTCCAAGGTCTCTTTGTTCAGCAACACTCCCTGGGACCTTACCATTAAGAATATAAGTCCTGCTAAGATTTTGCTTTCCCAAAATGTAGCACCTCGCATTTGTCTGAATTAAATTCCATCTGCCACTTCTCAGCTCATTACCCCATCTGGTCCAGATCCTGTTGTAATCTGAGGTAACCCTCTTCGCTGTCCACTGCACCTCCAATTTTGGTGTCAGTTGCAGGCTTACTAACTGTACCTCTTATGCTCACATCCAAATCATTTATGTAAATGACAAGAAGTAGAGGATCCTTGTGGCACTCCAGTGGTCACAAGCCTCCAGTCTGAAAAACAACCCTCCACCACCACTCTTCTACCTTTGAGCCAGTTCTGTATCCAAATGGCTAGTTCTTCCTGTATTTCATGAGATCTAACCTTGCTAATCAGTCTCCCATGGGGAACCTGGGAGAATGTGCAAACTCCACATGGACACTCACCTTCGGTGGGAATTGAACCTGGGTCTCTGGAACTGTGAGGCAACAGTACTAACCACTGTGCCACCGTTCCGCCCAGACTTGCTAAAGTCTTCCAGCAAATTCTGTTTTTGTTGGTGATATGTTGTGATTTGTTTAATTAAATGCCGATTGGAAGCTGCTGCTGTTCCAGACCAATCATGTGATGCTGAGTGACCGAGAGGCATCACGATTTGCTGAAACACTGGGGTTTCCCGAAGTCCCAATGGAGGCTTTGATTGCAGAACGTTTAGGGGATCGATGGCAGCGAAACCTCCAAGCAGCTTCCACCCCAGTAGATTCACAAATGGAAGTTTATTTAATTCTATCTTATTTTGTTCATTAAACTATACCTCTTACAGAATCCTGTAAAATGATTTTTATTGGCCTCAGTATCATTATGGTTATGGGGTTTTAGTGTGGGTTCATTTGATATAATTAGCATTCCTTACAATATGGTACTTATTTGAATCAAGTTGCCTGTTACCTTCCCTGTTTTACTGTAGTGTTAGATGTGGAGCTGGAGTTGAGCTGGATTTTCTGAATTCTAATTCTGATATCTGCAGAATCTGAGCCAAAATGTAGAAAGAAGCACGAGCCTGCGTTATGGCCAGAGCTACTTTTACACTTGGATGTTATTCATTCACCCTCCATTTGCCTAAAATCGTCACATTCGCGATAGTGTTTATCACATTGTACACAGATCCTCAGAACACAGTCACAGGGCATGTGATATCAGAGTTAATCACTTATACTTGCAGTAAACAGCAGTTTCCTTCTGCTATATTAAAGTTTTAGGTGAAAGTGAGGACTGCAGATGCTGGAGATCAGAGTGATGCTGAAAAAGCACAGCAGGTCATGCAACATCTGAGGAGCAGGAAAATCGACGTTTCGGGTAGGAGCCCTTCATCAGGAATGAGGCTGGGAGTCTCCGGGGTGGAGAGATAAATGAGAGGGGTGTGGGGATGGGGAGAAGGTAGCTAAGTGTGCAATCGGTCAGAGAGGAGGGTGGAGTGGAAAGACAGGAAGGAAGATTGGCAGGTAGAACAAGTCATGAGGAAGGTGCTGAGCTGGAAGGTTGGAACTGGGGTAAGGTGGGGGGAGGGGAAATGAGGAAATGGTGAAGCCCACATTGATGCCCTGGGATTGAAGTGTTCCGAGATGAAAGATGAGGCATTCTTCCTCCAGGCGTCGGGGGGTGAGGGAGTGGCGGTGGAGGAGGCCCAGGACCTGCATGACCTTGTCAGAGTGGGAAGGGAGTTCAATTTCTGCCATCACTCAAAAGATTTTATCTTTGTGACTAAGGCTGTGCAGGAACGTGAGCATAACTTCATTACACCATGCACTAACTTTATGTCCCGAAGTTTCACTATCTGCGAACAATATTATGCCATTATTGGAGCATTAACACTTGCTTCAGTTCAAGCGAACAAATAGAGGTCATTTTAACCTAGTTGCTGTGCTTAATTGGTTAAAGTAGTTTAGTGCTGAAGGACTGTACACTGATACTTTATATATGATTTCCAATTTCTTAAGCTTCATTTTTGGCTAAAATAATGACCATGTGCTATTGCAATAGACAGTGTTGAGAATGTGGCCTGTGCCACTTCCACTGTAGGCCTAACACCTTGGTCAGCCGGATTGGTGATAGCCCCTGCATAGGTAAGCAATTCCTCTTGTTGCTTGCATGATATTTCTAACATATCTGCTTTTGCACGCTCTATCCATGCAGTCACAGAGCAAGGGAAACCAACTTCCATTCATTGAGAGTGGAGCAAAGGGGAAATTGGAGGGCTTGAGGGAGACTGGGGGAGATGTGGAGGTCAAGGAACTATAGGAAGCTGGAGAAATGGAAGGATTGGTGAATGGGGGAGAATAAGGAATGGGGCTGAATTCTGCCTGTGGAAAAGATAAATGGAGATGGAGAAGAGGGACACTTGGAGGGAAGTCCCATGTGAAACCAAACCACCTTTTATCAACTATCATTCCTCCATCAAATACATACACTGGCCACTCATCCTGCTGTCAGTGGAGCCTGTTTCTTTTTCTATAAATAGTTTCTATCAAATCTTCCCTTCACCTACTCTGCTGTCAGAAGAATACTCCTAGCTTCTCTTGGTTCCAACTATTCTTGCTATCATCCTTTATCCTCAATACCATTTCAGTGACTCCCCTTTTTGTGCGTTGCCATTCATCCTATATTATGTTACCCAGTGTTGAGCAGAGTTTTCTGACTGGGACTTAACCAATGATTTTTCAAAAATCGGGAGAAAATCTTTTGCTTTATCTTTGCATCTATTTGCTCCTTCATAATGTCAGAGGTGAGAATATTTGCTGATAACCGTGCAATGTTAAGCACCATGTGCAGCTCCTGTCCTTACTGTATCCTGGAGCCACTTGTCAAGCTGTTGCTTCCAATTCTGGAATCTCCATCATTGAAAAAGACTAACTTGACAGATGCATTCACATTCATGCCCTACCTTAATTTGGAACTAGATTGGTATTCCTGCATTGTCACTGAATCAAAGTCATGGAATTCCCTATCTAACATCAGTATAGATGCACTTTCACTGGAGAGACCAGTTGTTAAAGTCGGCAACTCACCAGCACTGTCTCAATGGAAGTGAATGACAAGCCTTGCTAGTGTTGGCCCTGTTGCTAAACTGCAAGTTAAAAACAAGATTGCTGGAAAATCATGTATCCATAACCTCTCAACACAAATGGAGCTCCATTTCAGGTGCATTGTTTGTAGATATGTTCTGTGTTCAAAATTATTATACATCGCTGGAGCAGGTAGGATTTGATCCCAGGCCTCCTTGACAAGACACACGGACTTTACCATAAGAGACCTTCAAATTATGGATTTATCAGGTGCAATTTTGGATTGATTGTCTAATCTATGTTATAACTCAGTCTGTAGATGTGCTTTTAAGTTCCTGTAGAGGGAAGTAAACGTTTTGCCTTGGGAGCAGAGCATGATAATTGGAGCGGTTCTGGGAACATCCTTAAAACAGGTAAACATCTTACAACTCCGACAACTTTTCATAAGACACAACGGGTTTTAAAACTAAATTGGTTGGTCAGCTTGTCTGAAACATCCTACCAAAGCAATAAAAATCATACTAAATATGAAACCTTTCTGCCTTCTCCCCATGCTCAGTAATTGGACTGCATTTTGCAGCTGAGGATGATGTAAAAATGCTGAAAATGTGTTGCTGGAAAAGCGCAGCAGATCAGGCAACATCCAAGGAGCAGGAGAATCGACCTTTCGGGCATGAGCCCTTCTTAATTCCTGAAGAAGGGCTCATGCCCGAAAGGTCGATTCTCCTGCTCCTTGGATGCTGCTTGACCTGCTGCGCTTTTCCAGTAACACATTTTCAGCTCTGATCTCCAGCATCTGCAGTCCTCACTGTCTCCTAGATGATGTAAAAATGTCCTGGACTGAAAACTTTTCAAATTGATTAATGGTTTTGCTGCTTTTAGTTTAGAATTTTCCAGACACATCAATGTCAGCAGCGCTTCCACTGACTGCCTGATTTTACAATATCATCTCAAAGTTCTCTTCTGTTTTGAGCAACTGACTGTGCAGACATTGGGAGAAAAAAATGATGTTTTACAGTGCCCTTCCTGAGTGACTTCTGGATTCTCACCAGAAGTGAAATTCACTTTGAGTATATTCTGTCTTCATTTAGATCTCCATCTAACCTGCATCTTTATGTCCAAGGCCTTTCCAAATGCTCGTTCCTTTTCAAAAAACTTTGAGCAAAGAGAGTTTTAACTACTTCAAGTTAAAGTAACAGTGGTGCAATATAGTTTGTATTTTGAAATACTTCCATTGGAAGCTTTGATGAAAAACAGAGTAACAGGTATTTAATGCTTGGCTTTTTTTTTAAACTGAAGACAATTCTTTGAGAAATCTAATCTATTCTAAAAATAAAGTGACAAAGTTGATTGATGAGGGAAGGGCTGTAGATGTCATACTCATGGACTTCAGTAAGGCATTTGATAAGGTTCCCCATGGTAGGCTGATGGAGAAAGTAAAGTTACTGGAGCTCCAGGGTGTATTAGTTAGATGGATGGAGATCTGGCTGGGCAACAGGAGACAGAGAGTAGCAGTGAAGGGAGTTTCTCAAAATGGAGAACTGTGACCAGTGATGTTCCACAGGAATTCGTGTTGAGACCACTGTTGTTTGTTATATACATCAATGATCTGGAGTGATGTATAGGTGATCTGATTTGCAGATGACACGGAGATTGGTGGGTTAGCAGATGATGAAGGGGACTATCAGAAAATGCAGCAGAATATAAACAGATTGAAGAGTTGGGCAGAGAAATGACAGATGTAGTTCAATCCGGGCAAATGTGAGATGATGCATTTTGGAAGATCCAATTCAAGAGCGAACTACATGGTAAATGGAAATGCCCTTGGGAAAATTGACGTACAGAGTGTTCAGGCCCTGAAGGTGGCAATACAGGTCGACCGAGTGATCAAGAAGGCGTATGGCATGCTTCCCTTCATTGGACACTGTTGAAGAAAATCTCAGATGCACACCTTGGGAACTGACCGAGCCTATTACATCTCATAATATGTCATGGGTAGCAGCCAGTCCATAAAACAAATGGATCGCGACTGCGTCGAAAAGCTCCAATTCAGTGGGGATTTATAAATGGCCCAACGACAATTTGCTTAACTAGACACAAAAGTTTGTGTGAAGATTTGTAGCTCGGTTGTCCGTTGTTGTGGTTCTGTTCGCCGAGCTGGAAGTTTTTGTTGCAAACGTTTCGTCCCCTGGCTAGGGGACATCATCAGTGCTGCGGAGCCTCCTGTGAAGCGCTTCTTTGATGTTTCTTCCGGTATTTATAGTGGTTTGTTCTTGCCGCTTCCGGGTGTCAGTTTCAGCTGTCCGTTGTAGTGGTTTGAATATGGGGTCCAGGTTGATGTGTCTGTTGATGGAGTTTGTGGATGAATGCCATGCTTCATCCACAAACTCCATCAACAGACACATCGACCCCATATACAAACCACTACAACGGACAGCTGAAACTGACACCCGGAAGCGGCAAGAACAAACCACTATAAATACCGGAAGAAACATCAAAGAAGCGCTTCACAGGAGGCTCCGCAGCACTGATGATGTCCCCTAGCCAGGGGACGAAACGTTTGCAACAAAAACTTCCAGCTCGGTTAACTAGACTCAGTACCACAAATTCGCCACTAGATGGCCGACTTACACTTGCATGCAGCAGAGTTGAGACCTTGCCAAGAGTGGGTATTAATGGTACATTGTTCTCTGTATTCACATGCTGTTTAGCGACAGTCTCCAGACAAGGCAGTTCATGAGTCATGCGAGAAAGCATACTTTCTCAGAGGTAAGGCAAGTCTATTTCTAGAGCAAATTATACAATGATGGAAGAGAAAGTTAAAAATCAGACAACACCAGGTTATAGTCAAAGACGTTTATTTGGAAGCACTAACTTTCAGAGTGCTGCTCCTTCATCAGGTGGTTGTGGAGTATAAGATTATAAGACATCGGACTTTTTCAACATATCATTTCAGTTACATCACACTGTAAACTTTTGCTCTAAATTCTGTGTCTTACGATCTTATATTCCACGACCATCGAAAGCGTTGCGAAGGCTAGTGCTTCTAAATAAACCTGTTGGACTATAACCTGGTGTTGTGTGATTTTTAATTTCGAACCGAATGCAATATTCTAAGTATGGCTTAACCAACATAATATAAAGCTGCAATATGACATCCTGACTCTTGGACTCAATGTCCTGACCAATACTGGAACTATGATACACACCTTCTTAATACCGTACCTACATGTGTGGCCACTTTCAGGGAGCGACAAACTTGAACACTAATATCCCGCTGTACATCGATATGTTCAGGGTTCTGCCCTTAACTGTGTACATTTTCTTAGCCTTTGATCTCCTAAAGAGTAGCACCTTACACTTAGACGGATTAAACGCCATCTGCCATTTCTCCACCCATATCTGCAACTGATCTATATGCCGCTGCATCCTCTCACAACCTTCTACAATATCCACAACTCTACTGATCTTTGCATCATCTTCAAACTTACTAACCCATCCATCTCCAACTTCATCCAAGTCATTTATATCTGTTACAAACAGTAGAGGTCCCAGTATGATTCCCTGCAGAATACCACTAATCACCGTTCTCCAGCCAGAAGAACACCCTTCCACAACTACTGTCTGCCTTCTATGGGCAAACCAATTCTGAATCCATGCGGCCAAGTTACCATCGATCCCATGCATTATACTCTTTTGGATGAGCCTACCATGAGGGATCTTGTCAAAAGCCTTACTAAAATCCATGGAGACAATATCCATCCGCTCTACTCTCATCGATCACCTCCTCAAACAATTCAACCAAGTTAGTTTGACATGACCTGCCCTACACAAAGCCATGCTCACTGCCCCTAATTAGGCAGTGCTTTTCCAAATGTGCTTAAATCCGATGCCAGAAAATTCTGTCAATAGATTCCCAACGACTGATGAAGGACTCACCAGTTTATAACTTTCTGGATTATCCCTAATTGCAGTCTTGGACAGAGGAACAACATTAGCTGCTTGCCAGTCTTCCGGTACCTCCAGTGGCTAGTGAAGATACAAATGTTGTGGTCAAGGTCCCAGTAATCTCCTCTCCTGCCTCACTCAAAAACCTGGCGTAGATAGCATCAAGCCCTTGCGACTTATCATACTTAGTGCTCTTCAAAAAACCCAATATCACTTCTTTCTTGATCTCAAAATGCCCTTGCATATTAGCATGCTGCACACTAATCTCACTATCCTCTAAATCCTTCTTCCAGATCAATACTGACACAAAGTATTCATTTAGGATTTCACAAGCCTCCAAACACAAGTTCCTCCTTTATTCTCAAATGGTCCTACCTTCTCCCTCATTATCCTCTTGTTTTTATTTTTTAATGAATGCCTAGAATGCCTTGGAATTCTCTTTAAACCTATTTGTCAATTTCATGGTCCCTTCTTGCTCTACTAATTCCCTGCTTGAATTCTTTCCTGCTTTCTTTATATTCTTTACAGTCCTTGCCCAATTTTAGCTTCCTAAACCTTCCATTTGCTTTTTTCATTTGTGAGTAAATTCACAACCTCCCTCTTTATCCAAGGTTCCTTTACCTTGCTATCCTTTCTCCTTACTGGAACATGCCGGTCCCAATATTGACCCATTGGAACTCCACTCCAAATCTTCCTCCAGCCAGGAAAATATCCACTGACCATTGACTCTCTCTTTCCTATCACTCAGTTAATGTCGTATCCATGTTGCCTGTGCCTCTTGTACCACGACTTATAATCTTCCACACAATTTGTTGTATGTTATCTTCTGGAAATCCATGTTAATCACATCAGTAACATTGCCCTCATTGACCCTTTCTGTTAAGTCATCAGAACACTTCAGCAAGATAGTTTTACACAATTTCCCCTTGATATTTTTAACCAACCCACCTTTATCCATGTGATTATCAGTTTTATCACAATATTTGTTTCCAGAAGCTCTCCCAACACCAGTGTTAAACTGACAAGGCTGTCAATTCCAGGATTAACTTACAAATCTTCACAGAACAAGGTCATAATGTTGATAACCCTCCATCTCCTGACACCTCCTCTCAGTCCAGAGGAGACTGTAATGTTATGGCCAGTGCCCCTCTCACTTCAACCAGAATCCTTGGATGTATCTGATCCTGATCTGGTGTCCTGTTAACCCCGAGTGCCAACATCATTTGGACAGGGAATTGGATAGGAAAAGTTTCCTCCTCAGCGTACCCGCACATTAACCGTTTACTGATTAGTATCATAGCTGTTTTCTCACCTTCACTGGAAAGACTTAAAAATAAACTCTTATTTCTCTCCAGCGTGAGACCTCAGTCCGCGACCTCGCGCAGAGTCAGTTAAACGGCCGCGGCCTCGAGGCCCCACGTGGGCCCTCGGGGCGGGCCTTTACTCTCATCCAGCTCTGATTGGTCAGAAAATCTGTCAATCCCGTGCTTATAGCCAATAGAAGTGCGGTCCCGCGTTGGGAACGTCATCTGCAAGTGAATGTGGATGAAAAGAGAAATCGCTGGAGAGACTCGGCAGGTTTGGCAGCTTCTGTGGAGTTAAAACAAAGGTAACGTTTCAGATTCAGTGACCCTTCATCAGTACTGAAAGTAGCTCGGACAAAATGCAGCTAGTGGCTCTCACTCCTGCAATAGGTGGAGATGGAGCCCAGAAAGATAGAGAAGAGACTCAGATAATGGGGATGGATAATTGTGAGGCAGGGAGAAATAAAAGCTGATACAGAGGAAAATGTAGCAGCAGATTACTGCAGATACTGGAATCTATTGTGAACAAGTCACATTCCTGATGAAGGGCTTATTTCCGAAATGTGGACGGCATTTCTGCGTTTTTGGGGTTTCGCTTGAGGGAAGGATAGGATTGATAAATCAGTGGATGAAAAGTGGTGCAATGTGCAGGGACTCAGTTTCTTGGATCGTTGGGATCTCTTCTGGGACAAAAAAGATCTGTTCAAAAAGGATGGGTTTCACCTGAACTGGAAAGGGACCAATATCTGACTGGGGAGAATTGCTCATTCGAGTTTCGGATCCTGCCAGCTTTTTAGATGGTGAGGTGGGAGCTTCTAAGCAACAGTGCATAGACAGAAATATGAGGATGTTTCTGAATCAGAAAAGAGCAAGTTAAGACAGACATGAGCGGTCAGAGAATGATTTAACTCTCAGGTAAGGCTAATAAGCTCAGCACATGTGTGTGAATGTGGGTTTGGGATGTCAAAGCTACTACAGGAGCTTGGCTGAGGAATTGAGAAGAGAGGCAGCTCAGGCTTTAGGTGTTATAGGAGGGATAGTAAGAGAGGAGAGGGAACAGCATATTTAATTCAGGAATACATTACTACTGCAATTAGAATAGATATTTCTGAGGGACTGTCATCGTGTTAAAGTTTTGATTAGATTAGATTACTTACAGTGTGGAAACAGGCCCTTCGGCCCAACAAGTCCACACCGACTCGCCAAAGCGAAACCCACCCATACCCCTACCCTTACATTTGCCCCTTACCTAACACTATGGGCAATTTAGCATGGCCAATTCACCTGACCTGCACATTTTTGGACTGTGGGAGGAAACTAGAGCACCCGGAGGAAACCCACGCAGACACGGGGAGAACGTGCAAACTCCACACAGTCAGACGCCTGAGGCGGGAATTGAAACCGGATCTCTGGCGCTGTTGGTGTAGAATTTGTTAAATGTGTTCAAGAAAACTTTCTTTATCAATACATAAATGTTCCTGTAGAGAATGAGCAAAACTTGAATATCTTTTGCAAAACAAGGCAGTGCAAGTGACTGGAACTGGTGATTGTAATGCTGTTAGTTTTAAAAAGCTATGGAAAAGGATAAATCTTCCAAAAAAGTTAAAGCTCTTAATTGGAATAAGGTAAAAGTTAAGGGAATGATGCAATAACTTTCAAAAGTTGATTAGAGCAGACCGTTTACAGCTAAAAGTATGACTGACAAGTGGGAGTCTTTAAAGGTGTGATAATGAGAGTTCAGAAGCATATGGTCCTGTTGGTTGAAGGGTATAAAGTAGGTAGGAACATGCTTAAAAAGGAAATCAGAAAGGCAAAAATGGAAAATTAGATAACATTGGCAAGTAAGATTTAAGATAACCCAAAAAAGATTCTATAAACACTTTGAGAGAGAGAGAGAAAAAGACCCTTTAAAGATCAACAAAGTTGACTTTGTGTTGAACCTCAGGAGGTGGGAGAGATGGTAACTGAATATTTTACATCAATTATTACTGTTGGAAAAAGAAACGAGGGCTAGAGAACTCAGGGAAATAAATATTGATATTTTTAAAACAGTTCACATTACAGAAGAGGAAGAACTGGAGGTCTTAGAAAACACAAAGATAGATAACCCTCCAGTACCTGATTATATGTGACCCAGGATGTTGTGGGAAGTTGGGTAGAAAATTGTGGGGCACCTAGTAGAAGTATTTGTTTATCTATATGTTGGGGCAGGTTAACATTATTTGCCCAGAAGCCATTTTCCTGATTCGGCTGAGGGTTCCATTTGTGTCCCCAGCCAGAACTTTGCTGGCTATGCATTCCTTACTATGAGGTAATGTGAAAGGTTGTCCTTGTCTTCCTTCTCAAGATAGTGTCTCCTCCCTTTGCTGAATGATCAGCACAGGCTGTAAAACCAGTCAAGTTGACATAGACTTTCCAATTCATCCCCCTTCCTTCTCTAGTTATTACCTCTTCATGGTCATTCAGCCAATTAGGCGTATCTCTGCTTAGTGTTAACTGGAGCAGGTGGTGAAAACCATTTCATTTGTCCACTTGTAGAATGCATAATAGTGCTTTAGTTTTGAACTTAATGACGAACCTCTAATTTAGTACCAACTTGTAAGCATGCCAAACTGTGTAATTAACAGTCAGCTCCTTTTTCTTTATAATCCTGTAGTATCCTGATGTACTTCGGAATAACACCGAGCCACAGTTAGGATGGTGAACTCCCATGATCTATCATGTAATAAACTAATCAATTTGCAAGGTCCGCGTCTTGAGAGTTTTCTTCAACACTGAGCATGGGTGAAGAACCAAAGAACTGGAATTTGGTGTGTTGAGTATGAGAGTTAGAAAGTCATGTTGCAGCTATACAGGACTTTGGTTGGACCTTTTGGAATGCTGTGCGCAATTCTGGTCTCCCTGTTGTAGGAAAGATGTTGTTAAACTTGAAAGGTTTCAGGAAAGATATACGAGGTTGTTGCCAGGGTTGGAAGTTTTGAGCTGTAGGGGGAAGTTGAATAGGCTGAGGCTATTTTTCCAGGAGTATTGGAGGCTGAGGGAGTGACCTTTATAGAGGTTAACAAAATCATGAGGGGCATGGATAGGGTGAATTGCCAAGGTCTTTTTCCAAAGGGAGAGGAGTGCAAAACTAGAGGGTATAGGTTTAGGAGACGGTGTTGGACAATCAGAAGGACTTTGAGAAGGAATCCAGAGGTTCAGACTGCGCAGTGACACAGGATTGTTCCCAATTGTCAAACTTACTGTTGTTTCTGGCATTCATACGTGCACTTCATTTCACTTAATTCAATGAAATCGGTCATTTCTTTCACGATCACACCAGCTGGTAACATTTATATCGCAACAGAACAGCTAACGCTTTCATAGATATTTTACAAAATGTGATTCACACCTGTCCAAGAAAGCAAATGAATTAATGATGAACATGGAACATTTTGAATACAGGTAAACATGTGAGAATATAAATTCGAGAATTTAGAGGACAACATGCTCCATTATAAATATTAAATCACATACTTTTTAAAAATCTGTGTGTGTTTTGACTGCAAATGCATTTTCAGCAATACTTTACTTGGTCTGTTTCCATTCAGTTCATCCTGGCCTGATGCTGATGTATCCACTTTTATCATGACAAATTAAATTAAGTCAATTTTGACCCATCAAGCATGCAGGTACAGCAGGCAGAGAAGAAAGCTAATAGCTTGCTGGCCTTCATAACAAGAGGAATTGAGTATAGAAGCAAAGAGGTTTTTCAGCTGTACAGGGCCCTGGTGAGACCGCACCTGGAATATTGTGTGCAGTTTTGGTCTCCAAATTTGAGGAAGGATATTCTGGCTATTGAGGGAATGCAGCGTAGAGTCACGAGGTCAATTCTTGGAATGGCGGGACTATCTTATGTTAAAAGGTTGGAGCGACTGGGCTTGCATACCCTTGAGTTTAGAAGGCTGAGAGGGGAGCTGATTGAGACGTATAGATTATTAAAGGATTGGACACTCTGGAGGCAGGAAGCATGTTTCCGTTGATGGGTGAGTCCCGAACCAGAGGACACAGTTTAAAAATAAGGGGTAGTCCATTTAGAACAGAGAGTTGAGGAGAAATGTCTTCACCCAGAGATTGGTGGGTGTGTGGAATGCTCTGCCCCAGAAGACTGTGTGAGCCAAGTCTCTGGAAACTATCAAGAAAGAGTTGGATAGAGCTCTTAAGGATAGTGGAATCAAGGGATATGGGGATAAGGCAGGAACAGGATACTGATTGAGGATAATCAGCCATGATCATAATGAATGGTGGTGCTGGCTCGAAGGGCAGAATGGCCTACTCCTGCACCTATTGTTTATATTATGTCAGATGACAATAACTTATTCAAAGACATGAATTTTAAATGGTATCTTAAACAGGAGAAGGACCTGTTTACTCGGAATTATGATACTGGCCGAAGGAAAGTGCAGCCTCTCAACCTGCACCAGTCGTTACCTCATGGCTGTGGTGACAGCAGACCTATTTATTATAATCACAGAGGTTATTCTGTGGAAGATTAAATGTTATTAATTTCCCCTGTCTTTCCTGGATCTCACCACTATGTGTAGTGTTCACAATGTTCTGATTCATTCAGCCAAAAACTGTTCTGTCTGGTTGACAGTTACCTCCTCCTTTGATCGATGTAATTGTCATCTATTTCCAGAATGTGGATACACAGTATTGCACCAAGAAAAATGCAGCTGTTGTCCTCTGAATACCGTGCATTCTAGTCTATTTTTAATAACATCCCCTTCTACTATAGATATGAACCGACAGAGGTAATTGCCAATTGTTTCTGTTATCCAAAGCAGAATTATTTTTCTGTGCCGGTTGGGTGGGATTTGATTGTTTTGATTGGGTTTTAATGCCCTTGGTTCCATACACTTTCATTCTGTTGTTCAGTACTGACAGTGAGATATATTTTTATGACAAGTTGGGCCCATCAGAGACTGAAGGGCCATAGCAAAGGAGAGAATCCCAGTGACCCAGGGATGGAAAGCAGAAGAAAGACTGATTTTACTTTTGTCGTTATCCGACACTTTCATCATTCTGTGGTTGGTGCAAGAATTATAGAATTCTTTCATTATCATCAGAATTTATATTTGCAATGGTTGGCGTTTCACTGGTGAATTTAAATTGCTGCATAAACACTCAGTTCAAGTTCAGACTGCAAGTCAAAGAAATGAAGTATCCTGTCATATTAATTATCCAATTAATAAATAAACAAAATATCTGACAGTAGTCTAGAGAACCCAGTATATACATTGCATGAATGAAAAAGCACTCACGAAGCTATTGCGAATAACTGGAACCCAACCATTGATCCTTCTACTATCCATTGTCATTACCTTCCACTTGAAACATTGCACGTTCTGTTTGCTATGAATTCTCAATTCAAGTCAGTATATTATCCTGATCCGATTTGCTTTGATGTTGCAAACTAACATTTTACGTGGGACTTTGTCAAAAGGTCTTTGAAAATCCAAGTACCCACATCTACTGGATCTTCCTTATCTATTCTGAGATAATACCAACTTAACAGAATTATTTGAGGAAGTGACAAAGTTGATTGATGAGAGAAGGGCTGTAGATGTCATATACATGGATTTCAATAAGGCGTTTGATAAGGCTCCCCAAGGCAGGCTGATAGAGAAAGTGAAGTTGAATGGGATCCAGGGTGTACTAGCTAGATGGAAAGAGAATTGGCTGGACAACAGGAGACTGTGAGCAATAGTGGAAGGGATTTTCTCAAAATGAAGAACTGTGACCAGTGATGGAGTAGCAGTTAGCGAAGGGGACTGTCAGAGAATGCAGCAAAATATGGATAGATTGGAGAGTTGGGCAGAGAAATGGCAGATGGAGTTCAGTCTAGGCAAATGCAAGGTGATGCATTTTGGAAGACCCAGTTCTCAAGCAAACTATACAGTAAATTAGAATCCCTACAGTGTGGAAACAGGCTATTTGGCCCAACAAGTCCACACCAACCCAGTCCCCTACACCAATTACTCTAGACTTCCCCTATCTAATGCACCTTGCTTACATATTCTCGAACACAATGGGTAATTTAGCAAGGTCAATTCACCTAATCTGCACATCTTTGGACTTAAGCCCTGGGGAAATTGACATACAGAGAGATCTGCGTGTTCAGGCCCCATATTTCCCTGAAGGTGGCAATGCAGGTCAATAGAGTGGTCAAGAAGGCATATGGCATGCTTTCCTACATCGGACGGGGTATTGAGTACACGATTTGCCAGGTCATGTTGTAGTTATATAGGACTTTGGTTTGGCCACATTTGGAATACAGCATACAGTTTTGGTTGCTACGTTACCAGAAGGATGTGGATACTTTGGAGAGGATGCAGAGGAGATTCACCAGGGTGTTGCCTGGTATGGAGGGTGCTAGCTATTTAGAGAGGTTGAGTAGAATAAGATTATTTTCATTAAAAAGATGGAGTTTGAGGTGGCGATCCTGACTGGGGTCGACAAAATCATGAGAGGTATAGACAGGGTGGATAGCAAGAAGCTTTTTTTTCCCCCAGAGTTGGGGACTTAATTACAAGTTCAAGGTGGGATGGGAAAGGGTTAGGGTAAATATGCGTGGAAAGTTCTTTATGCAGAGAGAAGGTAGAGATGGACGTGATAGCGTCGTTTAAGATGTATCCAGACAGCTACATGAATGGCCAGCGGACAGAGGGATACATATCCTTGGAAAACAGGTGACGGGTTTTAATCGAGGATCCAGATCAGCAGAGACTTGGAGGGCTGAAGGGCCTGTTCCTGTGCTGTAATTTTCTTTGTTCTTTTTTGTTAGCCTGGTTTTGTCAGAGGGACAAAATGTGGTGAAATTCTTTGAGGAAGTGATCAGGTCTTTGGATGAGAGTAGGGCAATTGATGTAGTTTATATGGATTTTAGCAAAGCCTTTGACAAGATTAAATTCAATTCCCTACAGTATGGAAACAGGCCATGCAAGCAAACAAGTCCACACTGACCTTTGAAAGGTTAACCCACCCAGACCCATTCCCCTACCTAATGCACCTATCTCTATGGGCAATTTAGCATGGCCGATTTACCTAACCTGCACACCTTTGGACGTGGGACGAACCGAGCACCCAGAGGACACCCGCATTGACACAGGGAGAATGTGTAAACTTCACACAGACAGTCACCCAAGTCTGGAATCGAACACAGGGCCCTGGTGCCGTGTGGCAGCAGAGCTAAGCACTGAGTCACTGAACTGTCCCAAAGCCACACATAGGAGATTGACAACTAAAGTAAAAACACATGGAATTCAGAATAAATTAGCAAATTGACTGAGACAGAGGAAGCCGAGGCAAAGCTGAAATTGGAGACTGGTATCCAGTGGGATCAATTTTGGATCTTTTATTGTTTGTGATATTCGTAAATGATAATAAAGAGTATGTGTGTGTGTGTGTGTGTGTGTGTACGTGTATTTGAGTGTGTGTGTGTGTATGTCTGCCTGTGTGTGTGTTCATGTATGTGGGTGAATGTGTGTTGTTGTGGGTGGGAGTGTTTGGGGACATTAAGTAAGTTTGTGATGAGACAAATATTGACTGGGTGGTTGGCAGTGAGGAAAATATTCTTAGGCTACAAACAAAAATAGGTAGATTGGTCAAACGGGCAGATCAACGGCAGATAAAATTTAATCCTGATAAACCCTGACGTGATACATTTTGCCAGAAGTTGCAAGACAAGGCAGTACTCCGTGAATGGGAGGACACCAGGCTGCATAAAGCAATCAAAAGATCTTAAGGTGCTTGTTAACAGATCTCTGAAGGTGGCAGGACTGGCTAATAGGGTAGTTAAGAAGGCGTACAGGATATGTGCCTTTACTAGTCAAGATGTAGGTTATAAGAGCAGGGAAGTGCTGTTGGACTTTGTTTAGGCCATAGTTGGACTATTGTGTGTAGTTCTGGTCACTGCAGCATGGGAAGGATGCGTTTGCATTGGAGGGAGTGCAAAGGAGGTTCAGCAGAATGTTGCTTAGGCTGTAGCAATTTAGCTGTGAAGAGGGAGGCTGGATAAGCTCGGGTTGCTTCACTAAGAACAGAGATCGGAATATCTATGAAGGCCATAGGCAGGGTGAGTAGAAAGCAGTTGTTCCCCTTAGTCAAAGGGCCTATAACAGGGTGGTATAATTTTCACTGAAAATGTGTTGCTGGAAAAGCGCAGCAGGTCAGGCAGCATCCAAGGAGCAGGAGAGTTGACGTTTCGGGCCTAAGCCCTTCTTCAGGAATGAGGAAAGTGTGTCCAGCAGGCTAAGATAAAATGTAGGGAGGAGGGATTGGGAGAGGGGGTTGGAAATGCGATAGGTGGAAGGAGGTCAAGGTGAGGGTGATAGGCAAGAGTGGGGGTGGGGGTGGGGGGCGGAGAGGTCAGGAAGAAGTTTGCAGGTTAGGAAGGCGAGGGATTTGACTGAGACAAGGTGGGGGGAGGGGAAATGAGGAAACTGGCGAAATCTAGGTTCATCCGTTGTGGTTGGAGGGTTCCTAGGCGGAAGATGAGGCGCTCTTCCTCCAGCCGTCATGTTGCTATGGTCTGGCGATAGAGGAGTCCAAGGACCTGCATGTCCTTGGTGGATTGGGAGGGGGAGTTGAAGTGTTGAGCCACGGGGTGGTGGAATCCAACATGACAGCTGTGAAAATTGGTTGGTCCAAAAGGAATTTTCACAGATGAAAGCCAAGTTGGTTTATGGTGACTGACGTGTGATTTGACATTTTTGCGCTGCTGCAAGGCTCCAATCAGGATCAAGACCATTTGGCCCAACAAAGTGAAAGTCAGTGCTGGTATTGTGTATTCCTGATGAAGAGCTTATGCTCAAAATGTCGATTCTCCTGCTCCTCGGATGCTGCCTGGCCTGCTGTGCTTTTCCAGCACCACACTCTTTGATTTTAATCTCCAGCATCTGCAGTGCTTTCTCTCTGTTGTGCCTTCCAGTTGAACTGAAATTCTACATTGAGAGACTTGTGAGTTGGAAACTGTAAATGGATCATCAATTGATTCATAGTCCATCAGCAGCACACTTCTAAAAGAATATGAATCATCTGTCACCCGTGATTTACGAGATGCTCTTTCCATCATGGTGTGGGACATCCTTGCACCGATTGTCACACGGGATGTCTGTCCAAGCAGTGATGGTGATTCACAGCACAGAGGCAGATTTATATAGACATATAAATTCCAACCGTTATAATTGCTGTAGTACAAGTCAGTTCAAGATCTTGCTGGGCAATTTTAGCCAATCTACTTCTAAGAATTTTTATTGCATCTTCCTTGCATTCTGGGTGATTGGAAAGGAGGTGAGTGGGAATGACTGCTCGCCTGTGTTCACTTTATGGGTAGTTGTTCATGACCTAGACCCTTTGCTGGTTGGGGATGGCTATTCAGGGAACTGACCTCACATAGGGCAGTTTCGTATGTTCAGCTCCTGTTTGGATGACAGTTCTGAAGTGGGGCCACTTAAATTGAAATATTACCTCTGATTTCTTTCCACCAATGCTGCCAGACCTGCTGAGCTTTTCCAGCAACTTTTGATTTTGTTTTTTGATTTACAACATGCGCAGTTCTTTCAGTTTTTATTTGTCATTTTTATGTTGTTTGAATCACTGTGTGAAAGTGAGGTGATTTATTGAATATCACATTTAGGTGCTGAATAACCCCAGTTGCTTTGTGGTTATTGATGGTTGGAAAGTACATCAGGGAGGGCGTCTGGTAATATTGAAGGGACTTGTTGTTGCCAGCTAACAATTGAAAGTTTATAAATGTTTGCAGTAAAAACAACACTGAGCTGAACATTCCCCCAGTACATTGTATATGTCGGGGCTGCTGCTGGCACAGCATGTTTTATATCAAGGGAGTAATGCAGTGGATCAGACTTTTTGATGGAAGAACAACCTGTTACTTCAATTCCAAAAAGGTTCACTCGAAGGAAATGCTGTTGATGCTTGTGCAGTGGCATGGGGTGTTCAGCAGAGGGTATCATTTTAAACACAAGAGAGAGAAAGAGGGAATTAACCCCCAAAACCAAAGAGACTTCATTGGACAGAGACACAGACACAGAGATTACTCACAAATATACAACACACTGATACATTCCCAGGCTGAAGCAAACTTCATGGGAGAGAGGGAATATGAGAAGCCATCGAGAGCTGGGACTAACTGGAATATTCAGTCTGTCCATGTCTTAACTTCTGTTTGTCCCTGTCTGACTTTTCCTCTTCTCTCTCTCTGTGTCCTTTTGTCTGCCTCCCTCTTTCTGTCTCCCTCTCACTATCCTTCTCTGTCTCCATCTCTCTGTCTCTGTGTGTGTGTGTCTCTCTCTCTCTCTCTCTTCTCTAGCTCTCTCTGTCTCTGTTCTTTGCTTGCTCTCCTCCTCGTTGATCTTTCTGTTCCTGTTTCTTCATCCCCACTCTTCCTCTCTTCTCTCCATCACTTACTCCCCCTGTCTCTCTCTCTCTTTCTCTTTCACCTTGTCTTTTTCTCTTAGATCTGAAAATGCCCACAATATTGCATCCCCCTATTCTGTACCCATTTTACTCCCCTCCCAAATGTTTGCCCTTCCCCAATTATTTTACCCACCCAAATATACTCCTCACCCAATGTGTACCCTCACAAATATTTTGCTGTCCCCCATATCATGCTGAGCCCCACTCCCTGGCGCAGAGATTAATGAGTTTGTCTGGACTAACTGGCCTGTAACTGACTGCTTTCATGCACAGCAAGATCCTAGTCCCAGAATTATGGAAGCTTCACATCACAAGATAGTCCTTTCAGCCCATCATGCCTCCCTACCACCACAACCACCAGCAATCCCCCATCCTCCCCCCACACTCCCCATTAAATGATCCTGGTGCTGTCCAGCTCCTCAGGCCTTACTCTGAATGGCATTGTTAATCCCCAATCAGGGGAGACCGCTCTTCCGCCCTGTCTCATACTCTGCCTCTTTGTTCTCTCACTCCTCCATCTCTCTCTCTTCTACAACAGTCCCTTCCCCCCTCAAGCTCCATGAAACACTCCCCCTCTCCCTGGCTATCTCTCACCAACTCCTTGCTTCCCATTCCTCCACTCAAGAACTCAGGGGCATGGCTACTCCGCCTCCTCTCACAGACTCACAACCCCTGGGCTGAAGGACATGGTGAGTATGTTCAGAGACTAACTGGTCTTTTGACTGACTGCTGTAATGCACAGCAAGATTCCAGTCTACAGCCAACCGATCACACACTCAATGAGAAAGGTACTTCATGCCCCTTCCACTCGTCCCTCCACTCCCTGGCCCGGTTTAGACAACAGTGAGGGTAAAACCCAGGAGAGACAGGTGAAATGTGTATCCTACTGCATTAACTGTACAGCAACTTGTGGCACTCAGTCCAAATCTTCCCAAACCCCTTTCTCTCCCACTGGGACAGAGCAGAGGGGCAAGGAAGAAAGAGGGAGAGAAAATGCATTGAGAGAAAAAGAGAAGAGCAAACAGACAGAGAATGAGATAGTGACAGTCAGAGGGAGGGTATGAGAGAAAGAGAGTTCAAGGGTGGAAGAGATCGCAAGTGAAAATCCCAAGGACAGAAACAAGATGTCAGGCTAATAAAAGCAAGTATATTATCTCCATTCTTTATCTACCTTCAGAGACTGGTATACATTCACCCAAATCTCTCTAATTGTCAATGCTTCCCAGGGTCCTGTTGTTCATCGTGTATTTCCTTGTCTTGTTTGTCCTGCCCATGTGCTTCACATCACCTCACCTCATTATTGCTGTTTCCTCGACATCAAGGATTACTTTCTGTTCGAGACTTATTGTTAAGTTTCACCATTTTAACATGAAATTCAGTGGCACTGCTATTACTGAGTCCCCTTTACCCATATTCTCTGGGAGTGAGGGACAACTGGGGGATATATGGGCCAAACACAGGCAAATGGGACTATTTAACAGTGAAAACTGAGTGGCATAGTCAAATTGGGCCGAAAAGCCTGTTTCCATGCTGTAGACCTCTAGGACTCTATAAAACCTTCACAATCACAGTTCCATCTCCCTCTGCTTGACAGTGACTATCACCCACACCCCAACGCTCACCAGCTGCTACTGAAATTTTCCACTGAATCTTGTTGAAATAAGGAAGACTTCACATCGCTCCCATTTTATTTCAGAATTCCAGGAATTGCTTTTCTTGTGTCAATGTAATGTCTCGTGTGTTTTGCTTTATCCTTTATAAAGGTGAGAGAAATACACCACACTGTAATATCGAGTACACACAGTTGGCAACTTCTCGATCCTTTGATCACACAAATACTCAGACACCAGCCCTGCATTATCTCAGTGATCAGAGCTCCCTCTTTCCATCTGAAATGAACTGATTACTCCATAATCTAAGAATGAAATAAATGATTAATAACCAACCAATTAATAAAGTTAAAATTACAGAATCATTTGTAGTTTTCCAACTGAAATGCACACATTTTGAAATCAAACTGTAGCACCTACACAGTAACAAATGGGTGTAAATGGTGGGGGAGAGAGAATCAAATGAGCTGCTGCACACACATACAGTGCTGTTGGAAACTAAGGTTTTGATAGTTGGGGAATAATGTAACTTGTGATGTAGTTGGACTGGGGGAACCTCACTGGACTTGTAATGCAGTGACCAGGATACAAATACCAGCAATTAGCAGAATTTAATCTCAAATAGTTAATCCATCTGGAATTGAAAGTTAGGTTCTGCAATGGAACTATGAAACTAACACCAATTGCTGTAAATTCACATCTGCTTCACTCATGTCCTTCACCAAAGGGAATCTGGGAATCTTACCTGATCTGGCCCAGAAGTATTTTCTGAAGACATGAAATAGTTCTGACTGATATATAATGCATGGTTAAAGAAGTATGTTTCAGACATGAATGAGGAACGAAAACAGGAATGCTAATCGGTTTCAGCTTCGAAATTGAAGTTGGCAAGACACACAATGAACACAGTAAAGTACTTCTTCCTAACAACTGGTAGCAGGACAGACATGGTCAAGGTTGTTTTTGCTGATTATTACATCACTTCACTCCTAAATGTTGATTGCCCTTTAAACACCATCTCAAAGATGTGCTTCAAATGGCAAGGACTGAGAACAGATTCTGACTGGGGAGCATCAGATTCGCAGTAGCACCACGAGGGACCAAATTCGTCACTTCGTGAGGAGATGGTCAACCAGACTAGACCTGAAACTCGCATGAAGGGAACCAGTGAGAGAGAACAACTTACTTATGTCCCACTCCTCCAATAGATGGAGCCCAGAAAGAGAGAGAGAAGAGCAGTCTGGCAGACAAAGGGATGAATAATTGTGAGGCAGGGAGAAAGACAAGCTGATCATGGAGCTACAGGTGAAAATGGAGTTGGCTGTGCCTGAAGCAGCCCGTGTCATGACCAGGGCCTGGGTTGTGGAGGGTCGATGCAAACTTTATGGGCCAAATGGTCTCTTTCTACAATTAGGGATTCTATGATCTTTGACAAGTTGAGATGATGATCACAGATAAGTACCTAATGCAATTAATCATTAAAACAAACATTAAAAATTAGAGCTACGGAAACCCTCTTAATTAAGCTTAACATTGAACTGGGAGCTGAACTGAACTGCATTGCCAAAGAATTCATCAATCTTGGATAATTGGCACAGGAAGATTACCAGGAGGGTTCCAGAGCTGGAGAACTTTATTTAAATTTGGTCACAAATGGGAGCATCATTGGTTGGGCCGGCATTATTGTCCATCCCCAACTGTCTAGAGGGTAGTTAAAGGTCAAGCACATTGCTGTGGGTCTGGAGTCACATGTAAGCCAGACCAGGTCAAATGACAAATTTCCTTACACTAATGAGCTTTAGGTATCAGACGGGTTTTCACAACAATGTCTTCATGGGGAAGACTCCTTCCTTTTCCCCCTGAAATTGAATTCAATTCTCACCATCTGCCACGGTAGGATTCAAACTCATGTCCCAGAACATTGACTCGATTTTTTTCTGCCCTTGCCCAGTCCCTTCCCACTTCCATCTGTGATTCCTCTGACGCCTTACTTGGGTTCTGGATGCTGCCAGGTTTATAGTGTTGTCAATCACAGGGACCCTTTTTCCAAAACTCATTCAACTTCCACGACAGAATAATCATCTCAATCCTTGTGCTCCTCATGTTGTGGCTCAGACTGGGAACACTTCCCATCTTCATATCTCGCAGTTTGACCTACACTGCTGTCCCACAGGGACAAATCACCTTTGGGTGTAGAAGGATGGACTGGGCAAGGAATGGGAATTTTAATCAATCACTAAGTTAGCTTGGAAATATCTGCTGCGCATTATATTCCACCTGCTAATTCCTTCCTCACTCAGTGAAGTTGCCCATATCTTTGGTCATCCCCACAGCTTTCTCTCCCACCCACTGTAGATCTTTTCAGTGAACCTGGAAACATTACATTTGTTCCCTTCAGCTACTCATTGCAATCAATTGTAAGTGCCTGTGTCTTTAGCAGTGACCCTTCAGGCAGCCCCACTTGGTACTAACTCGGAGAAAGTGAGGACAGCAGATGCTGGAGACCAGAGTTGAAAAGTGTGGCGCTGGAAAAGCGCAGCAGGCCAGGCAACATCTGAGGAGCAAAAAAAATCGACGTTTCGGGCATAAGCCCTTGTTCAAAAATGAGGCTGGTGTGCCAAGCGGGCTGAGATAAAAGGTGGGGAGTAATTTGGGGGAGGGGCGCTGGGAATATGATAGGTGGAAGGAGGTGAGGGTGAGGGTGATAGGCCGGAGAGGGGGTGGGGGTGGAGAGCTCGGGAAGAAGATTGTAGGTCAAGAGGGCAGTGCTGAATCTGGGGGTTGGGACTGAGATAAGGTGCAGGGAGGGAAATGAGGAAGCTGGAGAAATCTACATTCATCCCTTGTGGTTGGAGGGTTCCTAGGTGGAAGATTAGACGCTCTTCCTCCAGAAGTCATGTGGCCAATTCTGGCGATGGAGGAGGCCAAGGACCTGGATGTGGGAGGGGGAGTTAAAGGGTTCAGTCATGGGGTGGTTAGGTTGGTTGGTGCGGGTGTTCCATGAAACATCCCGCAAGTAGGCGGCCTATCTCCCCCATGTAGAGAAGACCACATCGGGTGCAGTGGATACAGTAAATGGTGTGTGTGGAGGTGCAGGTGAATTTGCAACGGATATGGAAGGATCCATTGTGGCCTGGGAGGGAGGTGAGGGGGGAGGTGTGGGCTCAAGTTTTGCACTTCTTTTGGTTGCGGGGGAAGGTGCCGGGAGTGGAGGTTGGGCTGGTGGGGGGTGTGGACATGACGAGGGAGTCGCGGAGGGAGTGGGGAGGGAAATATATCCCTGGTGGTGGGGTCTGTTTAGATGTGGGGAAATGACGGAGGATGATACGATGTATCTGGAGGTTGATGGGGTGGAAGGTGAGGACCAGTGGGGTTCTGTCCTAGTGGCAATTGGAGAGGCAGGTTTCAAGGATGGAGGTGCGGGAAGTGGAGGAGATGCGGTGGAGAGCATCGTCGACCATGTCGGAGGGGAAATTGCGGTCTTTGAAGGAAGCTATTTTGGCAGTTCGATAGTGGAATTGGTCCTCCTGTGAGCAGATGCGGCAGAGGCAAAGGAATTGTGAATATGGGGTGGCATTTTTACAGGGGGCAGGGTGGGAGGAAGTGTAATCTAGGTAGCTGTGGGAGTCGGTCGGTTTGTAGTAATTGTGTTGCATCGGTCACCCAAGATAGAAATGGAGAGGTCTAGGAAGTGGAGGGAGGAGTCTGAGATGGTCCAGGTAAATTTGAGGCTGGGGTGGTATTAGCTCACCAAGCTGGAAATGACCTTGTTTACTGCCCACCAGCTAGTCCTCCAACCTCCAGGGCACAGCAAACACCGTGACATTCATGGTACACTCTCTCTTAACATCGCAATGGTGTCACGAACCCACAGAAACCCACAGAAAGCAGAGATGAAGGAGGGTGGCAGAAAAGTGAGAGGCAAAGAGAGAGAGAGACACACACAGGGAGAGAAATAGGGAGACAGAAGAGGAGAGACAGACACATTGTCAATGCCTATGAGGGAGAGCGAGCTGTGAGGGCTCTCTGGGCTGAATACATCCCTAAATGATGAAACAAAATTCAAAGACAGATCTAAAGTCAATGACAGCGTGGGGATGGCATTTCAAACCCATGGCCAAAGGAACAATGATGGGAACAATGTCGAGGTGAGTTCTTTCTCTGTACCTAACACCATTCTGTCCCCATCCTGGGAGTGTTTGATGAGGATGAAGTGAAGGAAGATTTACTCTTTATCAATCCCAGGATTGTACCTGCCCTGGATGTATACAGATGGCATTACATATGGCATTACAGAGGCAACACGTCTCTTTGTATAGCTTCAATTTTGGTGGGAGACGGATAAAATGGAGATGTCTGAGTCCTTAAAGTATGAAGCAAGGTCCATTAAACAATTCCTGGATTTTAGACTAACACGGGCCATTCACAAACATAGGTCAGCTTCCGTCATTTGTACAGAAACCACCCTGAACCCCTCGATTAGATTCCAGTCTGAAACTCACTCCCGCATATCTGGTATTCTTTATACAAACCACCCCAAGATCCTCAATTAGATGTGGACATCATTGCAGTTTTCTGATTTCTATTCATTAGACAGCCATAATCATTCTCACTCAGTCCCATTTAGTTCCCATTTCTACAAGTAGATTCTATCTCATTTGTTTTCTTTTTGACTGTTTTCATTTCTATCTGCATCCAAATGATATCCAGTGTCACTATTTCCGGGGTTAGTGTCTATAGTTAAAACATCTGACATCGCAATGTCCAGCATTACACTGTCCAGTGTCACAGTCTGATCTCACAGTATCTAGTGATAGTGTCCAGAGTGATAGTGTTGTAACCGGAGTGACAGTGTCAAGCGTTGGAGTGTCCGGACTGACAGTGCCATACAAGGAGTGATAGTATCCAGAGTTATTGTGCCCAGAGGTACGGAGTCCGGAGTGACAACGTCCAGAGTTATTGCACCTGGAGGTACAGTGTTCAGAGTGCCACAGGAGAATGAAGCTCAACCAAAACCTGCCTCCCAATCACTGGATTTGCAACACAGTGACGTTCAACCATTCAATGACCCTCAAGATCGTTCAATTGTTCCTAACCATGATCATAAACCCATGCACACCCCCAATTCGCACACCAGCAGACAGTTGAGATAAACTTGTTTAAAATTTTAATTTGCCAGTTGATAACAGTTTCAATGATAAATAGTAGGCCATCATGAAATCCTTTGATGCTGGATTGTATTACAGGCATAAGAACTGTACACCATGTTTGAACTTAAAGTCACCAGTCAATGCGAACAAATTCTGAAGACCTGTGGAGACTAATACTCATTCCTGAAGACTCTCATTCTCATCTCAGACCTTTTAACAAGTTAAAAACTGGGGAAATAACTAGATGAAGTCAAACCAAAAAAGAAGACCAGACCAGTCCAGCAACTTCCAAAGAAGCACTTCCTCCAAGCCCAAAATCCAGTCAGAGCGAGGTCACTCATGGTTTTTGCGTTCTCTCTCACCATTCTCTGTGGTTACCTGCCAGGCAGCATTCCTCTTACTGACTGACCCATTCAATATCCATCCAGCTGTCAGTCCCTGAGCAGAACTACATCTCAGTGCTGAATTGTCTGCTGTGTTCAGAGAGCAGTAATTCACCTGCATTATCTTTCCTGGCCAGATCCTAACAGCAAACACCAGTCATTTGTCTCTCCAGTTTTTTTTTCAAAGAAGAACTAGCCACTGTTCAGAGTTCAGTTCACAGTTCCAAACCAAAATGAGAAAAATAAAAAAAAAAGTGATGATCACAAAGTGGTCTTGCAGTGTCCAGCTGTACTGTGCTCACTTGTGCACTGTTCCAGTAATGCAGTGCCCACGCGGGCAGTGTTCCAGTAATGCAGTGCCCACTAGTGCAGTATTCCAGTAATGCAGTGCCCACACGGGCAGTGTTGAGTATTATTGGTGGATGTGTCCCTGAGAGACTGGGCATAAATAACCCCATCGACCTGTGGCCAACTACTTCAACTCCCCCTCCCACTCCACAATTACACTTCTTACACCACCAAATCCAAGCTATCCGTCGACTGGAGGAAGAGCACCTCATCTTCTGCCTTGGGACCCTCAACCACAGGGCATCAACATTGACGTCACTAGTTTCCTAATCTCTCCTCTTCACCCACCTCAACCCAGATCCACCCCTCCAAGTCGGCTCTCTCCTCTTGAACTGTCCATCTTCCTTTCTAACTATATGTTCGACCTTCCCCACTGGCCAATCGCAATCACACCCCCTCCACAGCTGGATTTACTGAGTACCTTCCCAGCTACCTTCCCCAAAAGCCCCACCCTCACTCTATTTATCTCTCAACCTCCTTATTCCCCCACATTCCTGATGAAGGGCTTATACCTGAAACATTGATTCTCCTGTTCCTTGGATGCTGCCTGACCTGCCGTGCTTTTCCAGCACCGCGCATTTTGACTCTCACAGTAACTAATGTTACAGTGCTAAGTCTCACAGTGCCCAGTGTTACAGTGGATAGTATTAAAGTATCCAATCTCCACAGTGCCCAACACTATAGTGCCCAGCCTCACACTGCCTAGTGCTACAGTGGCAATGTTGCAGCATGCAGTTTCACAGTGCCTGGCCTCCACAACAGCCAGTGATATAGTATACAGTCTCACAGTGCCCAGTCTCTCAGTGTTTCCGATGTCTCACCCACCGCGCCTACCACCATCACTGAGGTTTACTCTGTCCCAACCTCCAACCCAGCCCACGTTTTACCAAGTGTCCTGTTTCGGAGATATTCCTCCATGCACTGTACTGCCGTGTTGTCCATGTTGGGGTCAAACTTATTTGCAAGGAAATATCTCTGATGGACCACCCACTGTAGATCTCCTGCCCCATACACACAAATCTTCCCATGCAGGGAGGGTATAGGGCACCCCTTGCAACGACACCAGCCTCAAAGGACCACTTTTACTGCCCGGCCAAGTGGCCTGGTGGCCCCTTGGGTGTAGGGGATTGAGCCGGGTACATTGGGCATTCTGTGCAGGGTAGCCCACACATGCTCATCTGGGCTGTAGGTGTCCTCCGACCACTTGAGGAAGGCCTGGATTTCAACACTGGCAAACACATGGCCGACAAACTCTCTGGTGGCCATGAAGTAGGCACTGCCCACCAAGATGGAGGTGTTGATGTTCGGATGGTCTTTCAGTTGCGCCGTCAAGACGATTTGGTCGAGGGTATCGTGGTGGTATTGCCAACATTTCTAAAAGACAAGCGCAAGAGAGAGTGAGAAAACGAGAAAGTAGAAATGATAGCTTTTCAACTTCGCCTATGGATTTTTCCCCTCCCCAACTCCTCTTCACTCTCCTTGCCTCCAGCTCCAGCAAGATCCATGAACACTCCTTCTCTCAGTTACTCACCTTACAGTGGAGAACAAGGCCATTCAGCCCCTCAGGCCTTTCGCACTCATATTGCCTCGTGCCAGTCACCTGCTTATTTCCCCATATCCATGCCTCCCAAACCATCTCTCAATGCTCATTCGCTGAGCAAACATAAAACTCATCCTCAAACTCTCACAGTGGATCTGGCTCCAAAAATACACTTCAAGCTGTGCCCTCTGGTCATAAAGGTTGAGAGCACCAGAAAAATAGATCCTTCAGCCCATCGTGTCTGCGCTGGCAAAACAGGCTCCTTGCTACTCCAGTCTCATTTTCCAGCATTGGGAACAGCACCTTTCATGCCTCACCAGTGCAATGGAGACACTTTCCTGTGGTCATCAACTCCTGGAGTGGGACTTGAACACAGAGCTTTTGCCTTAGAGAGAAGGACACGATGTGCAGGGATATAGTTCTTTGAAAGTTGCATTGCAAATAGACAGGGTGGTGAAGTAGGTGTTTGATACCTTTACCTTCATTGGTCAGTTCATTGAGTATAGGAGTTGGGATGTAATGTTGCAACTGTAACAGAGATGGATAGAGCTCTGAAAGATAGTGGAATCAAGGGTTATGGGGATAAGGCAGGAACAGGATACTGATTGTGGATGATCAGCCATGATTATAATGAATGATGGTGCTGGCTCGAAGGGCCGAATGGCACCTATTGTCTATAAGTAGGAGTATCTTTGACTATCTCTGATATGTCTTTGCCATTACCAAGTGTGATCTATTGTCTGTAGAGGACATTGGTGAGGCCACTTTTAAAATACTGCATACAATTCTGGTCGCCCTTCAAAAGAAAGGATGTTGTTAAACTTGAGAGGGTGCAGAAAAGATTTACCAGGATGTTGCCGAGATTGGAGGGGTTGAGGTACAGTAAGAGTTCGAATAGGCTGGGGCTATTTTCCCTGGAGTGTCGGATACTGAGGGGTATCCTTACAGAAGTTCATAAAATCAGGAGGGGCATGGATAGATGTTGAAATGATCAGCCGGATGATAGTACACCTCACACAGCTTCCTTTATCACATACATGCAAGAAGACTCAACCAGCTGGGTCAAAGCCCACCCTTGCCTGGAGAGTCTGAAACAGGCAGTTGCAATCACACTTTTACACACAAATCAGCGTTCCCTTTTCATGAATTACATTTTGATTTCAAGCCTTAGCAATGCAACTGATCAATCAGATCCTGATCTAGATACATGACGTTTAGCATTAGATCATTGACCTTAAACTTCTACATAACCTGTTGAGTGTTGTTTCGGTCTTCCTGCCTTCTCACTTAGCTGGAGCCAGTTTCAGTAAGCTAGCTAGCTTACATACGTGCTTGGCTACACTTTTCTGTTGCTGCTCAGAATTGTTTAGCTGACCTCCTTTTCTATTCTTGCCCCATTTTGATTCCTTCCACGTCGGCTGTATAGCCAAAGGTCTTTTCCCAAGGGTGGGGGAGTCCAAAACTAGAAGCATAGGTTTAAGGTGAGAGGGGAAAGACCTGAGAGGTTACTTTTTCACGCAGTGGATGATGTGTGCCTGGAATGAGCTACCAGGAGGTGGTGGAGGCAGCTGGTACAATGACAATATTTAAAAGGCATCTAGATGTGGACATGAATAGGAATAGGTTAGAGAGATATGTGCCAAAGGCTGGCAAATGGGACTAGGTCAGATTGGGATGACTGGTCAGTGCAGACAGGTTGAACTGAAGGGTCTGTTCCATACTGTATGATGCTATGACTCCATGCTCTCTGGTTATTGAGGTTTAGAGCACCAAAATAATAAGTTGCCCTTCAGCCCATTGTGTCTGCACTGGTCAAAAAGACAAGCTCCGAGCTATTCTCGTCCCATTTTGCAGCACTTGGCCCATACCCTTGAGTGTCTCACAATAGCAATGAAGACACCTTCAGCTCCTGGAGTAGGACTTGAAGCCAAAGCTCCTCCCTCAGAGTGCAGGACACCACACAATATGTTCTCTACAGTATGGAAACAGGCCATTTACCTGGTTGATCCTGCCAATAGCACATGCTTGTCTCAAAGATTAAGCCATGCATGTCTAAGTACTCAAGGACGGTACAGTGAAACTGCGAATGGCTCATTAAATCAGTTATGGTTCCTTTGATCGCTCCAACTGTTACTTGGATAACTGTGGTAATTCTAGAGCTAATACATGCAAACGAGCGCTGACCCATGCGGGGATGCGTGCATTTATCAGAACAAAACCAATCCGGGCTTGCCCGGCAGCTTTGGTGACTCTAGATAACCTCGGACAGATCGCACGTCCTTGTGACGGTGACGACTCATTCAAATGTCTGCCCTATCAACTTTTTTCCGCCATGTGCGCGACCTCAACTACGATATGCAGCTCCTGTTCGTCAACCGTGACGGTTTGGAGGTCGCCCTCAAGGTGCTGCCTGTCTTTTACCAGGACCTGATCACTGTCTGGAACATGGTCGAATCGCACCGCGCCTACCCTCCTGCAGGAGTAGCGGCTGTTGTCAGGGAGCTGTTGCTCAGGAATCCGCACCTCCATGCTCGCAGGTTCGAGTGGCTATCGGAGGGGAGGGCCGTGGCGGCGAGGGCGACCAGGGTCGGGGACATGCTGGGTGCCGGGGCCCTGGGCTGGACGTTGCTGCAAGACATAGCGAGCAGGGCAGCAGTAGACATCCGGTACGTGACCACCGCCATTCGATGCCTTAAAACAGCGGTGCTCGGACCCGACGTAGTGCTCCAGTTGGAGGACGCTGAGGTGTGCAGTGGGATCCCGCCCGCGCTCACCCCAGCCTGGACAGAATTTCACATTGGCCCCAAGGTCTCGTACTTCCCGCGGGAGCCTGTGCCCCACAACCTGAGCCGCCTCCGGAATTTTAATTTTGTTCCTTTCAAGGACATAAAAAGGCGGGCCCTGTATAGAATGCTGCTGCACACCATCCACCTCTTCTTCCTCATCCACCGTCCGGACACGCTTTGGCGTCTCCATTTGCCACCGGGTGGTGGGGATCTCTATGCGAGCGTCCTCCCCCTTTCTCTCGGGGATCTGGGGTGGAGGGTGCTGCATGCAGCGGTCCCCTGCAACCGCAGATTGCGGTGGTTCACGGACTCCCAGCTCAACTGCTTGTTCTGTGGTGCAGTGCAGTCCATGGACCATGTATATATTGGGTGTGGGCATTTGTACTCCCTCTTTGATTTCCTCAAAAACCTCCTCCTCTGCTTTTGGTTGCACTTCAGTCCCACGCTCCTGATCTTCGGGCACCCGGTACGGAGGAGGGAGGGCAGGTTTGAAGACCTCCTCGTGGATCTGCTCCTGGGCCTGGCCAAACTGGCCATAAACAGGTCCAGGCAGCGGGCTGTGGAGGGGGTCGTTAGGGCCGACTGCCTGCCCCTCTTCCGCGGTTACGGTAGAGCCCGGGTGTCCTTGGAGAAGGAGCACGCGGTGTCCACCAACACCCTGGAGTTGTTCAGGGAGAGGTGGGCGCCGCAGGGAGTGGAGTGCATCATTTTCCCCTCCACCTCTATTTTGATTTAGTCCCTGCCCTCCCCTTCACTGTTTTGATCACACAGCATTGCCCTTTGATGTGAAGGGCACTGCTTGTCACAGACCACACGGGTGTTTCCTTTCTTCCTGGTGGTGGAAATTTAAATAAAGATTTGTGCACTTTGTGTCTTTCACTGTGTCTCACACCTGCACACACACACCATGGGTGCTGGGGGAAAAATAAGCACTACTGCAGTTAGGTGGTAGTGCGGGGGTAAAGAAGAAAACAAAAATGGAAACAGGCCATTTGGTCCAACAAGTCCACACCAATCTTCTGAATAGCAAGCCATCCACACCTATTACCCGACCTGATATTTGCCCCTGACTAATGTACCCAAACACGATGGACAATTTAGCATGACAAATCTACCTGGCCTGCACATCTTTGTGGATTGTGGCAGGGAACCAGAGCACCCAGAGGAAAGCCACGCATACATGGGGAGAATGTGCAAACTCAACACAGACAGGCGCCCAAGGCTGGAATCGAACCCAGGTCCCTGGCACTGTGAGGCAACAGTGCTAACCACTGAGACACCATGCCACCCCTTCCACAAGACACTTTATTCACATTGTGTCAAAAGATATCTTTTATCCTCGGTCCTTGTGGCATCATGCATGGGAGATATGGATCCTTGGTTACCCAGGGGAGGATAGATTATCGATGGTATGCAGGAATGTGGATGGTGGAACAAGATCAAAAGGGCCAATGGCCTACTCTTGTTCCTTGTATGTATGGGAGCATACATACAAGGAACTCCTTATTTGAAATCCAACTTACATCGGAACTGGCCATCATCTCATACAAATGTAGTTTAGGTTTCATTTGCGTTTCAATTCCTCAGTTTTCCTCACCATGCCTCTAACCCAAAATCTTACATCTGCATTCCATTGCATTTGTACAATCGGTGAACAGTGAAGTATATTTCCTTGACTTCATTACCGAGTGCTCACCCTATACCCATTGAATAAACCTCACCCCAATCTCCTTTGTTCCAATGGGAGCATCATTGACCTTTCCAACTGAGCCATCCAACTTAAACCCTGGCACCATTCTGCGAAATCTCCTCTTCTCCCTGTCCTGAGGGCCCTCACATCATTTTAAGGTCACCGGAAATGACCACAACAATCCAACTGGGGCTAAATCAATTCGACATGCAGCATAACTCAACCATTTATTGGCATCAATGCCTCTATTTATGAAGACTTCTGCTTTTCTACCCTCTTACGGCCTCCTCCACCTTCTAATGTTGATGAATGTTTATTGCCAGATCCCTCTAACCCTGTGCACTCTTTACGATTGTGCCATTACATTTCTATTACCTCTCCACATCCTTCTCCCAAAACATATCACCTTACACTCTTCTGTATCCACCTCTGACTGGATGCTGTCTGTTCATTGTGATGACTCTGGACAATTTACATCATCCTCACCATTTGCCAATCCTCCAGGTTTATCATTGCCCCGAATATGGGCATTTTGCCACATACTCCAAGATTGATATCACTGACATATTGAATAAAAGCAGTCGTCTATTTAGGGCTGAGATGCGGAAACATTTCTTTACGTACAGGATAGTGAAGTTATGGAATTCTGTACCACAGAAAGCTGTGTCATTGAATGTATCCAATATATCCAAGAATGCGATTAACAAATATTTAGGTTTCAAAAGCATCAAAGACATGGGGAGAAAGTGGTAGAGGAGATAGATGCATTGAGATAGAGGATTAGCCATGATCATACCGTATGGTGGGCGTCATGTAGGGCCAAATCATCTTCTCCTGCTCCCGGTCTTGATGTTTATATGTCCCAGCTGTGTGGATCATTCTCACCTAACAACCGACCAACCTCTCGTCCAAAACAAGATCCATAAATCAGGGCTTGTGTTGTCAATTTTGTTGTCCAGCCATTTTTATCTAGTGCCTAGTGAAACACTTCATTGAATCCAGTTCAGACAACATTCTCTGCATTCAAATTCTCAGCTGCTTCATCAATGCATAATGCGAGGTTGGAGACACCTTTTGAAAACCTGCAGTGGCTTCGCTTCATTAATTTGATCTAAGGCAGGTTGGTGCGAATTGCAGCCATAACTACCAGCATCAATGTCAAGTGCATGATATAAAGTAAACTGGGATCCATGCGGTGTGAGCCTCGGAGACCCAGGTTCAAGTCGCTTCTGCTCCAGAGTTGTGCGATAACATCTTTGAACAGTTTCATCAGTAAATGTAAGACCATTAACAAGTCGGGAGAGGAGTCGGCCATTTGGTCCCTCAAGCCAGCTTCACTAGGATCATGGCTGATTTAACATTCCTCACATCCATGTACTTGCCCTATCCCCGTAACCCTTAATTCCCCACTGACCAAGAATCTATCCATCTGAGCCTTAAATATGTACAAAGACAGCTCTCTGTGGCAAGGAATTCCAAAGATTCACAGACTTCTGAGAGAGGAAATTCCACCTCATCTCAGTCTTAAACTGGTGCCCCTTTATTCTGAGACAATACACCCCCTGGTCCTGGACACTCCCATGAGGAGAAACATCCTTTCATCATTTATCCTGTCAAGCCTCTTAATCCTGTCCATTTCAATGAGGTCACCTCTCGTTCTTCTAAACTCCAGTGAGTAGAATCCTGTTTAGCCTTTTGTTTTTAAGACAATGCCTCCATAATGGGGGCCATCCCATTGAACATTTTCTTAACTTCCTCCCATGAAACAACATGTTTTCTTAAATAAGGTGACCAGAAGTGCTCACAGTACTCCGGATGTGCTCTCACAAGCACCTTGCACAGTTGCAGTAAGATTTCCTGACTTTTATACTCCAACCCCCTTCAAATAAGGGCAAACATTCCACTTCAGTTCTGAAGAAAGATCACCAGACTCAAAACATTGACTCTGTTTTCTCCACGAATGCTACCCAACCTGCTGAGTCTCTCCAGAAACTGGTTTTCATCCAATATTCCATTAGTCTTCCCAATTACCTGCTGCCCCCCGTATGCAAGCTTCCCATGTTTCATTCACTAGTTCCCCCAAATCCCTTTGTGTTGCAGCTTTCTGAAGCTTTCTCCATTTAAATAATATTCTATTCTTTTGATTTCCCTTCCAAATGAACAACTTCACATTTTCCCAACATTGCACTCCATTTGCCAACATTTTTGCCAACTTAACCTATCAATATGCCTAGTATGGCGACAAAACATCTGAAAATGAACCTTCCAGCAAACCTACATCCAGAGTAATATTTCAAGTCAACCTCAGAGTACAACAGGGTCTTGATCAGATGGGCTAATAGGCTGAGGAGTGCCAGATGGAGTTTAATGTCGATAAATGTGAGGTGTTCCATTTTGGAAAGGCAAATCAGGGCAGGAATAATACACTTCATGGTGAAGTCTGGGGAGTGATGATGAAGCAAGAGATCTTGGAATGCAGTTTCATAGTTTCTTGAAAAGGGAGTCGCAGATAGACAGCGTATTGAAAGAAGGTGTTTCAATACGCTTGCCATTCTTGGTCAGTGCATTGTGTGTAGGAGTTGGGAGGTCATGCTGTGGCTGAACAAGACATTGATTTGGCAACTGCTAGAATACAGCATGGAATTCTAGTCTCCCTGCTATGGGAAGGATGTTGTGAAACTTGAAAAGGTTCAGAAAAGATTTACAACGATGTTGCCAGGGTTGTGTGTGGAAATGCAGGAGATTGGTACTAGATGTGGAATAATTACAGACACGATTGGCTGAATCGCATCCTTCGGCAAGAATTCTTTAATTCTGTGACTGGCGCAGAGGGAGATTAACTTCAAGGTTCATGTTATCAGGGGGGACACCAAAGCCTTTTCCTCAGCTGAGTGGTCAGAAAACTCCCCACTCTTTACTTGAACTAAGGCATAACCTGTCTCCACCAACGTCATAGCAAAAGTCAGCCATTCGTCCCTTCAAGTCTGCTCCACCATTCAAGAAGATCACTGCTCATCTGGTTACAATTTCAATTCCACATTTCTATCGGTTGCCCCGGGGTCCTTATCTTTTTTTTAAAAACGGTCAGCTTGCTCACCCTTTCATAACTTCATCAACTCAACCTTCGCAACTTTGTACAGAAGAGATTTACACAGTGCCACAGCCCTCTCAGGGGAAAATAATTCTGCAAGGCATTTGGTGAGGTCACTTTTGGAGTACTGGGTAAATTTGTGATCGCCCTGCTATTGGAAGGATGTTGTCAAACTACAAAGGATGCAGAATAAATTTACAAAGATGTTGCCAGGACTGCAGGGTTTTAGTTATAAGGAGAGGCTAGATAGGCTAGGACTTTTCTCACTGGAGTACTGGATGTTTATAAAATTGTGTGGGAAATCAATAAAAGTGAATAGCCCCAGTATGGGGGAGTCCAAACTCAGAGGGCATAGGATTAAGGTGAGACCTGAGGGTAGTGCAAATACGGAGCAAGTTGCCAAAAAGAATTGTTGTAGTGGGTACAATTACAAGATTTCACAGACAACATAAATTGGAAAAGTGTAGAGGGACATGGACCAAACACAGGATAATGGGACTAGTTTCAATTAGGATACCTGGTTGACATGGATAAGTTGGATGAAAGGGTATTTTTCAGTGCTGTAGGAGTCTGACAATATCTTATTCTACAGAACATCTTGTCAAACCTACAAGAGAAAGCAATGTCCAATCAACCACCTTATGTTCCCTCAGAGAAATTTATACATTTCAAAAAGATTTCTCAGATTTTCAAACTTAAATGTGTTAAGGCCAATTTGTTCAACCTTCCTTCATAAGATAAAGCCTTCATCCCATGAAAAAGGCAGGTAAAACTTGCTGTCAATATAATTATTTTATGTTTTAAATGAGAGAAAAATGTACAGACTGATTCTGATGTGGTCTCTTCAAGGCCTTGTATGGCACTTTCTCCACCCCTCAGGCCTGGAAATGGACTCTACATTTTGAAGAGAAATGCCTGTACTAATGGACTCTGGACTAGAAAGGACTCTGTTTGTTGGTAATTAACTGTCATATGGTTTGTTGGGCTTATCACCTGCACTGTCTTGCATGTCCATGGGTCTGGAAGATCTTACTGTGAGCTGGGAGGTTCATGGGTCATCCTGAAAGCTGTCACATCGAGAGCTGGAGGGCAGGTAGGCCATCCTGTGAACCTGAAGGTTGGTAGGCTGTCCCCGGGTAGGCGGGTAGACCACCCTGATGACAGTCTCCCCGAGAGCTGGATGGTGGGTAAACTTGTCTTGTGTGTCATGTGTGTCCCTGGGGCTGGCAGGCCTTACTGTGAGCTGGGACGTTCATGGATCGTCCTGAAAGCTGCCACACCAAGAACCAGAGGGTCGGTCGGCCACCTTGATGCCAGTTGCCCCTAGAGCCAGTAGGTGGGTAGGCCATTCTGAGCGCTGTCGTTCTGAGAAAGGGTAATCTGGATGGGCTGTCCTAGAGGTGGTCGGAAGGTGTCTCAGAGCAGCCAAGAGCCATAAGGCGCATAGGGGCCTGAAACGTCAATTGCCGTTCTGCTCCGTGTGCAGCTCAACTCTCCAACTCTTCTATATTCCTTTGTACATTCTGAACCTCCCTCCATGCAACTGAACAGTTTTAACAACCCTGTCTCTCTTTGTACAGACAGGAGTGAAGGACTGGAGGGGAGAGAGAAATGATGGAGAGAGGGAGGATGGAAAACACTTGGATGAAGAGAGGCCCAGCAGACAGGAAGGCGGTTACCTTTTTGAACCCTGGCGCAGGATCTGACTCAATCACGTTGGAGCCGTTCAGAGCTCTGATGCTGCGGACTATCTCCCAGTTGGTCTTCAGGGGGACATCTTGGCCACACACGTTGATGAAGTACCTCCAGGGGACAAGGCTCTCCAGCAGCTCCTTCATGCAGTTGAGGTCCGCCTGAACTCTGCTCCAGCCAGCATAGGTGACCCACTCCAGCTTGGCTGCGACAAAGACATTGTGGAAACACGAAGCGATGGCCTGAACGGCCGCATGAAATGGACTCGGGGATTTGTGGTCCACGTGGATACAGTAGACATTCTGTGGGAAATAAATGCTCCGTAGAAGCCTCTCGAACATCTCAATGCCCTGGTGGATGACCATGGAGTAAGCCAAGGGGAAGTGTTCCTCCTCAGGGCTCAGGGGGACAGTGATATACTTGCGGGCCCTCACAAACAATCTGCAATTTCGGGTCATGTTCAGGCTTGCTGCTTGAGGGAGACAGTCATCGAGTTGAGGAGGGACCTTTCCAACTCCTGCCTGTCCCACTGGATAATCTGCCAGCAGGTGGAGTTCTCCTCGACCAGCAGGAGGTGTTCCTGCATTGGACTGGCGCCTAGTTTCACCAGCCTGAGAGTCAGCCTGCCCCCTCCTCTTTGGACCAGCAGCCATTGGCACAAGACCACCCTGAACACACACAGCGCTGATCTGAGGCATGACCAGTGGGCACAATGCTGGCTCAGCTTGGGCATGGCACTTTCCAGAGGGCAGTGTCCCCAGCCTAAAGGCAATAAGTAAATGCAGAATGGATGCCCTCTGTGCTGGGCAGCACTGCCTCCACCAGGCCTTGGGGAAGGAGTGATTGCAATTTGCTAGAGAGGTCGCCCCAGCCAGTCCTCTCTCCTTGTGAGATTCTTGTCTTCCCTTTTCCCCAAGATTCAACGAATGGCTCCGACTTTCACTCCCTCTCCCCCCAGAACTGCTCTCCTTCTGGAATTCCTCTCCCACTTTAACACCTCTCCCTCTTTCCGGTACCTCTTTGTAACCCCTCCCCCTCTATAACCCCTCTCCCTTTGTAATCCCTCTCCTCCACTAACTCATCCCTCTCCCTCAGTAACCCCTCTCCTCCCTCTCTCGGTAACTCTCTCTTTCTCTGGGTAACTCCTCTCTGCCTCTCTCTGTAACTTCTCTCCTCCCTCTCCCCCTGTAACTCTCTCTCGGTAACTCCTCCTGCCCTCCTCTGGATGAAACCCAGCCAATGTTCCGTTGTTTCTCTGTCGGAGTCCAGGCTCCTCTCGTTGCCTGCTTGCTTGGCTACAGGCATTTCCTTCCCCAGTCTCCGCTTCTCTCCGGCCATTCCTGGACCGGTGCTGCCCGGGTGAAGTGAATGAGAGGATCACGATGGTGAGCAGCCAGGATCGAAGAACCTACCACCAGAGAGAACACAGAGCCAGCCCAGCCCAATTAACATCGCCCCAGCCTGGACTGAGATGCTCTTTCAGGAAGGAACCTGCCATCGAGCCCACAACAATGTGGGAGGGGTATCCCTTGGATGAAGAGAGGGTCAGGAGACGGGAAGGTGGTTACCTGTTTGTCCTGTGACTCTTAATGCCCTCTGGGCAATTAGGGATGGCCAATAAATACTGGCCTAGCCAACGATGCCCCCATCCCATGAATTTATTTGAAAAAAAGTGACAATAGTAAATCAAACTTCACCACCATCTCTCTCTCCCTCTCTCTCTCTCTCTCTCTCTCTCTCTCATGCGAAATTGGAATGATGGTGATTTGACCATTCATAATAAAGCTGTGAATCTGAGCACAGCAAGTTGATATGAATCCAAAAAAACAATTCCCCTGGCTGAGAGTAGCTCAGAGGTTAGCATTGCTAGAGCACAGTGCCAAGGACCAGAGTTTGATTCCAGCCTTGGGTGGCTGTGTGTAGTTTTGCATGTTGTCTGCTTGGGTACCCTTCGGGTGCTCTGATTTCAAAGATGTTCAAGTTAGGTGGATTGGCCATGCTGAATTGCCCATAATGTCCAGGGATGTGCAGGCTGGGTGGGTTACCATAGCCACACACACGCACACACACAGACAGCAGCTCACTCCTGCAGGTTTAGGCAATGCTCAATCTAATGCAACATCCTGGTGGATCTCCTTTGCCCCCATCTCCAGTACAATCACATCCTTCCTATAATGCGCTGACCAGAACCGCACACAGTACTCCAGCTGTGGTCTCATCAAAATCCTGTAAAACTCCAACATGACACCTCCCTGCTCATGTATTCAGTGGCTTTGACCTTTCTTAATTCCCTTACCTGCCTATCCTGCTGCCTTCACGGATGGCTGGACACACAAACCAGGATCCGTCTAATCTTCTGTGCTTGCCAGGGTCCTCCTATTTAACATATACTCCCTTGCCATGTTAGTCCTCTGGAAATGCATGTCACAGAAATTTGGACATTCAGTAGCACAGAATCAAGAAGAAAAAACGAGTTGGCATCTTTTAAACATTGTAACTGTGCCCACATACATTACTTCATCTGGAAGGTCATTTCATCACAAACCACTCTGGGGAAAAGAGTTGCTCCTCAATCTTTAAATCTTTTTCCTCTGACCTTACAAACATGGCCCTGAGTCTGAACTCCCTCACACTAGGGAAAAGACCCTTGTCATTCACCTTATCAATCACTGTCATGATTTTATAAACCTCAACAAGGTCACCCCTCAATTTCCTCTGCTGCAGTGAAAAACACGTACAGTTCTGATATGGATCCTTTAGAGAGGGGACAGAAAATGTTTACCAGGACGTTGCCTGGAATGAGGGATTTTACCTGTGAACAAAGATTGGATAGACTGGGTTTGTTTTCACTAGAATGCAGGAGGTTGAGGGGTGACCTTATAGAAGTTTATAAGATTGTGAATGGCATGGATAGGGTGGAACGTATGAGGCCTTTTCTCAGGGTGGAAGAGTCAGTTACTCGGGGGCACAGGTTCAAGGTGCAGGGGTCAGGGGGGTGTTTAAAAGAGATAAGTGAAGCATGTTTATCATGGAAAGGGTGGTGAGTTCATGGAACACGCTGCCAGAACAGACAGTGGAAGCAGACACAATTGTAGTTTTCAAGAAGCATCCATCAGCAGGCATGAATAGGAAGGGAACAGGGGAATACGGATCCTGTAAGTGAAGACAGTTTTAATATGGAAGGCAAAATGTGTCAGTGCAGGTTTGGAGGGTTGAAGGGCTTGTTCCTGTGCTGTAATGTTCTTTGTAAAATGTCCCCAGCCTCTCCAGTCTATTTTTATATCTCAAACCCTGCACTCCTGGCAACGTCCTGGCAACGTCCTGGGAAATCTTTTCTGAACCATCTCCAATTTCATAATATCCTTCCTACAGCAGCGTGAGCAGAACAGGACACAGTCTTCCAGAACTTCCAACTTCCTGACCAACCTCAGCACGCTATCCCAACTCCAATATTCAGAGAGCTGAACAATGAAGGTCATCACACTCCAGCAGGTATTGTTTCACCCTGACTCCCCTTGTAACTGTCCACATCTCGCTGGGACACTGATGGGAAATATCTTGGCTCTTTGACTGATTCGATCAAGTCTCATTTCCTACTGTTCCTGTGTATCCCTCAGAATAGGAATGTAATGTGCATTCCCATGGCAACATCACAATTACAGACTTGTTTGTAGATTCACGTGAAGTGGGCATTACTGACTGGGACAGCCTTGTTACCCATTCCCCTAATCTCTCCGGCATAAATAATAAGGAACTCTCCTCTTTAACCCCACTGTGTTTTAAGAACCCTGACCACAAATGCAAAGTCACATGGGAGAGAGTTCCAGGATTCTGTCCCAGAAAAACTGAAGGAAGGATGATTAATTTCAAAGTTGGGATTAAGGGTGAAGTGGAGAGTAACTGCAGAAGGAGTAGTGTTGCGTCATATTGCTGGCCTTGTCTTCAAGGTGATATTGATGTTGGGATTACAAGGTGCTGTTGAGGGACCCTTCCTGAATTACTCTAGTAAATCCACAACAGGTATAACATTGTTTCCAGGAAAAATGGACAGGATTCATCAGAGAAGGGAAATGCAAATTGCTCAAAGTCTTATGAGATGATAACATGGAGGGCCCAAGCAGCTGAAGGCTGGTGGAGTGATGGAATTAGGGGATGGTCAAGAGGCTGGGATCGCATGAGGGCTGACATAATAGAGTGATAATGAGCATTGATGTTACAGCTAAGAGAGCGTTATTGGGACAGGAGGAGGTTTCAGAGATAGGGTGGGGTGTAGGGGGTGGAGGAGGTTCTGGAAATAGGGAAGGTGTCAGGGCTGGATGAGGTTACAGAGATAGGGAGGAATGTACTGGGTGGAGGGGGTAACAGAGTCATAGAGATGTACAATGCAGAAACAGCCCCATCAATCCAACTCGTCTGTGCTGACCAGTTCTCCTAACCTAATCTTGACTCAATTGCCCTCACTTGACCCATATCCCTCTGCACCTTTCCTCGTTATATACCAATCCAAATGCCCTTTGAATGCTGTAATTCTACCAGCCTCCACCACTTCCTCTGGCAGCTCATTCCATACATGCACCACTCCTCAGCCCATTGGCCCATCTCATCAAGATCCTGTTGTACTCTGACATAACCTTCTTTGCCATCCACTGCACCTACAGTTTTGGTGTCATCTGTAAACTTACTAACTGTCTCCCCTATGTTCACATCCAAATCATTATATAAATGATGAAACGCCATGCACCCAGCACCGATCCTTGTGGCACACCACTGTCACAGGCCTCGAGTCTGAAAAGCAACTCTCCGCCACCGCCCTCTGTCTTTTACCTTCAAAGTCAGTTCTGTATCCAAGTGGCTAGTTCTGCTTGTGCTCCATGAGATCTAACCTTGCTAACCAGTCTACCGCGGGGATCCTTGTCGAAAGCCACACTGAAGTCCACATGGAATGCGTCTACCGCTCTGCCCTCATCAATCCTCTTTTTTACTTTTCTGAACCAACACAGTCAAGTTAGTGAGACATGATTTCCCACACACAAAGCCATGTTGACTATTCCTACTCAGTCCTCACCTTTCCAAATACATGTAAATCCTGTCCATCAGGATTCCCTCTCACAACTTGCCCGCCACCAATGTCAGGCTTACTGGTCTGTAGCTTCTCTCAGCTTTAAAACATCACCTTTTCATTCTGAGGTTATGTCCTCTGGTTCTCATCTCTCCTGCTTGTGGAAACACCTTTCCATATCCAGTCTACCACGGGGTCTCAGTATTCTGTAAGTTTCAATCAGATCTCCCTCACTCTTCTGAACTCCATTGCGTCCAGACCCAGAGTCCTCAACCGCTCCACAAGTGACAAGCCTTTCATTCCTGGGATCATTCTTATAAAATGCCTCAGGAATGCTCTTAACTTCCTATTGTGAGAGATGACATTACACTGAATTACATATTTTGACTACAGGCGAGAAAACCCCCGAACTTTAGCAGCAAGCTATGTTAGTCTCTCTTTTTCACTGACTGCTGCTATCTCCTCAACAGTTTGAAGGGTCTATGATGTGTAGATACTAGACAGTACAAACTGAGCATACACATCTCTCTGTAATGAGAACAACCCATGCTCTACTCAGACTATGTGGACTTTACCTTTACCTTCACCAAGCATACATTAATATGATTAAGAACACATTTACTCAACAACAGGAATGTTGGATGATGATTACAAAAATAACTTGATCCACATATATTTTGCCCAAACCATGGTTGCTACCATATAACCAAAAACAATTATACATGAGGAAGTCTAAACCCAGTTTATTCATCCTAGACACGTGTTGCAATTCAGTTCTTTCTGTTTTCTTGTCTTTGACAGTGCATTACCCTCTAATGTAGGTATGTCTGCTCTCATCTATGGCCACCCTGTTCAATGTCCTTGCCTTTATCTTCACTCTCAGAAGATTACTGCTGATCCCCTATTTCCTCTGCCGACAGTCCACACCCTGTTTGTCAACTGCACTTGAGAAAGGCATAGTGCACCATTTCTGATCTATACTGCAATGCCCCACTGGAGCTTCCAACTCATCTTGAAGTGGTTGAGTTATGATTGTTCAACTGTGGCCCTGGTGGAATCATGGGCAGTGTTGTATCTTCATTTTGCCATTGCCTCAGGGAGGCACTAGCATCTTGATAACATTCATAGACCCTTATTTCAAGGAGATTGGAGTGTAAGAGTAGAGAAGACTTACTGCAACTGACAAAAGGTACTGATGAGACCACATAGAGTCATACAACACAGACACAGACCCTCTGGTCCAACAACGCCTTGCCAAACATTATCCCAAACTAAACTAGCTCCACCTGCCCGCTCCTGGCCCATAGCCCTCCAAGCCTTTCCCACTCATGTACTTATCTAAATGTCTTTTAAACCTTATAATTGTACTCACATCCTCCCTTTTCTCAGGAAGTTCATTCCACATGCAAACCACCCTGTGCACAAAGAAAGTTCCTCATCTTTTTAAAATCTATTTCCTCTCAGTTTAAAAATGTGCCCCCTAGTCTTGAAATGCCCACCCTTGGGAAAAGACAACTATCATTAACTCTATCCATACCCATCATTCTTTTATAAACTTCTATCAGTCTCGACTAATGTGGGCAGTTTTGGTCCCTTTGTTTGGGGAAGTTTCATTGGAGGCAATTGAGAGAATGTTTACTAGACTAATCCCCAGTGAGCAGGGATTGTCTAAATAGCAAATGCAAAACAGGTTGGGACTGTACTCACTGGAACTTACAACAATGATCTAACTGAAAATTATGGGATTATTAAGGGATTTTACAGGGAAAATGCTGAGAGGTGGTTTCTCGTCATGGGGGAGTCTAGGACCAGAAAGCATGGTCTCAGAATCAAGGGGTGCCAGTTTAAGATTGAAATGAGGAAGAATTTCTTCTTTGAGTCTTTGGAAGTCCTTGCCACAGTGTCCCCTGTGGGGGCAGAGTTCTTGTGTATATTTAAGGCTGAGATGGATAGGTTCTTGATTAGTCAGGGAAACAAAGCTTCCAAGGAAAGCACAGGAAGGTGAAAGTGAGGAATGTTGGATCAGTCATGATCCTATTGAATGGTGGAGCAGGATCAAGAGCTTAAGGACCTACTCCTTATGGCTTTATTGTCATGTGGTCATCCTGAGCACGAACCTACTGTTCTGGAAATCATGGTGTTGAATACTACCACAATTGATGGTGAAATATGAATTCAATAAAATCTGGATTTAAACACTAGCCTATGACGACCATATAACCATTGTTGATTCTCAGATTACAGGTTTATTAGTGAAACTCCAGAACCATGGCAATTACGTTGGCTCTTAACTGACATCTGAAATAGTCAAGTAAGACACTCAGTTCAAAGGTAATAATAGATGGAAAACAAATGGCAGCCTTACCAAAAAAGCCACATCTCAGGAAAGAATAACAAGAAAAGAAAAACATCTTATGGACCAAATTTAGAGAATTTTTCATTTAATTCCCTACAGCTCTTCGTCTGTGGCACAAGGTCTTTGGAAGGAGGCAGGATCTCGGGACTTGTCTTCTACATCAACGTCATGGCAGCTCCAAGACAGTCTGAAACAATCCTCCAAACTCTGGCATCGATGGTTAAACATCGATAAGTTAAACATTGTGGAAGTGACAAAAACTTTCCGCTCTGCAGGTTTGTGATAGGGCAGTCTGAAAGCAATATGGGTACAGGCTATGACACCCTACAGCTGGGGGAAGGAAGTGATGGCAGAGAATCCCACTGCCCAGGTTGCTTGGCTCTCCTTGTTATGGGTGAATGATGTAAAACAAGTGTAGTCTGGAGAAAGAGGCATCAGTGACAGCTTGGATGCATTTGCAGGTTGCCTCAATGAGGAGATGCTACAAAAGACCTGATGTAAATTGTGTGTGTGTAAAGTGTATGGGACCTGATTTGGTTCCACGGAGTCTGGCGCAGATACTGCTGGCATGTACTGGACTGCGGCCTACCTCTTGCCCATTGAGCATCTCAGCAGGAATTCATCTTTTCCTGCTGGTGGTAATGGCATCAAGGCTGCGACATCTGTCATGTCCATCTTGCCCTCAGAGGTTTCTTCGACACAGGGAGGACAGAGAGAACCCACAGTTTCTGGCAGCCTGTTGGATGTTCCGAGTGGCTGGGTATGTTTTCTTCCTGCCCCACCTTTGATGTTATAGCTATCAGTTGACACAAATACTGAATCAGGATCACCTCTCTGCCTTGAGAAGTGTACATCATTCGACCATGCCTCTTACGCATGCATGGTAATTCCAATTGTTGGAACAGCAAATTTTGTCTCCTGGACGAAACTGCCTCTCTCGTATAGAAATGTCTTCCAGCCAGCATTGGTGTTCATGACACCTTTTCACACACTCCACAAGGTGGAAGAACATCAGATTTAATGTGGAGTGGAGTCTTCTCTGCATTACCAGTTCTTCTGCTCCTGCATTTGTGTGAGTGTTGGTTCTATAATCAATCACAAATTGGGACACTTGTGTATTGACTAAAGTTGCAGGCTGTATCTTTAAACTTTCTTTCAATGTTTGGACTGCTCTTTCCCCCAGACTATCAGACAACAGATGCAGCTGTCCTTACATGCTGAATATCATTCCACTTTAGGAAAGACACAAGGCTCCCTCCTGCTCAATGATGGCCTGCTAGCTGTGACCAGCATGTCCAGTTTCTGTGTATTGTAAAAGATCCTCACAACTTTTCAACTGTCATCCCCACATTTGATAAATGCATGACATGCACATCCAACCACATTGTGTGTACACAATGATTAAATGGATAACCACCATGAAAGCACTGGCACAGATGACGTTTAACTGAGTCCAGGTGTTACCTGACCAGTTCTATGGATGTGGTGCAGCTGCTGGTGGCAATCTTTGTCTTTGTTGGTACTCTAGCCATTGACCCACAAACATGGCTGCATCGGCATCTGATCCCGGCCACCAGACAAAACATCTTGTCAACACCTTCATTTTGGAAATCACAGGATGACCCTGGTGGAGTTCAGCCAGTATCTTGGGACAAACACACTTGCTCCCCGTATTACTATGCCATCCTCAATGGACATCTAGTCTTGCCAAGTCCAGAAAGGATTCCATTCTGGTTGTAATGCCCCTTTCATTTCCAACACCACCAGCTGTTTGTGATTCACCAGGAAGGGATCTTTTTGTACCCACAGTCTGATATGTTCAGAGATGATGGGAAACATGCACTCAATGTTTAAAAACAGAACAGACTTTTTCACTGCTGGCACCCACCATCGTGTATCTACCAATGGGAGTAAGCTTCACACAACTGCATTGAACACATGATTGCCCACACAGTTTTCTGAGGGTTTATGCACTCAGCATGACAGCCCAATGAATCTGACCTGAAGCTTGAGGTGTGATGGCCCTGACATCATCAGGTCTCCCTGGCAGCGGATTGTGGTCCATTGATATTTCAAATTGATGTCCTAAAAGGTATTGGTGGAACTTTCTCACACAAAGGATTACCACCAAACCTTCCTTTTCTATCTGGACATGTCTTCATTTGACATTAGTCAAAGTTTGAGAAACATATACCATGTCTGCCAAGCGATCAATGAGCCAGCAGTTCCCTCAAACTGTATTGGGAGGCATCACATGTCAGCACTACAGCTCACTGGGGACTATTGTGTGCCAACACCATCTACAATACCTGCTTTTTCACTTCCCGAAAGATTACTTCTGGGCGATGAGATCATTTGCGATGCTGATCATTTCTGAATAGCAAATCCAAGCTGCCAAGATGGAGGCCAGGACATTACAGAAGCATCCATAATATTTCACCAAACCAAGGTAAGATCGAAGCTCTGCTGGATGCCAGGGCACCCTTGATTGACCTCACTTAATTTTCCAATGTGTTTAACCTGGTCTTGATGATGCTATAGCTCAAGGAGGTCACTTGGAATGCCTTGGAATGCACATTTTTCCTTCTAAGACCCTGGAGAACCAATTAATTGCTGTGCACAATCTCTCAAAATCCTCCTCCCGGTTATTTGTACATAATTCATCCTGGGATACACTTTGTGAAATGTTCTCCATTGTTCACTGGACAATTTCACAGGCTGATGATATCCCAACACAAAAAGCAGTATCGGATATTGGTAATTGTAGCATATTTATGGGAATCTTGATCAAATCACAATGGCAGGTTCGCACGGCTCATATCCAGCTTCATGAAGGACAAAGCCTATAAAGTTTTGCATGTAAGTCCTCAATGTGATGGATCGGTTATTTATCTGGCTTCAAAATACAGATCACTGTTTCATCATAATCTCCACAAAGGCAAACTGACCCACAATGGTGACGACCATTACAGTGGATACAGTAAATATAGTGGTTTTATTATTGCTTCACTTTCCAGCCTCATGAATGCTGCCTCTACATTTGCACGCACATCAAGTGGCACTGGTCGTGTGGACTCGACGGGCCAAATGGCCTGCTTCCGCATTTTAGAGGTTCTACCAAACCTTGGGTTTCTCTTTGGCAATTCTCCAGAGACCTTACCATTAACTGTGAAAGTCTTGCTTTGTCCATCTAAGCAAAATGGAACATGTCACATTTATCAAAACTAAACTCCATCTGCCACTCCTCGGCCATTGGCCCCCTTGATCAGGATGCATTTGGAATCTTTGATCACCTACTTCACTGTCCACTATACGGCAAGCTTGGTGACATCTACAAAATCACTAAGCATAGAGTTGCAGAGATGTATAATATGCAAACAGACTCCAGTCCAACTCAATATGCCAACCACATATTCTAAATTTATCCAGTCCCATTCACCAGCAGTTGGCTCATATCCATCAAAACACTTGCTATTCATATTTCCATCCAGATGCCTTTTAAATATTGGAGTTGTCCAGCCTCCACTACATTCTTTGGCAGCTCGTTTCATACATGCAACTTATGTTTCCTATATTCTCAATACTAATCCATTTACATGAATGACAAATGGCAATGGACCCAGCACCAATTCTTTTATTCATCACAGGTCTCCAGTTTGATCAACAATCCTCCACTCTTCTAAAACCAAAGATGTAAAAGGAAAGAAACCAAGAACACCTTACATTTCCTGCATCAGATAATCCCAAGACAGACACAGCACCGGGTGAAACACTCTGCTCTTTCAAGACTAGTTGGGACCCAGTGTTGGAGTGGGATCGACAAAGTTAAAAATTGCTCATCATGTTCATTTAGAAGAACTACCAGCAGTGTTCTAAAATATAGAATTTCCAAACAAACATTTGGATGAATCTGGTGATTTTTTTAAACTCTGCTATTTCAAATCAAGAATTAAAGCAACTATCAGTGTATCAACGAAAAATGACGACACTATGACTCTGGGGAATGGCAAAATAAAAATATATACACAAAAATTGGCTCACCCTTCTCTCCACACTTCAAGATCACTGCCTTTAGTCCTGATGAAGGGCTTTTGCCCGAAACGTCAATTTCGCTGCACTTTGGATGCTGCCTGAACTGCTGTGCTCTTCCAGCACCACTAATCCAGAATCACCCTTGACAATGTCTGCAATAACCAGTTTTAAGTAGTGGCCAAAGGGGGCCAAAATAAAAATAAACTCAAGCAACTATAAGAAAACAAACGATAAATGAACAGCTCTGATGAGGAGTCAGCTAGACTCAAAGTCTTAGCTTGCTCCCTCTCTCATGGATGCTGTCTGACCTGTTGTGACCTCCAGCATTTGTTCTTTTCAACTGAATAAATGAATCCTCTCTGCGCTGTCATGATTGAACACTCCATGGAAAAGAACAATGATGCATAAAATCAAGAGGAAGTACAGTTGTACATAACTAACAGCTCACACTGATTCTCATCAAGAGCTTCTGGGACAGCGACAATGCAGGACTACAATTAAAGTTCTATTGGGACAAAGGTTGCCAGCTTGTAGGCATTGAGAACCTGCAGCAACACAAATTCAGAACAGTGTTCAGGTGATGACTTGGCCCTGCTCGACACTAGTTCAGAGGGGGAAATGGGCAGGTGTTGACCCTGTTTGCCATTATAATGACTTACATTTTGTTGTGGATCAGGCCAAAGACCACGACTAACTTCATGTTGCAACTAAATTAGAGAAGAACACTTCACAAATGCTTCTCAATTGATTGTGTCAAAGGCCTTTGTAAGGTACATGAGGGTCCAAGACATCAGTGAAAACCATGTCCATTGTAACTTTCTGGGGCCAAAGCCACACTGAGACTCTGGAAGGAGTTCCTCAACCGTAGGGAGGAGCCATTTGAAAAGGACCTTGGCGATGAGTTTTCCAATGGTCGACATCAGGGATTTTACCTTGCAGTTACCACGGTTTGACATGTTCCCTTTGTTGACAATGCTAACTTTGGCATGTGGGAGCCCTCCCGGGATGCTCTCCACCTTTTCGATCGGGCACACAAGGTCATGCAGCTACACTGGGAGCTCAGTGCCTCCACACTTCAATGCTTCAGGGGGAATACCATTTGCACCTGCAGCCTTGTTCTTGAGCTGGAGGTCTGCCTTTTCATCAAGACTAGGCGATAACTGAATTCCCTGAGTGTAATATGCCGCTGGATGCAATTCAAGAATTTCCACATGCTCAGCACTGACCTGGCTTTCAATAGAGACGGCTCATCGAGTGAGCAGGATCCCTGACATATCTGCCAATCAGAACTCCCTAATTGGACAAGGTGACCAGCCATAACCATTTTCCCACTAGGTCAACTTCCTCAGATTCTGGCTTGGTTACTGACACCATGTGCTGGACTGTCAACCAGCAGAAATTTATCTTTTTCTGCAGTTGGTAATGGCATCAAGGCTGTCACACCTGCCTTGAGGTTTCTTCTGCACTGGGAGAGTGAGGAGAACCCGCAGGTGCGGACATCCTTGCCATCTGAGGAGCTGGTTATGCCGTGCTCTTGGTCACTTGCGGGTTACAGCTATCATGTGATCCTCACAATTGTTCAGGAACACTTCTCCGACGTCATGTCCTTTACTTCGACCATGCCTGTTCCCCATGCATGCCATTCCAATGGTTTAAACAGCACATTTTGTCCAATGTAGTAAAGTGCCTCAAGAGCAAAATGGAGTTTTGTGGCCAGCATTGAAGTTCCTGATGCCATTTAACATTCACATTCATATTCACATTCCAATCCATGACAGAAATGAAAACTGACATTACACCCAGTACCAGTCCCTGCATTTGTCACAGGCCTCCACTCTTTTAAAACCAAAGATGTAAATGGAAAAATAAAACCAAGATGTCCTGATACTGCCTGCATCAGACATTCCTGAATCAGACACCTCACCAGGAAAAATGATGCACTCATTCAAAACTGAAATTAAACTGCTTTCACTTTGCTTACTTCTTTCTAGCTTTCCCCAGAGCAATTGTGTCTTTTTTGTTTAACAGGCTAAAACTGGCTTTCCCTGCCCCACCGACCACTTGTGAGCAGGAGCTACTGGGGGCCAAAATAAATATTCACTCAAGCAAATTAGACAACACACGAACAGCTCTGATGAGGAGTCATTTGGTCTTGAAATACGAGCTGCCCTCTCTCGTGGATGCTCTCTGACCTGCTGTGATCTCCAGCATTTGTTCTTTTCAACCAAATAAAAAACTAAACAACTAAATGCTATTTTCAATAAAAAAAATCTCTGCTCTGTTGCAATTGAAAACTCCTGGGATATGAACAATAATGGTTTAAATTCAGAGAAACCGTACCTGTACATTTCAACTAAAAATAACAAATCACTCACAACGATCCCTACCAAAAACATCTGGGACAGCAATGGTTCAGGACTACAATTAAAGCCCCCTTGGATCAAAAGTGGGCAGCTTGCCGGCAGTGAAGTCTGACAGCAAGGTAGATTCAGAAGTGTTGCAGTGATGACATAGCCCTGTTTGACACCGTTTGAGAGGGTGAATGGGTAGGTGTTGAGGCTGTTTGTCATTTTGATGAATTACATATCATTGTGGAGCAGGCTGATCATGGTACAAGTAAAGCAAAGAAGAACGCTCTAGAAATACTTCCCGATTGATGATGTTAAAGGCCTTTTTAAAGTTCCAGAGGGCCATATGCAGCAGTGAAAATCATGTTCAATGGATCACTCTCTGGCTGAAAGCCACACAGAGATCCTGAAAGGACTTCCTCAGTCACGGGGAGGAGAAAGTTGAAAAGGACTTTGGTGATACATTTCCAATGATTGACATCAGGGATACCACAGTCTGACATGTTCATCTTTTCATAAAATACTTTCAACTTTGGCATCTTGGAGCTCTTCTGGGAAGCTCTCCTCCTTCCAGATAAGGCAGATAAGGGCATGCAGCTACATTGGGATCTCAGTACCTCTAAACTTCAATGCCTCAGTGGGAATGCCATTTGCACCTACAGCCTGTTTCTTAAGTTGGAGGACAGATTATCTATTTCATCCAAGATTAGGTATTGCTGATCTCCTTGAGTATAATTTGCTGTGTGATGCAATTCAAAGAATTTCCATGTGCACAGTACATGATTCTGACCTAGCTTTCATAACGATGGCTCCTCAAGAGAGCAGAACCCCTGACACACCTGCCAGACAGGACTCCCTGACTGGATCAGGTTACCAGGCACATCTTGAGAAATTATATTCAATGAGATTCACTGGAGTGGACAGGAACTTGATACCATATGTGGAAGCTTTGCATGTCAGCACTCCAGCTCACTGGGGATTTTTCTGTGGTGAAACATTAAATGACGAGAGCTGCTTGTTCAATTCCCAAAAAGGCTACTTCTGGGCAATGTGACTATTTGCAAAGCTGACCCATTCAGTTTCAGACAATCTCTGGGAAGCACATACTATCAGGCAGTCCTCTCTGTCAGTGAGCAGCAGTAACCGGATACCATATGGTGAGGCTTCGCATGTCAGCGGCACATCTCACTGGAGATCATTCTGTGCCAAGACATTAAATGATGATAGTTGCTTTTTCAATTCTTGTAAGGGTTCTTCTTGGTGACGTGAGTATTTGCAAAGTTGGCCCTTTCTGAATACCAAATCTCAGCTGCCAAAATGGAGGTCAGGTAATTACACAATTTTCTGTCATATTTCACCAATCCAAGGAAAGATTAGAAGCTCCGATACAGACGTGGGAGCTGATGACCCCTTGGTTGCCCTTGCTTATCTTTCAATGTGTGCTACCCACTTGTCCATGTTGTAGCTTAATTATGTCACTTGGGGTGCCTTGGAACACATTTGTTTTCCTCCTAAAGGTTTGGATAAACATTAAATGATCTTTATTGAACTTCCCAGTGATTAGCAAATATTCAGATAAATAGGGACCATGGGTAGATCTTGTAAACTGTTCTCCACCATTCACTAGAACGATTCAAAGGCTGATGATATCCCAAAACAAAGGCATTCAAGTACAGTGGTTACACCCCTTATGGTTATCAATTGTAGCACATTTATGGGAATCCTCACTGAAGGACAATGCCATGTTCGTACGGCTCATATTCAGCTAGTAAAGGACAGGGCATCTGTGGTTTTCCAGACAAGTCCTCAATGTGTTGGATTGGTTATATTCCTGGCTTCAAAAATTCACTCACTGATTCTTTAAAACCTCCACATCGGCAAATTGACACATAATGGGATCAAATTGCTCTGCACATAGGGTACACTGCAGTGGTTTGATCATCGCTTAGCTTTCCAAGCTCTTGATTTGTGGCTCTACTTTTGCACGTTAGGGAAATGGGACTGATAGTGTGCGCCTGTCGTTCCAAATGGCCCACTTCTGCACTGTAGAGGTTCTGTCAACTCCTAGGACTCTCTGTTCGACAACACTCCACAGGCCGTTCCAAAAGTAGTCTTGGCTTCATCTTCTTACCAAAATGCAACATTTTGCATGTATCAAAATTATACTCTACCTGCCACTTCTCACAAACCGTGCACCCTATATTCTCATGCAAATCCTTCACATATATGACAAACGGCATTGGACACATCACCGATTCCTGTATTTATCACAAGCCTCTAGTCTGAAAAACAACACCCATTATGTGCAACAGATTCTGTCCAAATAACCATCATACCAGCACATACACTCTGCTCTTCCAAAACAGAAACAAAAGCTGCTTTCACTTTGTAAAATAAAAAAAAGACACTGCTACTCTAGGGAAAGACAGAAGGAAATAAAGAACCAAAAATTGGCTCTCGCTGTGCCAACCAACCACTCGTGGGCATGGGCCATACAGCACCAAAATAAAAATAAAGTCAAGGTCATCAAATAAAACAAACAACTAAAGAACAGCTCGGATGTGGGTTCTTCTCGTCACAAAATCTTAGTTTGCTCTCTCTCATGGATTATGTCTGACCCACTGTGATCTCCAGCATTTATTCATTTCAATGAAATTTTTTTTAAAAATCGGCTCTGCTTTGTTGAGATTGAACACTCCTGAGAAAGGAATCTGGGAATGGTTAAAAATCCAGGAGAAGGATTCCTGTTCATTTCAACCTGAAATAACTTACCGCTCAGACTGATCCCCATCAAGGGTTTCTGGGATAGTGACATTGCAGGACTTCAATACAAGCCCCCTTGGCCTAAAATTGGGCAGCTTATCTGCGGTGAGGTCCTGCAGTGAGGTAGATTCAGAGCGATTTTGTTGTAATGACATAGCCCCGCTCGACACAGGTTCAGAGGCAGAATGGGTCAGTGTTCAAGCTGTTTGTCATTAAGATGATCTACACATTGTTTCAGATCTGGTGAGGGATGGCGATGCACCTCTTGCAACTCAGAAAATGGTTACCTTTCTACAATCAAAGAGAAAGCGGGACAGTTTGGTATCCAGTGAAGTTGTCAGCTGTTTTCTTAACTTTGCCCTCAATATTTGGACTGTTCTTTCCGCCATACAGTAGGACAACACATGCATGGGTCACTACATGCCGAATGTCATTCAATTTTAGGTAATACTCAAAACTACCTGCTGGCAAATGAATGCACTTTTTCTGTGATCAACATCATTACAAGTACAGATCCCACAAAACAGACTGGCACATTCGATGCGTAACTGAGCTAAAGGTTAGACCGAGCAGAGCCATGAATATAGTGCACTGCTGGTGACAATTTTTGTCCTTCTTGGCATTATGGATACTGCCCAAACAACATGGCTGCATCGGCATCCAATTCTGGCTACGAAACATAACGTATTGCCAACGCCTTCATTTTAGAAATGATAGGATGTGCTTTGAACATATCCTGTACCTATTCGGGGCCATTCCCACAGTTTCAACAGCACATTTTGTCCCATAAAGTAAACTGCCTCACCCACAAAGAGGGGTTTTGTGACTGGCATTGGCCTTCCTGATGGCATTTCACTCTCCCCACAGCATCCAAAAAGATCAGATTTACCTTGGATTCTTCTTCGCATCAGCAAATCTGGTGGAGTTGTCACTGCAGTTGTGTGAGTGGTGTTTCTATAATCAATGAGAAAGTGGGACAGTTTGGTATCCAGCGACGTTGTCAGCTGTTTTCTTAACTTTGCCCTCAATATTTGGACTGTTCTTTCCACCAGACAATCGGATAATAGATACCCCTGTCACTACATGCTGAATGCCATTCGATTTTAGGTAATACTCAAAACTACCTGCTGGCAAATGAATACCCTTTACCTGTGACCAACATCATTACAAATACAGATCCTACAGAACAGACTGGCAAATTTGATGTGTAACTGAGCTAAGGTTATACCTGGCCATTCCCATGAATATAGTGTACTGCTGGTGACAATTTCTGCCTTTGTTGGCACTGTGGGAAATACCCACGAACATGGCTGTATCAGAATCCAATTCTGGCGACAAGAGGATGACCCTGGTGGAGTAGGTGGGCACAAAGGACAGGATTTTACAGTGAGATGAGACACTGACATGCGAAGCCTCACCATCTGGTATCCGGTTATTGCTGGCTCAATGACAGAGAGAACCACCTGGTAGTACTTGCTTCCCAGAGTTTGGCTGATGCCGAATGAAAATGCATTCAGATGGAGATGAAATGTTTAGCGTGACAAAGTTCAACCAATATGTTGAACACGTCATGAAGATGACTTACACGTCGTTATAGGCCAGGTGATAGATGGTGACAAGTTGCATGATGCAAATAAAGTGGAGAAGAACGCTCCATATATGCTTCCTGATCGATGGTGTCAAAGGGTTTTGAAAGGTCTAAGAGCACCCTATATAACAGTAAAATCCTGTCCTTTGTGCCCATCTGTGGCTGAAGTACAGACAGAAATTCCAGGATGGGATCATCACACAAAGGCAGGAGACAGTTGACAAGGGCCTTAGCGATACGTTTTCCAATGGTCGACATCAGGGATATTTTGCTGTAGTTACCATGGTCTGACACATTCTCTTGTCTTGAAAACACTCACAACTGTGGCATCTGGGAGCTCTCCTGAGATGCTCTCCTCCATCCGGATGAGGCAGGCAAGGGCATGCAGTTGCATTGGGAGCTCATTGTCCCTCCATTTCAATGTCTCAGGGGGAATACCAATTGTGCCTCCACCTCAAACGTGGGTTTCCTCCGGGTGCTCTGGTTTCCTCCCACAGTCCAAAGATGTGCGGGTCAGGTGAATTGGCCATGCAAAAATTGCCCATAATGTTAGGCAAGGGGTAAATGTAGGGGTATGGGTGGATTGCGCTTCGGCGGGTCGGTGTGGACTTGTTGGGCCGAAGGGCCTGTTTCCACATTGTAAGTAATCTAATCAAATCTAATCTCATTCTTAAGATGGATGACAGCCTTCTCTGTTTCGTCCAAGACTGGGGATTGCTGAGCTCCTTGCGTCTAATACCCTGTGGGATACAGTTCACGATCTTGCACATGCACATATATGATACTCACCTCGCCTTCTTTGCGACAGCTCCTTGCGTGCAGCAGAATCCCTGACACACCTGATAACCAGGACTCCCTAAGTGGATCAGATTAACTGCCACAACTGTTCCCCGGCTGACTCCGTTCCAATCATCACCTCCATCATGCTCGAAGTCCTGAGCTACAGGCCCTTTCTTTTTCCTGTAACATCTCCTGAGGCATTTCCCCACGAGATCCACTAACCTGGACTCTGGCTTGACTAATGTTGGCATGTGTTGGTCAGCAGCCCACCTCTTGCATCTCAGAAAATGTTTACCTTCTTCCACATATGGTAACAGCCACAATGTTGCAACACCTGCTGTATCCATCTCACTCTCAGAGGTTTCTTCCACACTAGGAGGACCAAGAGAACCCACACGTTCGGACAGCATATCTAGATGTTCAGAACAACTGGGTGTGTATATCTCCTGACCACTTGTGAGGTTACAGCTATCACGTGATCCTCACATTTGTTCAGTACTGCTTGTCCAACTCAAGCATTGTACATCATGGAATCTGTCCTCACCCTGACTATATGCCTCTTAGCCACATAAGTCTATTCCCATGGGTGCAACAGCTGATTTTGACCCATGATGTAAACTGTCTCTCTCACAAAGAGCAGTTTTGTGGCCGGAATTGGCATTCTAGATGTTGTTTTCCACTTCCCACAAGGTCTGGGAAGATGAGATTTATCATGGAATGGAATTCTGTGAAGTTGTCAGCTGTTTTCTTAACTTTGCCTATTAAGTTTGGACTGTTATTTCCACCAGACTATCGGACAACAGATGCAGTTGACATTACATGCCGAATGCCATTTGACTTTCGGAAATACTCAAAACTCCCTGCTGGCAAATGAAAGCCCTTTATCTGTGCCCTTTATCTGTGATCATTACAAGTATAGATTCCATGAACAGTCTGGCACATTCAATGTGTAACTGATCCAAGGTTACACCTGGCCATTCTCGTGAATATAGTGCACTGCTGGTGACAATTTCTGTCCGTGTTGTCACTGTGGGTAATGCCCCACCAACATGGCTGTATCCACATTCAATTCTGGTCACAAGTCATAACTTCTCGTCAACATCTTCATTTGGGAGATCACTGGATGACCCTGGTGGAGTTGACCTGTTATCTGTTCCATCCGTTGCTTGGAACAAACACTTTTGCTCCCACATTAATATGCAGTCTTCAATGCTCGCCTGCTCTCGCCAGGTTCAGAAAGGATTCCATCCCTGATAGTGATCCCTGGAGCTTTATGGAATCATTTGGCTAATACCACACATTTGACCAATACAAGATAAAACAATACAGCACAGTACAGGCCTTTGATGGAACTGCTCACCATGTAAAGGAAGTTAGACTCATAGAACATACAGCATTACCACACACTGCAGGCCTTTTATGGAACCACTTGGCTAATACCGGACATTGGACCAATGCAACAAAGAACATGATAGTATTATACAGGCAAGGTTTGGGACTGCTCGGTTAACAAAGGAAGTTATATTCACAGAACAAACAGCATTACAACGCAGCACAGGCCCTTTATGTAACCACTCGGCTAATACCGGACATTAGACGAATATAACATCGAACATCGCAGCACAGTACAGGCCCTTAATGGAACCAGTCGGCAAGTAAAGGAAGTTAGTCTCATAGAACATACAGCATTACCGCACATTGCAGTCCTTTTATGGAACCACTCGGCTAATAACGAACATTAGACCAATACAACATAGAACATACCAGCACAGCACAGGCCCTTCATGAAACTGCTCGGCTTATAAACGAAGTTAGACTCATAGAACATATAGCACTAATGCGCAGTACAGGTCCTTTATGGAACCAATTGGCTAATACTAGACATTAGACTAATACAACATTGAGCATAAGAGCACAGTGCAGGCCTGTGCAGAACCACTCGGATGATACTAGACGTCATACCAATACAACACAAAACATTACAGCACAGCACAAGCTGGTCGGCTAATAAAGGAAGTTAGACGAACAGAACAAAACGCATCACATGCCCAGTACATGCCCTTTATGGAATCACTTAGCTAATAAAGTAATGTAGATTCATTGAACGTAGAGAATTACAGCACAGTACAGGAGCTTTATGGAACCGTTTGGCTAATACTGGACATGAGACCAAGACAGCATAGAACACTGCAGCACAGCACAGCCCTTGATGGAACTGCTCGGCAAATAAAGAAAGTTAGACTAAGATTTCATAGCACATCACAGTGCTGTACAGGTCCTTTATACAACCACTTGGCTCATGAAGGAATGCAGATTAAGAGAACATGGAGAATTACAGCGCAGTACAGGAGTTTTATGGAACCCTTCAGCTAATACCAGACATTAGACCAATCCAAGAAAGCACATCACAACACAGTACATGCCCTTTATGTTAGACTCCGCGTCTGCTGTCTCTATATTATCACAGGCACTGCTTTTCTCTATATTATACACAGTGACTCATATTTTCTACTTGTACACAGGGACTGCTGTTCTCGATATTATACACAGACACTAGATATCTCTATATTAGACATAGGGACAGCTGTTAGAACATAGAACAGTACAACACAGAACAGGCCCTTCAGCCGATGATGTTGTACTGACCATTGATCCTCATGTATGCACCCTCAAATTTCTGTGAACGTATGCATGCCCAGCAGTCTCTTAAAATTTCCCAATGACCTTGCTTCCATAACTGCTGCTGGCAACGCATTCCATGCTCTCACAACTTTCTGTGTAAAGAACCTCTGACATCCCCTCTATACTTTCCTCCAACCAGCTTAAAACTATGACCCCTCGGTATAGCCATTTCTGCCCTGGGAAATAGTCTTTAGCTATCGACTCTATCTGTGCCTCTCATTATCTTGTATATCTCAGTTAGGTCCCCTCTCCTCCTCCTTTTCTCTAATGAAAAATGTCCGAGCTCAAGCAACCTCTCTTCATAAGATAAGCCCTCCAGTCCAAGCAGCATCCTGGTAAACCTCCTCTGAACCCTCTCCAAAGCATCCACATCTTTCCTATAATAGGGCGACTAGAACTGTGTGCAGTATTCCAACTGCGGTCTAACCAAAGTTTTATAGAACTGCAACAATATCTCACGGCTCTTAAACTCAATCCCCCTGTTAATGAAAGCGAAAACACCATATGCTTTCTTAGAAACCCTGTCCACTTGGGTGGCCATTTTAAGGGATCTATGTACCTGCACACCACGATCCCTCTGTTCCTCCACACTACCAAGAATCCTATCCTTAATCCTGTACTCAGCTTTCAAATTCGACCTTCCAAAATGCATCACCTTGCATTTATCCAGGTTGAACTCTATCTGCCACCTCTCAGTCCATCTCTGCATCCTGTCAATGTCCTGCTGCAGCCTACAACAGCCCTCTATGCTCACCTATCCTTCAATCCTCTCTTCCAAGTCATTAATAAAAATTGCAAACAGAGGCCCAAGGACAGAGCCCTGTGGAACACCACTCACCATTGGCTTCCAGGCAGAATATTTTCCTTCGACTACCACTCACTGTCTTCTGTTGGCCAGCCAATTCTGTATCCAGACAGCTAAGTTCTCCTGTATCCCATTCCTCCTGACCTTCTGAATGAGCCTACCATGGGGAACCTTATCAAATGCCTTGCTGAAGTCCATATACACCATATCCACATCATCAACTTTTCGAGTCACATCCTCAAAGAACTCGATAAGGTTTGTGAGGCATGACTGGCCCCTCACCAAGCCGTGCTGACTGCATTTAATCAAGCCATGCTCTTCCAGGTGGTCATAAATCCTATCCCTCAGAATCCTTTCTTACACCTTGCAGACGACAGACGTGAGACTTACTGGTCTGTAATTATTTCCTTTCTTGAAGAGAGGAATTACATTTGCCTCTCTCCAGTCCTCCAGTACGACTCCAGTGGAGAGCAAGGATGAAAAGATCTTCGCAAGTGGTGAAGTAATTGCATTTTTCATTTCCCAAAGCAGCTGAGGACAAATCTGGTCCAGGCCTGGCGACTTGTCAATCTTAATGTTTGACAAAATGTTCAGCACATCAGCTTCCTCTATCTCTATCCATTCCAGCGTGCACACCTATTCTTCAAAGGTTTCATTCACTACAAAGTTCATTTCTTTTGTAAAGACAAAAGCAAAAAGCTCATTTAGGGCTTCCCCGACCTCCTCAGACTCCACACACAAGTTCCCTACGCTATCCCTGATCGGCCCTACTCTTTCTTTGACCATTCTCTTATTCCTCACATAAGTGTAAAATGACTTTGTGTTCTCCCTAATCCGTTCTGCCTGCCTTTCCCGTGCCCCCTCCTGGCTCTCCTCAGACCATTTTTGAGCTCCTTCCTCGCCTGCCTGTAATCCTCTGAACTTGACCCTAGGTTCCTCCATCTGTGTTCTCTTCATTAAACACAGGGAGTCATGTTCTTAATAGTAGACACAGCATCTGCTGTTCTCAACATTGTACACAGAGACTGCTTTTCTCTAGATTATACACAGGGACTGTTGTTCTCTAAATTATACACAGGGACTGAGGGATAGCTCTTTTCTATAGTGCATCCAAGGACAGCTGCTCTCTTCATTAAACACAGGGATTCGTGTTCTTTATATTAGACACAGCATCTTCTGTTCTCCACATTATGCACAGAGACTGCTATTCTTTATATTTTGCACAGGAACTGCAGTTCTCTGAAATAGACAAATGTTTTGCTGTTCTCTGCATTATACACAGAGGCTGCTGTTCTCTATATTATACACAGGGACTGCTGTTCTCAAAATTGTACAAAGGGAGTGCTTTTCTCTAGATTTTACATATGGACTGCTGACCTCGATATTAGACACAGGGACTGCTGTTGTCTCTATTATGCACGTACAGCAATTCTCTATATTATACACAGTGACTGTTGTTCCCTGTATTAGACACAGGGACTGCTGTTCACTATATGAGACACAGAAACAGCTGTTCTCTATATTATACACAGGGACTGCTGTACTCGACATTGTACACAAAGTTTGCTTATCTGCATATTTCTTTATATTGTACACACGCACTGCTGTTCTCTATATAATACACAGTGGCTGCTGCTCTCTATATTGCACACAGAGATAGCTGTTCTCTATATTATACACAGTGACTCATATTCCGCATATTGTACACAGGGACTGCTGTTCTCTATATTATACACAGACACTGGTGTTCTCCACATTATACACAGAAATGGCTGTTCTCTTCATTAAATACAGGAGTCATGTTCCTTATATCAGACACAACTTCTGCAGTTCTCTATATTATGCACAGGGACTGCTGTTCTTCACATAATGCACAGGCACTGCTGTTCTCTAAAATAGATAGAGGGACTGTTGTTCCCTGTGTTACACACAGGAATAGCTGTTTTCCATATTGTGCACAATGACTTATATTCTCTATAGGTTGTAGGTTTGCTCGCTGAGCTGTAGGTTTGATATCCAGACGTTTCATTACCTGGCTAGGTAATATCATCAGTGGCGACTTCCAAGTGAAGCGAAGCTGTTGTCTCCTGCTTTCTATTTATATCTTTCTCCTGGATGGGGTTCCTGGGGTTTGTGGTGATGTCATTTCCTGTTCGTTTTCTGAGCGGTTGTTAGATGGCATCTAGATCTATGTGTTTGTTTATGGCGTTGTGGTTGGAGTGCCAGGCCTCTAGGAATTCTCTGGCATAACTTTGCTTAGCTTGTCCCAGGATAGATGTGTTGTCCCAGTCGAAATGTTGGGTTTCTTCATCCGTGTGCAGGGCTTCAAGGGAGAGAGGGTCGTGTCTTTTTGTGGCTAGCTGGTGTTCGTGTATCCTGGTGGCTAACTTGCTTCCTGTGAGACCTATGTAGTGTTTGTGGCAGTCCTTGCATGGAATTTTGTAGATGACGTTGGTTTTGTCCATGGGTTGTACTGGGTCTTTTAAGTTTGTTAGTTTTTGTTTGAGGGTGTTGGTGGGTTTGTGTGCTACTAGGATTCTGAGGGGTCTTAGTAGTCTGGCTGTCATTTCTGAAACTTCTTTGATGTATGGTAAGGCGATTAGGGTTTCTGGCTTTGTTTGGTCTGCTTGTCGTGGTTTGTTCTTGAGGAATGTGCGCACTGTATATTTTGAGTATCCATTCTTCTTGAGTAAGTTGTATTGGTGGTTCTCCTCTGTTTTACGATGTACATATGAACTGCTGTTGTCTATATTGCACACAGGGACTGCTGTTCTTTATATTATGCACAGGCACTGCTGTTCTCTAAAATAACAGAGGGACTGCTGTTCTCTATATTGTACACAGGGACGGCTGTTCTCTTTATTCAAATCGGGGAATCATGTTCTTTGTATTAAACACAGCATCTTCTTTCTCAATATGATACACAGTGACTGCTGTTTTCCATATTGTACACAGGGACTGCTGTTCTCTAAGATAGACACAGGGACTGCTGTTCTCTGTATAACACACAGGGATAGCTGCTCTCTCAGTTATACCCAGAAACCAATGTTCTCTATAGACACAGGGACTGCTGTTCTCTATATTATACATGGACACTGATATTCTCTACATTATAGCTTAAAATGTGTTGCTGGAAAAGCGCAGCAGGTCACGCAGCATCAAAGGAGAAGGAGAATCGACGTTTCGGGCACAAGCCCTTCTTTCCAGCAACACATTTTTAAGCTCTGATCCCTAGCATCTGCAGTCCTCACCTTCTCCTAGTTCTCTATATTATACACAGGGACGGCTGTACTCTTTTTAAACACAGAGAGTCATGTTCTTTATATTAGACGCAGCATCTGCTGTTCTCTATATTATACACAGGGACAGCTGCTCTCGACATTGTACATAGAGACTGCCTTTCTCTATATTATACACAGTGACTACTGTTGTCTAGATGAAACATATGGACTGCTGTTCCCAATATTTTACACAGGGACTGCTGGCCTTAATATTGTGCACACGGAATGCTGTTCTCTAAAAGAGGCACAGGGACTGCTGTTCTCTATATTATACACAGGGACTGCTGTTCTCCATATTATACACAAGGACTGCTGTTTTCTGTATTTTCCAGAGGGACTGCTGTTCTCTATATTGTACATATGAACTGCTGTTGTCTATATTGCACACAGGGACTGCTGTTCTTTATATAATGCACAGGCACTGCTGTTCTCTAAAATAGACAGAGGGACTGCTGTTCTCTATATTGTACACAGGGAATGCTGTTCTCTATTATGTACCCAGACACTGGTGTTTTCTGTATTATACAGAGATGATTGTTCTCTATATTAAACACAGGGATTACTGTTCTTTATATTAGACATAGCATCTGCTATTCTCTATATTATACACAGGGACTGCTGTTCTTGTCATTGTTCACAGAGAGTGCTTTTCTCTATATTAAACATAGTTTCTGCTCTTCTCTAGATTATACATATGTACTGTTGATCTCTGTATAAGACTCATATTCTCTTCTCGATATTATACATATGAACAGCTGTTCTTGATATTGTGCACAGGCCTGCTGATCTCTAAAATAGACACAGGGACTGCTGCTTTCTGTATTTTCCAGAGGGACTGCAGTTCTCTATATTGTATATATAGAGAACTGAAGGGTTTATCTCCTGCTTGTTGGATGCTGCCTGACCTGCTGCGCTTTTCCAGCAACACATTTTTCAGTTCTGATCTTCAGCATCTGCAGTCCTCATTTTCTCCTATATTGTACATATGAACTGCTGTTGTCTATATTGCACACAGGGACTGCTGCTCTACATATCATGCACAGGCACTGCTGTTCTATACAATAGACAGAGGGACTGCTGTTCTCTATATTGTACACAAGGGAATGCTGTTCTCTATATTGTACACAGACACTGGTGTTCTCTATATTATACATAGGGATGGCTGTTCTCTGTATTAAACGCAGGGATTCATGTTCTTTATATTGTGCACAGGCACTGCTGTATTAGACACAGCACTGCTGTATTAGACACAGCACCTGCTGTTCTCTATATTATACACAGGGACTGCTGTTCTCTCGATTATACATTTGGACTGCTGTTCTTTATATTGTGCACAGGCACTGCAGACACTGGTATTTCTCTATATTATACACAAAGACAGCTGTTCTCTATATTAAACACAGGGAGTCATGTTCTTTATATTGTGCACAAGCACTGCTGTTCTCTATATTATACACAGGGACTGCTGCTCTCGATGTTATGCACAGGGATAGATGTTCTCTATATTACACACAGTGACTGCTGTTCTCGAGATTATACATATGGACTGCTGTTCTTTGTATTGTGCACAGGGGCTGCTGTTCTCTAAAGTAGACACAGGGACCGCTGTCCTTTATATGATGCGCAGGGATAGCTGTTGTCTATATTATATAAAGTGACTCATATTCTCTATCTTATACACAGGGACTGCTGCTTTCTATATTATACCCAGATGCTGGTGTTTATCTATATTATCCACAGGGATGGCTGTTCTCTATATTATATGCAGTGACTCATATTCTCTATATTGTACACAGGGACTGCTGCTCTCTATATTACACCCAGACACTGGTGTTTCTCTATATTATACACAGGGATGGCTGTTCTCTATATTATATGCAGTGACTCATATTCTCTATATTGTACACAGGGACTCTGCTCTGTATATTACACCCAGACACTGGTGTTTCTCTATATTATCCACAGGGATGGCTGTTCTCTATATTAAACACAGGAAGTCATGTTCTTTATATTGTGCACAGGTACTGCTGTTCTCTAAAATAGACACAGGGACTGCTGTCCTCTATATTATACACAGAGATAGAAGTTCTCTCTATTATACACAGTGACTCATATTCTCTATATTGTACACAGGGACTGTTGTTCTCTATATTATACACAGACACTGGTGTTCTCTATATTCTACACAAGGATGGCTGTCCTCTTCATTAAACACAGGGAGTCTTGTTCCTTATACTAGACACAGAGTCTACTGTTCTCTACATTATACACAGGGACTGTTGTTCTTTATATTATGCACAAACATTGCTGTTCTCTGAAACTGACACAGAGACTGTTGTTCTCATTATTAAACACAGGAATTGCTGTTCTGTGGAATTATAAAGAGGAACTGCTGCTCTCTATATTATACACCGGGACTGCTGTTTTCTGCATTATTCCGATGGGCTGCTGTTCGCTATATTATACATATGAACTGCTGTTGTCTATATTGCACACAGGGACTGCTCTTCTTTATATATTTCACAGGCACTGCTGTTCTCTAAAGTCGGCAGACGGACTGCTGTCCTCTATGTTATACTCAGAGACTGCTGCTCTCTATATTACACGCAGGAATGTTTTGTCTCTATATTATGCACAATGACATTGTGCCACACTCCGGCATTTATAGTGGCTTGTCTCTGCCACTTCCGGTTGTCAGTTCTTGCTGTCCGCTGCAGTGGCCGGTAGATTGGGTCCAGGTCGATGTGTTTGTTGATAGAATCTGTGTATGAATGCCATAGTCAATGCCGCTTGTTGATAGAATCTGTGCATGAGTGCCATGGTCGATGTGTTTGTTGATAGAATCTGTGCATGAGTGCCATGGTCGATGTGTTTGTTGATAGAATTCGTGGATGAATGCCATAGTCAATGCCGCTTGTTGATAGAATCTGTGGATGAGTGCCATTGTCGATGTGTTTGTTGATAGGAACTGTGGATGAGTGCCATGGTCGATGTGTTTGTTGATAGAATTTGTGGAGCTCCAGCCACTGCAGCGGACAGCAAGAACTGACAACCGGAAGCGGCAGTGACAAGCCACTATAAATGCTGGAGGAAACATCACAGAAGCGCTTCACAGGAGGCTCCCAAACACTGAGGATGTCACCTAGAAAGGGGACGAAACGTTTGCAACACAAATTCGGCGAACAGAACCACAACAACGAGTACCCGAGCTACAAATCTTCTCCCAAAATTTGAGCTATTCTCTATATTATTCATAGTGAATGTTATTCCCTGTATTAGACACAGGGACTGCTGTTCTCTAGTTATACACAGGGCTGCTGTTCTCTTTATTAAACACAGGGGCTGCTGTTCTCAACATTGTGCAGAGAGACTGCTTTTCTCTATATTATACACAGGGACTGCTGTTTTCTGCATTATCTCGACGCACTGCTGTTCTCTATATTATACACAAGGATCACTGTTATCTTTATTAAACACAGGGATTCATGTTCTTTTTGTATTAGACACAGCATCTGCTGTTCTCTATTTTATTCACAGGGTCTTGTTTCTCCATATTGTACACAGGGACTGCTGTTCTCTGTCTTATACAGCGGGACTGCTGTTCTCTATATTATACATATGAACTGTTGTTGTCTATATTACACACAGGGACGCATGTTCTTTATATAATGCACAGGCACTACTGTTCTCAAATATACACAGGGACTGCTGTTGCCTATATTAGACACCGGGACAGCCGTTCCCTATATGAAACACAGAGACTGTTGTTCTCTACATCATACACAGGCAGTGCTGTTCTCGAAAATAACCACAGAAACTGTTGTTCTCCATATTATACGCAGGACTGCTGTTCTCTTTATTAAACACAGGGACTGCTGTTCTCTTTATTCAACACAAGGACTGCTGTTCTCTATATTATATTTAAAGAGTTCTGTCCTCTTTATTATACACAGGGACTGCTGTTCCCAATATGGGACACACGGACTGCTGTTCACAATATGAGACACAGGGACTGCTGTTCGATATGTTATAAACAGTGACAGCTGGTCTCTATTGCACACAAGGACTCAGGTTCTCTACATTTCACAAAGCGACTGCTGTTCTCTGTATGATACATAGAGAATAGTTGTCCCTATGTTTTGCACATGGACTGCCATTCTCCAGAATACACACAGACACTGCTGTTTTCTATGTTGTACGCAGGGATAGCTTTTGTCTCTAGAATTCACAGGAACTGCTTTTCGCTAACATACATAGGGACAGCTGCTCTCTATATTATGCACAAGAACTCATGTTCTCTATTTTAGACACAAGGACTGCTTTTCCCATTAGTAACGTAGGGACTGCTGTACTCTATATCATACACAGGAATCGCTGTTCTCCATATGAAACACAGCGACTACTGTTCTCCACATTAGAATCAGGGACTGCGATATTATGCATAGGGCTGCTATTTTCCATATTGTACACAGGGACTGCTATTCTCTCTTATACACGCGCACTGTTGTCCTCCACTATAGACACAAGGACTGCTGTTCTCCACATTATGCGCAAGTAAGGCTGTTCTCTCTATTGCACAGAAGGACTCCTGATCTCTATAACATACACAATTACTCTATATTATACACAGAGACTGCTAAATTTCTTTATGAAACACAGGGATTGCTCTTCTCTATGTTATACACAGGGATTGTTGTTCTCTATTTTGTACATAGGGACTGCTAATCTCTTTATGAAAGACGGGGACAGCTCTTCTTTATATCATACACAGGAAATGCTTCTCTATATGAAACATAGGGACTGCTGTTCTCAACAATGTACACAGGATAGCTGGTCTCTAAATTCAAAACTGCTATTCATAAAACACAGGAACTGCTGGTCTCTCTGTTATATGTAGGTCTGCTGTACTCTACAATGTCTGCAGGAATGCATTTTTCTACATGTTACATAGGCACTACAGTTCTCTACCAGACACTCAGGGAGAGCTGTTCTCTCTATTATGCACTGGCACAGCTGCTCTCTACATGAGACACAGGGTCTGCTGTTCTCCCCAGTATACACAGGGACTGCTGTTCTGCACATTAGAAACAGGGACTGCTGTTCTCCACAATGTATGCAGGACCACAGTTTTTTACACTTTACACAGGGACCTCTATTCTCTATATTATATGAAGAGACTGCTGTTCTCTACAATATACGCAGGAGTACTGGTCTCTATATTTTACACATAGACTTCTGTTCACTACCAGACACTCAGAGACAGCTGTTCTCTATATTATGCATTGGCACTGCTGTTCTACACAATAGAATCAGGGACTGCCACATTATTCTCAGTGTTTTCTGTTTTCCATATTAAACACAGTGACTGCTATTCTCTTTATTACACTCAGGGACTGCTGTTTCTTATATGAGACACAGGGACTGCTGTTCTCTAAATGAGACACAGGGACTGCTGCTCTCTTTATTAAACACAGGGCCTGCTGTTCTCTGTATTATACACAGGGACTGCTGTTCTCTGTATTATACTCAGGGTCTGCAGTTCTCCATGTTGTACATTGGGACTGATGTTCTCTATAATAGGCACAGTGACTTCTGTTCTCTACATTATACACAGTGGCTGTTGTCCCCTACAATGTACACAGGCACTGCTGTTCTCTATGTTGTACATATGGATTGTTGTTCTCTACATTGTACACAATTACTGCTGCTCTCTGCATGTGCGCAGGGACTGCTGTTCTCTATTTTATACTTAAGGACGTGCTGTTCTCTATGTTATACACAGGGACTGCTCATCTCTGTATTGTACTGAGGGATTGCAGTTCTCTATATCATACATAGGGACTGCTGTTCCGTCTAATAGACACACGAATTGCTGTTTTCTAAATTATACACAGGGACTGCCATTCTGTATAACAGAAACAGGAACTGCTGTTCTCTATATTATATTCAGGACTGCACTTCTCTACATTTTACACAGGGCCTACTGTTCTCTAAGACATAGGGACTGCTGTTCTCTATATTATACTTAGAGATTACTGTTCTCCACAACGTACCGAGGCACTGCTGTTCTCTATATTACACCCAGAGATTTCTGTTCTCCACCATGCACCGAGGCACTGTTGTTCTCTGCGTGGACACATGGACTGCTGTTTTCCACATTGTATGCAGTTACTGCTGTTCTCTATGTGATACACAGGGACTGTAGATCTCTGCATTGTACAGAGGGACAGCTGTTTTGTGGAATATAGACAGGTACAACTGTTGTCTATTTTGTACATACAGGACTACTGTTCTCTACATTATGCACAGCAACTGCTGTTCCCTTCATAAGACACAGGGATGGCTGTTGTCGTCATTATACACAGGGTATGCTGTTCACTTTTTTATACACAGGGACTGCTGTTCTCTATATTGTACACAGGGATTGCTGTTCTGACTTATACACGGGCACTGTTGTTCTGTATAATTGACACAAAGACTGCTGTTCTCCATATTATATATAGATAAGGCTCTTCTCTACATTACACAGAGGGACACCTGCTCTCTATAATATACATAGGGAATCACGTTTTCTCTGTATTATACACAGCGACTACTGTTCTCTATATTATACGCAAGGATTGCTGTTCTCTTTATGAATCATTATAAACAGGGACTGCTGTTCTTTTTATTAAATACATGGACAGCTGTTCTCTATATTATATGAAGGCATTGCTGTTCTCTACACTGTACACAGGGACTGCTCTTTCCTACAATGTGCGCAGGACCACTGTTCTCTACATTTTACGCAGGGACCGTTGCACTGTTCACTACCGTACAATCAGGGACAGCTGTTCTCTACATTATACGCATCGACTACTGTTCTCTACATGAGACACAGGATCTGTTGTTCTCCAAAATATACACAGAGACTACTGTTCTCCACATTATAAACAGGGAATGCTGTTTTCTACATTACTCACTGAGTTTGCTATTCTCTATATTATACAAAAGCACTGCTGTTCTATATATTATGCACAGTGACTGCTGTTCTCTATATTAGACTCAGGGACTTCTGCTCTCTTTCTTAAACACAGGGACTGCTGTTCTATATGTTAGATTAGGTTAGATTACTTACAGTGTGGAAACAGGCCCTTCGGCCCCACAAGTCCACACCGACCTGCCGAAGCGCAACCCATCCAGACCCATTCCCCTGCATTTACCCCTTCACTTAACACTACGGGCAATTTAGCATGACCAATTCACCTAACTTGCATATCTTTGGACTGTGGGAGGAAACCGGAGCACCCAGAGGAAACCCACGCAGACATGGGGAGAATGTGCAAACTCCACTCGGCCAGTCGCCTGAGGCAGAAATTGAACCCGGCTCTCTGGCACTGTGAGGCAGCAGTGCTAACCACTGTGCCACCATGCCACCCAAATTATATTATGCACAGTGACTGCTGTTTTATATATTAGACACAGGGATTGCTGTTTTATATATTAGACACAAGGACTGCTTTTCCCATTATTAAACACATGGACTGCTGTCCTCTATATTATACATAGGGTCTGCTTTTCTCTATGTTATGCACAGGGCTGCTGTCCTCCACATTGTGCACAGGGACTGCTGTTCTCTTTATTAAACACAGGGACTGCTGTTCCCTATAGTATATGTTGGGACTGTTGTTCCCTGCAATGTATACAGGACTGCTGATCTCTATATTCTAAACTCCTGTTTATGAAACACAGGGACAGCTTTTCTCTGTATTATACGCACTGACTACTGTTTTCCACATTGTACACAGGGACTACTGTTCTTTATACTATACACATGGATTTCTGTTCTTATCATTAAACACAGGGATTGCTCTTCTCCATATTGTACACTGGGAATGCTGTTCTCTGTACGATACAAAGAGACAGCTGTTCTCTCTATTGTATATGGGGACTGTTGTTCTCTCTTATACACAAGCACTGTTGTACTTGATAATACACACAAGGACTGCCATCCTCCATAATATATACAGGTAAGGCTATTCTCTATATTTCACATAGGGACTCCTGTTCTCTACAATATACAGAGGTACACATGTTCTTTATATTCTACACAGTGACTGGTGTTCTCTATATTAGACACAGGGAATGCTATTCTCTTTATGAATCACGGGGACTGATAGTCTCTATATTATAAACAGGGATTGATTATAAACAGGGATTGATGTTCTCTTTATTAAACACAGGGACTGCTGTTCTTTATATTATATATAAGGACTGCTGTTCTCTATATTACACGCAGGGAATGCTGTTCTCCATATTCTACAATGGGACTACTATTCTCTTTATTGTGCACAGGCACTGCAGTTCTTTAAAATGGGCACAGTGACTGTTGTTATCTATATTAAATATAGGGGGTACTATTTTCGAAAATAGGCACAGAGAATGCTGATCTCTACATTTTACACTGGGATCACTGTTCACTTTTTTACATACTGGAACTGCTGTTCTCCGTATAGTACACAGGGACTGCTGTTCTCTCTTATACAGGGTCACTGTTGTTTTGTAAAATTGACACAAGGACTGCTGTTCTCTATATTATCCGCAGAGACTGCTGTTCTCTTCACTGTACACAGGGGCTGCTCTTCCGTATAATGTACACAGGACCACTGTTCACTACATTTTATACAGGGACTACAGTTCTCTACCATACACTCAGGGATAGTTGTTCTCTACATTATATGCAGCGAGACAAAGAATCTGCCGTTCTCCAAAATATACACAGGGTCGACTGTTCTCCATATTATAAACAGGGACTGCTGTTTTCTACAGTATTCACAGTGTTTGCTATTCTCTATATTATACAAAGGGACTGCTAGTCAACGTATTATGCACAGTGACTGCTGTTCTCCATATTAAACACAGGGACTGTTGTTCCCTGTATGTAACACAGGGATCGCTGTTCTCTATATTGTACACAGGGACTGCTGTTCTTTATATCATGCACAGGGACTGCTGTTCTCTATGTTATACACAGAGACTGCTGTTCTCATTATTAAACACAGGGACTGCTTTTCTCAACATTGTACGCAGAGCCTGCTTTTTCCATATTATACACAGGGACTGCTATATAATGCACAGGCACTGCTGTTCTCTAAAATAGAAAGAGGGTCTGTTGTTCTCTATATTGAACACAGGGCCTGCTGTTCTCTGTATTACGCACAGAGATAGCTGTTCTCTATATTATGCACAATAACTCATCTTCTCTATATTATACACAGGGACTGCTGTTTTCTACAGTATTTATTGTGTTTGCTGTTCGCTGTATTAAACATAGTGAATGCTGTTCTCTATATGAGACACAGGGACTGCTGTTCTCTATGTTATACACAGAGACTGCTATTTTCATTATTAAACACAGGGACAGGTTTTCTTGACATTGTACACAGAGACTGCTTTTCTCCATATTATACACAGGGACTGCTGTTCTCTGTGTTATACAGAGGGACTGCTGTTCTCTATATTAAAGACAGGGACCACTATTCTCACCGGTGTACACAGAGAGTGTTTTTCACTAGATGACACATATGGACTGTTGTCCTCTATATTAGACACAGGAACTGCTGCTGTCTATATTATACACAGGGACTGGTATTCTCGTTATTAAACACATGAACTGCTGTTCTCGACATTGTACACAGAGAGTGCTTTTCTCTATCTTATACACAGTGACTGCTGTCCCCTATATTCGACACAGGGACTGCTGTTCCCAATATGAGACACAGGGACTGCTGCTCGATATGTTATAAACAGTGGCAGCTGGTCTCTATTACACACAAGGACTCAGGTTCTCTTCATTACACAAAGTGACTGCTCTTCTCTGTATTACACATAGAGACTACTGTTCTCTGTATGATACACATTCTGTTGTTCTTCAGAGTACACACAGACACTGCTGTTTTCTAAATTGTACACAGGGACAGCTTTTCTCTATCGTATTCACAGGAACTGCTGTTCTCTGTCATACATAGGGACAGCTGCTCTCTAAATTATGCACAGGAACTCATGTTCTCTATTTTAGACACATGGACTGCAGTTTTCATAATTAAATACAGAGATTGTTGTTCTCTATATTATACTCAGTACTGCTCTTCTTTGTCATAAACACAGAGACTGTTGTTCTTTCTATCATACACAGGCAGTGCTGTTCTCTATATTATACTTAGAGATTACTGTTCTCCACAACGTACCGAGGCACTGCTGTTCTCTATATTACACACAGAGATTTCTGTTTTCCACCATGCACCGAGGCACTGTTGTTCTCTGCGTGGGCACATGTACTGCTGTTTTCCACATTGTATGCAGTTACTGCTGTTCTCTATGTGATACACAAGGACTGTAGATCTCTGTTTTGTACAGAGGGACAGCTGTTTTGTGGAATATAGACAGGTACAACTGTTGTCTATTTTGTACACACGGGACTGCTGTTCTCTACATTGTGCACAGCAACTGCTGTTCCCTTCATAAGAGACAGGGATTGCTGTTGTAGTCATTATACACAGGGTATGCTGTTCACTTTTTTATACACAGGGACTGCTGTTCTCTATATTGTACACAGGGATTGCTGTTCTGACTTATACACGGGCACTGTTGTTCTCTATAATTGACACAAGGACTGCTGTTCTCCATATTATATATAGATAAGGCTCTTCTCTACATTACACAGAGGGACACCTGCTCTCTATAATATACATAGGGATCACGTTTTCTCTGTATTATACACAGCGACTACTGTTCTCTATATTATACGCAAGGATTGCTGTTCTCTTTATGAATCATTATAAACAGGGACTGCTGTTCTTTTTATTAAATACATGGACTGCTGTTCTCTATATTATATGAAGGCATTGCTGTTCTCTACACTGTACACAGTGACTGCTCTTTCCTACAATGTGCGCAGGACCATTGTTCTCTACATTTTACGCAGGGACCGTTACACTGTTCACTACCGTACAATCAGGGACAGCTGTTCTCTACATTATACGCATCGACTACTGTTCTCTACATGAGACACAGGATCTGTTGTTCTCCAAAATATACACAGAGACTACTGTTCTCCACATTATAAACAGGGAATGCTGTTTTCTACATTACTCACTGAGTTTGCTATTCTCTATATTATACAAAAGCATTGCTGTTCTATATATTATGCACAGTGACTGCTGTTCTCTATATTAGACTCAGGGACTTCTGCTCTCTTTCTTAAACACAGGGACTGCTGTTCGATATGTTATATTAGATTAGATTACTTACAGTGTGGAAACAGGCCCTTCGGCCCCACAAGTCCACACCGACCTGCTGAAGCGCAACCCATCCAGACCCATTCCCCTACATTTACCCCTTCACTTAACACTACGGGCAATTTAGCATGGCCAATTCACCTAACTTGCATATCTTTGGACTGTGGGAGGAAACCGGAGCACCCAGAGGAAACCCACGCAGACATGGGGAGAATGTGCAAACTCCACACGGTCAGTCGCCTGAGGCAGAAATTGAACCCGGCTCTCTGGCACTGTGAGGCAGCAGTGCTTACCACTGTGCCACCATGCCACCCAAATTATATTATGCACAGTGACTGCTGTTTTATATATTAGACACAGGGACTGCTGTTTTATATATTAGACACAGGGACTGCTGTTCCCATTATCAAACACATGGACTGCTGTTCTCTATATTATACATAGGGTCTGCTTTTCTCTATATTATGCACAGGGCTGCTGTCTTCCACATTGTACACAGGGACTGCTATTCTCTTTATTAAACACAGGGACTGCTGTTCTCTATAGTATATGTTGGGGCTGTTGTTCCCTGCAATGTACACAGGACTGCTGATCTCTATATTCTAAACTCCTGTTTATGAAACACAGGGACAGCTTTTCTCTGTATTATACACTCTGACTTATGTTTTCCGCATTGTACACAGGGACTACTGTTCTTTATATTATACACATGGATTTCTGTTCTTATCATTAAACACAGGGATTGCTCTTCTCCATATTGTACACAGGGAATGTTGTTCTCTGTACGATACAAAGGGACAGCTGTTCTCTATATTGTATATGGGGACTGTTGTTCTCTCTTATAAACAAGCACTGTAGTACTTGATAATACACACAAGGACTGCCATCCTCCATAATATATACAGGTAAGGCTATTCTCTATATTTCACATAGGGACTCCTCTTCTCTACAATATACAGAGGTACACATGTTCTTTAAATTCTACACAGTGATAGGTGTTCTCTATATTAGACACAGAGAATGCAATTCTCTTTATGAATCACGGGGACTGATAGTCTCTATATTATAAACAGGGATTGATGTTCTCTTTATTAAACACAGGGACTGCTGTTCTTTAGATTATATATAAGGACTGCTGTTCTCAATGTATGGTGGACTGCTCTTCTCTACATTCTAAACTGCTGTTTGTTCAACACTGAAACTGCAGTTCTCTATAATGCACACAGGGAATGCTATTTCCTACATGAGACACAGAAACTGCTGTTCTCTATATTACACACAGGTAATGCTGTTCTCCATATTCTACAATGGGACTACTATTCTCTTTATTGTGCACAGGCACTGCAGTTCTTTAAAGTGGGCACAGTGACTGCTGTTATCTATATTAAATATAGGGGGTACTATTCTCGAAAATAGGCACAGAGAATGCTGATCTCTACATTTTACACTGGGATAACTGTTCACTTTTTTACATACTGGAACTGCTGTTCTCTGTATAGTACACAGGGACTCTCTTATACAGGGTCACTGTTGTTTTGACACAAGGACTGCTGTTCTCTATATTATACACAGGCATGGCTTATCTCTGTATGAAACACAGGGATTGATGTTCTCTATGTTATACACAGGTTGTGCTATTCTCTTTATTAAACACAGAGACCGCTGTTCTCCATATTATATGTAGAGACTGCTGTTCTCTTCACTGTACACAGGGACTGCTCTTCCCTACAATGTACACAGGACCACTGTTCACTACATTTTATACAGGGACTACAGTTCTCTACCATACACTCAGGGACAGTTGTTCTCTACATTATGTGCAGCGAGACAAAGAATCTGCCGTTCTACAAAACATACACAGGGTCGACTGTTCTCCATATTATAAACAGGGACTGCTGTTTTCTACAGTATTCACAGTGTTTCCTGTTCTCTATATTATACAAAGGGACTGCTAGACAACGTATTATGCACAGTGACTGCTGTTCTCCATATTAAACACAGGGACTGTTGTTCCCTGTATGTGACACAGGGATCGCTGTTCTCTATATTGTACACAGGGACTGCTGTTCTTTATATCATGCACAGCGGCTGCTGTTCGCTATGTTATACACAGAGACTGCTGTTCTCATTATTAAACACAGGGACTGCTTTTCTCAACATTGTACGCAGAGCCTGCTTTTTCCATATTATGCACAGGGACTGCTATATAATGCACAGGCATTGTTGTTCTCTAAAATAGAAAGAGGGTCTGCTGTTCTCTATATTGAACACAGGGCCTGCTGTTCTCTATATTACACACAGAGATAGCTGTTCTCTATATTATGCGCAATAACTCATGTTCTCTATATTATACACAGGGATTGCTGTTCTCTATATTATACACAGGGACTGCTGTTTTCTACAGTATTTACAGTGTTTGCTGTTCGCTGTATTAAACATAGTGAATGCTGTTCCCTATATGAGACACAGGGACTGCTGTTCTCTATGTTATACACAGAGACTGCTATTTTCATTATTAAACACAGGGACAGGTTTTCTTGACATTGTACACAGAGACTGCTTTTCTCCATATTATACACAGGGACTGCTGTTCTCTGTATTATACAGAGGGACTGCTGTTCTCTATATTATAAACAGGGACCACTATTCTCACCGGTGTACACAGAGAGTGTTTTTCTCTAGATGACACATATGGACTGTTGTCCTCTATATTAGACACAGGAACTGCTGCTGTCTATATTATATACAGGGACTGGTATTCTCTTTATTAAACACAGGAACTGCTGTTCTCGACATTGTACACAGAGAGTGCTTTTCTCTATCTTATACACAGTGACTGCTGTTCCCTATATTAGACACAGGGACTGCTGTTCCCTATATTCGACACAGGGACTGCTGTTCCCAATATGAGACACAGGGACTGCTGTTCCCTATATTAGACACAGGGGCTGCTGTTCCCAATATGAGACACAGGGACTGCTGCTCGATATGTTATAAACAGTGACAGCTGGTCTCTATTACACACAAGGACTCAGGTTCTCTTCATTACACAAAGTGACTGCTCTTCTCTGTATTACACATAGAGACTACTGTTCTCTGTATGATACACAGGGACTGTTGTTCTTCAGAGTACACACAGACACTGCTGTTTTCTAAATTGTACACAGGGACAGCTTTTCTCTATCGTATTCACAGGAACTGCTGTTCTCTGTCATACATAGGGACAGCTGCTCTCTAAATTATGCACACGAACTCATGTTCTCTATTTTAGACACACGGACTGCTGTTTTCATAATTAAATACAAAGACTGTTGTTCTCTTCATTAAACACAGACTGCTGTTCTCCATATTGTACACAGCAAATGCTTTTCTCTGTATTGTACGTTGATGCTGTTCTCTGTATTGTCCACAGGGACTGCTGTTCTCTCTTATACGTGAGCACTATTGTCCATATTTTACACAGGTATGATTGTCCTCTATATTACACTCAGGTACACCTGCTCTCTATTATATACACAGGGACTCATGTTCTCTATATTATACACAGTGATTTATATTCACTCTGAAACATAGCGAATGCTGGTCTCTATATTAGACACTGGGATTGCTGTTCTCTTTATTAAACACAGGCACTGCTGTTCTGTATATTATACGTAGAAACTGCAATTCTCTACAATTTACGCAGGACCGCTGTTTTCTGCAATTTACACAGGGCCTGCTGGTCTCTACCAGACAATCAGGGACAGTGTTCTCTACATTATACACATGAGACATAGGATCTGCTGTTCTCTACAATGTGCTCAAAGACTAGTGTTCACCAGATTATACACAGTGACTGCTGTTTTCTACATTATTCTCAGTGTTTGCTGTTCTCTTTATGATACAGAGTCTGCTGCTCTCTTGATTATACACAGGGACTGCTGTTCTCTATATTATGCACAGGCACTCGTGTTCTCTAAATTTGGCACAGGGACTGCTGTTCTCTACAGGAAACATAGGGATAGCTGTTCTCCATATTTTACACAGGGTCTGTTGTTCTCTACCACACACGAAGGCGGTGCTGTTCTCTACTTACACGGAGTGACTGCTGTTCTTTACATGAGACACAGGGACTGCTGTTCTCTACAACATGCTCAAGGACTAGTGTTCACAGATCATACACAGGGACTGTTATTCTCTACATTGTAGCCAGGGACGGCTGTTCTCTATACTTTACACATTGACTGCTGTTCTTTTCATGAAGCACCGGAACTGCTGTTCTTGATATTATATACAGGGACTTTGTTCGCTTTATTAAACAAAGGGACCTTTGTTCTCTATATTATGCACAGGTAAGGCTCTTCTCTATTTTTTACACAGGGAGTCCTGCTCTCTATATTATACACAGGGACTGATGTTCTTCACAATATACACAGGGACTGCTGTTCTCTTTATGAAACACAGGGACTTCTGTTCTCTATATTGTACACAGAGACTGCTGTTCTCTATATTATAAACAAGCACTGGTGTTCTTCATAATATACACAGGCACTGCTGTTCTCTATATTAAACACGGGGATTCAAGATAACTATGTTATATACCGTGATGGCTTTCTCTATCTTATACACAGTGCTGCTCTCTTTATTATATGCAGAGACTTCTTTTCTCAACATTGTACACAAGGACTGCTGTTCTCCATATTGTACATTGGGACTGATGCTCTCTATACCAGACACAGGGAGTGGTGTTGTCCATGTTATACACAGTAACTGCTGTTCTCTATATTATACACAGGGACTGCGGATTTCTATGACATACGCAGGCACTGCTGATCTCTATATTATACACAGGGACAGCTGTCCTCTACAATGTATGCAGCCACTTATGTTCTCTATGTTGAACACATGGGCTGTTGTTCTCTACATTGTACAACAGTCGCTGCTGTTCTCTGCATGTGCGCAGGGACTCTTGTTCTCTATTTCATACACAGGGACTGCTGTTCACGATGTTATACACAGGAACTGCTCATCTCTGTATTGTACAGACAAACTGCTGTTCTCTATATTGTACTCAGGGACTGCTGTTCTCTCTTATGCACTGTCACTGTTGTCCTCTATAATATAAACACGGACTGCTGTTCTCCATATTATTCACAAGTATTCACTATATTACACACAGGGACTCCTGCTCTCTGTAATATACACAGGGACATATGTTCTATATATTACACAGGATCTACTGTTCTCTACCAGACACTCACGGACAGCTATACTCTATGTTATACACTGGGACTACTGTACTCTTCATAAGTCACAGGATCCCTGTTCTGTTTATAAAACACAGGGAATGCTGTTCTCTGTATTATGCACAGGCACTGGTGTTCTCTAAAATGGACACAGGGACTGCTGTTCACCATATTATACACAGTGACTGCTGTTCTCTAGATTATACACATGGACTGATGTTCTCTATATAAGACACAGGGAATGCTCTTTTCTATATTATACATATGCACTGCAGTGATCCATATTTTACACAGGACTGCTGTTCCTTATATTGTACATTGGGACTGCTGTTCTCTATATTATACGCAGACACTGGTGTTACCTATATTATACACAGGAATGGCTGTTCGCTTCATTAAACACAGGATGTCATGTACTTTATATCAGACCCAGCGTCTGCTGTTCTCTATATTATGCACAGTGCCTTCTATTCTCTAAAGTGGACAGCAGGACTGTTGTTCCTTATATTATACACTTGGATAGCTATTCTCGATATTATACACAGTGACTCATGTTCCTATATTGTACACAGGGACTGCTGTTTTCTATATTATACACAGGGATTGCTGTTCTCTGCATTGTACACAGAGACTGTTTTTCTCTATATTATACACAGGGACTCATATTCTCTATATTATACACAGCATCTTCTATTCTCTATATTATATACAGGGACTTCTGTTCTCCATATTGTGCACAGGCGTGCTGTTCTTTATATTATGCGCAGGTACTGATGTTCTCTGAAATAGACATGAGGACTTTTGTTCTCGATATTATTAAACACAGGGACTATAGTTTTCTATATTATACACAGGGACTGCTGTTCTATATATTATACACATGCACTGATGTTCTCTTAAATAAACACAGGGACTGCTGTTCTCTATATTATACACAGAGACTGCAGTTCTCAAAATTAAACACAGGGACAGTTGTTCACGGCATTATACACAAATACTGTTTTTCTCTATATTATACACAGGGACTGCTGTTCCCTGTATTATATACAGTTACTGCTGTTCTCTATATTATACACAAGGACTGCTGTTTTCTTTATTATACATATGAACTGCTGTTGTCTATATTGCACACAGGGACTGCTGTTCTTCATATAATGCGCAAGCACTGCTGTTCTCTAAAATAGACAGAGGGACTGCTGTTGTCAATATTATTAGATTAGATTACTTAAAGTGTGGAAACAGGCCCTTCGGCCCAACAAGTCCACACCGACCCGCCGAAGCGCAACCCACCCATTACCCTACATTTACCCCTTTACCTAACACTACGCGAAATTTAGCATGGCCAATTCACCTAAACTGCACATCTTTGGACTGTGGGAGGAAACCGGAGCACCCGGAGGAAACCCACGCAGACACGGGGAGAATGTGCACACTCCACACAGACAGTTGCCTGAGTCGGGAATTGAACTCGGGTCTCTGGCGCTGTGAGGCAGCAGTGCTAACCACTGTTTATACAAAGGGACTGCTGTGCTCTCTATTGTACACAGGGACTGCCTTTCTCTAAAGTAGACACATGGACTGTTGTTTTCTATAATATACACAGGGGCTACTGCTCTCTATATTACACATAGGGATAGCTGTTCTCTATATTATACACAGTGATTCATGTTTTCTATATTGTGCACAGGGACTGCTGTTTTCTATATTATATGCAGACACTGGTGTTCTCTATATTATACACTGGAACGGCTGTTCTCTTTAATAAACACAGGGATTTTTTTTAATATTGAACACGGCATCTTGTGTTCTCTATATTATACACAGGGACTGATGTTTACGACATTTTACACAGAGAGTGCTTTTCTCTATATTATAAACAGTGACTGCTGTTCTATAGATTATACACATAGACTGCTTTTCTCTATATAAGACACAGGGAATGAACTTCTCTATATTATACATATGCACTGCAGTTATCCATATTTTACATAGGGACTGCTGTTCCTTATATTTTACGCAGGGACTGCTGCTCTCTATATTATACACAGACACTGGTGTTCTCTATATTATACACTGGAACGGCTGTTCTCTTTAATAAACACAGGGATTTTTTTTAATATTGAACACGGCATCTTGTGTTCTCTATATTATACACAGGGACTGATGTTTACGACATTTTACACAGAGAGTGCTTTTCTCTATATTATAAACAGTGACTGCTGTTCTATAGATTATACACATAGACTGCTTTTCTCTATATAAGACACAGGGAATGAACTTCTCTATATTATACATATGCACTGCAGTTATCCATATTTTACATAGGGACTGCTGTTCCTTATATTTTACGCAGGGACTGCTGCTCTCTATATTATACACAGACACTGGTGTTCTCTATATTATACACAGGGATGGCTGTTCTCTTCATTAAACACAGGGTGTCGTATACTTTATATCAGACCCATCATCTGCTGTTCTCTATATTATGCACGTTGCCTACTGTTCTCTAAAATAGACAGAGGGACTGTTGTTTTCTATATTATACACAGGGACCGCTGCTCTCTATATTACACACAGGGATAGCTGTTCTCGACATAATACACAGTGACTCATGTTCCCTATATGAAGACCATAAGACCATAAGACATAGGAGTGGAAGTAAGGCCATTCGGCCCATCGAGTCCACTCCGCCATTCAATCATAGCTAATGGGCATTTCAACTCCACTTACCAGCGTTCTCCCCGTAGCCCTTAATTCCTCGAGACAACAAGAATCTATCAATCTCTGCCTTGAAGACATTTAGCGTCCTGGCCTCCACTGCACCCTGCGGCAATGAATTCCACAGGCCCACCACTCTCTGGCTGAAGAAATGTCTCCGCATTTCTGTTCTGAATTTACCCCCTCTAATTCTAAGGATGTGTCCACGGGTCCTAGTCCCCTCGTCTAATGGAAACCATTTCCTAGCGTCCACCCTTTCCAAGCCATGTATTATCTTGTACGTCTCTATTAAGTCTCCCCTTAATCTTCTAAACTCCAATGAATACAATCCCAGGATCCTCAGCTATTCCTCATATGTTAGACCTCCCATTCCAGGGATCATCCGTGTGAATCTCCACTGGACATGTTCCAGTGCCAGTATGTCCTTCCTGAGGTGTGGGGACCAAAACTGGACACAGTACTCCAAATGGGACCTAACCAGAGCTTTATAAAGTCTCAGTAGCACATCGCTGCTTTTATATTCCAACCCTCTTGAGATAAGTGACAACATTGCATTCGCTTTCTTAATCACGGACTCAACCTGCATGTTTACCTTTAGAGAATCCTCGACTAACACTCCCAGATCCCTTTGTACTTTGGCTTTACGAATTTTCTCACCGTTTAGAAAGTAGTCTATGCTTTTATTCTTTTTGCCAAAGTGCAAGACCTCACATTTGCTCACGTTGAATTCCATCAGCCATTTCCTGGACCACTCTCCCAAACTGTCTAGATTCTTCTGTAGCCTCCCCACTTCCTCAGTACTACCTGCCTGTCCACCTAACTTCGTATCATCTGCAAACTTCGCTAGAATGCCCCCAGTCCCTTCATCCAAATCATTAATATATAATGCGAACTGCTGTGGCCCCAACACTGAACCCTGCGGGACACCGCTCGTCATCAGCTGCCATTCTGAAAAAGAACCTTTAATCCCAACTCTCTGCCTTCTGTCAGAAAGCCAATCCTCAATCCATCCCAGTAGCTCACCTCGAACACCATGGGCCCTCACCTTGCTCAGCAGCCTCCCATGTGGCACCTTATCAAATGCCTTTTGAAAGTCTAGATAGACCACATCCACTGGGTTTCCCTGGTCTAACCTACTTGTCACCTCTTCAAAGAATTAATATTGTACACAGGGACTACTGTTTTCTATATTATACACAGACACTGGTATTCTCTATGTTATAAAAGGGACTGCTGTTCTTTGTTAAACACAAGGATTGCTGTTTTCAGCATTGTATATATAGGCTGTTTTCCGCTATCTTATACACAGGGACTGCTGCTCTCTATTTTATGCGCAGGGATAGTTGTTCTCTATCTTATACACAGTGAATCATGTTCTCTGTACTGTACACAGGGCCTGCTGTTCTCTCAGACAGACACAGGGATTGCTGTTCTCTACATGAGACACAGGATCTGCTATTCTCTACAATATACACAGGGACAACTGTTCTCCACATGAGAAACAGGAACTGCTGTTTTCTACATTATTCTCAGGGTTTGTTGTTCTCTTTATGGTATATGGTGACTGCTGTTCTCTATATTGTGCACACGGTCTGCTGCTCTCTAAAATAGACACAGTGACTGTTGTTCTCTATGTTATACACAGGGACTGCTGTTCTCTGAACTCGACAGTGGAGCTCTTGTTCTCTATATTATACATAGGGTTAGTTGTTCTCTATATTGTACACAGTGACTCTGGTTCTCTATATTGTACACAGAGATTGCTGATTTCTATATTATACAAAGACACTGGTTTTCTCTCCATTATACACAGGGACAGATGTTCTCTGTATTAAACACAGGGATTGATGTTCTTTATATTAGACACAGCATCCTCTGATCTCTGTATTATACACAGGGACTGCTGTTCTCCATATTGTGCACAGGCACTGATGTTCTCTAAAGTACACACAGGGACTGGTGTTCTCCACATTGTACACAGGGAATGCTGTTCTCTATATTATACACAGGCACTGATGTTCTCTAAAATAGACATGGGGACTGCTGTTCTCTATATTATACACAGAGACTGCTCTTCTCATTATCAAACATGGGGACTGCTGTTCTCGGCATTGTACACAGGGACTGTTGTTCTCTATATTATACACAGGGATATCTGTTCTCCATATTGTACAGAGCATCTGCAGATCTCTATGTTATGGTCAGGCACTGCTGTTCTCTAAAATAGACACAGGGACTGTTGTTCTCTACATTGTACACAGTGACTCATGTTCTCTATATTATACACAGGGACTGCTGTTCTCTATATTGAATACAGGGATAGCAGTTCTCTATATTGTACATAGGGATAGCTGTCCTCTATAATATACATAGCGACTGCTGTTCTTTATATTGTACACAGGGATAGCTGTCCCCTATACTATACTCAGTGACTGCTGTTCTTTATATTATACACAGGGATAGCTGATCTCCATATTATACACAGTGACTCATGTTCTTTATATTATACACAGGGATAGCTGATCTCCATATTGTACTAAGGCTCTGCTGCTCTCCATATTATACACAGAGAGTGCTGTTCACTTTCTTTATACTCAGGGACTGCTGTTCCTTATATTGTACACACTGGCACTATTGTTCTGTATAAATGACACAAGGACTGCTGTTTTCCGTATGACACGCAGGTAAAGCTGTTCTCTTTATTACACAGACGGACTCCTGCTCTGTATACTATACACTGGGACAGTGTTGTCTATATTATGCACATGACTCCTGTTCTCTATATTATGCACAGGGACTGCTGTTCTCTTTATTAAACACAGGGACTGCTTTTCTGTATATTATAGATAGGGACGGCTGTTTTCTACACTCTACACAGGGACTGATCTTCGCTACAATGTTCGCAGTACTGCTGGTCTCCACACTTTACACATGGACTAGTGTTCTCTACTCAGGGACAACTGTTCTCTACATTATACACATCGACTTGTGTTCTCTGAAATAGACACAGGATCTGCTGTTCTCCACAATATACACAGAAAACTACTGTTCTCCACATTATAAACAGAGTCTGCTGTTTTCTACATTATTCACAGGGTTTGCTGTTTTCTATATTATGCACAGTGAATGCTGTTCTTTATATTATTTACAGGCACTGCTGTTCTCTAAAATAGGCACAGGGAATGCTGTTCTCTGTATTATACGCAGGGACTGACTCATGTTCTCCATAATATACACAAGGACAGCTGCTCTCTATAACATACACAAGGACAAGTGTTCTCTGTATTATACACAGCGACTGCTGTTCTCTATATTATACACAGGGATTGCTGTTCTCTTTATTAAACACAGGGACTGCTGTTCTCTATATTATATGTCGGGACGGCTGTTCTCAACACTGTTCATGGGAACTGCTCTTCCCTGTGATGTATGCAGGACTGCTGCTCTCAACATTTTTCACAGGGACTAATGTTCTCTACCATAACATCAGGGACAGCTGTTTTCTACATTATACGCATCAACTTGTGTTCTCTACATGAGACACAGGGACTGCTATTTTCCACATTATTCACAGGGTTTGCTGTTCCCTATATTATGCACAGGGACAGCTTTTCTACATATTATTCCCATTAACTGCTTTATATTATTCACAAGCACTGCTGTTCTCTTTATTAAACACAGGGATGGCTGCTCTCTTTATTAAACGCAGGGATTCATGTTCTCTATATTATGCAGAAGGACTGCTTTCCTCTAAATTATGCAATGGGACTGTTGTTCTCTGTATTAGACATAGGGACTGCTGTAGTCTATATTATACAAAAGCACTGCTGTTCTTTCCATTGCATGCAGGGATTGCTGTTCTCGACATTGCACACAGCAACTGCTGTCCTCTCCATTATACACAGGACTGCTCCTCTGGAAAATAAACACAGAGACTGCCATTCTCTCTATCACACACAGGGACTACTCTTCTCTATATTAAACACAGTGACTGCTGTTCTCTATATCATACACAGCCACTGGTATTCTCTAAAATAGGCATAGGGACTGCTGTGTATGTCATACACAGGGACTGCTGATTTCTGTATTTACTGCTATTCTCTACATTATACATAGGGACTGCTATTCTGTGGAATAGACATCGGTACAGCTGTTCTCTGTTCTGTAGACAGGGGCTGCTGTTCTCTTTCATGAACTCAGGGGCTGCTGTACTCTATATTACACAGAGTTTCTGGTGTTGTCCATAGTAAACAGAAGGACTGCTGTTCTCTATGTTATTCACAGGGACTGCTGTTCTCAACAATATACACAAGGACTACTGTTCTCCGCATTGTATACAGGAACTGATATTTTATACATTACAAACAGGGATTGCTGTTCCTTATATTAGACACAGCAACTGCTGTTATTATTATGCACAGGTACATCTATTCTCTATATTATACACAGTGACTGTTGTTCCCTATATTCAACACAGAGCCTGCTGTTCTAAATATGAGACACAGAGACTGTTGTTCTCTACACTACACACATGCAGTGCTGTTCTTGAAAATAATCACAAAAATGCTGTTCTCTATATTTTACAGAGGACTGTTGTTCACTTTATTAAACACAGAGACTGCTGTTCTCTGTAATATACTGAGGGACTGCTGTTCTTTATATTATGCAAAGGGACTACTGTTTTCCGTATTATACAGAGGGACTGCTGTTCTCTAGATTATACAAATGAACTGCTGTTGTCAATATTGCACACAGGCGCGAATGTTCTTTAAAAAATTCACAGGCACTGGTGTTCTCTAAAATAGACAGAGGGAATGCTGTTCTTTATATTATATACAGGGCCTGCTTTTCTCTAAAATAGACACATGGACTGTTGTTGTCTATATTATACACAGGGACTGCTGCTCTCTATATTACATACAGGGATAGCCGTTCTCTTTATTATACACAGTGACTGCTGTTCCCTATATTGTACACGGGGACTGCTTTTCTCTATATTATACACAGGGACCACTGTTTTCTGTATTATACACAGGGACTGCTGTTCTCTATATTATATATTGAACTGCTGTTCTCTATATTGTACACAGGGCCTGCTGTTCTCTAAAATAGACGCAGGGGCTGCTGTTCTCTTTATTAAACGCAGGGATTCATATACTTTATATTAGACACAGCATCTGCTGTTCTCTATATTATACACAGGCACTGCTGTTCTTGACATTATACAGAGAGAATGTTTTTCTCAATATGATACACAGTGACTTCTGTTCTCTACAATTTACACAGGGACTACTGTTCTTCATATTGTGCACAGGTACTGTAGTTCTCTATATTTTACACAGGGACTACTGTTCTTTATATTGTGCACAGGTACTGCAGTTCTCTATTTTACACAGGGAATGCTGATCTATATACTACACACAGACACTGCTGTTCTCTAAAATCGACAGAGGGACTGCTATTCTCTATATTATGCACAGAGATTGGTGTTCTCCATAAGGTACACAGGGACTGTTGTTCGCTGTCTGAGCACAGGGACTACTGTTCTCTATATTATACACAGGGACAGCTGTTCTCTATATTATACACAGAGACTCCTACTCTCCATATTGTACACAGGGACTGCTGTTCTCTATATTAACCACAGACACTTATGTTCTCTATATTATACATAGGGACAGCTGTTCTCATCATTAAACACAGGGAATCATGTTCTTTGTATTGTGCACAGGCACTGCTGCTCTCTACATTTCGCACAGAGAAAGCTGTTCTCTATATTATACACAGTCACTCAATTTTCTATATTGTACACAGAGACTGCTGTTCTCTATATTATGCACAGACACTGGTGTTCTCTACATTTTACACAGGGATGTCTGATCTCTTCATTAAATATAGGATGTCATGTTCTTTATATTAGACACAGCATCTTCTGTCCTCCATATTCTGCACAGTGACTGCTGTTCATTATATTATGCTCAGGCAGGTATAGGGGGGATGTCAGAGGTAGGTTCTTTACCCAGAGAGTGGTGGGGGCATGGAATGCGCTGCCTGTGGGAGTGGCAGAGTCAGAATCATTGGTGACCTTTAAGCGGCAATTGGATAGGTACATGGATAGGTGCTGAAGCTAGGACAAATGTTCGGCACAACATCATGGGCCGAAGGGCCTGTTCTGTGCTGTATTGTTCTGTGTTCTTTTCTATGCTTTTATTCTTAACATAAATGTTTGCTTAAATTGACTTAATGGCACTTGATGACCATTTGCAGCTCCGAAAACATCAACTGCTGAAAGTGCCAGGGAGCTTGGGATTCTGGTTCACCAGAAACTAAGAAGGTCATTGAAAAGTAAGCTGTTTACAATATGTGACTGTCTACTAACAGCTAGCAGGTCTGGCTGTGTCTGTGGAGTGAAAGTAGAGTTAATGTTTTTAGTTGAATGACTCCTGTTCAGAACTTCAGACCTCTCTGAAGAAGCATCACTTGACTCAAGGTGAACTCTGCTTTCTCTCCACAGGTGCTGCAAAATATGTTGAGTTTCTCCAGCAACTTCTGTATATCTTTCAGATTGTCAACTTCCACAGTTTGTTATTTTACATTGAAGAAATTATTGACTGGCATATAATCTTTGCTCTATTGTTAGTCGTGTAAAAAGACATTTTATGTGGAAGCTTGCAGTGAATGCTGCAGACCTGATGCTGGGACTGAAACCTGGAGGTTTTGGCAAATGCTAAGGATGATATATTGCCAGCAATGACCAATGAAGAGCTTCTTCATTGATGAAGGGCTTTTCCCCGAAACGGCGATTTTCCTGCTCCTCAGATACTGCCTGACCTGCTGTGCTTTTCCAACTCCATTCTAATCTAAAATGAAGAGATTCTTGCCAGGGTTACTCATCAGTTGACGGTGCAGCTTAGTTTCAAGAGCTGCTACTCCAGTAAGAGGGAGGACAGGTCAGCACATTTCTGAGTCCTACTATTCATACTGTTCATTGCTAAGGCTGCAAAGGTGGGCACAATCAGGGAAATGAGGGAAGCAGGCCTGAGAGATCATGGAGAGTCAAGATGTCAAAGAGAAATAGTCTATGTCAGCATGGCTTAGCAATGAGAAAGTGCCAGACTGACTCCCTACCTGCCATTTTCCAAATTCTACCGCCTCACAATTAAAAGCCAGCGAATAATTGGACATGTATTAACACAAAGTCTTTCAATAATCATTTCCAGCCCTTCAATGTTCAGGCCTTCAGTTATTGACTTCCAAGCACTGGACTGTGCAATGAGGCTAAACATATTGACAACACATTGACGATCTAAGTCTCTGCTTCCCAATACTATTACATTGGCCACCTCCCCTCACCCCCATCTCTTCAAAAAAAAAACAGGCCATGGTGTGCTGCAAACCTCTGTGAAAGTTGAAAAAAGCAAACATATATTGCAGTCATAGCTTTTGAAAGTGGCCTTTTTTAACAGAATGTCATGTGAAAAGGAATTTCTGTAAGATTTCTGGAGGAACTTCCTCTTGACAACATCTTCCAGTACTAGAGCAAACACCACCATTCCAGACCACATCTCCTCCCAATATTTGCATTATTCCTGGTGATAACAGTGATTCCTCTTTTTTAAAAAAATGCTGTATCAGCTCAATAGAGCCGTTTGATCTTCAGGATTTAATTTCAAATGTTAGCAAGTCATTTATAGATGTAAGTCCTTTGTTTAATTTGTGCTTCACAATGACTTGTGGCTGGGGACATTTTGACAGACCAGATTGTCAGGAGGATGGGAATCAAAGTTTGCCAGACATGAGAAACAAGTTTGATGTGATCTGATTTTGATGTGGTTTAATTGTGCTTCATTTGGAATACAACAATGTGAAAGGGAATGTTGGAGAACCATTGATTCCTTCAAATGTTTTGTGCGATGCGACAAATGCCAGTTCAAACAACAGTAACTACATTCAAGAGTCTGCGAGACTGCCTCCCAAGGAATTTAATATTAAGTGGCAGAGTTTTCTTAAACAGTAGTACCATCACCCTAAATGCTGAGATGGGAAATTGCTTGCTTATCAATATTGGGGTTCTGTTTCTGGCCATTGGAGCTATAGTGAAAATACTGAAGAATTGGGTTCCTCTCCTTCACCCCAACTCACCGCTTGGCTTTATTTCTCTTTCCTGCTCATCTTCACTCCCCCACTCCCCATTCCACACTAGCTCCAAAATCATTGCGATGGTCTCCAAAGTTTGGTGACATTTGATGAAATATGGCTACATATTTGAAGAAATATGGCGACTGATTGGGACCAGCTCTTGGTCTCCTCACCTTGATTTATCTCCCATACAGTGTCGCCATGGTATGCTTCGCACTTTTTATAATTTAATTTGGGCAGAGGCCATGTGTATCCAAGGAGTCAGGCACTTTCCCTAGTAATAGTTATTTGTTTGAATCAAGCTTATAAAATACTTTCATGGTGAATCCAATACAGGCAGCATCACATCCATACTGTTTCACTGATGCCATCAACTAATAGAAGCCTAAATACTGAGGTCATTTCACTGCTCTGGGTCAGAGTCCTGTAATTACTCCCGGGCTTATTATGGTCAAATCTTTCATAAACTCTGAACGGATGAAAAAACAGGAAAGGAAAAGGAATAAATTCTCTTTTCAACAAAACAGCCAATACTGACTAATATGTCATGAACCTTCAATGAATTTGAATAATGAGAAATTACTGTATTCGGACTCTGAATCAAACATTGAGTTACAAATTATGCTTGTAAGGGTTAAATTAGCAATAGTGTAGAAAGACCTTGAGTTTCTTTTTTCCGGGATAAGGAAGTTAAACTTGAATCCTTGCACTTGGGATGTTTTCCCTCTGTCCCAGTGCAGACAAGTCTTTATTTGACCTCCTTACTCCCCACCCACCAGCTCCAGCCCTCACAGCCAAAACTCTCGACGTTGATAAGAAGTGCCAAATATTAACTTTGTGATCATGCCCATATTTAAAATTATTTAACTGGTACTTTATGACCAGTTGCAGCTGCAAAAATGTCGACACCTCACACTGTGAATTAAGTGGAAACCTAAGTTTGTCAAAACTAAAGGGAACAAATTGGCAAATATGTTTGGTCTAATATCAGATTAAATCTGCTATGGTAGGGATCCAATAATGAGAAAGGGAAGTGCTGGTAGTTGTTGTAAGATTATGTCAGTGATACCTCACGAAGGCATCCCATGGCAGCGTGGTGAACACTAACACAGATGAGAACAATCACAGAAAACAACTGCTTGACTGGTTCAGAAATGCTAGGCTTATTTTGGGAGACCAATCTTGAATCAGTTTTTCAATGGTCGTTTGAATTTTGCTTGACTTTCAGTATGAAGGTATTGCATAGCCCAGAAATGTCTATAAACAATGGTGACTTACAAAATAAATGGTTTTCTCTTCTTTTCACTCTGTTCTGTCTCTTCCATACCCCAACCCCTGCATTCCCTCATTGTGGAGTACTATATTCATCCTGTGGAAGTCAAAAGAACCGCATACCAACACAAACAAGATGGTTCACGATGCATTTTGAAAACAAATAAAGTCCCAGCAACATTTTTTAGATCATAGGACAGCATTGTCAAGACACTCCAGGGGGATGGGTGGTGAATGCAGCAATAACTAGTTACATTAGCAAGATTACAAGACTGAGATACAAGGTATACTGCTTTGTCATTACCCCCTCATTAACTTCACCATTGCAAGGCTAAAATCGAGAGCATTGGAATCCTCACTGCTCACCTGGTGATTTGTTTAATTGCAACAATAGTCAAGAAGCTCAATATGATCAAAGAGAGAGCAGTTTGGTTGACTGGCAAAAGAACTAACGTACCTAATTTCCACTCCCTTCACCATCACTGAGCTACGATGTTGGGCTACCTAGCACTTGCACTCTACAGAATGAACTGCAGCAACTCATTAGACTTACACTGAAAGGACCTTTCCTGTCTATAATCTCTATTTTTGAACAGAGCAACTATCAGCTAAAGGTCTGTTCCACCTGATTCTGACTTTGCATGGATATCTCTGTTCTTTTATTATCAATATGGCAAAATAATGCAATTTATTAAAATTGCAGTCATTGACTAACTGAAGAGAACTGGTCGACCAGGCTCGTAATATTGAATCTCAAGTCTGCGAATTTTTTTGCTAAATTGATTATTTGGACTTACTTCTGAATAAGTTTACTGATGTTAAATTACTTAAGTTGTGCTCCTTGATGAATTGCAGTTCTGGAAACATTGTCAGTGCAAACAGTGAGGAAAATGGGAATGCAGGTTCTCCTGGATAAAGTGAAGTGATTGCAAAGTAAGCTTAGTTGCATGCATGACTAAGTTAGTCATTATATCAGGATATGAGAAACCATTAGGAAATAACTGGTGAGCTGGTAGTTTGTGCAATGTTATACAACGATCAATGGTAACAACTTGGAGGCAATGATTTGATCAGCTTTCAAAGAGGAACTTGCCTATGTTCACTTTTACCATTTGATACTGCAAAATCTCTCCTTATGAAAATTGTAGATTCCTTTTGAAGACCTCAGTTGAAGCTGCCTCCACCACTAAACTATCAGGCAGAACATTCCAGTTTCTGAACTATGCTGGTTTTAAAGAAAGGATTCCTTGTAACCGTTGTTTTATTTTGCTGATGATTTTAAATCAGTGTCCTTTTCTTCTCAAGCCTTTTTTAAATAGAATCCATACAGAATGGAGACAGGTCACTTGGCCCAACAAGTCCACACCAACCATCCAAACAGTAACCAATCCAAATGCATTCTCCTCCCCTTTTACGCTACTCTATTGAAATCCCTCATGATTTTGAACACGTGTAAAATGTCTTCTTCATCTTCTGTTCTCCATAAAGAGCAGCCCGAGCTTCTCCAAACTATCCACATAGTTGTCCAGTTGCTCATCTCTGGTACTATTTTTGTGTACCTTTTGTGCACCTTCTCAAATCCCTTCCTGAAGCTTGCTGTATAAATACTAGACATAAGGGAAAGGCAGGACTGTATATAACCATTTGTCATAATTTCCTTATTTTGCATGCCACGGTCCTATTTATAATGTTCAGAATCCTAATGATATCTTCAATTTGCACTGCCAACTTCATAATTTGTGTGCATACACACAATATGTATAAAATGCATTAAATATTAGACTGGGGTCATTTAAGAAAGCATCGATCGTTGTATCAAAAGATTTTAGCTTGTGTATTAAATGAACAAGGAACAAACCAGAATAATTCTGAGTTGGAGGAGGGCTGATTTCAATGTGGCAAGAGGGCATTTGAGAAAGGGCATTAAAGCACAAATCTGGGCAATGTTCAGCTACAGCTGTACAGTACAGCTTAACCTTTCCATAAGCAGGAAATGTTGGCAAAAATAATACTCTAATCCCCTGCATGATGTTGCAAAGGATACGTTTTATTTTTAACCCCAGTGAGAACCGTGTGAAATATAGACAGTTCAGAGGGGAAATAAAGAGTAAGGCAGCTAACTTTAAAAGGGAATTCAAAAGTCATCCTTAGTCATAAACCGTGAAAGGGTAGCAAAAGAATGAGTGGAGCCAATGATCATAAATGCCCTTTTTAAACTTCACAGGGGCAGGGGCCTTGCTGAAGTATTATGAAGAGGAAGTTGGTGTCCAGTTCATGGTGAAAAAAATGTAGTTGAGACTTGGATGAGATGAAGTTTGACAGAATTTTAGAAAGGCTAAAATAAAACAAAATTGCAGATGCTGGAAATCTGAAACAAAAATGAAATGCTGGAGAATCTCAGCAAGTCTGGCAGCATCTGTGGCAGGAAAGCAGAGTTAATGTTTTGGAGCCCTGTGACCTATTGAGCTTCTCCAGCAATTTCTGCTTCAATTAGAAAGGCTGATTGTCAGTGAGTGTTGGCAACTGATAACAACTGAATTGGAGACACCTAAGGATACAGAGAAAAGTAACATTGAAGCTGCAGTGGTAATATCCACAACAATCTAATCCTGTTCAAATAGAGGCATGGAATCAGAGACAGGAGAATCACAACATTTAAAATACTTTTATTCAAAATTATCTAGATAAATCCCGCAACCAGATTCATCTTAGTGGTGGGAAAGCTTCTAATGAACTGTAATCTCAGCCTCAAGCAACAATACTGGGCGATCAAATGGACTAACTTTATATGCTGACTAAAAACTCGAATGCGTAACCTATTTACCTAAATCATCTGATGAAGGCTTATAATTCTGCATCTTCAGTTTTTTTGGGTATTGAAGCCGGTTTAGAAACATGGAAAATTGGAGCAGGAGGAGGCCATGCAATCCTTCGAGCCTGCTCTGCCATTCATCACCATCATGGCTGATTGGAGTCTGACCTGGTTTCTTTAAATGAGCTGATCAAGGCTTGAAATGCAGCATTGTGAGACTGCTGGGTTTTTTTTAATGTCTGACAATAAATTATAGACCCAGACACCATTTTAGTTTGCTTTTCATTTTGTGGTTATTGAGCAATTGCACTTTAACAGACCGAACATTCAAAAAAAATGATAATCTCAATTCTACAGAAATGAAAGCAGTGACGAAAAAGTAAGTTTGATTTGTCATGTGGCTAAATTGTATTTTTAATGTGGAATCGAACAACATGAGAGAAATTGCTGGAGATTCAGAATGTCCTGTAAAATAATGTAGAGACTTTCTCATGAAGACATGCCCCGAAAACCAGTCTACAATGTTTGTTCTTAAATTTCCCCAAAAAACTTTAATGGATTATGATCAATATGTATGGTTGTCTCAGATACATTACTGGCAAATATTGTAACGCCAATACCAAACTCAAGGTCTCTTTCTCAACTGTCAAATATTCCTGTTGATGAATGTTTAGCTTCCTGAGAAAAAATTGATAAGTCTTTTTATCTGCTTGTTGTTTTCTTGTAAGAGTACAGCACTGACACTTTGATCACTTACATCGATAACTACCTTGAATAGCTTTGGGTTGTTAGGTGTTGCTAATATTGGGGCAGTAATTAACACAACTTTCAGGCTGACAAATGCCTTCTGACAGTTTTCCATCCATTGAAACTTCCTGTATTTCTACAGTAATTCAGTAAGTGAAACAGCCACACTTTTAAGATTCCGTACAACTTTCTGATAAAACCCATTCATAGCACTACCAAATGCAGAACAACCCCTGTTATCCGAATGTCAATTATCCAAATTTCAGATTATCCAAACAAGATCTCAAGGTCCTTTGTTTGCAATCAGATCAGTTATCTGAGCAATGCGTTATCTGAACAGTCAGTTATCCGAGCAATTAGTTATCCCCACCCGTCTTATTTGGATAATCAAGATTGTTTTGTAGTCGTACTGCTCTTTTGGTGGATGGGGCCACCTGGCCATGTTCAATAACATGACCCAGGAGAGTGATTTGTGTTTCCTTGAATTCGCTGTCAGCCAGGTTTATCAGCAAGCCTGCCTCCCAAATTCGAATGAATAACTTTGAGAAATTCTGCAAATTCTCCTTCCATGTGTGACTAAAAATCAGGTCATCAATGTGTACCACGCAATTGGGTAATGAAGAAATTGCTTCATTGCTTAGTCTTTGAAATGTAGCTGGCACATTCTTCATACCACATGACATGACTGTAAACTGGTACAGTGCATGTTGGTGTCACGAAGGCTGAAATTGTCTTCACCTTTTTGAATAAATGTAGCTGCCAGCATCCTTTAAGTGAGGCGTACTGAGAAATATAAGTTGCTTGTCCCATCTTCTCAATATGGTCTTCCAAACTTGATTTAGGACATGTATCAGATTTAGTAAATGCATAGATTTTGCATAGGTCCACATATAATCATTGGATATTACCTGGCTTTGGTACCACTGATGAGCTCTATTCATACGACTGATTTTGATTATATTGTCTTTCAACATGTGTTCAGTCTCTTTCTGAATCTGTGCTAACCTCCAAAGGTTAACTCTGTAGAATGTTGTTTGATTGGAACAGCATTTCCTCAATCAATATTATGTGTAGTTAGGTTAGTAATTCCCAGGTTATTTCCACATATCTCCCCATGTGATTATACTGAGTCTTTCGAGTCACTTCGATTTTCAGCTGGCTGGTAACTCAGCGGTTTATCCCAATTTTCCAGAACTTCCTCATTGATCAATGTAATTTGAGGAGACCAATTCACAATCATCTGAAATTGTTTCGTCACTCTGTGTTGTAAACAGTAACACATTGTTTTTTTTTTCCCTATCAAAATAGCTTTTGAACACAACACATCTCTTCAAGCCACAGAATGGTCTCAAAAATGGGTGGAACAGTGAGCCATTCAGCCCCTTAAGCATGCGCTGCTGTTCAAAATGACAATGGCTGATTGTCCAACTCAGTGCCCTGTTCCACCATTCTTTCTGTAAGCTTTGATTCCTTTAGCCCGAAAAAAGAACTATTACGTTTGGGCTCAATCAATTTCTATGACAGTGAATTCCAAAGAGTCACCACTGTCAGGGTGAAGAAAGGTTTCCTCATCTCAGTCCAACATGCCCGAGCCAGTATCTGTAGACCGTGAGCCCTGGTTTTGGGCTCCCCAGCCGTGGAGAACATCCTCCCTGGTTATCTAATTCTGGACACAAACACTGACTTGTGCTGCATCTTGTAATCTTAGCCTGGGTCATAATGGGGAGGGTTATTCTCAGTATAGCCACACTTTGACAGTGCAAGTGTAACCTCTTGCTGACAGCAGGCTGGAAGCATGGTAGCCATTTGTTGCTAAGGAAGAGATAGGACTGAGTGCTCACTGCCCATATTCAAAAGGGAAGAATGACCCATTGAGGAGAGATATTAGAGGACTTTTTGTAGCTGTAACGGTGGACACTGATAGAAATTACTGACTCCCGTATAACACACAGGGAATCAGCAAAGGTGACTCAAAGTGCTGATTCCTAATTAGCGCGTTCCAAATGACAACAGCCCATTGGTTGAAGAGGCTTTCCTTTTTTAACATTAAAATGTTCAGCGATGTATGACACGCCTGTGGAATAGGTAGAACAGGAATTTAAGCTTACTCAGTCTAATCCAGGAATTTAAGCCGACTGATCTAGGGATAGGGAGAGCATCAATCTCCCCTCTGAGGCCTGTTTTGTATCTCATACAGAATCAATGCAATTTCCCTGAATTGCTTCATTAATCCCTGGGGATGTAAATAATAAGCCGCCTGTCAGAGTATTGGGTATTGCTCAGGTGTCACTGACTATTGTGCTGACCTTTGAGTCGGAGGGTTCAAGATCTACCATCGGGTTTAGAATAGACTAATTGATGCTGCCACAGCAGTGCAGTCCGGAGAAGGTCCTGCACAATAGATATATATGAGGCATTAAACCAAAGCCACTCTGCCATCTAAAGGGACCCTTATTATTTTGAATTAAAGTGGGGAGATTATACCTGGTGTCCTGGCCAATACTTATCGCTCAATCCCGATGAGCAGATGATCTGGTCATCATTTCCTTCCTGCTTTTCTCATTGGACACAAATGAGATATCACATTTCTGTCATGTGACTCCATGGTCAAAAGTACTTCAGTTGTTGTACAGAACATCTCTGATTGAAAATTGGCTTTGTCAGAACCTGCATGTATTATTACTCAACTTTGCTGTTCAGTTTTCACTCTGTTGTAAGAAAACACTCCTTCCCAACTTCCACCAAATGAGAATGAGACAAATCTCAGTGCTGTAATATTTCACTTTGTACTAACATCTGGATCAACCTAAAATACCATTCAATGCAAATATAAAATAAATTGAACCAGTTTTAAAGTATTACAGCAAATTATATTTTTCACCAAAGGAGTGTATTGAAATATTTCAGTAGTTCTCATTGTGTCAAGTACCAGCAAACAGTGGAGTCTCTTCCAATCTATTTTATCTTGTTTAAAGGATAGGCTGAGGAAAAGAACAGTGCATGAGGAGAGCAGTACAGTGTGGATCAGTGATTAACAGCAGGAGAATTATTCTCCAGATTAGAATAGATATGAAGTGGAATATACTAAAAAGATAGAATAAGAGATGCTAAAGTGGAATATTGTCAGCTGAATGTTTTATAACCTTGTTAAAATCGGGTCAGTCATGATCTTATTGAATAGTGGAGCAGGCTCGAAGGGCCAAGTGACCTATTCCCATTTATTGTTCATACCGCAAAACAATTTTGCGAGTTACTCGAGCGAAGGTATTAAACACACATTTTAAACTGTTACATGAGCACATGCTGATATTTCCGTCTATGATTCCCTGGGTTTGATAGTATGTAGTTGACAGTGGCCCCAGGGGTTCTGCACTTGTTTCAGAGATCTGGAAAGAGATGTTTAGGATACTCTGAGATTGCATTAAGATGTTATATAAATGCACAACTTTTCTACTTGCCTTCCTGCTGGGGTAGAGGGGGTTTTGCTCTTCATCAAACTTGTGCATCATTTGACTACAATCTGCTTTTCTTTGTTGAATTATTGTATGGAGTTTATTCTCTTAAGTCAATAGCCTGGATTTTGCCCAAAGTTTAAGAGGTTTTTACTCACATTGGTGAGTTTCTGTATCCCATGAGGTAGATTCAATGCAGTCAGTAATGAGAAATAAAGCAGATCAAATATAATGTTGTTAATTATTATTAGGTCAATTAATAGGGATAACTATATGCTGATCTATGAGCCTCAGGATTTAAAAGCCTTTTCAGTGGAGCCACTGCTGATTTACCCAACGCGTTATCCTCATGAACTCACTGATACTGAAACCTCTATAATCTGGGACATTGACGAAATACAAACTGACTGGAACCGCAACTTAACAGGAAAACTAGGGAACAGAGAGAGATTGGGGCCGAAGCTCAGAACACAGAGACACTGCAAACCGAAGCACCCACTGACACAGCTTCTCGAGATGGGTTATGATGTGGTTCTGCACTATTCAGTTCTGATCTATGATTGGAACCAATGCTTCTCTGTCAAGCCGATGTGGTTTATGGATAAAAATCATGTCTGCTAGAAGGCAACTACAAAGCTCTCTTGTGGTAATGTGACACAGAATCAAGTGAAATGTGGAGTATCTCCTTTTGGGGCTTCTTGCATCCTTTCAAGTGGCAGCTGAATTTGGTGATCAGGTCTCAGTTACTATCGAATTGGATGAAATCTTGTTAGTGGTTCATTTACTTACATTTCTCTACCTCTGAGGTTAGCCCCATTTCTTTATTAAAGAGCCAATGTGTGTGAGATCTCTTTAGTGCTGTCCATAGGATAGCCGTACTCCTGCCACTGTGCAACTGCATATTGATATCTGCCTTTAAAAACAATCTGAATCTATGATCACATACTGGTGTAGGAACTGAGCGGGGCCCAGAACTGAATGAGCAACTCTTCAACTGCTGCAAACCAATGTGGGCAGATTTTCAAACTGTCATTATCACAAGGGTGTTTTTGGTGCCATATTCACTATTCAGAATAACAATTAATTTTCCTGTTCGGGCAGCATTTCTCTCTATTACTTGACATAACAGTGTTCTGTGTGTATGTGCATGTAGTTTGTTTCTATTTATTCCTGTTCCTCAATGGCTTTGAAATAGTTGCTGTATAAGATCAAAGGTAAAGTGATGTCTCCACAAGGACATTGTTGCTGGTTTCCCTCTGAGACCAGTGCAGAACTTTACCAGTTCATTGTCGGCCTGATACATTGTAGTGATGTTTCCCCTCTGCCAGCTGGGGCAGCATGGACATTTGAGTATTGATGAAAATAAAGTGTTTTTTTTATTTAAGTCTTTAGTATTGTACTTATCAGGACACTCTCAAGAATACCAATGGGAAGGGAGAAAGCATTTAATCTGTCTGGGTAATGAGTGCTGATTGGTAAAGGCATGGAGAATGGACCAGGTGATGATTGGCAGTTAACTGCCAATGCTTGTTGTGATTTGACTAAATTGGTGATGGCCATTCTCGGACTCATTTGGCAGGGCAATACCTTGACCACTCAGGCAACCTGCCAATTGCAAACTTAACAAAGTTTAGCTGTTAACTGTCCGTCACCATCTGACCAGTCCATTTCCATTGGGGACATCTCGATCAATCATTGTGCTCTTTCCAAAGCATCAGAACTTGTTCAGTGTAAAATGTTGTTTCCCTTAATATCAAAATCCTTGCAGCTATCCTGATGTATGCAAGACAAAAAAAAAGCATGTCCTATTTTATATCAATATCCAATTTCTAAATTTGCAAACAACCGTTTGAATATGGGAACCTTTTGTTAATGGAGTATCCAACATCCAGTTGATATAATTAAAATGGAATCTAGTTTTCGAATTTGAAATGATTTAACCCCCTGACAAGCCCACTTTGTACATGCAGATCCTTTTTGAATATTGTATCAGTCTGGCTGTTGAAAGACAGCTTTGGAAAGTTGTTTATTTCTGTTAACTTGTATTAAAGGAATTGCTGAAACGGTGGATAATGCATTCTATTGCATTTACAAAACTGAGATATCTTGTGAAATCAGGAGATGTGCACAGTGCAAATAAAAATCCCATTTAATGCTGGCCTGGACAAGACTGGTAAACTTAAACTTGTGCTTATAGAGAAAGGACTGAGATCTTAACTGGCTCATTATCATCGAATGTATTGAGTTTAAACTTATGTCTATCTCTAAATTCTTCAAGGCCTTGATCCACGCTGTCTCTTGTACCCCTTATATACACACTCTGTTCTTTGGTTCTCTGATTGCTTTATATCTTTTTGTCCATGAGTATGGTCAAGCCCCCTTAATTAGCTGTACCTTACTGATAAACTTCCTTACATGCCCTCTGGTACTCATTCTCACTTGAATGCTGAATATAGGGTTAAAGGCAGGATTCTTGGCGGTGTGGAGGAACAGAGGGATCTGGGTGTGCAAGTTCATGGATCCCTCAAAGTTGCCACCCAAGTGGATAGGGTTGTTAAGAAAGCATATGGTGTTTAGGCTTTCATTTACAGTGGAATCGAGTTTGAGAGCAGCGAGGTTTTGCTACAGCTCTACAAGTCCCTGGTGAGACCACACCTGGAATATTGTGTCCAGTTCTGGTCGCCCTGCTATAAGAAATAGATAGAGGCTTTGGAGAGGGTGCAAAGAAGGTTTGCCAGGATGCTGCCTGAACTGGAGGGCTTGCCTTATGAAGAAAGGTTGAATAAGCTCAGACTTTTCTCTCTGGAGAAGGAAGAAGAGAGGAGACCTGATTGAGGTATACAACATAATGAGAGGAATAGATAAAGTCAATAGCTAGAGACTGTTCCCCAGGGCAGGATTGACTGGTACGAGGGGGTCATAATTTTAAGATATTAGGAGAAAGGTATAGAGGAGATATTAGAGTAGGTTCTTTACACAGAGTGTTGTGAATGCATGGAATACATTGCCAGCGGTGGTGGTGGAAGCAGAGTCATTAGGGACATTTAAGTGACTGCTGGACATGCACATGTTTAGCAGTGAGTTGAGGGGTGTGTAGGTTGTTATATTTTACATTAGGATTAGACCTCGGCACACTGTTGTGGGCCAAAGGGCCTGTTCTGTGTTGTATTTTTCTATGTTCTATGTTAAAGCATCTCATAAACGTGAGTATTAATATCCACTTTGGCAGATTTAATTGATTTTCATTGGAATGTATCTGCCAAACCTTTAGCAAAACTGAATCAGCAAACAGCTTCAAACTGTGCACACGTCCAACTCAAAACATTGCTGCTCCTCATTAACTTTTTCAAATGCACTGCTCCATTCCAAATAGCGGACCACCCGTTCCCATTCATAGAAATGTGTTTCTGACGGATGGAAGTGGTTGTTTCTGTACTTCTGCCATTTTTATTGAACTCATCTCAAGTTACACTTTAGAATTTGACGGTCAGGCCAAGACTGTTTGTGTTAAGCTTTAACAATTTTGACCAGGTGGCCAGCTCTTCATGTTCTTGAATATTGGAATGGGACTGGGTTCTATCAGCCCTCTAGGGACAGGCTGCAAGGTCATTAGGTGGATAATAGGGTGGAAGATGAGAAGGGAAGGAAGGAGATTCCACCTCCGTAGTATGTTATTGATCCCAAATTCGGGAAAGGATGACCACTCAGGTGGTCAATGTAGAGTGTGTTCCAGCCAATGCTGGCAGTTTATTAGCAGTAAGGTCCTCCATTGTGTGGCAGACCTCCCCCTGCATCCTAGTGACACACCTGGAGGATGTCCCTCCTAATGAAGTACCTTGTGGCTCACAACAGGGTATCCCATCTGCACACTGGAACAGTCTCCTGTCCATGGTGGTGATCATTACGGGAACTGGAAATCAGAGTAAGTGAGTGAAAGAAGCCGTGAGGGCTAGAGTGTTCACAACATTCCCAGGACCAGGTTGGCAGCTCCTACTGAGGCCATTAATAAGTCATTAAGATCCCCCAATTGGTGCAAGGACGATGGGTTACTCCTACTCCTAGTAAGAGGACTGTGATTACTGCTGTTTCAGTGCTATCAAGCAAATCGTGAAGTGTGGCCATGTGATAAAATCATTTACATTCAGTGCTGAATACTTGAGACTTTTTGTGAGAAACTTTATAATTCTTCTAAATGTTCTTAATGCACTTTTTGTTTCATGCAATGGTGATTTTCTACATAGGATTACAAAGGAAAAACAGACCATTTGGCACAATCAGTTCATGCCAGTGCTTATGTTCTACTCAAGGTGTTTCACATCTTTCCTCATCTAAATCGCCCGTTGTAATTCTCTATTCCCATCCCTTCCTAGTGCTCGCCTAGTTTCCTTGAAATACATCTAAACTATTGATTTCAACTATTCCGTCTGGTCACATATTCCCCATTCTCATCATTCTTTCAGTGAAGAGGTTTCTTCTGAATTCCCTTTTGGACTTCTTGAGGTACCGTCTTATATTGACAGCCTCGAGTTATATTCTATCCCACAGTGAAATGTTTTCTTTGTACCTTCTCTTTTCAAAACTTTTCTTAATTTTCGAACTGTCAGCCTTCTTTTCAAGACAGAAGTGATCAGCACAACAATTCTTCCTGGATATACACAGCCAGAAACTTGTGGAGCTTTCTCATATATCATCTCTTTACTCTCTCTCATACATTCTATAATATGTCAACTCGAACTGCAAACAATACTCTTAATTAAAGTCAACCAAATTTTTATAGTGACCCTACTTTCAAATCTATCCCTTTAGAGATAAAACTTAGTACTTTGTTTGCATTTTTATGGCCATTGGAACCTGTGGTGAAATTGTTAGTGACTGATGTAATTGTCTGAAATCCCTTTGTTTGTCTCCCTCATTTAGACGTGCATCTTTGAATAAGTGACCTGTACATTATTCCAAGGCCCCAAGGGATCCTTCCATATCCGCCACAAATTCACCTGCACCTCCACACACATCATCTATTGCATCCGCTGCACCCTATGTGGCCTCCTCTATATTGGGGAGACGGGCCACCTACTTGCGGAACATTTCAGAGAACACCTCTGAGACACCGGACCAACCAACCCAACCACCCCGTGGCTCAACACTTTAACTCCCCCTCCCACTCCACCAAGGACATGCAGGTCCATCGCCAGACCATAACAACACGACGGTTGGAGGAAGAGCACCTCATTTTCCACCTGGGAACCCTCCAACCACAAGGGATGAACTCGGATTTCTCCAGTTTCCTCGTTTTCCCTCCTCCCACTTTGTCTCAGTCGAATCGCTCGAACTCAGCACCCCCTTCCTAAACTGCAATCTTCTTCCTAACCTCTCCGCCCCGACCCCACTCCGGCCTATCACCCTCACCTTGACATCCTTCCACCTATCACATCTCCATCACCCCTCCCCCAAGTCCCTCCTTCCTACCTTTTATCTTAGCCTGCTGGACACACTTTCCTCATTCCTGATGAAGGGCTTATGCCCGAAACGTCGAATTTCCTGTTCCTTGGTTCCTGCCTGACCTGCTGCGCTTTTCCAGCAACACATTTTCAGCTCTGATACTCCAGCATCTGCAGACCTCACTTTCGCCTTGCACATTATTCCTACCAAGATGTAATACCTTACCTTTATCTGTGTGGATCTTCATTTGCTAATTATTTGAACATACCGTAAATTAATTAATGATCTCTTGCAACTTCTTGTAGTCCTCAGAATTGGCTACATTTCAACATTCCTTTCCAATTTCATGTCATTGTATTTCTAATTTTTTTGTTGTAATTAGATGCAATATTTAATTTGCAGTTTTACTTTATTTTGTTTTGAATTTTTAGAGAGGTGCAGTAATCCACACATTAACTACAACAACTAAATGTAGAATGACAGATAGATGAAAATTATTACAAACACAGGACTAATTAATAGACTCTATTAACTTCACGGTCAAAACAGGGAATTATTTTTTACACGAATGATATGGTGCACCATCTGTAGTACAATAACTTTTTGTCCATTTTTTTTGTTGTAGTTTATTTTCCAGGTCTTTCCATACACACCATAAATTGAAAAGGCACCCATCCTACATTTTAAACTAAATGATAATTTAAAAAATCAACATTTATATTAAATGCAACATGATTTATGAAGCCAATCCTCTAGGCTTATACATATTCACAGCCATGTAGAGTTATATAGGGAGAGGCTGAATAGGCTGGGGTTGATTTCTCTGGACCGTTGGAAGCTGAAGGGTGACTTTATAAAGGCTTATAAAATCATCAGAGGCATGGATACAGTGAATAGGCAAGGTTTTTTCCCTGAGATGGGTGGAGTCTCATCTAACCTCTCCGCTCCTAGGTTTAGAGTGAGAGGGGGAAAAGTTGAAAGTACCTAAGGAGTAACTTTTTCATGCAGAGGGTGGTGTGTATGGAATGAACTGCCAGAGGAAGTGGTGGAGGCTGGTGCAATTTCAACATTTAAAAGGCATCTGAGTGTGTATAAGAATAGGAAGGGTTGAGAGGGATATGGGCCAAGTACTGGCAAATGGGACTAGATTAGTTTAGGATATCTGGTCAGCATGGGCAAGTGAGACTGAAAGATCTGTTTCCAAGTTGTACATCTCTATGACTCTGTGATCTACCCCTTTGCTCTTAATGTACTAGTCGAATCTCTTTGGATTATCTTTAACATTATCTGCCAAGGCTATCTCATTTTCCTTTCTTGCCCTCCTCATTTCCCTCTTTAGAATGTCCCTGCCCCTCTTTTACTCTTCGAGATTCACTGAATCTTACTTATCTATATCTAATATATGATTCATTCTTAATCTGAACCAGAGCCTCAATATCTTTATTCCTCCAGTGTTCCCTCCTCTTACCAGCCTTATCTTCACACTAACAGGAACATCATACCTCCGAACTCTCGTTATCTCACTTCTGAAAGCTTCACTCTTGCCGGCCGTCCCTTGAGCTGCAAACAGTCTACTCCAATCAACTCTTGAAAGTTTTTGTCTCATACTATCAAAATTTGCCCTCGTTCAATTAAGAACTTTAACTTATATATAATGCCAATCCTTTCCATAGATATTTTAAACTAATCAAAATATGACCCGGGCCCCAAAAAGCTCCCCTACTAACCATTCAGTCACTTGTCCTGCCTTATATCACAAGAGTAGGTCAGGTTTGCTCCTTCTGTGAGAGTTACATCTGCATATTAATGAAGAAAATTGACTTTAGCACTTACCAAATTCCTCACCATCCAAGCTCTTAAGACCATGACTGTCCCACTTTATGTTTGGAAGGTTAAAATTTGCGATTATTGCAATCCTATTATTCTTACATATAAATAAGATCTCTCCACATATTCATTACTCAATTTCACTCTGACTACTGGGGGGACTATTACAATTGCATCAAAGTAACCATGCCCTTCCTATTTATGAGTTCCATCCACATAGCTTCACTGGACCATCCCTCAGAAATACCTTGTGTTAGAACAGCAGTAATGTATCACCACAAGAAAAAATGACTCCAATCTCCTTCTAGCTCTTCCTACTTCTGCCGTATCTTTGATGGTGGGAGGGGCTTTGAACATAAATTATTCAATTTACTGGTGATGGTTAGTAGCAGAAAATAAAGAGACTGTGGGGGGCTTGGGTGATGGGAAATAAAAGGTTACATTGTGTGGAAAAAAAATTCTGGATCTAAACAAGAATTTAAAAAAACGAACTCCACTCTGTCTGCCCAGCTCTTGCATACACCGCTGTACCCCCAGAGTACTTTCCTTTTATTTTGATGAGTTCAAGTTAATCTCACCCGCTGTTTTGTACTTGCCAACCATTTGTTAACGGGTGTTTGCTGTTTCAGAATGTAGGCTGACTTACTGTGTACGTTCTCCGAGTTCAGTGTTTGGAGTCCTTGTTGTACCAACCTGTGCTTTGGTCCATCATGCAAAATTACAGAAAAATATTAACAGCAATTTAAGGTAAAATGTTAGGATATTGGAAGAACAGCTAAGAGCATCAAGTTTGACAGAGGGATTGAGGGAATGGACATGGAAAGCAGCAGGGTTTCCAGAACTTCTGATCTTTGTCTTCTCTGATCGAAATCAACCTGTGATTTATCATTTTTGAGGATTGTTATTCATTAATATCGGTGTGTCAGATAGATCTCCATCTCAGGGAGGGGTGACGTGCTTCTTTGTTTTGTGATGAACTCAGGGGAACATACAATAGTAAGGGGGTAAACCCAAAGGGGGTGAAGGAGCAGAGGATCCTCCATGTGTATGTGCACAAATCAGGGAATGTACCATGACACGTGGACAGAAGAGCAACTAAACCCTACTTCATCAATAACACCGTAGAGAACAAACACAAAGCAATTATGTTGAAATGAAATCAAACAGTCTCTTGTCTCACCTGGAATGTTGCATCTCGTCTCAGGGGCCACGTTTTTGACAAAAGGCAAAATTATGAGATTGGGTGCGTGACTGATTCACAACACTATTCCCGGGATGATACACCTCACCAACTCTGAGAAATTGAGAATGTTCTCCTCTGCTGATAGTTCCCAGACTCTGTGAACAGTTGCTATGATTGGTTCCCAACTCCGTCTTGCATCATATAGATCCCAATGGCTGAATATTTCAGGGACTCATGAGCTCTGACTTGCCTGATCAACATCGACCTCTGATTTATTATTTTTGAGGGTTGCTGTTCAGTAATATCCCTGTATCAGATAGATCCCAGTCTCATTCCCTGGGATTTCACAGGTGTGGTGTGTCATATAGATCCCAGGAATTGTGCTCCATGAGATTTATGTGTGAGAAAAACTCCAGTTCTGAGAATCCGCCCTTGGATTGTGCACGTGTTGTGTCTGACTATTTGACAGAACGTTGACATTTTTGGCTGATGAATGCTTCGTTGGGCGCTTTAGGTGGCGAGTTATGCATTACTAACCCAGGCTGTCCGGACATTGGGAGTAAATGTAGTTTAGACGGTGTAGAGTAAACTTTCAAACTCCTTTGCCTGCCTTTTATAGGCTTCTTGTGGAGCAAAGCTCCTCATTTGTATCATTACGTGACCCGAGGCCGTGACCCTTGGTGCATAAGAGGAAATGTTCTCTAATCATTCTGCCTCTGGAGTGTTCCATCAGGCATATCGTGTGAAAGATGTATTTATATTAGTGGGCGGCATGGCAGCGCAACATTAAACTAAATGACTGAATGAAATACAACCAAACAGAACAAATGAAAGTATTTGGCTGGGAAAGGAGTAGGATGTGGGAAAATGTATGATTACTGACTGGCCTTGAAGAAAGAATTAAGCAAACTCAAGGTTAGTGCATATTCATTCGAGATTTATTAACCATTTCAGAAAGCATTTTTATCCAAAAAGTTGATGTAAAAGCTAACAGAAGTGAATATAATGGCTGGGTGCCACATTGAGATGAGAACACATGCGCTGTGAGGTGGGAATTTTCTGTACATCAGTAACAGTCACAAGAAAGGGAATACAAAGGCTCATCAGAAAGGGTAGGCAACCATTCTGAGTAAGGAACAAATAAAAACAAAACAAATGGGCTTCAAACAACAGGGAAGCTACAAATTCTTCCAACCACAACCATTTCAAAGATATCAAAGTAAAAACGAAAATCCATCAATTATTGTCTCAGTTACACACTGATAAACTGAAGTGATCTCACTGTGAGAGTCAGCAACAGGACAGATTGTAGATTGGGAATTCAGAGACCTTGATAAGCAGATCAGGAAAATCACAGGGGTTCACAACTCATTCACTTAACCTGGAAAAGAGAGATAAAGCAATGACACAGATATTTATGATCAGGGACTTTCAGATTTAATGTTTATTCAATGGCACACTTAGAGATTTCACAAAACATATTGGGCTGTTTGGCATGAGAAAGATGTGATTATTCTCACCTTCACCAGAGTGACGGCAGCGCTGTAGAAAATACTCAGGAAGAACAAGGTGATGAACGTGGAAGCAGTTGTCCAGATGTTGCTGTTATCATCCTCATAGTCTTCAATCCAAGTGCGATCTATTGAATCTATGAATATAAAGCCGAGAGAACGCATTTAGATCGTTTATTGATCCAGATCGATCTATGTGTATCCAAGTCATGTAATTAGAGACCATTACATCTTCATAAAGCAGTCAGGTATTTCTCAAGTGTGACTCTTATCTGTATCCATCAGTGCATTATTGACTCTCAGCAAGAAATTACAAATACTGACTGCACATGTTCTTTCTTCATTGTCCATGTCAGAATGTTTTAAATTATTTTTCTTTTAATCTATTATTTAAGGATATTATTACTTGAGGAATGCTTATTATGAATGATTAGTTTAATTATATCATTATATTTTAAATATAGGCTGTGACAGCACTTTAGTTGAAAATTGTGGCAATTACTGAATAAAAGTTCAAATGTGATTCTCACCTTTATGTATTGGTGACCAATTTGCTTGGCAAATCGTGAATATAAGTGACATCACAGTCAGGACATTGCTTCATATTTTTGTTTGTAGGATCTGTATATTTAGGAATAAGTTTTTGTACAAGTGTCCCTTAATTTATTTGACCTACTGCTTGGTGTGTTTGGTTTCCCTTTAATGGTTGTGTATGTGGTTATGAGTGCCTCTTACTTCACTCTTGCCCATGTTGGAGTCTGTGCATGAATAAACATATTCCTGTTCCTTTACTGCTAGTGTTATCATGTGTTTGTGCACCGAAATTTTGGTCTTTTCACATTGTGTAAGCATCATTATGCGAATATGCCACTTCATTGCTGCCTATGCTTATCTTGTAATGTCTTTGTGAGTGTTCACTTTTCATTAGTGCTATCTAAAATGTGTGCTTATGTGTCTGTTTCAGGTCCTACCTAAACTAGGTTATTTTCATGTTATTTTTAATAAATGTTAGCATGCAACGTCATGTTTTGATGGATGTTTATATTTATATGATGATGTCTGCTTGTGTGGCAATCTTTCCCAAACCATCTCCTGAGAAGCTTGTTTGTGTTAGTGGTTGTGGATGCTTGCTGATGCCTGTGTTCATTATCCTTATTTAATAAACGCCCCTCTATTTATTGATCTGTGCATTTGTGTGTCTGCATGTGAGACTCGGAATTTGTGTGTACGTGTGACATTGTATACATGCTGATCAATGTGGTTTAAAAATAACTAATTAAGCTGCCTCTGTCATCGTATGTTTGTGATTCTGAAAATGGGAAAATAATGATATTAATGTTTATCTCTGTGCACTTACGTGCCTGTATGAGTTGACATGTGGGAGGACATTTTTTGGAATTTATATCTGTGTGTTCATGCGTGTATGTCTGTATGCATTGTGCTGTATGAATGTATATGTATTCATGCCCATTTGTGTGTTACCGTGTGTCTATATGGTTATGTGTGAGTACCCCTGATCATTTGTGCAAATAATTTTCTTTCGGTGTATGTGAGTTTTTGTATGAGCTTAGGTAAGTGTTCAAGTACCACTTGCATGTGTGGCTCTGTGCGAGTATGCGTGTGTGACATCTTATCTGTATGCACATTTGAGTGTGCACATCAATATGTGTCTTTAGGTGAGAGCCCATATATGTGTCATTCCGTGTGTATTTGCGATCATCTCTCTGTATCTGTTCTTATACCAGACTGCAATTTTTATTATTCTAATTTATTGTTCTAATTTTAATGGATTGCCTATAATTAGATTTGACCTTGGTGTTGTAGGAAACATTTCCCATCGTCGTGAAGAGATAAGCGTTTTATGAGCAACTCTTCTTTTGCAGTGATAGAATTTCTGTCTCTGAGAGAAAAGGCGTGAGTTCAAATCCCCACTGCCCCAGAGATAACATTTCTGAATATGTTTATTAGAAAATGTCTACTTGTGTTCTGTATGTGAAACAAAATGATACCAGGTATTCGAATACCAGAATTGATCCCATGTGCTCCAGTAAACTGAGACAAAACTACAGAATTCAAACCGGGACAATGCAAACACCAGTTTTGGATTAGGGGAATCAATGTTAATCATTTGTTAACAGAGCCAAGCGTGTCCAACATGTTTCAAAGGTATTATTTTGCATGGAAATGTTCAATCTTTGGACAGTAAGCAAGAAGCTGACTGTTCCTGTTAGTAACTGGGTTACATTACAGAGGACATCTACCATGAAAACTCTGCACAGGGAGCAAGAGGACAGATCATTCATCGTTCCCCTCCCCTCTGCTCCACGACAACTTATCTGTCGATTCTCTTTGGTGTGAAAGTGAAGATACATTCTGTCAACTCATGCGCTGGCGCAAGATCCCTGGCAGTTCCCCAGAAACAACGGTTACATTCAAACTGTTCTGCACTCTTTACGATTGGTATGTTCCAATCAAATTTAATTTTAAAGTGTCTTAAATTTACATTTCCAATTGGTGCAATGTGGCAGTTTAAAACTGACATGAATTTTATAAGAATGTCCAATCAGGGGAATCAAGAACACCAAGTTCAAAACTCGTGCTCTACCCTGGACATAAAATGGACATTGTCAGATTTTGTCACAGAGGGATTTAAGATGGACAAGGGACTTGGCGGAATCCTGCAATGAGTGAGCTTTACTCTGTCTCTGACCCAGGGTGTATCTGAGCAGAGAACATTAACTGCACAAGACACTTGTCCTAGACCTGTTAATAACCCACTTTAACTACACCGATGGAATGTAAGTCAGAGTGAGAAACATTCAGTATTTAACTCACAACTGGAGGAAAAAGAAACTTTATTACTTCTGTTGAATTATTAAATGCAACTTTGAGATTTTTATTGACATGAATTAACAGTGTCCATCAGTGCAAGTGAAATGTTTACGAAACTCGGTTTACCGCTGGATTTATCGACTGTTCTGTTGATGATCTTCAATGGAATCGCTTCATGTCCCACCACACAGGAGTAAGAAGCACCGCTGGCCCACTCCTCCGCTGTAATGGATAACAGGCTGTAGATGAAGAAGGAAGTGTTGTCACTCTCTGCCATCACCTCGGTGTTCTTGTAGTTACTGGGATTCACCGGCTGGTCATTGTTTGTCCACTTGACGAAGATCTCTCGGGGGGAGAAACCTCTCACTAAACAGGTGAGGGAGAGAAACCTCTGAGCGGAGATTTCTTCTGTTGGTGGCAGGAGGACCGACACTGATGGCTCCAGCGGATTAATCACTGCAGAATATTTGAGACAAATATAAATCAATCAAAAACATCCTGAACCAATATCACAATTTCACTCAATATTAAAATATGCCATTTTTAATTTGGGATTTATTCACTTTCGTTTTCTAAAAGAGTACACATTCTGTTCAGTAAAAAAAGTAAAGTTTAATGTGAAAGTTGCCTCCATGTTTCCAGCCCACAACAAGGGCATTCTGTCCAACTGTCATTGCTGATGGTGACATCACAACCCAGGTTTCTTCCCACCTTATCTGACTTAATCAGAATACAATATCCTTTGGTCCATCTTTTTCTTAATCAGCTACTTAGTTATCCTGCCTTCAGATGCATCATAAATGCTCCCAACGGTGTTTGTTCATTACCAATCAAAGCCTGCCATTGATGTAACTGGATCTGGATTACACATGGGATGCTGTGTGTTTTAATCTCACCGCTCACCTTTCTCCTTGTGGATGGAGTCTCTCAGCGGAGTCGGTAGATTCTGATGGTACACCACACATTCAAAAGTAACACCACTCAGCCAGGCTTCAGTAGAAATGTCTAATTTGCTGATCACGCTGTCGGGATTCTGTCCAGGCTGGTCAGCAATCTCTGATTTCAGAGACTTCTTTTCATGTTTCCAGGTGACGCTGACTCCAGATGGAAAATTGGACACAACGCAGGTTAACGTCACCGTCGCCTCCAGTAAGACTTGTTCGACTGGCGGTGGGAGGATTTTAACGGTGTTAGGGTGGCACTCGGTATCTTCTATGAAACAAAAATCAAAGTCAATGAAAAATGCCCCTTTATGATACAAACACCCAATCTTCAGATTACTTCTTCACAGGGTGAAGACACCACCTTCAAAATGGCAACTCCAACCATTGCTGAAACAATGCTTACTATTGTTGATGTATTTTGATTTGTGAAAGCATTTGTGATTACCTATGACATACCCTGTGTAATTATTCCGAAAGAACACTGGCTTTGTAACAAGTGAAAGCTGTGAAAAAAGTAAAATCATCGAAGATACCATGATGTAACCCATGGAATTACCTTTCTTTCAGAGTTTGTCTCTCACTTAAGACCATCTATTGATACTTGTGACAAGAGTAATCTGAATATAATGAGTTCATTTCCATGTTCATAACCCTTAGGTGCAAGTGCTGCTGGTCATGCTGACTGACAAATCACATCCCAAATTTTGGACAAATTATAAGAAATAATAATTATTCTCTTTGCAGAGTTCTAAAGTGCTACAGGAGCAGTGAATATCCATGGAAATTCTGTTCATTATATTTAACGTGATCAAAAATACTTTGCGTTATTGGTGTGATGTCATTCTCTAATTTATGTCATTGTTCCTCGTGGGCTGAGTTTGGAGTAGATCTGAAAACAAGGCACTGAGTACAGCATTGGATATCGAGAAGGACACCCATCTCCTTAAGTCTTTCCCTCCATTCAGTTAGTTCATGACTGGTCTGTACTTTCACTTTATTTACCAAGCTGCATTTTTTAATTTCTTCATAGAGCAGGGGAGAACAAAAAAACAAACAAAAGCGTCTTAAATTAATCTACAAACGTGATGGAAATGTACACTAATTTTATAGACATCCACTACCCACTGTGTAAACATCGCCACCCCAAACCGGGCTAAATCAGCCTGTCTCGAGTTCCTCGTTCATTCATCCCTATTGTAGCATTCTTACCAGAATTTATTCTCCTGCCTCATCCACTACTTACAGAGAGCATCTTAAAGAGGCTCAGTGAGATCACGTTTATCCCAGTTCATCAAATGTGATACCCACTTGGTCTGTGGTCTGATCCCATAAATGAAGTTAAAGAGCTCAGTACCAGATAAAAATCGATGTCGTACACTGTCCAAGGCCAACAGGTCATTCCTGATCAGGGAGTGAAGCATTGAACGCATTTTGATTTATTTTCAAGTTAGGGTCACTGCATATTTTAACCACGTCATTTTGAGACCACAACATCATAAGATAGAGGATCAGAATAAGGCTGTTCGGCCAATCCAGAGTTTAGATCAGAATGATGCTGGAAAAGCACAGCAGGTTAGGCAGCATCCGACGAGCAGGAAAATCGAGATTTGGGCTAAAGCCATTCTATGGTCTTCTCCCCACACTAAACAAGAACCGATCCATCTCTGGCTTGAATATACACAATGGCCTGGTCTCCACAGCCCTCTGCAGCAACAAGTTCCACAGATTCATCACCCTCTGGCTGAAGAAATTCCTCCCCATCTCAGTTCTAAACGGTGCCCCTTTGACCCTGAGACTGTGCCCTTGGGTCCTAGTCTCGCCTACCAGTCAAAACATCTATTTACATTCACTCGACCTCAGTCTCTCAGTATTTTCTATGTTTCAATTAGATATCTCTCCAATATCCCCCCTCCACCCCCAAACTTATCCTTGAAGCCACTACCAGGCAAGGATTCATCACTCTGAATGCTTCTCCCAGCATGGTCAGGCAACAAACTATTTAACAAACTATTTAACAAAGCTCACTGTCTATATATCTATCTTCAACAGAGAGGAAACATGCTTTTCTGACTTGCCAAAATGTTGAATTATGAGCAATGCTAATGTAACATTCAAACTGAAATGAGACACGTGACATGCTGGGAAACGAGAAGCTGTACCGTGCTGTTTACTACGCCTGATAAATTAGTGTGTTTGATTCACATCAGAGTTCAGAGTGATTTGTAGCTCTCTCAGTATGTGTCTCTTACCCTGGAGTGCGGTGATGTTTTTACTTTGAATGTTCTCTTCGTGAGTGACCTGGCAGGTATAGACTGCGCTGTTGTACCATTCACCATAAGGGACCATCAGCCGACTCGTCACCGAGAAGTTCCCGTTCGCCTCACACACGGGAGACGTGAAGAAGCCAGAATCCAAGCGTCGGCCATTTTTCAACCAAGTCACGTTGATTGCCTTCGGATGGAAATCGATGATTGAACAAACGACAGTTGCAAACTTGCTGCTTGCGATTTCTTCACTGGAGCTCACAGTTAGGAGAAGAGTTGGTGGGAGAGGACCTGTACCTTTAGAAAACACATCGCATAAATTATCTGATGAATTTCATAACAAATACAATCAGTTCTCATATATCAAGGTTTCTTGTGATTAATGGATACAAGAATCATAATTGTGCAGAGTGCTGGAGAAGCTGGGATCCACACAGAAAGATCATCAGGACAATGTGAAAGGCTAAAATTATAGGACACAGCAAGGGAGTCAAGGAGGCATAGAAACGATAGGCCGGTAACATCAGAAGGGAGATAGCAACATTGGATGGTATTCGTTTTAATGACAGAGTCTGATGATCAAGGCAGATGAATTACCGACATAAATGAGGAAATGATGCTGTTGCTATCACGGAGACATATTGAGAGCGGGGCAGGAGTGGCTATTCAATTTTCCAGGATTTAGTGCCTTCAGGCGAGACAGGGAAAGATGGAAAAGGATGGGGGCAGGGGTTTGCGGCACGGAATGTTGCTTCTGTCACAATTCTGACAAGAGTATTTTAGGCTGTAAAGAGAAATGAAATCATAGATACCTCCTCGAACAAAGGCAAATGGACAGTACTTCAAAACCAAAATACAGCAAACATAACTACTGGGAGAGCACGATAGACCTTACTATAGGTCCAAAAGACCAAGTGCAAATACATGGATAAATTTCAGAGATATGTAAATTAAATAGGGGAATGAGAAAAGAGGTTTTTAACTTCCTCAGCATAGGCTTGGATATTCATTTTGTCAAACGTTTAGAGGGAGCACAATTCTGAAAATGCCCCCAGGAGAATATTTAAACAAAGTATGTGTTAATACAGAGAATTTTAATCCAGACCTTGCAAGAGAGGGGTGAACCTGAATTTAACTTTTGGGAATGAAGTCGACCCAGTGGGTAAAACATCAATGGTGGTGCACTTTGCAGACAGTGATCGTAAATCAGTTGGATTTCAGATTGTACTGCAAAGGAATAGACATTGGCCCAAAGTTCTGAAAAGGGGAAGGACAATTTTAGTAAGATCAGGTAATGACTTAACCAGAGTGGACTGGAAGCTGACACTTATTGGTAAATCTGAGTCAGAGCAGTGTGAAACATTTAAGAAAGAGACAGGAAAATCATAGGGAGGATATTTCCCAGGAAGCCACTGAATGGGACCAAGAATGTAGCGTGCTCTGGACACCAAAGGGCATGGAGGGTGAGATAAGGAGAAACAAGGGAGGCTTCCTGTCTATATTGAAATCTCAAAACAATAGAAATTAGTATGGAGTACAGAACGTGCAAGGGGGAGTTTGAAAGACAAAGGAATTAGAAGAGCAAAAGGGACCATGAGAAAATAATAGGAGTCAAAATAAAGGAAAATATTTTTAAAAGTTACAGGCTCATTCATAATAAAGAATTATTCGGGAAACAGTAATGCCCATTAAGTGTTATTATTGGAGTGGAGCCGGAGGATTAGGTTGTGGTCAAAACGAATGTGTTGTGTCAGTGTTCACTAGTAAGAGGGACAATGTGGGGACAGAAATCATGGAGGAGTGTTGTGATGTACTTTCAGAAATTAGGACACATGACGTGATGTTCTGTGTTGTCTTGCTAAATGAAAAGTGGTTATATTTCCAGGGCAGATGAAAAGTATACCAAGCGGTTGAGCGATGCAAGGGATGAAATAGTTGGGTCGCTAACAATAATTTAGAATTACTGTCTGGCCACAGCAGTTGTGCCAAGTGAGTGTAGATCAGCCAACGTTGCACTGTTACGCAGGACAAAGGAAGGGATAAATAATGAAAACACAGATCTGTCAAGCTAGTTTCAGTGGTAGGGAAACGATTGAAAAGTGAAATTAGTCTTCATTTGGAAGATAAATCAACAATTTTCAGCACGGTTTTATTGAGAGAAAGTCATGTGTAACAATTTGATAGTAGTTTTCAGAGAGATAACTCGATGTCCAGATGATAGCAATAATCAGAGCCAATGGGATCCGAGTTAATTTGACAGATTGGATCGAGAACTGGCTGAGTGATGGGAGCAGGGGATAATAGTCATCGGGTGTCTGGGTGACTGGGAATCTATGTCTCCTGGTGTTCTGTAGGGATTGGGGTTGATTTCCACGTTATTTCTCTTACATACCAATGATTGAGACTCAAATTTAGGAGGACTAACCAGCGAATTCACAGATGAAATGAAAACTGTCATGTTGGTAAGTCATGAGCATTATGGCTTTAGATTGCAGGAGGATATAAAAGGGTTGGTTGTATGTGAAGAGAAGTTGCAAATGGAAATTATTCTGGATAAATGTAAGGTAATGTAATTCGGCAGAAGAATCTGTGAGGTATGACATTTTGAATGGTGGAACCCTGGAAAGGCCTGAGGATCTTTGGTGCATGTACCCACCGATCCCCTATAGTACTGTGTCGTCTGGATAAAGAGACTAAGAAGGTGGGAGGATATTTGCTTTTATTAGCCTAGACATTGACAATGAAGAATCGGGAGATGATACTGGAAATTAATAGAACACTGGTTAGGCCATACTGAAGCGTTGTGTGCATGTTATCGAAGGAATGTGATTACACTGAAGGCAGTATTGATTAGATTTGCCAGGATCTTGCCTGGGTTGGAGGGTTTTAGTTATGAAACTAGATGAGATAGACAGGAGTTTTCCTTGAAGCAGAGGAGAATTAGGGAGAAGATTATCATGATGTCTAGAATTATTTTAGGCATAGACTGGGTAAACTGGATGAAACCTTTCCCCTTGATGGAGAGATCAATGCCTCAGGGGCACAGGGTGAAGGTAAGGCCAGGAGGTTCCAAGTGGATCTCAGGGGAAAACAAAATCAAACAGAGGGTGGTGTTAGCCTGGAGCTCAGCACCTATAAGTCATGTAGAGACTGAGCCTCTCATAATAAGTATGAAGTATTGAGATGCATCCTTGCAAGGGCAAGTCACACAAGGCAATGGATCATGTGCTGGCACATGAGACTGGAATAGTTAGGTGGCTGTTATTGATAGGCGTAAACTGGATGGATCAAAGGGCCTTTTTCCTGTGCTGTATAAGGGGATTCTGTGAAAATGGTTATAAATAATGCCTTATTCATATTAATGCCAGATGCTCTGTTTATCTCAGTTCCCACAATACGTACCTGGACATGGCATTTCTTTGCTCTTGTGTGACCCGCTGTGTTGAACCTCACAGTAGATTTTGCTGGGGCAATCTACCGCTGACCCGGGCAGGGTTAACTGGCTGCTCAGGGTGTAGGTTCCCTTCTTGTTTCTCACTGATGGGTAAGTCTTCAATCCACCATTCGTGATTAGCACCCCACCTTTCTTCCAGGTTACCTTGGTGACGTCAGGGGAATAGTCCATCACCAAACAACCAAAGATTGTCGAACCGGTGTTGTGCTCCTCACAGGAGGAGACCAGGCCATAAAGCGTGGGGGGAGATGGTGTCTCTACAATAGAATGACCAATTGAGCATGTTAGTTTCTGTTAATTTGACCTTATCAGTTACTCAAATGTATCCTCAGCTGTAACCGTTTGCCAGTATGCTCCCGCTGAAGTCTACAGCATAACTGGAGTTTATTTTTGTTTCCTACCAGTTGCTGATCATGATCATTGGTTCCCTCTTGAGAAACATGCCCTCGACCTTGACCATTGCCATATAATTTAGGAAGAAGAACATCCTGATCCCACCCCAGTAACTGTTTGAAGATCTCACCAATTGACACTTTCATTGGATTGCTGTGAAGAGCAGAGAAGTTTCACAAAATACAAACCAAGGAAATGCAGGTTCATTGAAATTCTACAGTGTGTGCAAACAGGCCATTTGGCCCAACAAGTCCACACCCACCCTCTGAAAAGAAACGCATCCAGACCCATTCCTCTACCCTATTATGCTACGGTTAACCCTGACTAATGCATCTAACCTCCCAATCACTGAACACAACATTCATAATTTCCCCAGCTTGTACAGATTTGGACTGTGGGAGGAAATGCACACAGATATGGGGAGAAAGTGCCAACTCCACACAGACAGTTACCCGAGGCTGGAATGGAGCCAGAGTCCCTAGCACTGTGAGGCAGCAGCGCTAACCATGGAACCAGCGTGCCGCCCCACTAGGTACCGTGCTGCTGGAAATACCCAACAGCTGGCAGTACCCCCGGAGAGAAATCAGAGTGAATCATAGAACATAGAACATCACAGTGCAGTGCAGGCCCTTCGGCCCTCGATGTTGCGCTGCCCTGACATACTAATATGAAGCCCATCCCACCTACACTATTCCATGTACATGCATAGGCCTGTCCAATGACAACTTAAATGTACTTAAACTTGGCGAATCTACTACCATTGCAGGCAACGCACTCCATACCCTTACTACTCAATGAGTAAAGAAACTACCTCTGCTATCTGTCTTATACCTGTCTCCCCTCACTTTAAAGTTGTGTCCCCTCGTGTTTGCCGTCCCCATACTTGGAAATCAAGTCCAGTGAGCCTTCCTCACTTATCAATGTAAGACAGAATGTTCTCTCTGGGAGGAAGGTCACTGCAGCAGCAGCAGCACAGGCAGGAGCTGAGCACTGGGACGGGGAGGATGGCTGTCACGGCTGAACTCAGGCCAATTGGCTGGAAGCTGAAACATCTAATTTACAATTATCTGAATTCTGGAGGCCTCTGAAAAATGGAGGACCATTAAGGTTCAGAGACTTTGGAGTGTTACAGCTGAGTATTTATGTAAATATGATTTGAGAAATGAACAAGTAATCTTTAACTTTAATAACTATCAAACTGATACGCAGTTCACCACCAAACCTCATCTCTCAGACTAACCACTGCACTTACTCTGCCTAGACCTAAATTTCCACTCACATTGACAAACCCCACCCTGCTATACACCCATTCATGCCCGGAACACACAATCCCCTATCACACAAAACACATCCAAGGCAATCCATATTGACAGTGTAGCTGAGCAGAGAGATCTCGGTGCCCATGTACACAGATCCCTAAAAGTTGCCAGCCAGTTTGATAGAGTTGTTAAGAAGGCATACTTTGTGCTGGCTTTCATCGATAGAGGGACTGAGTTTCAGAACCACGAGGTTAGGTTGCAGCTGTACAAAACTCTGGTGTAGCTGCACTTGGAGTATTGTGTACTGTTCTGGTCGCCACATTATAGAGAGAATGTGGAAGCTTTGGAAGAGTTCAGAGGAGGTTTACCAGGATGTTGTTTGGTATGGCGGGAAGGTTTAATGAGGAAAGGATGAGGGTCTTGAGGCTGTTTTTGTTTGAGAGAAGAAGGTTGACTTAATTGAGACATAAAAGATAAACAGAGGGTGGACAGTGAAAGTCTTTTTCCTTGAATAGTGATGGCTAGTAGGAGAGGACATAGATGACAGATGTCAGAGGTTGTTTCTTAACTCAGAGAGTAGTAGGGGCATGGAACGCACCGCCTGCAACAATAGTACACTCGCCACTTTAAGGGCATTTAAAAGGTCATTGGATAAACATATGGATGAAAATGGAATAGTGTAGGATAGATAGGCTTCAGATTTTTACACTGACCTGTGGAACCATCGAGGGCTGAAGGGCCTGTACTGCACAGTAATGTTCTATATTCTATATTCCAGATGGACATATGATCTCAATTCCTTTCAGTCATTTACACTCCTGCCACCCTGTACCTGGTCCATGGTGAACCTGGCCCTGACTGGACCTGACACCATCATTTTCACAAACTCTGACCAAAGCCCACTACCCAAGACATGACCTCAGCCCTTGATCACTGACCTCTCATCTTACCCAAGACAACCTGTGCACATTGCATCCTAGCTCCTTTGGCATCTGTGCTTTACAACCTACCATTTTGCCAGACTCCGAGCTTTGCATTTTGACAACACGTCCACCTGTCACTTCATTACAGTGACCTTCCACCCCCTGAAACATCCTGGCACTCTGCCCATCTCTACACTAACCAGCCTGGCATCCTGACCACCTCTCCATAAACCAGCCTGGCAAAGACAGACCTCCTGCATTTCAGCTCAAACTACCCCTCACCTAGCAAGCACAATTCGACCAAATTATCCTGTGACCATTACCATTTCGCTTGATGCCGCCTTGCCAGACAGAGTGCACGCAAGCTTACCCAGCAGCCAGCCTACCAGCCTACCAGCCCAAACTCTCCCACATGCCCAATCTAGCCCCTCACTTGCTCACCACGTTCCAACTTTGAGCCTATCCACCATAAAGTCAGTGAGACATAAAGTCGTACAGCACAGAAACAGTTCCTTTGGTCCAGCCCATCCATGCTGACCAGAGTTCCCAAATTAAACTCATTCCACTTGCCTGCCTTTGGTCCATATCCATCCAGACCGATCCAGTTCCTGTAGCTGTTCAAATGTCTTCTCAATGTGGGACCGATCTCTGCATTTACCACTTCCTCTGGCAGTTCATTCCTATGTTTTGGACAATTACAACATGAAGCCCTAACTCCTGCACTCAGTGCTCTGACCAATGAAGGTACGTGCGCCAAACACCTTCAACACACTAGGTACTTGAGACAACGCTTTCAAGAATCTAGGAGTCTTGAATCTATGAATTTCTGTGGTGGAGAATTCCAAACGAATTCACCATTCTTGTGTTGAACAGTAAACAAATCAGGTTCAATGTTATCAGTGTGTTGGGAAGATTGATGAGCAGCAAGATTAATGATGACCCCATGAATGGAATAGCCTTCTAGAGAGGCCGAGATGCCTTCTTCAGCTTCCATTTTGCATGCTGACATGTCCCTTCGGCAGCATATTCCAAAATTGTGATCCTTGAGGATAAGGGCACACATGCACATAAAGCTTTCCTCCAAATCAGACTTCAACTTCACTCTCAACTATTTCCCTGCCCGTTTCCTCTTCCTCAATCACAGCCATGGGACTCACTTCCTAACAGCGCTGTGAATATGCTAATACCACACAAACTTCAGCAATTCAAATAGACTGATGACAACTGGTTTCTCAAGGCGATATAAAAAGTCTGACACTTCCACACCTGTCTAGAGATTCAAACAACCACTAGAAGAATTGAAAATTATTTGAGGCACTTGTGTGTCTACACAAGATGACATGGTTTCCTTTTTTTAAAAATCACACAACACCAAGTTATAGTCCAACAGGTTTAATTGGAAGAAAACTAGCTTTCGGAGTGACGCTCCACTATCACCTGATAAAGGAGCGTCGCTCCAAAAGCTAGTGTGCTTCCAATTAAACCTGTTGGACTATAACCTGGGGTTGTGTGATTTTTAACTTTGTACACCCCAGTCCAACACCAGCATCTCCAAATCATGGTTTCCTTTTGAGTGATTTGACTGTGTTTTCACTGAATGAACAGAGCTATTTCTTAATCATATAATAGGAATGAAGCTTCCCTCATTTTTAGCAACTGCTGAAAATGTATTGCTGGAAAAGCGCAGCAGGTCAGGCAGCATCCAAGGAGCAGGCAGCATCCAAGGAGCCCTTCCTGAAGAAGGGCTCATGCCCGAAACGTCGATTCTCCTGCTCCTTGGATGCTGCCTGACCTGCTGTGCTTTTCCAGCAACACATTTTCAGCTCTGATCTCCAGCATCTGCAGTCCTCACTTTCTCCTCATTTTTAGCAAGGCAATCACACATTATATTTCTTGATTCCAGGGAAGTATAGTGTTAAATTAATGAAATATGATGATTGGGATGTTTCAATTGGAAATTGTCAGATATTTAAACTTTCATGAGCAATTAATCCCAGCCTCATTGTGTCACAGTACTCACAGGAATGTCTTTCAGAAATGGTGTCTCCCTTTGTTATGGGCAGTCGAATCAGTAAATCTGGGATAGTTTTTGCTTGTTAAACAAAGGTGTTAAATAGCTTTAGCCAAAGGGAGACCTGTGGATTGAGCTCACAGATGCACCATGATCTAAGTAAGTGGGGGAACAACTAGAGGGGCTGAGTGCCCTCCTCTTGTTCCTACCTTCCTATCATTGTGTCATTCATTAAGCTAGCACTGGCCGTGAATACTTCTGATTAAAATATTTCGATAAATTAATTGTTTCACACATGCTTTAAAAAAAACTTCTGTTGATTATTTGGAACGGGATCACTGACATTCTCTATTTGAGTGATCAAAATAACTTCCACCCAATTACAGCAGCCACTGCACTCTGCAGTGTGTTGTTACTTCATAATAGTTTCTTGTGAAACTACAGCTCGAGATCAGGGCACTCAAATTCAATAATATCTCTGAACATTCGCAATTTATTCAAATGCATCTTTTCTCTGAAGAACGTGTTTAATCGAACAGAACGTTTTTCAATGAAACAACAAACTTTAAATGCTAGAAAACCAAAATAAAGACAGAAACGTCTGAAGAAACTCAGCAGGTCTAGCAGCTCCTGTGGAGAGAAGGCAAGGTTAACCTTTCCCATCCAGAGACCCCCTCTTCACCAAATTGTTTTCATGTTTTTGGCACAAGAGCTCACACCCGTTGAGATAAACACTGATTCCGTTGGCTTGACTCCTGTTGGAAAAAGGATTCTTAGCAGAGGTACTGGACGGTCTGAGATAGCAATGGAAGACCAACTGAAAAGCTATCACCATCTGCTGCTGCAAGTGTTGGATTCAGCGGAACCCTCACCGTACTGAACTATCAAATTCAGCTACAGCACTGGTTTAATATAAAGTAAAACAGCCTAAGCAAAATCTCATCAAATATACTTTGAAAATGATTCATTCGGGATTAGTTATAAATGATATTGTTAGAACAGCAAGTCAAAAGCTGGGATTTCTTTGAGCACTTACTCCATTAACCCCATCTAGCGATGCCCAAAAGCTTGTGAACAAATATTGATCTGGAAAAAGCTGCTAACCACCAAAATTCTGTTTAATATCTAAGAGACACAAGTCAGGACAGCGATTGAATAGATTTCACTGGCCTCTGTGAGTGGAATTCCAACAAACACCCAAACATCTCAATCTGCTTTCTTGTACTGAAGTAACCTGATAAGAGATGGTGTTACATACCTCTCTAACAGGTTGTAAGTGAACACAGGCCACCTGGCACAGAATCAGGGACCCTACCACAACATCACAACAGACCTGAACACAATGAGCTCGACACTATCACGGAGAACACAGCTCACCTGTTTTGACAGTTTATAAACCATGTTAGTTATTAACACCTTCCAACAACCAGGGATTGTTCCAGAATGTTAGTACAATGAAAGTAACATTTCAACGTTTATCCAAGAATACTTTGACAGCTGCTCCAAATTGTTCAAACTCGATGGGAACTACAGAGCAATAAAACTAGGAATTGCATTGCCATCAATTCACTGTCACTAGATTCCAACCTCGAACTCCCTTCCTCTTTCCCCTGTGAATGTTGCTGCACCAGACGGTCTACTTAGTTTGAAAAAGATTATAATGTTTTGAAGTGTAATAAGACCATTGCTGATAATAAGTTTTCAAATAATAAGATGCAAAAAAAAATCTGATTTTACATAGTGCCACGAAACATCTCCTGCATAACTGAGGCACAAAGAAAATCTGCAGCATATTTCCCTCTGCCTCGCTCAATCAAATATCTCTTGTTGTCAACAACCAATTTCAAATCTCTTGCTATCTGCCTTTTGATCCTGAAACGTTCGTTCTGATTGGAACAACTTAGTCAGGGCTCTCAATTCTGAGGCACCTAATCAAATATTGTATTTCTGGCAGATAAAAGTGGTTTTGAAGCGCGAGATAAAATTGAACTGTCTGAGATTCAGGTATCCGAACTGGACAATTTATAAATGGTCAGGACCGTGGACAAGTTAGTCAGAGATAGCACTGAAACAAACTGTACAACAGACTTAATCCCAGAGGATACATTGCTCAACTCCTCACATCAAATATATTCACTGTAATTGAATATTCATCAGAGGAACTAACCAGTGGATTAATGTGAACGAGAATGTGTTCACAATGAACATAAATAACCACTGAGTTCATAAACTTAATAAGTCATTGTATTTAACAAAATTATTGAGGTGGGAAATATCGCCAATTAAAGCACAGATCTGGAGGAAATGGATTATTCTCTAAATTATTTTTACATATTCTTAAAACGTTCCTCGAATTGTGGAGATTTTGCATGCACTGCATAAACAATACTGCATTCCAGTGTGGAAAGCATTTCTGTTGAAGGAATTAGGGCAAGGTTATTTTCTTGTTTACTGCTTGTAATGAACTAAAATGTTGATAAAGGTATGAATTGAAAACATGCTTCTGTCTGGAGTTGCCCACTTTAACGGATGTCTAAGTAAATGTGGGCACTGCTGCCTCACAGATCCAGGTACCCAGGCTCGGTTCCAGCCTCAGGTGACGGCCTATGTGGAGTTTACACAATCTCCCCTGTGTCTGTGTGGATTTCCTCCCAAAATCCAAAGATGTGCAAGTCAGGTGAACTAGTCATGCTATATTGTCTATAGTGTTAGGTGCATTAGTCAGGGGTAAATATAGGGTAGGGGAATGGGTCTGGGTGGGTTATGCTTCAGAGGGTCGGTGTGGACTTGTTGGGCCAAATGGCCTGATACATACTGCAGGAAATCTAATCTAAATGATTGTCACACTGAACTAATGTGAGCAGATTACTTCAGATCGCTACATTGCAATAAATCGATCAAGTATATTAATTAAAATAAATATTACTCTATTTTCAGTGTTTGAATAAACAATGTGCTCTGTTATCCTCTAGTTCATGTCTTCTGCAAATTTGTGAACTCTGCATACGCCTGAACACATCGATGTAAAATGAATTTTCTGCGTTTGCAGCAAGTACTCCCATGGTTTTAAGAGGAGAGTTCCTACAGTATGGAAACGGGCCATTTGGCCCAACAATTCCACACTGACCCTCTGAACAGTAAGTAGACCACCCAGACCCATTCCCCCTAATTTATATTTACCCCTGACTAATGCACCCTAACCTAGACATCCCTGAACACTATGACTGTGCTAAACTGCACAATCACCTGACCTGCACATCTTTTGGACTGTGGTAGGAAACCACAGCACTCGAAGGAAACCCACACAGACACAGGGAGAATGTGCAAACTCCACACAGGCAGTCACCCGAGGGTGGAATCAAATTTGGGACCCTGGCGCTGTGAGGCAGCAATGCCAATCACTGAGCCACCATGCTGCCCTGGAGTTGATGAGTGGATTACTTTAATTAATTCGAAATTTGGTTGGTCACATAATTCACTATAGCAATTGTTTCCCGAAGAATGACTCTTCAGTTGATATTTTGTTGTAATATGTAACTATTTATTTAACATGCACAGATTGGGAACACCTAAAGCACTGTGCAGGTTAAATAATTCAGTTAATGTTTTATTTTTATCCTGCAAATCCAGTTTAATCAGGGACATAACAATTAATTAACTCAAGTTATATGTGAAACTGATCAAAGCAGTGAAACTGATCTGTTCTTCATAGAATTGAGCAGAATTTCCAAATGGTCTTTGCCAATGATCTTTTCCAGCCAGGAAAATATGTATGTAGTGTACAGGGGAATTGAAAGGTGTTTCTTGATCAATTATAGCACAGTCATGGCATTTTTGCTCAAGAGCAAGAACTATTAGAACATTAGACTTTTGAAATTCTATTTATATTTCTCTATGACTTGTAAACTGCTTAAAGACAGACCTTGTGATTGAACTAGATAGTTGAGTTTCGAATTTGGATTGTAAAGCATGGATTAGATTAATCCTTAATTATTTATTTTAAGTAAAAATAGCACCTGAAGGTATCTGTTTTCCCTTCATTTCTAAAACCTGTGCGATTTGCCTTTCACTTTATAATAGACTTTATGAAATTTTAACTCGCATGCTGATTGCATTGAATGAGGAAAGAGCAGTTCACTGTCACCAACCGTGTTAACATTGCAAAAACAATTTAGAAACCAGAAACGGTTTCCCAAATATAACACATTTAATGTTACCCAAGCACAGTCCCTCCTCAACAGATCAACGATCACCAGATCACAGCACGGTATGTTTGCAGCAGAACTAGCTCTGCAAACATTTTCAACAGAACCAAGAACATGATGTCACCTCACAAATAAAACCAAATTGAAGTCTAACAAAGCTGCTCAGAATCAAGCAAACTAATGATTAAATTGAATAGAAATAACAGGTCATAATAGCAACCTTGTTTGTGAGGGGACTTAACACTTAAAGCTGTAACGTTTCTGGCAATAGTTCAATTTATTTCTAACCTGCACACCCTTCCTGATCATGACAATCTTGTGCAGTGCACAGTAGAGTGGGGTTGAAGGCATATATTGATTAATCACCTCATGGTCAAAACAAAATTACTGAATGGACAAATATTACCACATTATAATTTTAAGTCAGTTTCAATTACGTAATCTGATCAATTCTGCAGTTTCAGATTTAGGTCCCAAATTTTATTTTGAATGAGGCTACTTAAAACAAAAGTCAGTTCGTTTACAATTAGAACTGAGTTTTTTTTAAAGTCAATCCATTAAAAACTCGTTTTTTTTCATTTCTCACACATCTGGGTTTCTGCCTTAAGTTGTTTTTCAGACCGTTACAAATGGATGTCATGTTTTCAATCAAGCAGAGAAAAATGTGTCATATAAGTTTAACGAATGCAGAAATGATTCATGAAAAACAAAAGAACTTCACAAATATTGGTAATGAAAAGTAATCCAGAGAGTCAATCACCTCACCAGAAAGAAAACATCGATTCAGAAAGCATGAAAACGCAGATCAATTTCACAAACTGAATAAGAATCCAATCAACTCAATTCAACAGAAACAAGGAAAACAAAATCAGAATCCAATCAACTTAAAACAACAGATTTGAATGAAATATAATCAGAATCCAACCAATTCAATTCAACAGAATCAAATAAAACAATTTCAAAAGTCAATCAACACAATTCAACAAAACCAAGTAAAAACAAAGTCAGAATCCAATCAACACAGTTCAACCCGAATCAACTAAAACAAAGCCAAAATCCAATCAACTCAATTCAACAGAATCAAGTAAAACAAACTCCGAATCTAATCAACAGAATGCAATATAGCACCGCAAGAAACTTTGATGACAGTTTCTAACCTGCTTGTCATCAACAAAATTAACAAAATAAATGAGAAAATATAATCATGGTAAGAACATATATTCAAGAAATGAATAATGATATTTTAGCATATTTTAGTCATGTTTGGTAATATCTTGAACATCTTTGAATTCGTAGCATTTGTTGTTGATAATAAAACTCACAGTCAGGGTGTCACTGACATTAAACATTATTTATAGCTGACTGATTAAGAGACATTAGGTGTTTCAAGTAACCCAGCCACATAGAATGTCCATCTGATCAAAAAAAAGAGATACACTGAGCAAATGACTCCATCATCACCATTTTAACTATTTGCTGAGCCTTAATTGAAGTCTATAATCAGTCTGAACAAAAATCAATCCAAACCAAACCAAACTCAGCACAGAATCTGAGTTTCATTTAATTCAGAAATTAGTCACATGAATAGAAAGTTTTTAAAAAGTCATTATGAATGTTCAAAGTTCTTACCTGAAGTCACTGTCACCATGGTCCCTTGGCCCCAGTAATCAACAGCACCCCAGCTATATACCCAACAGTAATAGATGGCGGTGTCTTCGATCTTCAGGTCAGTCATTTTCAACGAGAAAATGTTGTTTGAATTGTCTTTGGACGCAGTAAATCGACCCTGAATCGCTGGTGTATATTTATTGCTGGATGAACTATGGTACCAAAGCAGCCACTCCAGACCCTGGCCGGGAACCTGGCGGACCCAGTGCATGCTATAGCTGCCAAGATCGAACCCGCTGGTTTTACAGGTCAGTGTCAGGCTGCTTCCGGGATGGCCAGTCTTTGCCTCTGGCTGGGTCAAAACAATCTCCGACTGGACACCTTTAAAAAAGACAAGAAATAAACCATGAGCATTACTTTTACATTCCTGAGGGAGACTAACATTGAGACAGCAACAAAGACAGACTGAAACAAAAAAAACACTCACATGATAAGAAAGTCAGTAATAAACTGAGAAAAATTGTCGACACAATCATTCTGATAACTTCTGGGAAGCGGTTCTGTCAAGATCTTTCTAAACAAAGCCGATCCTGGAGTGTTGAATTACGGTCCAGTGCCTAGGATTTATATGGCCATCGGAAAGGGCAGGCTCACAGCTTCCGCCTGTTGGTTTCCTGCTGGAGGCTGAGACTGGATCCTGGTCTCAGCTTGCACAGCCCCAACACATGGGCTCATGTATTTACCAGGTTACGCTTAAACATGGATATATACACATCTTGGGATATTTATTTTGCTGAATAGCTTCTTTGGGAGTGTTTTTTTTTAATGGTGGAAGTAAAATTGAGTACCTTCAGGTCAATTTCACATGATAGTTACAAGTATTTTGTTTTAAAATAAATTCATTCGGAAGTTAACTCCCATTATTTCTACATTCATTCACAAACAGATAAAACTAAAATCAAAGTTCAAACATATTACTAGCTAGTAAAACAATTGAGTTTTTTCCCCAGAACACTGCCAGTCTCTGTCCCACTACAAAATAACATGTAATTCATACTAAACATTTCAAAATTCAATTTAGGCAACTGAATACAGAGCGTGTCCAAAGTGATTATATTCAGAATATTCAATTAGAAGTTAACTCCCTTTAATTCTACATTCCACTACAAGCAGATAAAGCTAAAAAGAACTTCAATCATATTATTAACCAACAAAATGAGTGACTTTATTTTTGCTGTCACTCAACGTCTCTCTCACTTTACAAAATAACATCCCATTTCTAATCTGCGTTTCTAAATTCCATTTAGGCAACCTAATATGGAGCAGGACTAAAGTGATTATGTTCAGAATGTGAGTGGATATCACTAAACAGCTTGGACCCGGAGATTAGAAGCACCTCCTTACATTGCAGAATGTCTCTCCTTGCATCTTTTTTTCAAATTTTTTAAAATGCATAGTAAAGGAAGGCTGTGTGCCTGAGAAGCAAAAAGTGAGTTGGCAGTGATACATAACACCTAGGTAAACTTTTGAAAGAGCATCTAATGAACTAGAACAGGACAGTCCATACGTTTTTTTAAAAAAAATCCTCAACATCTAAACCATTGCAGGTAACTGTCTGGGTACATCAGGAGTGTTTGGTTAAATTAGAGAGTATTACAATAATCATTACCACGAATGTAGGTTATAAACAGTCCATTTCTCTGCTCACTGATAGCTCTGACAGGGGCAGTTAACTCATAAAAATAAGCAGAAATTCGCTGTTACACGACACCAGTGTTAACCATGTATAAAGGGCCCACTCAGTTTTAATGAGATAAATGAATCAGTGAATGGTGTACCAAGTGATGTGAGTTTGAACCAATTCAAGTTTGTTAATTTACTTTGAGATGATAACAAATGTTACTGCAATGTGGGATTTTGGATCCATTAACTTCATATTCAGGAGCTTTAAAGATACTCAATAAACAGGCTGAACTAACCAGAATGTCATTGCATTCAATGTCCTGTTTCTGATAGTCATACAGTGAATGCTGTATTCAGTGACTTTCCTTTTTAAAGAAGAAATGCCAAGTGAAATGTATCCATTGTGAGTACATGGGAAAATATAGTTTGTTTGGTAGGATTTTACTTTAGTTGATTCATTTTCCCTTTAATAGGCCAGATACAATAGTTGGCAGCAATTAAGCTGACTGCAGAAAAGGTCCTTGAGTTCCCAGGTTCATTTACTGGAAGCAGGTGGAGTTTCTGCAGGGGATCAAAGATATTTTGTCTCACTGTTGACCAGTTGGTGGAAAGCAAACTGCAAACCATAACCACTGCCTCTGCAGAAACAAATCTACTCAGCAACAATACTGGAGAAAAGTTTATTTTTCAGTTGTGAAACTTGGAGAACTAGTCCCTCCTCTCATTGAAGGAAATATTCGCAGAGTCTCAGACACAACCTAAACATCAACAGTTCATTCGAGGATCACTGCAGCACTGTTTAATGTTGAGAAAAATTGATAACTAGTCATAGAGTCATGGAGTGAGACAGCATGGAAACAGACACTTCAGTCCAACCAGTCCATGCCAGTCATAATCCCAAACTAAACTAATCCCACCTGTGTGTACTTGGCCCATATCCTTCCAAACATTTGATATTCATTTACTTATCCAAATGTCTTCTATAGGTTGTAAGTATCCACCACCAGATCATCCCAGACACAAACCATTCTCTGTATAAAAAGTTGTCTCTGATATCGTTTTAAAAATTTTTCTCCTCTCATTGTAAAACATGTTCCCTATTGTTGAAATCCCCCACCATAGGGAAAATACGACAATGTCTGGGTCAAAAATTGAAAACAATCCCAGCTCCAAACATTTACAAAATATTACTATGGATCTTCCTTGAGTCCAAAAAAGATTGTCCCCTTTGATCAATGATTTGTAAAATTTATTCGCGTATCTAATGTGATGGACGTTTTCAAATAACTTCTGAAATGCAAGTGGTTCACATCAATCGTATTAAAGTGACATTTCGTGTGTTACCCCACACACAAAAAAAACAAGTTTGTTGACATGAGTTGCTCTGAGGAAGTCTACGATGAATTCTTTTATCAAACAAAATCATTTCCAGTGTTGTGAGGGCTTGTCTATCTTCTGTGCAATGGTCTGAATTTTGAAGTTGTGTCTGACTGCAGATGAAACTGGCTGCTCTGGGTAAAAGTACAGTTTGCGCCTTTCACATTGTTAATGTATATTGCTGACTTTAGTTGAATAAAGGGATGTTGCCCCAGGCATCGTCTGGCACCATTAATTAGACCATTAATTTCCACATCGCTCGCCAGAGGATCAGGTGGAGTTTATTGATATGTGATATTTTTGAAACGAAAGCTTCGTACATTTCCAGGATGAATCATGTAAATTAGAGCCATTCACCTTTCCACTCATGGCTTTATAAACTTATATGAGGTCACCCCCCGAACTCTCACCCTCCAGTGAAACAAGTTCCAGTCTATCTGGATTTCCAACGGTAACTTTGTTCCCTCACATTCTGCTGTTAAAGATCCTCCTGCCACTCCAGGTCCACAGAGAGTGTCCCTTGATACTAGTTCAAAGAAATGAAAGGAACTTGTCCCACCATATTGTTCAATTTAATTTGGTTTCAAACACCATAAAAAATAAATGTTCATGTCATTGCTGATTTATGGGAGAATTCCGTTTACACAGTATCTGCTGAAATACCTGCAGTACCATCCTGAATCTGGTTCGCAGGTTCACCTGTTGCTCACAAATGCAAACAGACATCAGGGAACAGTGTGTGGGATATAGGTAAAGTAGTGTTACTTCTGCAATTATAATTACTTATACAAAGTAAATGAACTCACACCAGTGTGTAATTGTTACAGCCAAGAGCTGAGTCAACAAGAATGGAAACTATATAGAGGAAATACAGAATTGTTTTTGTATTCACTAAAATTGTATGCAAGAATGAAACGTGACTGCAAAACAATGGTAGATATTACAGACGAATAGATAAGATGCTGTGAGGGGAGGGAGTTAAGCTAGATATGTCTGTACAAACAGTAGGTATAAACATTTGTTTCCCACTTTTACTGAAACACAGGAACAAACCCCAATTAAAAGGGTCATAAGGATCAGTATGGTAGGGGAAGGCACAGATGGAGGGAATAGATAATAGTGAAGAAAGGATATGCCTAACAATGGGCCACAGCGGGATGATGTCAAACAGCCTTGTGAGGCCAGAAATAAGCATTTGTCACAGACAAGGAGGGCGCCGGTCTTAGGGAAGTGGAAGATGTAAACAGGGGAGGAGCAATGAAATAAAAAAATAGAAACCAAATTACATAAATATTGTGTATTAGTTGAATTCAGTGTGTGTGTCCCTGCCTTGTGGACAGTGGACATCACACCGTCTTGCAAGAGTGAAATAAAGGGCACCACTGATTCAGATTTTGTCTCGGACTGAAATTATTGAAGTGTGTGAGCTTTGTTTCTCACAAGTGAACATCGTCCACACCCAGCCCTCCACCCTTCCCTTCTGTACGTTTCACTTTGTGAAATCCGTGTTGTCAATAATCAGTTAAAAGAAAGATTTTTAAAAACTTTCTTAATTCATCTTGCTGATCTTGACTGAGTAAAGGTATGTTGCTGTCAGCGTTTCTGGGGAACATGTCTGCATTTTTTTCATGTCAGTTTACAATGATATTAAGTCAAGAATTGTCAAAACGTCCTGAGAAACAACGTTTAGAAATGGGTGTTCTGCCCCTACTTTTTTCCCCATAAGCCAGGATTTACAGCATTGGAGATCATATCTATGTTGATAATGGATTAGACCCTACACAATGTTCCCGAATGTTTACTTCAAGTGCTATCACCTGCAGGGTTATGGACAACATGCTATAAAGTGGGTGTTGGCTGGAAGGTTCTGTTTTCACATGATACAGGTGTAATGGGCGAAGTGATCTCTCTCTGTCGTGAAAACTTCATCTTTCCTCAATTCATCTTTCCTACTTTGTCTCGTTCAGAGGCTCTAATTCACATGATTCATACCGGAAATATTCCAAGCCTTCGGTTCAATGATATTAATAAACTCCACCTGACTCTCCGGCTAGCAATGTGGAAATTAATGGTCTAATTAATGGTGCCAGACGATGCCTGGGACAACATCACTTTATTCAACTAAAGTCAGCAATACACATTAACAATGTGAAAGGCACAAACTGTACTTTTACCCAGAGCAGCCAGTTACATCTGCATTCAGATACAAAATTCAGACCATTGCACAGAAGATAGACGAGCCCTCACAACATTGGAAATGATTTTGTTTGATAAAACAGTCCATCCTAGACTTGCTTAGAACAACTCGTGATAACAAAATTGCTTGATTTTTTTTGTGTGGGGTAACACATGAAATGTTACTGTATTCCGACTGATGTGAACCATTTGCACTTCAAGTTATTTGAAAACGTCCTTCAAAAAAAGATATGGGAACAAATTTTAGAAATCATTGATCAAAGGGATTTTTTTTTGGACTCAAGGAAGATCCATAGTGATATTGTGTAAATGTTTGGAGCTGTGATTGCTTCAAATTTTTAACTAAGACATTGGCATACAGTGGACAACATCACAATTTGCTGTAACATGAAACTCGCAACCACTGTGAACCATCGCCTGATGGTTCAGAATTTAACAAGGACCTCGCAAGGTTCGTGGAATGGACCGACGAGTGACACATGAAAATTAACAAAGGCATTTCTGAAATGATTAATTTAGCTAGGAAGAATGTAGAGGCTTCACATCTCTGTTTGCATTTCAATATACTATAAATTACTTTTCTATTATATCCTAAAATACTCGAGTCTTTGTTCATATTTAATACACTCTATCTTGTTCCGGGGTTAAGATAGTTTCTTTATTTATTTCACTCAAGACTGGATGCTGTACTTTTGCCTCAGTATTGACCAGACTCGGTTTGGTGCCAGCTTATATCACTTGAGCTGCTTTTTCAGGAAGTGAATCTCTCCACCTGTTAAGTCAAAATAATCTGTTCATGCTTAGATTGAAATAAATCCTATTAATATCATCCCAAATTCAGACTCGGTTATTTTGTATTTATTCATTGGAATTGAACAGGAATATGACCGGCTGTTCTTGGTGGAGTGGGAGGGGGAGTTAAAGTGTTCAGCCACAGGGCCGTGGGGTTGGTTGGCACGGGTGTCCCAGAGATGTTCTCTTAAATGATCTGCAAGTTAGTGTCCTGTCTCCCTGATGCAGAGGAGACCACATCGGGTGGAACAGACACAGTGGATGACATTTGTGGAAGTATAGATAAGTTTCTGTGGGATGTGGAAGGATCATTTGGGGCCTTGTCGGAGGTGAGGGGGGAGGTGTGGGCGCAGGTTTTGCACTTCCTGTGGTGACAGGGGAAGGTGACAGGGGTGGGGAGTGGGCTGGTGGGGGGCATGGACCTGACGAGGGAGTCGTGGAGGGAATGGTGTCTCCGGAATGCAGATAGGTGTAGGGAGGGAAATATACCCCGAGTGATGGGGTCTGTTTACAGTGGTGGAAGCAGCAGAGGATGATATGATGTATGCAAGGTTGGTGCGGTGGAAGATGAGGACCAGGAGGGCTCCCTGTTGCGATTGGAGGGATGGGGTTCAAGGGCATCATCGACCACGTGGGATGGGAAATTGCATTCTTTGATAAAGGATCTGGGATGTTTTATGGTGGAACTGGACCTCCTGGGAGCAGATGCGGTGGAGGCAGAGGAATTGAGAATAAAGGATGGCATTTTTACCTGAGGTCGGGTGGGAGGAGGTGTAGTCCAGGTAGCTGTGGGAGTCAGTGGGCTTGTAGTAAATGTTTAGTTGGTCACTGGAGATAGAGATGGAGAGGTCTAGGAAAGGGAGGGAGGTGTCCGAGATGGTCCCTGTAAAGTTTAGGTCAGGGTGGAAGGTTTTCGTAAAGTTAATGAACTGTTCAACCTCCTAGTGGTTGCATGAGGTGGCATTGATACAGTCATCAATGTAGCGGTGGTAAAGGTGGGCAATGATACCGGTGTAGCTGTGGAAGATTGACTGTTCCACATATCTGACGAAGAGGCAGGCATAGCTGGGGTCCATGGCTACCCCTTTGGTTTGGAGGAAGTGGGAGGATTGAAAGGAAATGTAGTTGAGGTTGAGCATGTACTGCTTGGGTTGGCATGACAGGAAGAAACGGAGGGCTTCGAGGCCTCCATCATGGCGTTTGGATGTGTACAGGGCCTGGACATTCTGTTCATTCTGGGGCTTATCAATAGCTTGCAGTTATTATGGAACTGCAAGGGCAGTGGCTGGGAACTCAGAGAAACCAATGGTTCAGTCTTCTGCTTGAAGCAAATTTTGACCAGAACATTTAAACACCACAAAGCTCACTGTAGGAAATGCCAGTGCTGCAACTTGTAATAATATTTGAAACTTGGAATTTTTAGTTATAGTTTCTGAAATAATCAAGACAAGAATTAACTGTTAGAACAAGCTCTATCAAAGAGAGAAGATTTGCAAGGTTTGAAACCACACAGTGCGGTGGTTTATTTGAATTCAATGTTGGTCAGATTTAGATACAGCCAATATGATCTCTCCATATATTGATTCTGTTAATCGGACACACCAACATACCTGTCTGTACTAAACTGTATTATTTGTTTAGTTGATCAAAATTTAGGAAATAGATCAAACAGAATGTATTTGGGTGGGAAGGTGATGGATACAGAAGACAGAATCAAAAGCTGGGAACATTAAATCTGAAGAGAGAGTAACAAGTAGTACAAGATCAAAGACATGAAAAGGTGCATGTCAATGTGTTCCAGACGTTAGTGAATCGAATGAGCTTGTTAGATCGTCGAGAGACTCGTCCAACGACGTCCTGGAATCAGACCGTGAAATAGAGATCGAAAGGTCGATTTGCAAATGTCACTTCAATGTGATCACTTCACACTCTGTGTCCTGATCTAGGCCACATTGGCAGATGTTTCTGCCAGATTGTATCCCCTGGGTTTATTTTCTGATCAGAAGTGAGATGTGTGGCTTGCTGCTGGCACATAGAAACAGGAAGTTGCGCGCCAGCTGAGAATGATACATCAGGCGCTACTTTCCGTATTATCAGCACAAACAGTCTTCCTACCTCTGAGGGTGAACACACACTGACAGTGTCAAGAACAAACGGACAGTTTGCTGTTGGTCTCAACATTGTATTCAATTCCATTCCCATTTTCCAGAATGAAGCAGAAGAGACACAAGATTATTTCAGCTCGAGTAAATTATCTGTCAGAGAGATAAGAAGAGATATCATCGGGTGAAAGGAGCGAAATGACAATATGTAGTTTCGCTCATAAACCTATGTTTAAAAGTAGAAAGCTTGAGGGAAGGTAATAAATAAATCTAAGAGACAGCATTCATTAAAAGTTGGAATTGTAAGGTTTAAGCAATAAAATTCAGCAGGGCTTTGGTGGAAGTGAGATCATATCGGAAGTGGTTGATTCTGTTTTCCGCAGAGGCAATGAGATGTGCCATCGGGTGTAAAAAGTGGATGTAATGCTTCTTGACTTCAATCAGGTTTTTGACCAGGTCTTGCATCTTCAATATACTAAGGGTTCATGGGATCTGGTGCAGTTTGGCAAATGCATCGAAGGTTTATTTGTTGGCAGAAGGTAATGGTCGAAGGTAGTCATTGTGAAGACATCTTGTGTCCAGTGGCTTACTATACGACTTGGTGCTGGATCCTTTGCTGTTTGCAGCGTATATGAACGATCTAGTCAAGAATGTAGCAATTTTGATCAGTAAGTTCAAAGATGAGGTGAAAAACGTTTGGTTTTGCAATTAATGAGGAGGAAAGCTAGTGTGACATCGATGACCTTGCCTGTTGGAGAGAAGAATTGAAAACAGAACATTATATCCTAAAGTCTGTGAAGTAAAGCATTTTCAAGACTAACAAATGAAGTGAATATACGATGCATTGTTGGAATCTACAAATACAAAGGATAAGCGATCTTCTGTTGTGCATATCCACATCATGGAGTGTGGGTTGGAGTTATAGTCTGGAGATATTGTGGCTAGACCATTACTTTAGGAAACTGGGGTCTGAGCCTGCAGTGCTGCCACATCAAGTCATGAACTAAAGTTGATAATTAAACAACTCATTGAAGGAATAAGCTCCACAGATATCCCCTTGCTCTGCTTTGGAGAGCACAACACATCAGCGCAAAAGTTAAGGCTGAAGCATTCACAGCAATCGTCAGCCAGAAGTGCCAATTGTCTGATCCATCTCGGCATCTTCTATAGATCACCAATATCACAGATACCTGTCTTCAGGGAATTCGCTTCTCTCCATGTGAAATGAAGGCACTGTTGGGCGGGGGGCACTGGTTACTGCAAATGCTATGGAGCCTGACAAAATTCTGGCAATAATACTGCTGACTTGTGCTAGCCAAGCACTCCGAGTACAGCTACCACACTGGCATGGACAATGTGGAAAATAGGCCAGGCATGTCCTGTGCACAGAAAATAGGTCAAACCACCCTGGCGAATTACTGCTCCATCAGTCCATGCTCAATCATGAGTTAGGTGTAGGAAGGTGCTTTCAACAGTGCTATCAAGCAGCACTAGCTCAGTAATAACCTGCTCAGTGACATAAAATGTGGGTTGCGCAAGGCCTACTCAGCTCATGACTGAATTACAGACTTGATTTAAACATGGCTTAAAAATGTGTTGCTGGAAAAGCGCAGCAGGTCAGGCAGCATCAAAGGAGCAGGAGAATCGACGTTTTGGGCATAAGCCCTTCTGAAGCCTGATTCCTGAAGAAGGGCTTATGCCCGAAACGCCGATTCTCCTGCTCCTTTGATGCTGCCTGACCTGCTGCGCTTTTCCAGCAACACATTTTTAAGCTCTGATCTCCAGCATCTGCGGTCCTCACTTTCTCCTAGTTGATTTAAACATGGACAAAGAACTGAATTCCAGAAATGAGGGAAGAGTGACAGCCCTTCACATTAAGGTCACATTCGACAGAGTGTGATATTATGGAGTCCTAGCAAAACTGGATTCAATGGGTATCAGGTGACAACCTCCCTGCTGCCTGCAGTCAGACCTCACACATTGGAAGGTGGCACTGCTTGTTAGAGGGTAGTCGTCTCAGCCAAAGCAAATCTCTGTTGGAGTTCCTAAAGAAAGTGTCCTTGGCCCAATCATGTTCAGCTGCTTCAGCAATGCCTTTCCCTCCCTCAGAAGGTCAGAAGTGAAATCTGCATTGATCTAGCATTTTTTTTGGGACTGCTCAGTCCACATTCAAACGCAACAAAATCTGGACAATTTCCAGCCTTGAGCTGACAAGTGGCAAATAGCATTCACACCACAAACCTGCGAGACAATGACCATTGACAATAAGAGACAATCTAACCAAAACCCCTTGACATTCAATAGTGTTACCATCACGGAATCCCTCACCATCGACATCCTGGGTTTTATTGTTCATTAGAAATTGAGCTGGACACTCCATATAAATACAATGGTTGTAAGAGCAGGCCAGAGGCTAGGAATACTGCAGCGAGTAACTCACCCTCCTGACTTGCAAAGCCAACTGACTGTCTAAGAGACAGAAGTCAGGAGGGTAATAGCACAGCTCGCCCTTTGACTGGACAGGAGCACCTTCAACTGCACTCAAGAAGCTAGGCATTGTCCAGGACAAAGCATCCCACTTGATCAGCAGCACATCCACAAGCGTCCATTGCCTCCAAATCTGATGCTTAGTACCTGCCATATGCTGAAAAATGTGTTGCTAGAAAAGCGCAGCAGGTCAGGCAGCATCCAAGGAGCAGGAGAATCGATGTTTCGGGCATAAGCCCTTCTTCAGGCATACCTGCCGTATGCACTATCTAAAATACTGCACTGCAGTAACTTAGCCACTTCCTTACACAGTACCTTCCCACTACCACTTGCATCTCGATGGATAAGAACAACAGACACATGGGAGCAGCACCACTGTAAGCTCCTCTCTAAACTACTCAGCATCCTGACATGGAAATATATCATCGATCTTTTACTGTAACTGGGTCAAAATCTGGAATTCCCTTCCTCAGGTCATTTTGGAAGATGTTATTTCAGAAAGGCAGCTTTCTGCCATCTTCTGAAGGACACCTACCGACAACTAAAAGCAACCACCGTGTTCCATGAGTCAATAAAAAAATCATTGAGGCTAACATGACAGTTTGAGAAAGTGGTTAAGGAGGCATTATGAGCATGTAATAAGCAATCAAAAGGTTTGGAGTAAAGTTCCAGAATCAAACTATACCATAGTAGCTTCAATTAATGAAAGAGTATGAAATGAAACTGCTGAAGTAACGAATGATAATCACAGACCTACCAAAGTTTTGAAGCATGTTACATGGTTCAGTATTATCCTTCAGAGGAGGATGTGCGACCTTCCTACCTGGCCTTCCCTATCTGTTCAACAAAAAGGCGATGGTTCCTTTCCTGTGCCGAACCTGACTAAGAAACCCATCAGGAGAAAGTGAGGACAGCAGGTGCTGTAGATCTGAGTTGAGAATGTAGTGCTGGAAAAGCACAGCAGGTCAGGCAGCATCCAAGGGGCAGGAGAATCAACGTTCCAGGCATAACAACTACATCAGGTATCTTAATAAAGGCTTTATGCCCAAAACGTCGATTCTCCTGCTCCTCGGATGCTGCCTGACCTGCTGTACTTTTCCAGCACTACAGTCTCGACTGAGGAGCCATTTGGTTGTAATAAAGCTTCTTAAGAAAGATCAACCATAATTAGCCGAACAAGATGGCAGGCCTCAAAATGGGAGCTGATGACCACCTTGGGATATGTGACTAACGCTTTCATAATTCAGTGAAGAAGTCAACAAATGCAAATGACGGTGAGTCAGGCTCTTCAGACAGATTTTAGATTGGTGATTGGATGCAATGTGATGTTGCTGTGAACAGCAAGAGAGTTCTTGCCAGTATTCCACTCCAATATTTGTTCATGATGTAAAGTGTCAGATTCATTGCATTTCTGTGCATTACCAAAATTCGGATCACAGTGATGATATCATGAGAACAGTATTCTCGAACTCCACTTTGATGTTGAATGGCCAGGGTTTGGATCATTGTTTTGCATTTGAGTGAAATTTGAATTTAAAGAAATCCTGGAATCACAAAGGAAGGCAAATGATGACCATGTAACCCGAGTCAATGGAAAATACAAAAACAGCTGGTTCACGAGTGACAAGGCATCTGTCACATCTACATGGTCTGGCCGACATGAGATTCCAGACCCACTGGGAAGTAATTGACTGTGTTCTGAAGTGGCTTTAGCAAGCTATTCAATGGGCAGTTGGCGATAGGGACTCATTGCTGACCCTTACCATTAAGTAATACGTGTAACGAAACCTCGTAACAACTATATCAATTAAATGTAATTGTTGCGGCAGTTCCTGTATTTCACGTGAATATTCTAAATTTGCAGAATTTTCAGCACTGAATTGTTAACCTAAATAAAAGTTTTAAATTATTTATCTTTCAGAAATAAATAAAATCTGTTGTAATTCGGCTTCATAAATTTTTATTCACTTCTGCAAATGGTCAACATTCTTAAAATAAACTTGTTTCGATTTGAAACTTACCAACAAATCACTTCATTCACCTGGCTTTGCTGCCAACATCACTTCCTTGAAGCCAATTAAGCACTTATGTAAATAAACACAGAAATAGAATTCTCAGAATAGATTACAGAACCACAAAACCCTCATTTATATTTCCCTACAAGCACAGCACACGAATTGTGGAAAAAATGCAAATAACTCAATGGATTCCAATACTAATTGATGTTCGGACTTTTTAATACATAAGTTGTATGATTGTTGAATGACAGAGGTATCAATTGTCATGTTTAGTCAAAAAACTATAATTAAGAGATACATTGGCACACCTAATATTTCTGTGTCTCTTTTTCTCTCTTCCCCTCATGCCTTCCCCCTTTTTTCTTTATCTCTGATGCCTTGTTTTGCCTCTCCACAATCGGACAATGTTTTCCCCAATAACATGAAGCCAACACCTCACCAACATTGCCTCTCAGCCAAATTCATCCATTTCTTTCGAGAGATTTGAGTCAGGACAGCAAGATTTTCTCAAAAATCTGTCTGAGCATTGAGTGATCTGGAAACGCTTGATAGGAATGAGGCTGCAAGACTTTACTGTGTTAGTGTTTTCATTGTATCTCTGCACTATTATTCTTGTCTGAGGAATGTTTAATGGTTCAATGTAATGCATATTTATAATTAACCTTACGCTGCACATCTCATGGAAGGTTTAATATTATAGAGGTCAATTTATTCTGTATCGACTCTGGGAGGATGTTTTTTAGGGAATCCTGGATGCAGCTCTACTCTGTGTCTAAACCAAAATATATTTGACATGATTGCATTGGACAACACAATATAGAGGGAGATTTACCCAGCACATTACATGAGCTGTACAATCACAGAAAACATTTGATGTAGCCGTGTAAAGGGATTTGAACTCCTACCCACTGTCTTTCTGATTTTGAAATGCTTGACACCAGAATAAATGGGAACAACACTATGCATCGAAACTTTGTTATACAAGTAGACTATCATTTACAGGCACAGACATACACACACACATAAGCAAATCATCTCTGAACAACCCTTGCAGTGTTTAATGGATGAGTATGAGAGAGCTTTAATATGCAACATGTGTGTATTCCATGCAACACATGCCGACAGTGTGCTTGATATGGTAGTTTAAATGTAGTTTTGATCTGTCTTTTACCTTTTCTGTGACAGCCGTGGTTGTGTTTGACAAATATTTAACAGAACTGAAGGACTATAAATGTAGTCACTGCATTAGAGGCAGAATGCAATGCCACAAACAGTGAGAAAGATGATCCCTGTCTTTTTTCATGATGAGGGGGGATTGAAGCAGCTGGGCTTCAAACATGGAGGTTAATTTAGATGAGACCTATATAATTCTGAAAAGACTAACTTAGAGCAAAAGTCAATGAGAGGGAACCAGAAGCGGTCTGTTCAGCCAATGGGGTTTGGGCTTCCAAACAATGACATCATAGCTGAGCTGATAATCCTCACCTCCATTTTTACAGCGTTTAACTGTAAGCATTGATTCAATTCCCAAATCAAAACCTGCCCATTTCAGCCTTCAGTGTTCTATGGAAACAAATTCCACAGATTCACTACATTCTGGGAGACAAAATTCTGTTCTGCCTGATTTTGTGACCTCTAATTCAGAGATTTTACTCACTGGCCTGAACCTCTCCCACAAGGGGAAACAACATTTCTGCATTTACACATCAAGTTTCCTGAAAATAATAGATGTTTCAGAATGTCACCACTGAATCTTCTATGTTCTAATGAGTATAGGCCAAACGACTCAGTCTCTACTCTCAAGACAGTCCCTCCATCCTCAGGATCAGTCGACTAAACCTCGTGTGGATTGTCTCACAGTCCAGTGTACCTTTTCTTTGTGAGATGAGTCCCAAGAACAGTCCACAGTATTCAGCTGTGGTAAAAATAGAGCTTCTTTTCAGTT